>NC_143132.1:54027500-54652500 GCF_059928025.1 Delphinapterus leucas | reverse complement strand
CTCACTCCATGTTAGTAAATCCTCCCTTTACCCACAAGCTTCTTAGAGGGAGTATGGGTTTAACAGGCAGCACATTCTCGCTTAACTCAGCCTAAGATGCAGTTCAAGAGAGAGCACAGAGGACTCCCATTTAACAGTGGTCCACATGCTTCCCAGATGATATAACCTCCAGCCTCAGCAACTGAAAAAGAAAGAAGGAAAATTTCTTTCCTTTTGTCTGAGTGATATAGTCAGAAACAGAGCCTTGGCATAGTCATAAATTCTATAAGATCCTCTAGTCTTTCCTCTTGTCTCACAACTTAGGCAATCAGTACACTTTAGCTTTTAAAACACTGTGTAAATTTAACTGTGTCACAGGGGTATTTTAGAGTTTAAACTGTTTCCTAAATGTCCAATAAAATCCCATTCAAATCATATTAATGGAAATTCAGACCAAATGAGACAGGGGAAGGTAAGGGAGGCCCAGGAAATTTCATTGTCAGACAGCCATGCATTCTAACCTCAAGTAATAAGGCCTCTCCTGGGTCCAACTAAGACTGTAAAGCTTTAGAGCTGTCTCGGATCTACAGAGAAGATGAAAAATCAGCGCAAAGAAATGGTGGTAAATCGGTAGCTCTAGAGCTTCCCACAAATTGGACCAACCTGCTTAAAACCTTCTGAGAGTGCCGCTGCTCTCGACACCCCCTGCTTCCACTGCCTTGCGCACTCCCTAAAATTCTCCCGCTTTCTGCCAAAACGGACATCCTCCTCCAAAGCCCAGGTAATATATCACTTCCCTTCTAAAGCTTTCTGTGAAAATCTTAAGTCAAATGCCATCGCTCTTTGATCACACTTGAGCTTGCTGGTCAAGCACTTACCATGGTGTTTCAGTTAGTTTTATCTACGTCCTCACTATCCTCCACAAAATAGGTTGTGAACTTCTAGAGGGAAGGTGTCATGGTTTCTTACTTTTCTGTCCCAGGACTTCAAACTGAGCCTGGTACACAGCAGTCTCTGTAAAGGGTATTTATGGCTTATAATTTCCTCACCTAACACTTAACCACATATCACAACTTCCCAGAATGAACTGTTCCTCAGGATAATTTTAAAAACAATACTAATACACAGCTAATATTTATTAAATACTAATCACTTCATACTTAATATTCACTATCTCATTTAATCCTTATAAGAACCCTTGAGGCAGGTACTATACTATGCATCCCAGTTGAAGAAGCTGAGGGTTAAGCCACTTGCCTAAGGTCACACAGTTAGCAGAGAAGCTGGCACTAGAAGCAGGAAGCCCAACTCAAGAGCCCAAATGCACACCTAGGACAAGAAGCTCTAATATAAAGCCTTCCATCTGTTGATGCTCTGGGCATTTCCCATGGAACAAATAGCTTATGAGCTATGGAACTACCTAAAGGGAGCACTGAAGGGTTGGAAAGTGAACACTTTCAATGGTTCACAGCAGAAAAGTAAGTGTACATCTCTGATGACTCCAAGCGACAATTAAATTAGATTAACTTTAAAACTCTTTGAAGATTAAAGCCCTACAAGTGCTAATCATTATTATTTATTGTAATTCTAATGACAATTTTAAACTGTAGACAGATTAAATGAAAAATATCTTTCTATAAAGTAATACTCTCATTTTAGAAGCAATTCAGTCACTCTATTCATGCAGAGTGTCTTTAAATGCACTCCTTATTGAAAAGCAGTAGCTCTTCAAGTTGAAACTTTAACTCTGTCAAGATGTTATCTACATGCTCTTCATGAATATTAATAAGACACACACTATTTAAAGAACGGCTTAGCTATACTGGCAGTTCTGGTTCCTGTGTCCTTCTCTCATGAAGGAATATGTATTCTAAGATCTCTGATACTTACAACTCCATGACATTTAGCCTTAGGAGAGCTTAACATGGTTCTCAAAATGCATGCTACTCTAGGCTACAGATAGAAACAACAGCTACCTTGAAAGAGATAAGGCACCAAAAGAAGTGACTTAGGGAAGAAAAACTACTTACACAAGGAATTCAGTAACAGGGTGGAACATGTTCCCCATCACACCACGCTCCCCCAAAAGCCCAACTCTCTGTTTTCTTATAATTTTATGGTGGCGTTTACATTCTTCATCACAAAGTCACCAAATTCCTATTCTTCAACAGGCTTAGCATAATATATTTGCCTCTTTTAGTTTCTAAATTAACAAAGGTGCTTTTTTTTTTAATCCATTTATTAGATGGGTAGGACATACTTATCCCACCGACAAGAATCTGATGCACAACAAGACAAACTCACGGCAGTCTCTTCCTCATTTATTCTCAATGCAGCTGAACGCGTATTTATTGATCACATGTTGAGCTATGCACTGTGGCAGTTAAGTGTACAGCCTTACCTCTCATTTAACCATCACCCCTGCCGCCTCTGCTCCCCTGCCGGGCTGGTGTCGTCCTGTCTGGCAGCACCTGCCCTGTGCTTCCTCAGCTCTCCCAGGCCTGCACACTGTACCCCACACACCCATTCTCACTTTCTGTGCAAGTCCCCCTGAACTCCCACTTCTGAGGAGCTATCTTCATTTGACCCAGCTCCCGTCTCTTTCCTTCCTGAGCACCGGTTTTGGCCACCCACATTTAATGGCTGTGCCGTATTTTTTGACACTTGATTGTATAACAATCATCATTTTCCCGTACAATATATGTATAATGATTCCATATGAACTCCTCCCACAGAGACCCTTGAGGGTAAAGAACATGCCAGATGCTATATTTTCTGGATCTGTCAGAGCAAACATCCAGTGTTAGACAGGGAGTACATGAGGAAGTGAACACAGAAACAATACCTCTCTGCTTTCTTAGTATGCTGTTTCTTGATGTTGTTTTGCTAGAAGGCAGAAGAGATATAAGGCTTGAAAAGAAAATATGCAGAGAAGGAAAAATAAGAACCCAGAAGGGTTGCTCAGGAGGGGAGAGGAGAAACGGGCAAATTGACAAGGAGATGTAATAAATATAATGAAATCTAAGTCACTTCCAAGCAGCTGTCAGTACCAGTCTAAGAACATGTTTTCATAGCTTTATTCCCCTCTCTGGTTATTTGTTACTGACTCTCATTATTCTCTCAAAATAGAATAGCATAGCACCTTCAGCTCACTAGCTCTCTTTTCCTATCATAACTGGTCTGCTAATTCACCTCAACTCTGAACTCATCTAACCATTTTTCTTTCCCAGTCTATCCCCAAGCTGCCAGCCGCTCCCATGGTCTCACACTACTACAAACTTTTCCAATCTCAGGTTGGTCTTCAGTGCTCATTCATAGTCTTGACGTGTCTTAGTCCCACCCAATCCCACAGTGCCCATTATAACTTATTGGTTTCTCCTCAACCCCTACTGATGATGATGAGTAAGGATAGTAATAATAGTTATATATGTATAAAATGCTTCTATATATATAATGCTTATGTATATATTGCTTCCTATGCGCCAGAAGCTAAGAGCATTCTACTTATTAATTCTCTTCACACACCACAAGCCTAAGAGGTAGGTACTATTATAATCTCCTTTTTATGGATGAAAAAAACTGAGGCACAGATAACATATAGTTTGCCTTGTTTAGTTTGTTAAGTTAAAAAGGTTTTTATAATATATGTATCAAAATGGTGGGACACAATTATCACATTGGAAAGAAGCTGAAGCACAAGAAGACAAGCTCACGGAGTCACTTATTGTCAATGAAGTTCAATACATATTTACTGATCACCTGATTAACTATGCATTATGTTTGTACATTACAGAATGTCCAAGGTCACACTGCTAGCACATAATTGGTGGAGCCAGTATCTGGCTCCAGTCTGGCTTCGGAGTCTGGTTCTGGACCATTATACAATATTGCCTCCTATTAATAACTAACCTGATTAAACCTTTGCTACCTGCTGAACACTGTATATGAATTAATTTCTTTAATCCTCCATATACCTCTTGGAGAAAGGAACTATAATGGTCATATATTATACAGGAAGCAGCTGGGAATGACAAAGCTTAAACAGCATATGCCCAAGGCCATTCTGCCAGCATGTGACAGAGCCAGGATTCAAACCTAGGTCTTCTGTCCCCAGAGCCCAAGGTTCTCCATACTGTCCTTCCCACCGTAATCCTAGTCATTCTAAGAAAATGTCTTTGCCTCCTGGCTAACAGAAAGGTCTCCATATGTGGACCCTCCCAAAGTCCCACCTTGCCTACCAATTTCAAAACTTGTTTCTTCTACCCTATCTCAAAGGCAGAGTTTCAAGGTCAGCTTCTCCTCTCACTCCCAGTCTGTGCTTCTCATCTTTCCTGCTACCCTGGGCCATTAGTCTTTCAGTTTCTTTGATGAACTATCCACAGTAGTTGAACTTCTCTTTCGCTCTGTATACAATCTCAAGTCTAAGGCCCTCCCTGAATCCTCCTCCTCCTTTAGCTAGTCCTCTTTTTTGGTACAAATTGGCCTCCAGCCATCAGGCCAGGAGACTGCCTAACCCCAAGCCATGAAACCAGCAGCCAGGAAGAACTGGCCTGTCTGGTACTAAGACTGTTCACAGGCTCCACCTTGCACTTCCCGTATTGACTTCCTTCCTAATCTTCTTGGTTCTAAAGCCCAGGATTAATTTCCTAGAAAGCATTCACAGCTCATTCCAACTGTGTCACAGGCTTTGGCTTCTCTACCTCAATAATTCACGCTTACATCTTTGATTTCTAGCCTCTCAGAGAAAACACCTTGCCTGGGCCAGCCCTGTGTCTCCACCATATCCGTGGGAAATATGCCACAGCCCGCATGATGCCTAGGAACTAGACATTCCTTCCTTTCACAGAAACATCTGGAAAACATATACTATCTTTGCTACTTTCTCACTGTAAGTTCAAATCATTGCAAACAGCTCCTAGCCCTGACACCTAACCTCTCACCACGTTCTGTCCCCTCCACCTGTTACATGTATGGTCTGCTCCCGTCCATCCCCCATACTGGCTCAGCGGTCTGGTCTTCTTATCTATAGCCATGCTGACTTCAATTCTCCACACTACACATATCTGCTCATGCCCTTGTCCTGCATGAATCTCTTTAAGAGTCAGTCCCTCAATATACTCAGGAAGACGTCCGAACCTCTTTCTTCACAGAGCACACAAGACTCTTCGTCCCTACTTAGTTTTATGGCTTACGTTTCTTTGCTCAATTCTCACTCTTAAAGCTCTACCTACACTGTGTTACATGCCATCACCTGGAACTCACCAGGGACTCTCACCTCTTAGCATCTGTACTACTGTCTCCTCCCAGTGGAGCTCGGATCTCACATAAGCCCCCACTGGCCCTTACTAGTCTGAGAAAGAGGTGCTTCTTAGGTGTCTCCACAGTACCCTGTACTCAATATCCATCCCCCAAAGAAACGGTGTGTTTCCCTCTGTATATCCCACTTGGCTCTGACAGGGAACGAGGGCTGTATAATGTTCACCACAGTATCTGCAGGGCCTGACACAGAGCTGGGCCCACTGTGGGAAAACACTTGTTCGGGTCTGCTCCCTGCGGTCTCTTCCTGTCACCTTCATTGCTTCTCACTTGCCACTGCTTCTTTTCTGCTCCTTCCTCACCATGCCTTGCTCTTTCTTCCTGCCCTGTGACCCTCCATCTCAGAAGTTGCTTGCACCAACTTCAAACAGCATTCTCAAACTACCAAACCAGAACACCTGGCAATTTTACTTGTTTGGAAATTCTAGTTTCTAGGCAACAAATGTCAAAATGACTCAATGAATAATTTTGACCTCATAAAGAGAAATAATTATCTATTCCCTTTTCTCCTGTACCCATCACTGAACACTATTTAATCTCCTGTGCACCAGTTTACATACAGCCCTTTAAATTGTAAGAATGAGCATGCATATTTTTAAAAGCAAATATATTAAACTCCATCTAAAATAATCAAAGTTTAAAAAATTATTTTTTCATTTATATTAACTTAAAACATTTTCTAAACTAATAAAAAGGTCTGGATGTCTTTTACCATCCTGATCTCTAATTATAACTTAAAAAAAACCCAGAAACAATGCTTCTAGGTAAGAATCAACAATCTATGATACCTCTACATGGAAATTTCTTTTTCCTAAGCTACTGTTCTTTACTCTAAAAAGAAGGCAAATAATCTTAAGTTACAGTTAAATTTAGTTTACTTAATAAAGCAAAACTTCTCAGTCTTAATGGTTACAAAGCAAAACTATTTTTCCACAATGTAAAAAAGAATTGGTATTTCTTATTTTACTAGTTACAGTGTTTACTGAAACAGCTTATCCCAGCTTCTGCAATGCCCACCTGCTTTACACTGTGGCACACTGGAATTGAGTTAACTTGTCATGGACCAGATCACACATTTTAAGAAGGTAGGACGTTCCTTATCTATATATTCCCAAATGCTTGGACTACTGTCTTGAATATATTATGTATTTAATGAAAAGTGCTTGAAAATGCATTAACTTAATGATGTTATATCAGACTGCACATATGCCAAGGAAATTAATTAGAATACATAGGGAGCTATGATACATTTATAGTTTCCATTTAGAGTTACGCAGAAAACCACTTGTTTTATACTTGCTTCACACCTGGTGAAATTTTTTCCTTAAATATATTCCAATTTTCTGACTTAATACACAAGATACAAAAGTGCTTATTTGCTGATTCAGAGTCATAACAGTGCCCTGTTCAGAGCATTATACATTCCATTTATATTCCTTTCAGGTGTTATAGTCCTTTAAAATGTTTGGTCTGAATGTGCTCTAACTTCAGTGCCAAGTACTGAAAGCTTTTGTTAATTTACCAAATGTATTAAATTCATATTTGTTTTAAAAAGTTCTTCACTTCATAGAATTAACAAAACAAGTTCCTATTTGCATACCATTTGCTTGCGTTTTTTCCCTTTTGAAAACTACCAAAGTGAGAATATAAATGGCTACATGTTTTAGGATGACCCTAAATCCAGTCTTCTTTCCTTCCATTTTTCTCTCAATGCACAGTATGAGGATGGACATTGCCCACAAAATACATGTTTACTGAAGCATCCTGTAATATTTTTCTTACAACCTAATTTACATAAGTCTGCTCCCCCTGCTGGCCGAATTTTTATCCTCTAGCATCCTATTTAAATAAAAAGGCAATGCGTTATACTATAAAGAAAACAAGGGCTTCCTTGGTGGCACAGTGGTTGGGAGTCCGCCTGCCGATGCAGGGGACACGGGTTCGTGCCCCGGTCTGGGAAGGTCCCACATGCCCCGGAGCGGCTGGGCCCGTGAGCCATGGCCGCTGAGTCTGCGCGTCCGGAGCCTGTGCTCTGCAACGGGAGAGGTCACAACAGTGAGAGGCCCGCATACAGAAAAAAAAAAAAAAAAAAAAAGAAAACAAAAGCTCCTCTATAAAAAATTATAAACCAAATAAACCTGGAAAATCACTTAAGAAGCTCTTCTACATCATTAAGGCATGGCATTAGCTGATTTTAGGGAGAAGCAGTCTTTCAAGCATTGAATTTTCAAATTTAGTGTCATTTTGCCCCTAAACAAGATTCTTAACTCTACTAAGACCATTTCTCATTAATTCAGTTCCTTTTAACCTGGAATCTCCATAGTACTTTGCAACGAGTATCTTAACCAGACCTTCCATATTTACATGAACGGCATTATGTAGAGTGGGCAAGCAGGAGGGAGTTTGCCTCACTCATACACATAGTGATTTGTCACAGCAGCAAGAGTTAATGGCAGAATATACAGTCAACAACAGGGGTTACACAGTGCTACCCATATGCCCACAGTACTTTTTCTTTCACCTTCTTTTTTCAAAGATGGAAGTTACTTTGCGGACATATGTAAGAAATTCTGTTTTGATTATTATAATAAAGCTCTTTATAATATGAAATTTGGGTACATTTCACTAATAGGTTCTAAATATATTTTCTAATAAGAAAAATCAGTGTTGCTCTAAAAACCTCCTGGCTACTTTAATTGCTACTTCCCAATCATGAACCACGTTGTAACTTGCAAAGCATGTATTGCATATATTAATTTATTTACTATTATACAATCTTGTTAAGTGGGTATAATTAAGCCCACTTTACAGTTGAGTAAGAGGAGCCTCAGATTTACATAACTTTTCCAATGTCATCAAGGGGCAAAACAGGGACACAGCCTAAAGGCTCTGACTTTAATCCCAAAGCATGACTACTTTCTTCCACTTAATTGCATCACTGATTTTAGCTTTCAGTCAATACATTTATTTTGAGAGGAAAAGTAATCCATTTCATAAGCCTTTTAAAGCATTTTTTTAGTGCCTTAGCATTTACTTAGCTAGAGAATTCCCAAATTTCCAGTCATATTTCAAAATAGTCCTTTGTATGGATTTAGACATACTACATACATTGGGGAAGGGAGGGAATCAGGGAACAAGAAAGCTTATGTATCTGTGACTCAGTGTACTTTGCTTCACTTTGCATTTCGTAAATATTGATGTTGCAGCTCCTAAAGTGCTCTCATAAGTAGTTATGACTGATAGCCCATGAGTGCTGTGTCTTTCAAAACAAATATGCTTTACTGATGGAGAGCACGTGCATCTCCATCTAATTATTCTGAGAGGCAGGGTGGAACAAACAACATGATTTCTCAACTCAACTCAGCATTCTACGTTGAACACAATAGGCAGGTTACAGTTTAACACATACCATGAAAGCTTGTCATTTCCACGAGCAACACAACATGTAAGGGAAGGGCACTACAAATCTGCCATATAATCCTAGAGAAGCATAAGACTTCCTGTGGTTATTGCAAATATTTTTAAGTATAAACAAAAATTCAGAACATATTTATTACAAAAAGAGTTTTTTTACATATGTCCAAGTATTTACTGGATTTTAAAATATGTAATAATATATACAGTTTTAGAATAAAAGTAAGTTTGGGCAAGAATTTGAAAAAGAACCAACTGGAGTAAATAAAATATGCTTGCTCACCCCGATTTTAGGGAAAAAAATAAATAAAACCTGTCATTGTCTGATGTGTACCCAAAGTCACAAGCTAACAGAAAATATCAGGCACATTATTTATATCCTATTAAAGCATTTCTCAAACTGGAAGGTAAGCCTCATTGAGGAGTCACAGAATTCTGCTTGCAGCGCTATCCCAGCTGTCTGGATTCAGTGACTACCAAATCTGTTCCTGAGAGGTAAGCAAATTCCTTCTCAGCTCTTATGTTGCTCCTCTAGGGAGATCTCCTGATCCCAAATCAACCTTTCAAGGACCTACTAATGCACTAGGATCAAGATAGATGACACTGATTATAAAAGATGAGTTGGACCAATAAAGGACTTGTTGTTGAGATAAGATCTATATAATAATGAAACAATTTAGGAACTAGATAGCACACAATAGAGTGCAACAGACATGGTCCAAACGATTAGGGAATATTTAGTACGCAATAATAAGACATTCTCGGCACCCAGATACTTGGCAATTATAACAGACATTGGAGAATTCAGACAATTCTCTGTATTCACTTTGATGATCTCAATTCGTCCCAGTGTTAACCCTTTAACTAAAGGCTAAACTTACCCACATCACTGAGGGCACTGCCAGGGGTGAACTACAGGTTCTGGGATTTCCCTGTCACTGCAAACTTTGCCAGCTCTCACCTGGCTTCTCTTACTCTGGACACCAGCAAAAATAGCCCTTTGAAAAGATCCTGCAAACAACTATTCAGATCCTCGTTGTCTTGTTATTTAAGACTGGGTTAGGGTCTGCAACTTTCCAAAGGATGAGGTAGCTGGAAGGAAGTCAGGTGGCTGGCTATTCCTGAAACCTCAGGCTTGACTTAAGAAGAATTGGCTGGCACCTTATGGGAAAAAGTGATGCTTAAGGGAACACAGAACTGGAATTTTGTTGGCATTCACACAGAAACTGGTCAATGATGATCTGAGACAGGTGTAAAGTGTAGTAATATTTTCATGCTTCTCATATTCATTTTTCTCTTGCTTGTAGAGTTTTTGCATCGAGAGAAGATGGGAACTATGGAACCAGTAATAGTAGCAGATTCAGAGTAAGGAGGCCCAGCATCTAGTCCTGGTTTTCACCTCACAAAAAGAGAAAGATTCAAAACCAGACCCTAATCAAGGACAAAATTAGTAATTGATTAAGTAGGAAAACTGTGGAAGGTCTTCAAGCATGAGAACCTTGGTCTAGATGACCTTGAAGACCCATTATTACCATTCTCTGCTATGATTTTTGCCTCGATGTCTCCAGCTGAGACCAGGCCACACTGCAGAGTCCCCCCTCTCCTGTATATAGGCCTTCCTTCCCCTCTCTCATCTCCTACCGGGAAGATAAAAGACACAATAAATCAGCTTTCACAGCCCCTCACACAGCATTTACACTGGTGACAATTCACCTATATGGGTAGGTCTTTAAAAAATACAATAGCTGTTTTGTATATTTCTTCCCACATTGCTTTTCTCACAGTCTATGCCAATCCCTTCTACCATTAATTAACACTGGATTCTGTAATTTGAAAATTGAATACAATTTTGAATTTTGTATATCTTCATTAAGTTGTTTTTAATTACTCACATTTTAAACATTTTCCATGTGCTTCTTAGAATTCCATATTAAGGAAAAATAACTCTTCCAACTTTTAAATAAGACTTCCCAACATCTTTTTAGAGAGTGTATAGGAAGCATTTTTTTCCCTTAAAAGAAAAAGTCAGTTTCTAATAGCTTCAAATCAAGGCCATGGAGGCCCCTAGTAACATTTTTTTACTTTATTAATAATTGAGTTTATGCTTTTTTATGGAGATGTTAAACTCTCAAAGACCAGGAGATTCAGATTGCTAACAGGTTAGTTAGGATTAAATCACCTCTGCCCTACTTTTGCATTTATTAAGAATCACATAAGCCTGGAGAATCTGGAGCAAAACTCTGCCTATGACACTGGAAAATTTGAACACCACAATATGCAGCTCAGACAGGTAATAAATGTGGCTAAATCTGAGACTTTAAATCCTGGGTCTCTTCACATCAATCCAAACCATTCATGTGCCAAGAGGGGAACGAGCTGGAACACTGAAGAGCTCCCTGGTGATGGAAAGATTAATGGGGAATTATAGGTACCTAATACATGAACAGTAGACAAAGGGGGCTGTCCTTCACCACTGAAAGTGCTAAATTATTAACTGTGACAAGCCCAGGCAACCACTGTCACTATTCTTTCAACACCTAACTTCCAGACAGTTTAAAATGTTTACTTTTCTACCTAAAAATTACCACAGGTTTATAGTAATAGAAATCTAGTCATCATATATCCATTTAAATATGTTATACCTAATATTTAGGATTTGCAAAGTCAAAAAGAATGCTGTGTAATAGAAACAATAATAAACACTTCCATTTCAGACATTTACTTTCAATTTAGTTAACTACATTTTTATTGTAAATAAGGAAAGACTTGTAATTTAAAACTGAAAATAGAATTTTCATGTGCACAAAGTACGTCTTTTATCATTTTCTTTCTGGACTTAATCATGCATCAGGACACTATTCTAACTACAATCATTAGTTCATTTAATGCTCCAAACAACTCTATGAAGTAGGAAGCCTAATTATCCACATTTTACAGATAAAGCAGCTGAGACCCAGACGGAAACTTGCCCAGGCTAACAGCCAGGAAACTGGTACAATGGACACCGGGATTCAGACTCGGTCCAGCTGCCATACTACACTGCTGTTCAATACTTCTTGTCCGTATATGGATGGCTCTAGAAGCATCTGGGAAAATGATAAACTCTGCAGTTGTCGCCATGCATTTCTTAAAATGGGATTAAACTAAAAAGGTTCCTATTGAGTCCTCTGAAGATCAAGAGGGCCTCAGAAGTAAAACACGTGATGATTACCTTTGTCAGCTTTAACCTGTGATTTTCTTTTTCAAGTGACATGCACCCATGCACTGCTAAAGTGACTGAGTACAGTTTAACTTCCCTGTAATTAGCATTATGAGCCTGCACCACAATTAAATCATTGCCTTACCTCGGTAGTTTATAAGAGTTGTATTATTAAATATCCTTCAGTTCACTGAATGATTTTTATATAAGAAGTAAATATTAACAGACAGAATCCAGATAAATATTTTGTTGAGTGACTTTCCCCTCCTGCCAACTCTTTGGCTGATTAGTTAAGTATTTCATAACTAAAACTTGCTTTACTTAGTATTCCCCAAAAATCCTGGAGTCCATATGTTATAACAACTTTCCAAAATTCTGAGATTCATCTAAGAGGTATCTCTGCTACCAAACGGTTATATGGATCCCTAAATCCTAATTTCTCCTCTGCTACTACAAACCTCACACCCTGGGTAGGATAAAGCAAAGTATGTGAGAGGTGC
This sequence comes from Delphinapterus leucas, assembly GCF_059928025.1. Classification (NCBI taxonomy): domain Eukaryota; kingdom Metazoa; phylum Chordata; class Mammalia; order Artiodactyla; family Monodontidae; genus Delphinapterus; species Delphinapterus leucas. Next base: position 54,640,092 of record NC_143132.1, on the reverse strand, counting down.
AACAGGTGCAAGAGCTATAACTACTTCATTCATAAATGTGACAGTATCTGGACCACAACCACTACCGAACTTTGGAAATTCTGTAACTATAATTCTCAAGTCCTGTCTGGAATGCTCCCTAAACATACTGCAGTCAGAAATTACTGGCCAGGTACCTATCATCAAAAAAGATGAAATTCTTTTAAACACATTAAAAACAGAACAGGGCTTCCCTGGTGGTGCAGAGGTTGGAAGTCCGCCTGCCGATGCAGGGGACACGGGTTCGTGCCCCAGTCCGGGAAGATCCCACGTGCTGCGGAGCGGCTGGGCCCGTGAGCCATGGCCGCTGGGCCTGCGTGTCCGGAGCCTGTGCTCCGCAACGGGAGAGGCCACAACAGTGAGAGGCCCGCGTACCACAAAAAAAAAAAGGGAACAGGGGTGGGGGGAAGAATGGTTATTCTTATATAAAAATTGGACTCTACTACTGCTAAAATGGAGAGAGGTAAACCAGAAGATTTCTCATGGTTGTTTCTAGACGCTGGATTCTACGAGGTATAAATTTGGGTTGGCTAATAAAACTGCACATTAGAACTGAAAGGGACCTTAGAAATCACAGACCAACCCCATCAATTTAAAGATCTGTAAATGTAAGTTCACAAAAAGTTGGGTTTAAAATTAAATCTTCTTATTCTCTGAGTTGGTATAAAGTTTGGTCCCTTTTGAGCAAATTATTATCATTATTATTAGGGTATTTTGGTTTGTTGTTTACTGAATTACAAACCTGAGATTGCTTTAAAGTTGTATTATTAGTAAGACAAATGAGAAAACCACCATTTAAAAAATTCAGAATTGCCAGGTTTATTTACAATCAAATAATAGAAAGAACTCTTTCTTTCTCTTCCTCCACTTTCAGCCTATGAAATGAACTGGATCAATATAGGAAAAGCTTCTAAAGGGCGATTTTATTCTATTATCCTAATGAAAGAAATCACTGCAGAATGAAACAGCCAAGAAATGATCTGTTTGAGCAACTTACAATTCTCCAGGTTCCTTGCTATTTGAAAGAATAAAATATCTCAAAGAAAAAGTACACACCAACAAAAAAACCTAGTGGCCGCAAAATGTAGGAGAGCAAAAACCTGCACTGAGAGTTAACTGAAAATCAATCAATAAAGACAAAAATCAGGAAAGTTGAATGAAGGATTCCATGGTTTGGGGGACTTTTGCCCAAAACACAGTATTAGTCAAAATGCTCTAGGACACAGGGAGTATTTCTGTAAGGCATTACTTACAGCAGATAGCAAGCAATCAGAAAAGTGGAAATCAGGATCCATTACTCATGGCAGGACAACCTGCATTATCCTCTTACAGATGCATCACTGGCGAGAGTGGATGAAGAAAAATGAAGGCTGAGAAAGAAAGGAAATGGTGTTTCTTTTACACGTAATTTTCAGCAAACTTTGATGAGTTTCAATCCTGGATGAGTTTTCCTCCCTGTCCTTCCTTCAATTTCTTTTAGAAAAATCATCTTGGTTAGGTTGTTCAAGTGTGACTTTGCAACTAGCCTAATGTGGACCCAAATTACCACCTTCAACATTCCTTGTAGCAAGCACCTGATTAAATACCCTCTGGTTAAGCGGGTCGAGGTAGCTTTACGCCAGTTCCAGGAACAAGAACCTGTCAAGCTGACAAATCAGTATCTTTACCCTGTCGGATACTGTCTCCTGTCAGGACGGTTTCCTATTTCTTAAAACTTGCTTCTCCACTTTGGTAGCCTCCTATCAATCTATACAAGGGCCTGGCTCCTAAAGCACGTAAATTCTTATTTTCCATTCTCCTTTTCTCTGAAGATTACACCGTTGACCTGATCTGGCAGGAAGTTATCTGGAAGCCATTTGCAGTGACCCTACCACAGAATTAGAACTGCATTTCTACCAGAGCCAATTTTAATTTCTAAAATGCCTAAATCAGTTGCGGGTGTTTTAAAACGACTCATAAAAAAGGATCACCACTACTGTGGTACCGCTTCCCCCTGCCGCCGCCCCCCCCTGCCCTGCCCTTTGTCCATAGTCAGAAAAAAAGATTAAAGGCAGGAAGTAGCCTAACTATCAACAAGCAGTTTTCCTTTGAAGACAGATAACAAGATACTGCAGTTAAAAGTATATCTGTAATTGCAAAGTTACTCTTCTTGAACAAATTCCAAGTACAATATCTGCCTTTGATCTTGGAAGAGCATTTTTCTCACTGTTCACAGCTGACACTGATAGTTCAGTTAGGCACCCCTGCTCCCAAATATGGGAAAAATGTTCCCTGAAATTCAATCATGTGAGTTATTAGCTTTTAGCCGTCAGCCTAGAAGTAGCTGCTTATGCTCTGCCACTGCTGCTGCCTGGGAGAGTTCTGCCTGCTCTGACGATATGAGGACTTGTCATAGTAACGGCATCCACCTGACCACCTGTGTGATGTCGGACTGTCCTGGAGAGTCATTCAGCATCTCCTTGGACAGGGACCATTATCTCAGTAAAACACAATTACAACTATGAGAAAAAAGTTTGAGGACCTTAAACCTAAACCCTGTTTAAGGTTTTAAAATGAAATCCATTCTCAACCTTCATTTTCTATTTCAGCAAAAGTCTAATGGCAATATGTGGCTTCAATAATGAAGCAAGTCTATTTTAAAACAATAAAAATATTCCTAGTGTCTCTATGGTCCATTTTAAACAATCAGGGGAGATAAATACCATAGCATTGTACCATTTATTCAAAAATATTTTCTCAACTTCAACAGCTATTGGTTGTGGATCTCTTAATATAAGGAGGAAACAAGAGACATTAACATGGTAAAATTACGGAGTTAAGCTCTTATCTTTGGTAATTAATAACGCTTAAAGCTCAATTAGTAGAGAGAAACAGTAGTATCTAACTGAATGCTAAGAAAGATTTGTAATCCTAGGTTAAAATCCCCCATTACAACAATAGGATTTTTTCAGGCAATGAGAAAAAGAACACCTTCCATGGAAAAGAGCTATGCTTTTAAAGTTCACGCATGCGCGCGCACACACACACACGCACACACGCATACACACATACACATATACATACACTCCCAAAGTGCAGAGCTGATATATTGATAGATACCAGAGAACTGCTATCTGAACTTGGATAGTAAAGTATTCCATGCTTTCATAAAATATGATTTTGATTGAACATGACCCCAAAAGCCAAATCTAACTTTTGAGACTCTTTGAAAGTAGCATTAACCACCTAAGCATGTGAACACACAGTGACTCACAGTATCTGCAAGTAACATGCTAGGTAGCAGAATTAAGGAACGATAATCATGTCACTCTATCAGCATCAGGCAAATGTTGTCATTAATAAATCCTTACAATACCCTAGCAAAATAGCCATTTTCTTTTCCCTGAAAAAGAAAACTTTGCCTCCCATCCTTACGCAATGGCAGTGATTTTACAGATATATAGGGAACACACATAAAAAAGCATACATTTCTAAAATGTACAGCTCCAGAGCGCATCAAACCCTGAATCCCACCATCTTTGTGAAATACAAATAAAACACTAAATAGGAAGAAAACTCTCAACAAGAAAGGGCATAGAAATTAGGTAATCAAGAAATTAAGCAAACAAACAAACAAACAAAAAAACCCACCTTTCCTTAAATGCATTTATAGCAACATTTAGACCCCATGATTCTAATTTAGAAGAAAACAATCTGTAGAAGTGTATCTATACATAGAAAAGACACTGGAAGGATAAACATCAAAATGTTGTGTTCACAGTGGATATGGAGTAGTATATGCATTGAGGGTGATTTCCATTTTTGTCTTCATGCTTTTCAGTGTTTTCGACATGTATTATAAACAAAAAAGAAAGCCAATGAGGTGTTTTAAAATCAGATATTTTAAATGTAATTTAATAGAGAACAAACTAGCAGGCTTCTGAGGTACCAAATCAATAAGCTGCAGTGGAAAGTCATTTTCTCTTTCTGATTCTGTCTGCGACCATGTGACATCTTTTCACACTTGCTCAAAATTAACTGCTTCACTACATAATGACTGCAACCACAGCAAATGGGCCTTTTTGTCTGTAATTCAATTACTGTAGAAGGTTTTATAGTTAGAATATTAAGACGTGAAGCATGCATTTGACTACATACAGAGAAATATAGCAGGCTCTCAACATACCATATGCTAATTAAGAGTGAATTTAAAAATTCCATTGTCTATTTATCCCAGAGGCCTCCTAGCTTATTAACCACCGCTGTGGGTCTAGTGGGAGAGTAGAGACGTTGTTCTGTCTCATTTCCAGGTAATGGAAGTGATTTCCATACTGTGATCAAACGCCAGAGTTGGTTTGCTAGAATGTGTTCCCTGGGCCCCGCCGTATTTTATTCACACAGCTACTGCGACTTTATCACCTTGGATAGAAATTTTCACGTCTTCCACACTTGACTGAAGCATACTGACTACAAAGAATGCATCCAGTAAATGACAGACAAAAGAACAAACTGTCCTAGAAATAACTAAACTTGCAGACAAATGTCAGAAATGGCTCAAGAAATCATAGTGAATCATCTGTAATCTCAGTAACATAAAACACTGAAAGAAAGCTAGTAAATGTTCCTTCCTTATGAGAGGTTCCTAGCAACTTAAGGCTTCTTTCCTTCCTTCAACCCCCTGCTCACCCCCCATCCATGTTCCTAACACCTTCAAGAATTTATTCAACATCTGCTTTTAAAAAGAGAGGGACAAAACTAGGTTTTTTCTGTAGTACGATTATAAAGCTTGATTTTTCTCCTCACTAACTACAAATTATCTTTTGGATTTCATTACACTGTGCTGTTATGAAGAATGCTGAACATGTGTCATTTTATTTTACATTTGATTACGTGATCAGTAGCTGCTGAGAACGTGCTTTAGGTGCAGCTATAGGTGCAGCCTCCTCTATGATCTAGATTGACTTTTATAGCCAACAGGTGTTAGATTTGGGGAATTTATATCTACAGCATCCCCGCTGTTAGTTTTACTCTGAAGACTGGGAGATAAAAGTTTACCCTCAGTTAAGCAGCTGAGTAAAAGTATCCACAAGATAATTTAACTTAATAAAATAGTAAGTGTAGAAACCTCCAGAATTTCTACAGGATTATAGTACCATCCACCTTATTCTTTATGTATGTGGCATGCATCCTCTGAGTCGGAAGAGGAGAAACTTCCAATTACTTATATGGTTCTGCTCAACTTACAGGAATATCCTTTACTCTAAATCAGCATTTCTTAGTGAGGATACTTTTGGCATTTTGTGTGGGACAGGTCTTTACTAGGCAAGGCTGTTTTCACTCCCTGCTGAGTCAACATACATCTTCGCTCCTTTCCCATCCTTTCATCCCCATCCTCAATCTCAGGTAGTAACATTCCCCAATCGCTGAGAAAAACAATGTCCCACAACTTTCCAAACACTCCCGAGGTGAGGGGCTGGAGGGAGTACTATGATCCATACCGCCCCGCCCCCCCGTCCCCCCACCCCCGCCAGTTGAGAATCACTGCTCTAAATAAACCCTATATATAAAAATTCACAAAGATAATTTAAACTCCCTAAAACTCAAGCTTCATAGGGCTCTCCCCACATGAAGAGCCCATGAATGACTGCATTCACTAACACCTCCATCACCCCAACCTCACCCCTTCCATTTTCAGGAATATGCAAGGCTCACCTACACTATATTCTTAAGGCGTCCTTGGTCAGCTTGAATATTTTCTATGAACCTCTGACCATTAACCCTTATGTCATAAAACTTCTATGTCAGTTAATATTTCCACGTCTATCTGTGTTGATTACATATGAGATATCTAAATTGATTTAACCTTGTCAAAACAGGTTTCTAAAGCATTATTTATTCGCGCTACAATCATGCTTCCTCTAGTCAGTTATTTGAAGAGTGACAAAGACCCAACTTGTTCAATTAATGAAATTAATTCGTTTCGGAATTGTAAATCTCTACTTTTTTTTCATTGTCAGAACTGAATAATCACTTACATAGAAGTTGAAACATGAGTGCCTGCCTTATTTACATGTGCAGCAGCTCCTATAGGACCCGTCAACAGCTTAGAGGCCTTTTAAAAACTGGTATAGTAAGACCTGGTACTTCAATAGAATCACAAATGGTCTCCTATAAACATGAGATAAATAGTGGTTTTAGTGGTTTCTGACTGCAAACCCAGCCTCCTTCAGGTGCAGCAAGTCCTCATGTTTTCGTAATTTGGCTCTGTCGCCAGAGTCAGGCCAATCAACATTCTCATTTTACTTGGAAACCACTTCCCCCTTGCTTTTTGCATGTCTACCACCACTTGTACTCCTTGGCTTCTGGGATCCTATTTGGATTTCATAATCTTTTGCCTTGGGAACAGACACTCCTTGAGATAAATGAGGTAAATGAGTCTGCTCAGGGTTAGCTCTAGTTAAAACAGGGAAGCCAGATGTGTTCATTTATGCCACCCTTCAACTCTGCTCTGCAAACAACTTTTCTACACTTTCCTCAGAACCAAACAGTCCCATGTGGCCAATGAGCAAGTCTGGCTTCTTCACCCCTCTATCATCCAAAAATAGGACTCGCTTGTCAGTGATGGCATTCTGGGCACAGTAACACTTATGGGCTCAGCAGGAAGCATTTGAAATCTTAAATTACGCTCTGCTTTACACTTGTTCCTCCCAGCCTTCCTTGATCCCTGGGACTCAGATCGGACTTTCTTACTGGTGCTATTCATTGCTACCAGACTTTCTGCTTTAAATGCCTGCCCTGAATCAAAGCCCAGAAAATTCCATGAGCCTAAATTTAGGGTAATATACATTAAATTATTACCATGGTCTATAAATTCCAAACAAGTTAAAAATTATGTATATTTGTATCATCTTCACAAAATATTTGCTAGGTAGCATAACTCTAATCTATATTGAGAACTTTACAATGTCCAGTATCGCATTCAGTAAGAAAATTTGATGATACTGATATCAATTTTAAAGAAGCCACTTAGATTTCTAGTCTTTTTTTTTTTTTTTAACGAAGCCCTTAAATACAATTTTGAAAGAAATCCCAGACCATCCTGCCTAATTCCACTTTGGCTACATCTAGTGCTTCATGTGGTTTGGCAGAAAGGTTAACAGTGTGGACTCTTGTTTTTTCCTGGATTCATAAACCTCGATCAACAAATAATTAACTGTGTTACCTGGAGCAAGTAACCTAACCTCTTTGTGCCTTAGCATCCTCATCTATACAAAGGGGAACAACAGTCCTACCACACTGTGAGGGTTAAACCAATTTCTTTATATATATATATATATATATATATATATATATATATATATAAACTGCTTAGAGTACTGCCTTGCTTACAGTAAGTGTATATGTATGAACCTTGCATAGAGTAAGTGTATATGAGAGTTTGCTATTATTATCATCGTTATGATTAGTCACGGAATATAAGCCTTCAAATCAACTTGAAATAAACTACAATTAACAACTACTAATCATTAACCTCATACAGTCAAAAAAGTAACAAATTCATTCAACACTGAGAACTTATAAACAGATGCCACAACTTATAAACAGATGCTATGCTAAGCTGACCCACGCTGCTTTAATCTAGTGCTCTTATCAGTAAACATTACAAGTAAAGGAATACTTCTGCATTTCAAAATTCTATGGGTAGAAAAAACTGGGGGAAAACCAAAATATAAACAGTGGGAGATTAGTTTAAAAGGAACAACATGAAAATCCTTTTCTTGGCATGAAGAGATATTTGAGATAAACTGTTAAATGAAAAAAATAAGGAACAGGTTCATGAGACATAAGAAGATTAAAATTTCTCTTTTATAAAAATACGACATAATAAATATGCTTATATATGCATAGACAAAAAAAAGAAGCCTAGGAGAATGAACACTGAATTGTTCACACTATTATCTCTATATAACGGGATTGAGTTTTTCTAATTTTTGTTAAGTTTTTAATAAATAAAAAAAATTCAAAAACCGAAAGTAAGAAAACACTGGGGTATACTGTAAGCTTTCAAAAAGAATAAGCTTTTAAAAATACTAATTGGCTAAACAGAGATTAGCCAAATCATTCATAAATTTGTATGCACTATGCAGAATAAGATTATTAGCATATTAATCTATTTGAAAGCTTAACTCAAATAGCAAAAATCTTCCATAGAATCAGGCCAGTGCTTCTTACAACCTTATCTTAAAAGGAACTTTGGAACCACACCAAATATAAAATTTATATCTGTTTTAAGCACAATGTCTTGTATGTGGCAGAAAACATACATTATTTTCTAATTGATGGCTATTCTAATAGAGGACCAATTTTTTTCTATGCTTGCTGGTTTTTTTTATAAAATTAAGAAAAAAATGGTTAGGAAAGCAGGCTTCCCCATGTTATTAATACAGGTTACCAACATCATGTGTTTGAGAACATGTCAGGGATGTTGTAGAAACTTTCCTTACAATGAGTGGGCGATACGACAAAATCACTGATAAAAACTTTTCACTTTAGGATTATTTTAAAGTTCATATAAGTCCAGATACTCACGAACACCCAACCTTCAAAGAAAGACATTTTCTGTTTCAATGATACCCTTTAGTCAGGAATGCTGCAGGGCTAATTCTAAACACAAATATAAAGTGCCACCTAGTGGATATTTTTATAAAGTTTCTCTGCTTACACTTCAGTGTTATGAAGTAATCTTTAGAAAAGCTACTTTGGGTGGTCAAAAGGTACAAACTTCCAGTTATAAAATAAATAAGTCCTGGGGATATAATGTACAGCATGGTAACTATAGTTAATAATACTAAATTCCATATTTGAAAGTTTCTAAGAGAGAAGGTCTTAAAAGTTCTCATCACAAGAAAAAAAAATTTCTAACTATGTGTGGCGATGAATGTTAACTAGACTTATTGTGATAATAAGCATTTTACTACATATACATACACACACTTATATATTGAATCATGTTGTACACCTGAAACTAATATAATACTATATCTCAATAAAAATAGACAGCTACTCTATATGAGGAAACAGCCATCCCTTACAGCGTTTCCTCACCAATTAGTAATCTGAGCTGGTGGATAACATATAATCTTTTTAAAAAAACACACCTCTGACTAATAATATTGATTTTATATCTCAAGTTGAACCTCTGCCACCATCACAGAGAATAAAAAAGGGCCCAGTTATCTTCTAAGTGTTCCAGGACCTGTAACGACAGCATACATAAGCTAGAAAGGAGATCCAATTTAACATCCTTTTATCATTCACTTCAGCTGATAACAATAAAATATTAGCATCATTATATGAGGACAGTAATTACTATTACATCTGCTCTACACTATATGAAAACAAATTCACTTGGTCTAAATACACTATATCTGGTATTTAGAAATCAGCAGGGTTTCCAGCAAAGCCTTTGTACAAGCTGCAAAGGCCCTGGTTTACCATTAGAGGTGGCAGAAACACAAGTTATAACCAATTAAAATGAAATTAATGAAAAGAATAAAGTGATATAAACACATAATTGAGGTAAAGTAGAAGGCTGAGGTACCTAAGTGTTCATAGTTTTAGTATGTGATAATTCAGATAACAGTTTAGGGGTAGACTTAAACAGATGAATTCCATATCTATCTAAATTTTCCTAGTTATAGATGCAATATTTTGCCTTTGGAAGCAGTCTCTATAAATATTTTTAAAAGCTTCTAATTATCTAGATATTTTCAGATTCCCACATTGTAAAACAGAAATGACTAACTTATTTGGAGAGCATCATACTCACTGATGAAAAGTTTTGACTCAGAAAAGAGTTGTTCACAAGTTGTATCTGACATCTTTAGGAAAATTTTGCATGTTTTACTACTGTTTCTGGGTGTCATATTTAATTTATAGTATAATTTCTGTTTAAGGAGCTACTCTTCTAAAAATGAGATGCTTCCTTTTATAGAACTGACAGGGACTGCAAATCCAAAATCCAATCCTTGGAGGTCACTGTGTCCTCCAATTTACAGATGAGGAAAAAACAAGATCCACAGGGGTCAAAGGTTAGATCAAGTTCACCAAATAACTTAGTGGCAGAGTGAAAATCCAGGTCTCTTAATCACAAAATTAGAACCCTTTCCACTATCTCACACTGCCTTTTTATTCTTCCTCAAACAGAAATGGAATGTTTCCATTAAATTCTTCTTAAAGTACTACAGTTTCACTTTTAATCTAAAAGGTCCACATGGGGACCTCCCTGGTGGCGCAGTGGTTAAGAATCAACCTGCCAATGCAAGGGACATGGGTTCGATCCCTGGTCTGGGAAGATCCCACATGCCGCGGAGCAACTAAGCCCGTGCACCACAACTACTGAGCCTGCGCTCTAGAGCCTACGAGCCACAACTACTGAAGCCCGGGCGCCTAGAGCCCGTGCTCCGCAACAGGAGAAGCCACGGCAATGAGAAGCCTGCGTACTACAACCAAGACTAGCCCCCACTCGCCACAACTAGAGAAAGCCCGCGCACAGCAACAAAGACCCAACGCAGCCAAAAATAAATAAAAATTAAATCTTAAAAATAAATAAATAAATAATAAAATTTAAAAGCTAAAATAAAAGGTCCACATGGTAAATGCTGCCCAGATGTGCATGAAGGGCAAATAGGAGTGTTAGAGCTGTGAGTTTCTTCATGATCATCAAAGAAAATATAGCGGGATGGGTGCAAAGCAGCTTCTGTGGAGAAATTTACATCAGTGATTTTGAAGAGGGGACCAAGAGACCAGGGAGCAGACCCAGCAGTTATTAAAGTGGGAACCGTTATTGTTTACTGAGAGGGTAGAAGGAGCTGCCTCTCTGCCTCTGCTCCCCACTGGCATGGTCCTTAAACTTTCAACAGCTGGGGAGATACCATTTCCTCAACAGGTGCTCAAAAAGTGATAGTTGAGAAACAGAAGTTCGCAGGGTAAACAGAAGTGCACAGGCTAACTTATATTACTTAAGAAAAGCTCTAATTTCCCTCAAAACTGCTATTTTTTACCTCTCATACCTCAAAAAGTAAGTATATACACACCACACATTCTTTCAGCTCTGAATCAGTTGCAGTTTCCAGGGTCTGAAACTTTTATCTGTGGTCTTCCTGTCAGATTTGGAGAAAGTAACACTTCTCTTTAACTTCTAATCTACAGTTAAAAGTGTCCTTTTTGTTACTACTTTAATGTTTATTCCTTAGTACTCATAGGGCCATATTCCTGACACAGTAAATACACACTAAGTGAAAGTCTGGGGAAAATAACAAAAAACAAAAAAAACACGTGGATTCAAATACTGACTCTAAGCAGGGGCATGCCTTGGCTAAATGACCTAACCTCTGAATCTCTGGTTGCTCTATCTGGCTCTGGAGAGGCCCATCTAGCTCTAAATTATTTTAAGGCTCTATTTCTTGAGAACACTCTACAATAGACTTCAACACAACAAAACCTATCTGGCCTGTCTCTAACATTACGTCTTCAGCAAAGGCTTTAAACAGAAGTCTGAGGAGTATAGTGATAGGACCAAATCTAAAAGGGGTTCTTTGTAGCTTATAAGTGAATTGCTTTTGAGAAAGCCTCTGTCGACATCTTACTTTGGCTCCTCCTCTATACAAACTGCTGTGGGAGCCTAAGAAAAGCAGCTTTCAAACGTGCAAGTGCATAGATTTGGTGTTGCTGCCGCCAGGCTGCAACGGCTGCCAAAGGACCAGAGTGAGTCAAAGCAATTCTACACATCGCAGGCCTCAAGGTCTTCCCTTTACTTGGCAACTATACACTGGGATCAGTCATCCAGCTAAATGTCAAGAGTCCCAAAGTCATTACTGGTGCAAAGGGTTCCAGTCTGAAACTTCCAAAATGATATAACTTAAATCATTACAAAGGAGATCTTTTTATGTTACTACAAACTTAGACTAATTTGTGAAAAATTAAAAGGGTAGTGAGACCATGACTCAGGAATTACACGATGTATGTGTTTGGAAGAACATTCACATACACCTTTTCTGGATCAAAGGTATTACTGGCACGTATTAAAAGAATCAAATAGAATCAACAGGAACCATTTTTAATGCTACTTACACAGTCTGAGAATTCTCAAAGATATTTACATCTGAATGCCTCATTTTCAGGCTCCTGTAGCATTTGTTTCCAACTTTTAAGGCAATTATAGATGATTTACTTACAGGCTCTTTTCCCTTGAAAAATGTATCTCCGTAAGTATTATTAATGGTTTCGGTCAAAATACATCATATGTAAGCTTGAATGCACTTTATTTTTTCGAAAGGGAGAAGAATTAACTTTACTTTTGTGGTCACACCCGTCTGTAAAAAGTAGTTCATTTCTACCCTCCAACATAAATGAAATACTTGAAGGCTGTCACTGAAGACAGCTCCTCTTCTACAGACACTGTTCTATGAGACTTTTCACTGTTCTAGATGAAAATAAACTATCAAATGAAAAAAGGTCTACATGTTTAGATATTAAGAAATGCATTTCTATCAAATAGGCTTCCTAATTTTGAAAGTAATTCTGCATGTAATATGTTACACTAATTTTTGGAAAAATATACAGTAGACAAACATCCTGAGTAAAAGATATTTCTAAGAAAAAATTTTGAAATAGGTCTTACTAATAATCTGTTCTCTTATCAAAGAACAATTTGTAAAAAGGAAAATCTTATTATAAAGGAGACACACTTTGATCTTAATCTTAATCTTCTTTCTCCAACAGCCTGACAATTTTTAAACTTTTGGCTATACTCTTAATTTGGGGAAGAAACCACACAACTCAGTTAAAGAGGAAATGAATAAAACAATTCTTATGGTTTGGAGAGGTGGGGAGTGGGTGGGTAATGAAGCAAAAATGCTGGGGGTTTGAAAGAAATGTAGAATAAAAGTTTATTATAAACAGATTTTAAATGGCCATTTTATCAGAAATTGAACTTTTTGACAGGATATAAAAACTCACTATCTTACTGCAAGAAAAACCTTTTCTTGAATCAAACAAATCTCACTGTTACTGAATCCCACACAAGGTTGTGTTACTATGTAACTCCTTGCATCACTTCTGTAAGGAATATTTTCTCTACCAACTTGCTCTCTTTTCTTCCTCATCAAAATTCTGCTAAAAACATAATGAATGTGGAACTCCTTCTCTTATTAACCTCAATAACTTGATTTAGGAATACTCATACTTATTTCGAATTCCTACTTTGTTCTTCATTCAAAATCACAGATTTCTAGAGTTAGAACAAACTTTAAAGATTACCCGTTCAACCGTGAAAGAGGAGGAAATTCAGGTCCAAATGAAGAAATTTGCTCAAGGTCCCAGAACTTGCTCAAGGTGAAAGAGCTGGGACTAGTAACAAAGTCATCCCTGGGATTAATTTTTCATTTTCATTCATCACTGAGGAAGTTGAAAAGGCAACATATAATAATAACTAAAAGTTTATTCATTTTATATTTTTTAAAACAAAAAAGCAAATCATTGACACTTTCCACAAAGTATAAAAATTTCTTTTCATTAAATTTCATGTCATTGTGCTTTCCTGGTGGTGCAGTGGTTAAGAACCCACCTGCCAATGCAGGGTACATGGGTTTGAGCCCTGGTCCGGGAAGATCCCACATGCTGCAGAGCAACTAAGCCAGTGCGCCACAACTACTGAGCCTACGCTCTAGAGCCCACGAGCCACAACTACTGAGCCCGCGTGCCACAACTACTGAAACCCGTGCACCTGGAACCCATGCTCCACAACAAGAGAAGCCACCGCAATGAGAAGCCTGCGCATAGCAACGAAGAGTAGCCCCTACTCGCTGCAACTAGAGAAAGCCCACGCAGAGCAACAAAGACGCAACACAGCCAAAAATAAAAATAAATAAATTTTTAAAAAAATTCACGTCGTTAAATTTGTTTCATTAAAATGATCAACAGCCATTCAACATTCAAAACAAATGCATCCACTGCCTTGCCAACCATCTTGAAAAAAAGGCAAAACAATATATGAGAACTAAAAAGGAATTCAGACGTATGAGAAAATTCATAAGATCATATCATCATGGAGAAGTTTGATTAACTCACCATACCATACTCCAACAGACGACAGAACTTAGTAAAAAAAAAAAAAAAAAAACCATTGTCTCTATTCTTCCACTGTGTAGCTGCCTTTTACACCACCCCCTACTTCAACCTCTAAATGATTCACACCTTACACTGAGGGTGTATCCTATCTCAAGGAACTAGTGACAGTACAGCACATCACAAATTCAAAAACGCTGTAAATGTTCCATGAAGTTTCTACCTGGACTACACAACATTTTCAACCTAGGTTTTTTCCATGAAATGCCACATTCAACTATGCTTGAAAACTGCAATCATATTATCCTAGATCTTCTTTAACTTAAAGTACCATTTTGCATCATATGTCTCTATAAAGTAGCTAGGATCTTTCTACTAATAGGTCAAATCTTCCCAATGCTTACTTTTCAAATTGTAATTTCAGAATAAGAACAATCTTTCTTATATAACCTGAACTAAGAATTATGTAAGAATACATAAAATAATTAATGCACTTATTTTACACTTGAGGAGCTAAGCTGAAGAGATCCTTAAGGTTTCACATAAATAACTCTAAGACATCTGCTCTACGTCTCAATTCAACATTCCAGACATAAGATTACATTTCATCTAAAAGTCATCAGGCAGGAGGCAGCATTTCCAATTTGCCACGTTTTAATAATGAGTTTTGTCAATGGTCATAATTTGGTGTTTAGGGCTTTTCCCAACCGTATTAATTTTTCTGTGCCTATCAGGGATGAACAGTCACAAGTGAAAACTTTGAAGATATATGATTTTCAAGAAAAGGATCTCAGAAAACAGAATCATAAAAGTAACCTGGATTTCTAACTGAAATACAATTTATTCTTTTAATACACTCTTCCATTGTGAATATTTAGTTATGCCAGAGACTTATCAACATTCTTTCTCCCTAAGTATTTACAGCAAGTCTCTCAAGTAGACAATCAGTTTGCAGTCCTAGATGGATCTAATAAGATGTGTGAATAGTTTTATACCACTGCACTCAATTTTACAGTTCCTAAAAGTCTTTGGGGATATCATTCTCAATATACATTGTTTCCGGTTTTGTCCATTTCATTCTTTGGATCGATTTTCTCTGGTGAACTAAAGCATTCATCGCTTTTTTACCAAACAGCACACACACAAAATTACAATTTTCTTCCATCTTGTGAACAGTATTGAGATATATCCCTTGTCATGTCAACCTTGAGATGAAGATTCAGTGTTTTCCTTTGAGGATCAAAGAAGTAATTCAAGAGAAAAATAGTAAGCATATTATCACTTAAGACTTCTTATTAACAGTCTCATTGGTGTTTAGGCTCAAATTTGTCCAAATTTTAACATGAGATTACACTACATATGAATTTCAAGACTTCAAGTTACAGACAGAAGTTCTTATTACAGCAGCCAAAACCTAATCTGAATGCTTATTTTTATTTCTTTATACTACCCAAATCAAAGAACTTTTTGTTGGGCAACTGCAGACACTCAGCGGAGTCAATGAACATATTTCAGACAGCCGCTTCTTGTCTGTGAACCTAGAACTATTTCTGCTGAATGAAATGCAGGTTATACAGAGAGAAAAATTAGGATTCCCCCACCCAAAAAAAAAGCCTCCACTTAGCACAGCTGGAGGATGAAACAGCAAATGAAATATATATGTAAATCTCATTTAACTAGAAAGCAACTAACCGATATTCCTTGATTGACCACATGGGCCAGGACTTTTAGAAAAAGTCAGGAATTATATAAACAAGCTAACATCAGCTTTAAAAACAAACAAACAAAAAAACAACCTTCCAGAATGTCTTAGGCAGGAGGTGGAGAGGTTGTTGGTGTTGGTAGTGGGCAATTCACTAGATGTCTGTACCACATACTTCTTCAAACCTCCCACCTCTTCTACATACTATAAATATTTAAAACTGTGAAGTAAGTGTTAATCATTAGAGTGATGACACCAAGCTCATCTTCCCATTAAAAAATAAGCTTCACTTGCTATTAATAAGAAATTCAGTTGTGTACTAACGCTTCTACAATGATTTTATTTACAAATATTAAAACTTCTCTAGTTAACTTTCAATGAGTAAGAAAAATTAACCAAAACATTCTTTTCTAAACAACTGTTCCAGTTTATCCTATAAATTTTATTCTAGGAAACTGGGACGCTGATTTCATTCACTATACACCAAAATTACTACTTGGTAGGAAATATCTCTTCCTATTTATTCTAAATTGATATAAACTATATCACTGACCCAAATTTTGTCAATTGACATTTTTCTCTAAATTATCAGAAAAGAGCATTTTTCTCAAATGCTGTGATTGAGAAATAGCTAAGTCTAACATATAACACCTTTATGAAAATCAAATTCAGGTGTACTGACATACATACAATTATGTGTATATGAATATCATCCTAATTTGGATCCATTTAATAATTCCTAAGAAAGGAGTCTATGACAAATCAAATAAGGAATAAAAAGTTCATCTGTTCTCCATTTCATGGTTCATGAGTCAGAGCAAGGGAGTAGGAAAGGCTTGGACTTGGCAGCCAGATAGGCCTGGCTATGAATTTTTACCACTACCAGTTGTCTAATTTAAGGGCCTCTCTGTTCACTCATCTATAAAAGTAGGCTAGTAGCTACTTCACAGGATGGTAAGAATGGAAACAGATAGTACAGAAAATCCCTTTTAGAATGCCTCACATATGCTGCCTTAAATATTTACTTGTAAAAAAAAAGCATGACAGGATGTATTTTCTTTTTTTTTTCAAGCCCTTTGGCACCCCTCACCCCAAGAGATGCTTACGTAACTTCTAAGTGATCATCTCCATTTCCAAACTAATCTGTATCAGTAGATTTATTCAGAGTCATGCTTTAAGCCTTTCATTCTCTGAATCCAAACTCTGTGGGACTTCACAGTCTAGTCCCAGAATTTAATTCCTCAGATAGGCATTCCACATCTTTTTTTTGTGCCCTCCCTGCCTCACCCCAACTCTCACCAAAATCTGGCCCCAAACTTCCATTGCCTTTCTCTATATCCAACACCCCAGAAGGTGTATTCAAGGCCCAGCTTCCTGCGTTTGAGTACTTCCTTGCCTCTTTTTATTTGCCCAGGGATCCCTTATTTAAAATGCCCCTTTCTCTCTTCCTCTCCATGCAGGTGGAAATAACAGCCCCTTCCTCCAAATTTCTTAGTTCCCTACAGCATGAGCCATAAACTTCCTTGTGACCCTCTTCTGTTATTGGCTTGAATGATTATTTTACATGTTACTCTTAGCCTCTTATCGTTTTACCTCCACTACAGACACATCCACAGCACCATCATCGGTAGCCTCTTAACCACAGACAGTGAGTCTTATACAGAGTCCCCCATTGAAAATGATAGGCTTAAATCCTGTAAGATAAACTTGTCCAGGTTCATCCTACTCATAACTGTAAACTCTAAATGGAGGAGGGGGATGAGGAAGGGTGGGTATCCCTACGGGTCTTTGAAGTCCCCAGAAAAATGTAAAGGGAGAAACAGGAGAACGCAACCCCACCGCGATTTCACCATCCTTACTAGGTACAAAGAGTAAAAGAGCCAGAACCTCTCAACGAAAACTGTCTTTGAAATTATTTAAATGCAAATAATTTTATGCAGACCCACCAAAAAAATCTCTGGCACATTTTTTAAAGTTTGAAGGAAAAAGAAACAATCCTTGAGTAAGCTCCAGTAAGAGCAGAAGAAAGGCTGTCTTGATGAGCTTTAATCTCGAGAGAACAGCTGACTGGATGATTCCATTCAGTGAAAAATCAGACTCACTCACTCTTGCCCTGGCACTGAGATCTAGACGTTCTCTGACTCCAGAGTTCCAGGGCACAGACTTCCCTAGGTCCAGAGAGGTCCTTCACAGTTGACAGGGTACTAATTGACGAACACAAATCCTGTGTTTACAGGGCAGCTTGAAACTCACAGAAAGTAACACTGCCATCTACCCAGTGTAAGGGCTAAGTAACAGAAATTATTATAAATGGATGAAAACAGCAGCCAAGATTCTCCTAAGCTCAAAACAGACCTTAACCAAAGAGCAATGATGCCATCATTCAAACAAGACACCGTGTGTGGCTAGCACAGGGAAAGGGAGTGAAATATCCGCCAGCAAAGCACAAAAGAAATGTACAGAATCTGAGGAAGATTTTGTGGGGGAAACAGTCTGGCACAGACACAGAAGAATACCATATTTAGTGATCTTTAACATTACGGCGCCCGGGTGAGCTTCCTAGGAGTCCCAATCCCTCAAAACAATTATCAATATTAAAGTGCTGCTGCTCTGCTTTCTGTTCTATTGCTTTTATTTTAAAAAAAAGAAAAGAGGGGCTTCCCTGGTGGCGCAGTGGTTGAGAGTCCGCCTGCCGATGCAGGGGACACGGGTTCGTGCCCCGATCCGGGAAGGTCCCACATGCCGTGAAGCAGCTGGGCCTGTGAGCCATGGCCGCTGGGCCTGTGCGTCTGGAGCCTGTGCTCCGCAACGGGAGAGGCTACAGCAGTGAGAGGCCCGTGTACCGCAAAAAAAAAAAAAAAGAAAGAAAAGAATCAGTGATTTAGTATTCAGATTTAATACAACCTAGTCAGCCTTTCAGAAATGTAGATTTTGCAAGTAAGATAATGAATGGAAATTAACTTCAGGAAAACAGACTCATTCCTCACTTCTTTTTCCTCAAAATTACAGACCCATTTGAACATTTCACTGTTTTCTTCTCCAGATACAAACTCCCACACAAAATGAATATTGCTATTCTAGCAACACCTAAATTTGAATGAAGTTATTCAGAACTATTTTTAAAAAGATGCTTTTTAGTAATACAGATAAATCTGTATTTTGTATAATTACATGAGTAATTACATAAAGCTCAACTTTGACCTTACTGTTGTATGTATTACTAACTTTGCCGTATAAAAAATATAAACCAAGAGTAAAAATTAAATGTGCAGTTCAAAATTTATTAATTTAGCATTTAAAAATTCCTCTTCCAAGTTAAGACCATTCAGTGGAAAATCTGTAATAAATGCATTTCCTAGTTTCTACCAAGGAAAATTTTGTATCACTTGTTTATATACATTTATAAATTTTCTACTGTATTTAAACATGATCCAACTTATTAACACAATGGTGCATTTTTAATATTTGCTGTAACTTAGTCATTAGAGAATATATGGTTCTTTTTCAAAAGACATTAAACTAAAATACTAAATGACTAGGTTTTCAGACACACTTTCAAGTCTGTCTAAATTAAAATACTAAGTGAATTAGTATTACAAAAGAAACTTATAACTGATAAGTTAAAATATTAATGTGAACACTTAATAGGTCAAGCCTTTTACATTAACCAAAGTCACAATATAAAGGCAGTTAGAGTGAGCATAAAAGGATGTTTCTCTCCTTCTGTTCCTGAGGAACAAACAGTAATCTGTTCTAGAGATAGGATGGTATTAACTGCTTCTTTCAGAACAGAACATTTGGTGTAATATGGTTTTGTTGAGTTCTGTGAAGAAAGCGGTTAGGAGGAGTGAATTATCACAGGTAGCCTGGATTCTGGGTCCTCATGGCAGGATTGCACAGTAAATCTCCAGTGTTTCGTGTGTACTGAGGCTGGAGGTGAGTTTGGAGGTTAACGACTGGTCTTTCACTGAGTATTTTAACATTAAAAACAAAAAAAAACCTAAAAAGATTTTTAAAATCCCATTTAGAATTAAGTTAATGTTATTAAAAATAGATCCTCATTTTAAAAGTTTTCTCCCTTTTTCATTTTTTTTTTTAGTTACAAAACTTTTCGCTTGCCTTACTCTCTTCTTAGCCTAAAATTTGCCTGACTTACATGGGATTTTTCACAAAGCAGATCCATAATATCTTGACAAGATTAGATTATTCTGTGTCCCTTAATGAAAGAAAGAGCCTCCTTAATCTTGGTTAATGCTCACATAGACAGCTCTCTGGCCAGGACCCTCAGGAGTGATTGGGCAGTGTTTACAATTTACAGAAAGTTAAGACAGTTTGTGTCCCTTGCCCCGTGTAGTCTGCTCTCTGGCTTCTTTTGCCTCTGATCCAGAGTTCTGCGGTACTCACAAAATGAATTCTGGACAAGTAACAGGTTCAGGAAACACTAGTCATGTGCAAATCCGAAGAGTCAGATAACTCCTTGAAAGGGATTATAGCACAAATCTAGCTTAGAGTGAGAGTCCCTGCAACAGCTAGGGGAAGGCAGCAAGCGAAGGAGTTCAGGTCTCACTCGCCATTTACCTTGGGTTGAGGAGTTCCTAGCAGAGAAACCACAGGAGAAAGGAAGGGGCAACTTGCCTCTAGCACCAGATAAAGACAGACCCATAGACTTCAAGGATCCACAACAGTTAAAACCAAAAGTTAAAACCAACACTGACTCAAAGATGATAGCTGGCATGTGAAAGGAGACGTGGAGCTAGGTGGTACAGCAAGTAGCAAAGGGAGGATGCACTGCCCCACTCACAGCTGAGGGGCTGGGGGTGGGGGGGAGGAGGAAGAGGCCAGGACTCAAGGTTTTGCGCTGAACAATGTCTGGGCTGCCTGGTGAAAGAAACTGGGAAGCCAAAGGAATTCATTATCCTCTCTCAAAGAAAGATAAATCTATTCTTTCTCCAGAACAAATCAAAGCTAAATAACATGAAGGGAAGTTCGATGTATGCCCCACTTGCTACGGTTATGAGAGACAATAACTGGCAGGTTGCTGTGACATAGCCCGGTAAGGTAGATGGATTCAGGCTTTGGAAGTGGTGCCCAGACATCCCATGAGAAACTGTATTTTATTTCCAATGAAGATAAAATACAAAAAGGTTGGAGTCAAAAGGGTTCTTACAGATCACTGTTCTACCACTCTCATTTTGCAAAAACCCAGAGTGAAGCTCAAGAAGAAATGACTACTTATGGTTTACAAAGCTACCCACAGGCAGAACTGTTTACAGTATGCATGATTTTTGCCCACTGCTTTTAGGGTAATTATTATTGCTGAGCTGGGAAAAGGCATTTCCGTCCTTACTACATTTACGTCTTTCCTTTCTTCATTCAATAAACGTCAATTGATTAATAAGTACTAGGCACTAGACCAGAACCTGGAAGACTCCCCTGGAAAACCTCAGAAAATGAATGTGGTAGATAGTGGTACCAAGTTTGACAACAGGCAAAACACTGAAGTCAGTCAACTAAAATCACAGACCATCAAGTACAAAGTACCAAGTTAGGAGGAACTGTGATATGAAAACTGGAATGGATTGTGCAAGTATAATCAGATACCAAAAGAACTAATGGCTGAGAAAAACAGAAGTAGGTGAAGGACAGAAAAGGGGAAAGAGTGGCAAATAGAAGTTGTCATTTACTCGAGCTTTTGGGACTTTTGCAACACAGAACAAAACACAGGTTGCAAACAGTCCTCTGTGGGTCACTCTTTCTCTATCTCAATTCAAATTAAGGAAAAAAGAAATCAGTAAAAGATGTGTACATTTCTCTGCCCAAACTATCTTTAGAAGGCAGGAATAGCTGACAACTTTCATTTAACATGAGAACATTACATTATTATGATGTAGTTTTCCTGGGAGAAAACACTTAGCTAGCAAACATACCCAGCTATTTCAGGATGCCTGGACTTAGCTGGGTTTGAGAAAAGGTGTGAGTGACAACTGGAAAACTAAGAAACACAAGCAGCTGCTGCAAAGGACAAAACTAATTTTTAAAAGGCCATCGGGATTATTGCTAAGATGGTGTTACAGGCAACTTACAAAATTACTGTTAAAAGTATCTAGTCATTTTAAAGAGCTATATAAGAGATATAGAATGAGAACACTTATACTCAGCTAGAGGGAGGATTAAGATGTAACAAGTTCTATGTAAATCCATTTGCCACGATCCTACAGAGTTTGAGGTTGGGTTGACGTAGCATTTCTACCCATGAACATATATCCTAGAGTGCATAAAGAGGCATGAATAGGACTCAAGACTTTTTCCTTTGCAGTTTTATCTCCCATAACAAAAACTGGAGACAATCTAAATAGCCATCCAAAGAAAGTGGATAAATAAATTGTGGTATTTTCATACAATGAAATACAACTGTGATCATAAATGAATTACATGTATAAGCAAGGATGAATCTCTCAAACATGCTGAGTGGCAAAATAGGTGTTGCAAAAGAAAACATATAGTATTATTATTTATATAAAATTCAAAAACAAGCAAAACTTAATGTAGGGGATACATAAAACGTGGGAAAAAACTATAAAGGAAAACATGGAATTAATAAACTCAACATTCAGGATTGTGGTGGTAATTAAAGAGAGGTGATGGAATCTGGGCCAGCCATAGCTCTATTTCCTAAGTTAGTGGTAGGTACTCAGTTATTCATGTTAATGTTATTCTTTGTATCTTATTCACATGTTATAAATACTCCTTGTATATATAGCATTTTCTAAATACTATGGGGTTTACTTCTATTTTTAAAAAGCTCTCAGAAATAACACTATATTTAACAAACTATTTTAAAGGTACATTTTAAGTATCTTCAAGTAACAAGTACCTAGCACACACTCAGGACTTTATAAAATTATCTCTTTTAATTCACAGAGCAACTCTCTGAGGTAAACATTTTCATTTAGTTTACATAGGAGGAAACTGAGATGTCTGTTACGTAGATTGCCCAACATTACATAGTTAGCAGCAGTAGAATTCAAACCATATCCAACTCTGAAAACCATGGTGCGCCCGTAGGTAGGACTATCTAAAATACAACAGCACAGATAAATTTCCAACATAAACACAAAACTGACTTGTTATACTGAAGTTTACTATTTTAATTCATCTTAGCATTTATAATGCAACCCTAGATCATATTCTAATATTGACAGTCTGTATTAACTTTATGTCACAGTACCTCATTATTACTTCATAATCACAATTTACTGTTAAACTCTATAAATTCTAAAACTGGCAACAGATACCAAGTATGTTTATGGAAATTCTCAATTTGGCTGTACTTCTTTTCATAACTTGACTTCCTCTAAGACTGGAAGTTTAAGGAAAGTTAGCTGCTGGTAGGCTGAAACACAGCATTCTCATTTCACTGCCCTCCCATCAGGGACTCACTCGCAAGCAAGCAAACAGGCTTGCCAAGTGAGAAATTACTCACTTCCACCCTCTTTTTCCTCATCTTTCTTCCAATAATACTTCAAAACCTAATTTTAAACTCACGCAGGAAACCTGATTAATACCACCTGCTTTTCTCTACTCCATTAACTCTGGGCCTCTTTGGCACACATACAACACACTCACTTATATAATTATTTGTCAGCTTTGTACTTCGGTGTTGTTTTCATTTGCATGTGTGTCCAGCCTGCAAGAGCCACTGAAAAGTGTTTACAAGTTTATTGCTTCTGAGCTATGCCCTAACTCATTCTTCTTTGCCCAAAGCACCATCAACTGTGCTCCGTAAACAGTAGTCACTTAATAAATGCTGATTGACTTACTACAGCAGAACAATTCGCCTCTGGTATTTCTCAATGTCCCAGTGACTCCTCCACATCTACAAACATGCTGGAGATGATACCAGGTACCGTTAGAGGCTTGGGGTCTTCCTGAGGGTGCCTGGGACAAGAAAAACACAGAGAGAGACCAAAGACAGTCAGGAGAAACACAGAGAGAGGGAACATGGAAATAAACAGAGGACAGAACAGAGTGAGAGGAGTCAAAGAGTCAGGAGTTACGAGAGACACTCAGAGACAGGGAAGAGGTCAGCAATCCAAACTTGGGTTTTAGGTTGGAAACCACATTTTTGGTATTATTGACTCCTATAATAGGTGCATTCATGTTACTAAATTTATGATATAACTGACCACTTCAAAGTTATTTCTAAGGTTTTTCTGAGCTTGTAACTTTATCTATTAAAATTCATCTTTATGTGGTAGCATCTTTGGAGACCTACACACAGATACAAACATGATTCTCATATTAACCCAGCTGTAAATAAGGAAATATTTTTCTAATTCTTCAGTTTAGAAACTGGTTACTTCAGAGAGGTAATGTGACTTGCCCAAGGTCACAAGCAAGAATATGATCATTGGCGCCCCAAATCTTCTGATTCCAAACTCCAGTGCTTTTTCTGATGTCCTATGTTCTCTATTAGAAATGAATCATATATAAATCCAAATTGTTTTTATAAAATAAAGTTCAAACTACACATTCAAGATAAAACTTTCTATCTGTTCAGACAATGAACTGCTGAGGTTACTCACTAGGATACTTTACTTCAGAGCTTCATTTATTTAAAAAAAAATCTATCAGAAAAAAATAAAGCAGAATAAAACTATATCAGAATGACAGAAAGTTTCAAACACAAAGGAAATTACGTGAACAGGCACTTGACAAAATTTTAACATTTTAAAAAAAGGAGCTAGAGTTAGTTCACTGCTTTTACAACTGTAATTTCAAAGTTTTGGTGATTCAACAAATTTCAGCTGAAAGATCAAAAGCTCCACATTTCAATGAGTTCTTACATCTAAGTACTAGTAAACCTGTCTCAAACATGTTCTCTCATAATGTCGCGTACCTAAAGTCTATACTGCAATTCTATTTCAGGGTACTGCGTATAGTAGCAATGATTTAATTGTAATCAATTTTCTGTAATTGTCAGAAAAGCTCCTTTGATACAAGTGTAATAAGCATGTGAGTGGATTTCACAGCAAGACAATAAGATCACAAAGAAATTTCTATTCAATTGTGTATCAATATTTTTCCCATGTTCAGCAATTTTTTAAATTGTCAAATCAGGCCTAAAGTATAGTACTGTTCTGCCCTCTAGTGACTGGCTAGGTTCTGTTAACTACATGTGTTTTTTTAATTGCTTTTTGAGCAATACTTAGGGTTTTGTTTTTTTTTAAATACATATGACAGTGCTTTTTTATAACTGAATAGTGAACAAAGGGAACTGGTCAAATTTAAGATATGGCTTGTGGTATGAACACAATGCAGGAAAGATAACACAATTTCTTCTCATAAGGATGGTACACCTAAGTATTACAAACAAAAAAAGTTTATATCATTTATTCCAATCTTTATTCATATTTTTATGCAATTTATTTGGAAAGGCCAAAGAATTACATTCAGTTTCTTTGCTAAAAACTTTACAAATGTCACAACTATAAATCCCAAATTGGTTTAATTATATTATTTTGGAGTCTGAGGTATCAAGGCAAGTGGTACTACATATATCACACATAGATGAACAATTTTCTAATAATTATAACAGAGCCAAAATATGCTTAATACAAAACTATCCTGAACATTATTTACTTTTAACTGTTTCAAGTGGCACTTTAGGATTTTTCTGAACCTCAGTGTTGTCTTTAAAAAATTGTTACTTTATATGTGGAAACATTAATCAAGGATGGCAGTTAAGACACAATTATTACACAGAGATTCACCATAGTATTTTGACGAAGGGTACTTCTTTCCCTCTTAGTTTCTCTTGCCATAAACCTCTTGTAAGAAACCAATGCATCTCTAGAACAGCATTTCTACACTCACTAATCCTAAGCATACTACTTCTGTGTCTACACACTTATGTTAAAAACAAAATTACATTTGTACACATGAATGTAAAAGGATACCTGAACATGTGAGGATAACCCACAGGCAGTATGGTGGTGTGGTTAAGAGCACAAACCCTGCAGCCAGACTGCCTGAATTCCAGCTCTGCCCCTATTAGCAGTATGACCTAGGGAAGATTACTTAATTCCTCTGTGTTTCAGTTTCCTCAGGTACAAAATGGGAGTAAAGAGAGACACCTACCAATAGTAATGTTTTATATCTTCATAAGTATTTGGATTATACAGGTACATATATGAGATTATCAAAATCCAGAAAATATATGTTTAAGATTTGTGTATTTCACTGAATGTAAATTTTACATCAAAAGAAAAGACTTGTACATAAATATTGAGCTACAATCAATAATATACATGCTGAAGTAATTAGGGGATTTGCAGTGATGTCTTTTAAATGCATCAAAAAGAAATTGAACTGATGATGGATGCACAGATTATAGGTATGTAATAAAATAAGTAGAGTAAAATGTTAATGGTTAAATCTAGGTGGTGAGTATAAACATATGCTATATGTTTTAAGTTTCAAAATAAAACGTTGAGGGGGAAATACATCTACCTTTCAAATAGTTGATGTGAAGATTAAATAAACAAGGGAATTAAATATACAGAAGAGAGCCTGACAATCAACAGTAGAGAATGGCGATATGTTTAAGCAAATGAAACTATTCATCCCTAGTTGGAAGGAAAAGGTAAGAAAGTAATAAGGCATTGGGCTCCAATTGGGCTCTACTGGACCAAGTAGTTGCCATCAAGGTTGTTAAAGCTCAAATTTCAAATATTTACATCATTAACTTGCATGGGCCATGTAGAGGACATGGTCTTTGAAAGTCAGAAAGAGCTGATTTGAATCCTGGCTCTGTCTTCAATTACTCAAGAAGCTCAGACAATTTATTTAAATGTTCTGAGCCTCAGTTCTCTCATATATATAATATGAGAGTAATGAAACCTACATCTAAGAGTCATTGTGAAGATAAGAAAAAAATACACACATACAGAAATTAGCACATGAAATGCAAATAATAACTACTGCAGTTCTTTAAAATTATAATCATTATTACTACTTAGGGTGAGTCTTTTATACCCTTACAACTATTCTCTGCAGATGGAAACAAAAGTGGCTATGTATCTGATTCTAACCTAGAAATTTCACGTGCAGGTGGCCCTACTAATCCAAAGAGCTTTCTACAGGATCTTTATTAAAACAGTAGGCCTTTCTAAAAGTACCAGTGTACTTAGAGTAAAAGAAGAACTGGCAATGACAGGGAATTCACTTATCCCTCTGTAACGCCAATTATAATAAATGTAAGTCCTAGGGGTGAGGCATTTAGGAAGTATGTTTGCTGATGATATTTTAAAGAAAGTCACACTTAGTGTATCTGAGGAAATAATATTAGCATCTGGATAAGATCTGATTTGAAACAGTCTTAGGTAACACATTTAAAGAAAAGAATATTAAAACTATATTTATAGAAGATGAGTTCTATGCTCCCAGGGAGTGGCTTTGAGTCATCATAGATTACTCCACGAAGACAGTGGCTCAACATAGTTTCAGCTAAAAATAGAATCAAGAAAGTGGAAATGAAAGGGGGAATATTGAAAACATATATACAACTTGGCTTCTTCCTTGACTACTCTACAAAAACTGCTTCTCCAAATGTAAATCAAAACCACAATATCAGAATGGCTATCACCAAAAAGTCTACAAATAACAAATGTTGGCGAGGATATGAACAAAAGGAACCCCAGTACACTGTTAGTGGGAGTGTAAATTGGTGCAGCCACTACAGAAAACAGTATGAAGGTTCCTCAAAAGACTAAAAATACAACTACCATATGACCCAGCAATTCCACTCCTGAGTATACATCCCAAGAAAATAAAAACACTAATTTGAAAAGATATCTGCACCCCAATATTCATAGCAGCATTATTTATAATAGCCAAGATATGAAAGCAACCTAAGTGCCCATCAGCAGATGAATGAATAAAGAAGATGTGGTATATATGTGTGTATATATATATATATATGTGTACACACACACACACAATGGAATACTATTCAGCCATTAAAAAGAATGAAATTCTGCCATTTGTAACAACATGGATGGACCTAGAGAGTATTATGTTTAGTGAAATAAGTCAGACAGAGAAAGATAAATATTGTATATTATCACTTCTATGTGGAATCTAAAAAATAAAACAAATGAGTATAAATGAATATGACAAAACAGAAACATAATTATAAATACAGAGAACAAACTAGTGGTTACCACTGGTGAGAGGGAAAGGGGGAGGAGGGGCAAGGTAAGGGTAGGGGATTAAGAGGCACAAATGTTATGTATAAAATAAACAAGCTACAAGAATATATTGTACAGCACAGGGAATATAGCTAATATTTTAAGATAAATTCGAATGGAGTATAATGTATAAAATACTGAATCACTATGTTGTACAATATAATGTTGTAAATCAACTATACATCAATAAAATGAATTAATTATTTTTAAAACTGCTTTCTCCAAAGGACCCATGGATCACCTAACCCAAACACCCTTTTTTTAAAAAAAAAGATTTTTTTTTTGGATGTGGACCATTTTTTTAAAAGTCTTTATTGAATTTGTTACAATACTGCTTCTGTTTTATGTTTTGGTTTTTTGGCCACATGGCATATGGGATCTTAGCTCCCCAACCAGGGATCGAACCTGCACCCCCTGCACTGGAAAGCAAAGTCTTAACCACTGGACAGCCAGGGAAGTCTCCCCAAACACCTTTTTTAAGCATTAAATGTCTCTATTTTTCTTGAAAACTCTTTCCCATCTTCCTTAGCACTATATTGCTCTTCCCACCAAAGACCTGATTGTTCTTCTTTCCTTTAGACACCTCTTAACAAGTAGGTAGGTGTTTTCAGAGGTTCTGTCTTAGCCATATTTTCTACTTTCACCAATTTTCAAAGTTTCAGCTCCACCCGTCTCTTAAGCTATACCCATCTTCAACTGGAATCTCTTCCAAACTCATACCAAATTCATAAATGCATCCTATACATAATCACATGGATACTCTCTGCATTTCAAATCCAATCCATCCCAAACTTCACCTTCCCCTCCCATAAATCAGTTTCTACTACTATCTCTCTACATTTGGTAGTAGGATTATCTAAACATCTACACTTAAATTAAAAACCTACCTCTGACTTCCTTTTCAACACCCCCCCACACCGCTTCTTTCCCTCTTATGATTCCTTCTACATCCCCAACACAAGTTCAATCTGGTGCTAAATTCTACACATTAGTAGTTTGGTTCAAGCGATAAGACAGGATTTGTATTCTTTGAGAAACAGAGTGAAAGCTAAATTTACAATCACTAAAAACACACAGAAACAGACACACACAGGCTAAATAGTAGTAGGCATCAGACATTTGAGAAAATCATTGAAGGAATCCTTAAAAGGGAGTATCCATTAATTTTTGCCTTGCAAACTGGGAGAAGATTTATTTGATTTTGTGAGTTGGATACCTCAATCCAAAATATTTTAAGATACATCCAGACATGGTATAACTTTCATAATGTCTCCCACGATGGTCCTATTTACAACTCTCAAATCCTATTAGAAAAACAAATTTCTTCTTACCTAGGATATGTATGCTAAAGCCCCCCAAACCAAACTTTCCAATGCCTACCTCTTTTCCCTTCCAATCCATCCCATTTATATTGTCTACTCAAAAATGTTCAGTGGTTTATCTGCCTTTAAGAAAAAAAAAAGTAAACTCACTGTGACTTTCAAGACCCTCTTACATCTAGCTTGCAACCAAAATTTCCCATTTTACCCTCACAGACATCCCATCCAAATGACAAAAGGAGTCTATAGGCATTCCTTGAAGATATTGTGGATTTGGATCCAGTCCACCTGAATACAGCAAATACCAACATAATAAAGCAAGTTGCACAAATTTTTTGGTTTCCCAGTGAATATAAAAGTATGTTTACACTATACTGTAGTCTATTAAGTGTGCAACAGCATTACGCCTAAAAAAATGTACATGCCTTAATATTTTTTATTGCTAAAAAATGCTAACCATCATCTGAGCCTTCAACAAGTCATAAACTTTTTGTAATAATAACATCAAAGATCACTGACCACAGATCATTATGATGAATACAATAATAATGGAAAAGTTTGAAATATTGCAAGAATTACAAAAATGTGACAAGGAGACAACAAAGTGAGCAACTGCTGTTGGAAAAAAATGATGCTGATAAACTTACTCGACATAGGGTTGTCTCGCCTTCAATCTGTAAAATATGCAATACCTGCAAAGCACAATAAAATGAGGTACGCCTGTATTCGCCTTCTCCAGACTTCTGTATTTACTCCTCTGCGTAGTCTTCCCTGATATTCCTACCTGGGATTTTAGATCCTCCTCAGAACTCTTAATGAGGTTTATTTATCTACCTTTATTCTACCTAATTAGTTTGCCTTCTATTACCACATCGTGACCTTGACAGTGTCTAACACTTTGCACATAGTAAACATTTATCAGATAAACAAACCGAGGAGCAGAAAGTATATTACTCTATCTTTAAATAAAACATTTTTCCAATGAGGTTACTATAGGGAGTTCAGGTTCTAAAAAGGAACACAAGAGCTGGAGAAAGAGTGCAAACACTCCTCACTTTTTTTTTTTTTTTTTGCGGTACACGGGCCTCTCACTGTTGTGGCCTCTCCCGTTGCTCCAGACACGCAGGCTCAGCGGCCATGGCTCACGGGCCCAGCCGCTCCGCGGCATGTGGGATCTTCCTGGACCGGGGCATGAACCCGTGTCCCCTGCATCGGCAGGCGGACGCTCAACCACTGCACCACCAGGGAAGCCCACTCCTCACTCTTATAGGTGAGCCATAAAGGTTTAGAATTTCAATATACAGTACACTAATAATTGAAAAAATATATAACTAAAGTCTATAAAATCCATAGTTGTTATGGTTAGAAAGTTCACATATTCGACTAGGAAAAGGCAAAATTGCTATAAAAAGATCACAAACACCTAATACATACATGCTAACTTACAGAAAAGCTTTCTGAAGGAACCAAAGTATTTTCATAGATGGTCCTAAATCATCTTCAAAACCAGTTTAGATACACTAGAGATATTCAAAATTAATAAATAAAAGTTACTAGGGACAAAGGACAAAGGTGTACTGCTTCATGCTCACGTGCATGAAAATTATGAGAAATAAAAATACTTTCTTCTCTTGGATCAATTAATTGTGAAATGCTAAGCCAATGACCTAAAATGAAGGGAAATTTTGCTTGTCTAGTTATGGAAAAACAGAGTAAGGTCATGAGTTCACAGCTGTTTAAAATTTTTTTAATTTTTTATAGTTATCAGGTTGAGATAATCAATTTACAAAAATAGCTCTCATACTTTAAAATTCATTAAGAATTTATAATATAGCTCCTTGTTTTGTTAAAATAATTACAGTCTTTGAAGAAAATTGTGTAATTATAAAAATGTACTATTATGCTTAAATAATTTACTTGTCGTTTGAGGTGATAATTTTGTTAATACCAACAGTATGAGGTGATAATATTCCTGAAATAACTATAATCCACTGAATGATAGATGACTTATGTCCTAATACTTTCATATATTTGAGCTTTGATTATGCTTTAATAAAATTGCAAAGTTAAATTGGACAAAGTATAATTAAACTCAAACATCTATTATTATGATTGTATAGAAAATATTTTAAGATATCTAACAATATAAAGAATAAATGTTATTCTTTCCTAATGGCTTAAAGCAAGCCAATCCTGTATTCTATAGACTTTTAATATAAGATGTGCAGTATAATGACATTTCCCTTGTTGTGAGTAGAGACAATAACATGCTTGAAATTCCATTTCAAGGAACAGTTAAAGCAGTGGAAAAAAAAAGTCAAACGCCACTTTTGACCCACTGTCATTGTGAGAACAAACATTTTCTTAGCAACCCTGCCAATGTGCTGAGTTGGCAGTGTACCCTGCAGCACTTTTAATCCTCTTAAGAACCTTACATGGTCAGTATTCACCCCATTTCACAGATGAAGTTAAGTAACTTTCCCACAGCCCAATCAGTAAACAACTGAGTTAGATGTAGTCTTGTGTAGAGTCCATCTGACTCCACAGCCTATGCTTCTGAGATCAAATTACAGCTGAAAAAAGTGATCCATTTAAATTTGTCTTCTATAAGGAAATCTTTAAGTTTCTACCTATCCATAGGAATCTCCAGGAAGCAATAGTGATCATTATGCAGTTGACAATCTAGAGGCAAGAATAAGAATGTTTATAAGCATTAGGAAGTAAAAGTTCTAAAATATTTTTCACAGGCACATTATGAACTCTAATGTATGGAATAGTTTATAATAATAGAAGTAATCGGTAAAAAATTCTATGTCTTTGATGATTAGGTAAAAATTCATAAAAAAGAGACATAACTGGGACACCTTTGCCATCAACAAGATAGATTTATCTTATGTTCTCTAAAAAGTGAAACTCTCAGTGAATAATAAGGAAAAGCAGCACCCGTTATGTTAACAGGAAAAACTAAACTTTCGAACTTGAAAACTATCATTCCTTTAAGTATTCATTTCACCAAATGAACTGAAAGATGAGTTGTATGCATCATCAAATGGCAGGACAAAATGACTGCTATAGGAAGAGGTTTGGTACTTAAACAGGGGATTGACAGTGGCTGCTGATTTCAAACTTTTCTCTATTTTCTCTTTATATAATACACCCATTTGATGATATGGCAACTCTAACAAAGCTGGAAACATGCAGATATTCAAAAACAATATTAAGGGCATGGTTCAATTTCAATTCGTGTCCATCCGGGTGCTGCCTGGATAGATAGATGGACATATACTCCTCTGCATGGATACATCTCACATTCTGTAGGTTTCACTCTCTCTAATCTTCTAATTAGCGTGGCAAAACTAAGAATGCTTGGGACACTGTTCACCACATAAATGGTATCTTCTTATTATTTAAGCCTTATTCAGAAGCCAGTTCCTCCCCATCTAGCTGGCTCTTCCAAGAAACCTGTCCACTGTATGTGCCTATGATAACTCAACACCTTAAAACACTACATTCCTGAAGAGGAATACTTCTGCCTCAAAGAGATGCTTGGTAATAAATGACTTTACAATAAAAGTTAAGTAAACACTGAAATAATTAGATAACTCATCTACTTTTTAAGAACAGTAATATAACCATGGCAGAGGCAGAACAACTGCAAATTAAGCAAATTATAAAAGTCTATAAAACCAAAACACAATGCTCTTTTCTAACATCTTTATAGATCAATTTGAATATGGAAATATCCTAAAAATAGTACCCCTAAGAATAAAACATCTAAATGTGGACTCTAGTCAACATTTCGGTTACATATTAACTGAATCCAGGTACCATATAGCATCTCTTTAGGCCCAGCCTGAACCAATCTGCCTTCCTTAAATCTCAGAACCTTAACAGGCACTCCACTCACAGGGCCACTGATGGAGTGTTAGGGAAGTACTTGGCAGAAGGCTTACAACTCTTAATAAATCCCTGCTGACTCAATGTACACTATAAATGAGCTAACAGCTACCCAGAAATTTTTTGCTGCTCATTTTAAGTTCTTTTTTAATTTTTAAAATAAATTTATTTATTTATTTATTTTTGGCTGCATTGGACCTTCTTTGCTGCACGCGGGCTTACTCTAGTTGCGGTGAACAGGAGCTACTCTGTTGCGGTGCGCCGGCTTCTCATTGCGCTGGCATCTCTTGCTGCAGAGCACAGGCTCTAGGCACACGGGCTTCAGTAGTTGTGTCGTGTGGGCTCAGTAGTTGTGGTGCACAGGCTCTAGAGTGCAGGCTCAGTAGTTGTGGCGCACGGGCTTAGCTGCTCTGCAGCATGTGGGATCTTCCCAGACCAGGGCTCAAACCCATGTCCCCTGCACTGGCAGGCAGATTCTTAACCACTGCGCCACCAGGGAAGTCCTTCATTTTAAGTTCTTAAGCTTACTAACATTTATTGATTATAGGACTAACTGCAACTTAAAGGCACAGAAAGATGTATTTTTAAGGAACACTCCCCTCCCTGAACTCAGACTGGGAAGAACAACTATCTCCAGGTAGACCTGGGAATGTTTATTAACATAAAAGTCAATGGAATACATGATTAATAAATGTGAACTCCTGTATTACCAATTCACCAAATGTTCACTAAACAAGTTCTACATGCCAGACACTGTTTCTACGTTTGGAGTACACAGCCATCAACAAACTAGACTCTCTAATGTAAACTTAAGCCTCCTGGCTTCTTCAAGAGGTTATCTGAAAAAAATTACATGTATATACTTGTATACATTTACACTTCTCTGTGTATGTACAGAATATCCAGTAAATGCAGTACATATTTTACATTAAAATGTATGGAAATTCTGACTGCAATGTTATGAGAAATTTTACACCATTTGATCCATTTCTTTTCCTGGAGAAACACAATTCTCTGTAATAGAGATCAGAGGGAATATGGACTTCAGTATAAAAATAATTTATCCATCACCTTTCATAGTAGTAATAATGGATGAAGTAGTATGCCTGACTTTATTTGTACTGTCCTTAACTAGTAAATTCAATATCAGTAGACTGATCCTACTGTCTACAGAACAAATACATTGCTAAAGCTTATCATATACAAGGCTTGAGTTTCAGTCATTCTGTAAATAGCTTTAGAGGGAAACCGAAATCAAAAGCAGAGAAGGAGATCGGTTCAGGACGGCAGACTAGAAGGACGTGTACTCATTCCATCTTGCGAGAGCACCGGAATCACAACTAACTGCTGAACAGTCATCAACAGGAAGACACTGGAACTCACCAAAAAAGATACCCCACATCCAAAGACAAAGGACAAGCCACAATGAGACGGTAGAAAGGGCACAATCACAATAAAATCAAATCCCATAACGGCTGTGTGGATGACTCAAAACTGGAGAACAACTATACCATAGAAGTCCACCCACTGGAGTGACAGTTCTCAGTCCCACGTCAGGCTTCCCAAATGTGGGTCCGGGAATGGGAGAAGGAATTCCTAGAGAATCAGACTTTGAAGGCTAGTGGGATTTGACTGCAGGACTTCGACAGGACTAGGGGAAACAGAGACTCCACTCTTGGAGGGCACACACAAGTAGTGTGCACATCGGGACCCAGCAGAAGGAGCAGTGATCCCATAGGAGACTGAACCAGACCTACCTGCTAGTGTTGGAGGGTCTCCTGCAGAGGCAGGGGATGGCTGTGGCACACCACGGGGACAAGGACACTGGCAGCAGAAGTTCCAGGAAATACTCCTTGGCATGAGCCCTCCCAGAGTCTGCCATTAGCCCCACCAAAAAGCCTGCAGCATCCTGTGCTGGGTTGCCTCAGGCCAAACAACCAACAGGGAGGGAACTCAGCCCCACCCATCAGCAGACAAGCAGACTGAAGTTTTACTGAGCTCAGCCCACCAGAGCAACACCCAACTCTACCCACCATCAGTCCCTCCCTTCAGAAAGCTTGCACAAGGCTCTTAAATAGCCTCATCCACCAGAGGGCAGACAGTAGAACCAAGAAGAACTACAGTCCTGCAGCCTGTGGAACAAAAACCACATTCACAGAAAGACAGATAAAATGAAAAGGCAGACAGCTATGTACCAGATGAAGGAGCAAGATAAAACCCAGAAAAACAATTAAATGAAGTGGAGGTAGGCAACCTTCCAGAAAAAGAATTCAGAATAATGATAGTGAAGATGATCCAGGACTTCAGAAAGAAAATGGAGGCAAAGATCGCAAGAAATGTTTAACAAACACCCAGAAGAATTAAAGAACAAATAAACAGAGATGAACAATACAATAACTAAAATGAAAAATACACTAGAAGGATTCAATAGCAGAATAACTGAGGCAGAAGAATGGATAACTGACCTGGAGGACAGAATGGTGGAATTTACTGCTATGGAACAATATTAAGAGACCTCTGGGACAATATTAAACGCAAACACATTCACATTAGAGGGGTCCTAGAAGGAGAAGAGAGAAAGGACCCGAGAAAATATTTGAGGAGATTATAGTTGAAAACTTCCCTAACATGGGAAAGGAAATAGCCACCCAAATCCAGGAAGTGCCAAGTCCCAGGCAGGCTAAACCCAAGGAGAAACACACCGAGAAACATAGTAATCAAACTAACAAAAATTAAAGACAGGGAAAAATTATTAAAAGCAACAAGGGAAAAATGACAAATAACATGCAAGGGAACTCTCATAAGGTTAACAGCTGATTTCTCAGCAGAATCTCTACAAGCCAGAAGGGACTGGCACAATATATTTAAAGTGATGAAAGGGAAGAACCTAAAGCCAAGATTACTCTACCTAGCAAGGATCTCATTCAGATTCGACAGAGGAATCAAGCTTTACAGACAAGCAAAAGCTAAGTGAATTCAGCACCACCAAACCAGCTCTACAATAAATGCTAAAGGGACTTCTCTAAGTGGGAAACACAAGAGAAGGAAAGGAACTACAAAAGCAAACTCAAAACACTTAAGAAAATGGTAATAGGAACACACATATGGATAATTACTTTAAATGTAAATGGATTAAATGCTCCATCCAAAAGACACAGACTGGCTGAGTGGATACAAAAACAAGACCCATATATATGTTGTCTACAAGAGACCAACTTCAGACCTAGGGAAACACACAGACTGAAAGTAAGGGGATGCAAAAAGATATTCCATGCAAATGGAAATCAAAAGGATGCTGGAGTAGCAATACTCATATCAGATGAAATAGACTTTAAAATAAAGAATGTTACAAGAGACAAGGAAGGACACTACATAATGATTAAGGGACCAATCCAAGAAGAAGATGTAACAGTTATAAATATATATGTACCCAACATAGGAGCACCTAAAAACATAAGACAAATGCTAACAGCTATAAAAGAGGAAATCCACAGTAACACAATAATAGTGGGGGACTTTAACACCTCACTTACATCAATGGACAGATCATCCAGACAGAAAATTAATAAGGAAATAGAAGCTTTTGACACAACAGACCAGATAGAATTAATTGATATTTATAGGACATTCCATCCAAAAACAGCAGATTACACTTTCTTCTCAATTACACATGGAACATTCTCCAGGATAGATCATATCTTGGATCACAACTCAAGCCTCAGTAAATTTAAGAAAATTGAAATCATATCAAGCATCTTTTCCGACCACAATATATGAGATTAGAAATAAATTACAGGG
Organism: Delphinapterus leucas; assembly: GCF_059928025.1. Classification (NCBI taxonomy): domain Eukaryota; kingdom Metazoa; phylum Chordata; class Mammalia; order Artiodactyla; family Monodontidae; genus Delphinapterus; species Delphinapterus leucas. The sequence goes on along the minus strand of NC_143132.1, from coordinate 54,603,001 downwards.
AAAAACACATAAAAAACACAAACACATGGAGGCTAAACAATATGTTACTAAATAACCAAGAGATCACTGAAGAAATCAAAGAGGAAATCAAAAAATACCTAGAGACGAATGACAACGAAAGCATGATGATCCAAAACCTATGGGATACAGCAAAAACAGTTCTAAGAAGGAAGTTTATAGCAATACACTACTACCTCAAGAAACAAGAAAAATCTCAAACAATCTAACCTTACACATAAAGGAACTAGAAAAAGAAGAACAAACAAAACCCAAAGTTAGTAGAAGGAAAGAAATCATAAAGATCAGAGCAGAAATAAATGAAATAGAAACAAAGAAAACAATAGCAAAGATCAATAAAACTAAAACCCAGTTCTCTGAGAAGACAAAATTGATAAACCTTTAGCCAGACTCATCAAGAAAGGAGGGAGAGGACTCAAATCAACAAAATTAGAAATGAAAAAGGAGAAGTTACAATGGACACGGCAGAAACACAAAGCATCATAAGAGACTACTACAAGCAACTCTTTGCCAATAAAATGGACAGCCTGGAAGAAATGGGCAAAGTTTTAGAAAGTATAACCTTCCAAGACTGAACCAGGAAGAAACAGAAAATATGAACAGACCAATCACAAGTAATGAAATTGAAATTCTGATTAAAAATCTTCCAACAAACAAAAGTCCAGGACCCGAAGGCTTCACAGGTGAACTCTATCAAACATTTAGAGAAGAACTAACATCCAACCTCTCAAACTCTTCCAAAAAGTTGCAGAGGAAGGAACACTCCCCAACTCATTCTACAAGGCCACTGTCACCCTGATATCAAAACCAAAGATACTACGATAAAAGAAAATTACACACCAATATCACTGAAGAATATAGATGCAAAAATCCTCAACAAAATACTAGCAAACAATATCCAACAACACATTAAAAGGATCATACACCATGATCAAGTGGGATTTACCACAGGGTTACAAGGATTCTTCAATATATGCAAATCAATCAATGTGATACACCATATTAACAAATTGAAGAAGAAAAACCATATGATCATCTCAATAGATGCAGAAAAAGCTTTTGACAAAATTCAACACCCATTCATGATAAAAACTCTCCAGAAAATGGGCATAAAGGGAACCTACCTCAGCATAATAAAGGTCATATATGACAAACCCACAGCAAACGTCATTCTCAATGGTGAAAAACTGAAAGCATTTCCTCTAAGATCAGGAACAAGACAAGGATGTCCATTCTCACCACTATTATTCAACATAGTTTTGGGAGTCCTAGCCCCAGCAATCAGAGAAGAAAAAGAAATAAAAGGAATACAAATTGGAAAAGAAGAAGTAAAACTGTCACTGTTTGCAGATAACATGATACTATATATAGATAATCCTAAGGATGCCACCAGAAAACTACCAGAGCTAATCAATGAATTTGGTAAAGTTGCAAGATACAAAATTAATACACAGAACTCTCTTGCATTCCTATACACTAACAACAAAAGATCAGAGAGAGAAATTAAAGAAAAAATCCCATTCACCATTGCAACAAAAAGAATAAAATACCTAGCAATAATCCTACCTAAGGAGGTAAAAGACCTGTACTCAGAAAACTATAAGACACTGATGAAAAAAATCAAAGATGACACAAACAGATGGAGAGATATACCATGTTCTTGGATTGGAAGAATCAATATTGTGAAAATGACTACACTACCCAAAGCCATCTACAGATTCAATGCAATCCCTATCAAATTACCAATGGCATTTTTTACAGAACTAGAACAAAAAAATTTCAAAATTTGTATGGAGACACAAAAGACCCTGGATAGCCAAAGCAGTCTTGAGGGAAAAAAACGGAGCTGGAGGAATCAGACTCCCTGACTTCAGAGTATACTACAAAGCTACAGTAATCAAGACAATATGGTACTCACACAAAAGTAGAAATATAGATCAATGGAACAGGATGGAAAGCCCAGAGATAAACCCATGCACCTATGGTCAACTAATCTATGACAAAGGAGGCAAGGATATACAATGGAGAATAAACAGTCTCTTCAAAAGTGGTATGGGGAAAACCGGGCAGCCACATGTAAAAGAATGAAATTAGAACACTCCCTAACACCATCCACAAAAATAAATTCAAAATGAATTAAAGACCTAAATGTAAAACCAGACACTATAAAATTCTTAGAGGAAAACATAGGAAGAACACTCTTTGACATAAACCACAGCAAGATCTTTTTTGGCCCACCTCCTAGAGTAATGGAAATAAAAACAAAAATAAACAAATGGGACCTAATGAAACTTCAAAGCTTTTGCACAGCAAAGGAAACTGTAAACAAGATGAAAAGACAATCCTCAGAATGGGAGAAAATATTAGCAAATGAATCAACAAAGGATTAATCTCCAAAATGTATAAACAGCTCATGCAGCTCAATATTAAAAAAACAAACAACCCAATCCAAAAATGGGCAGAAGACCTAAACAGACATTTCTCCAAAGAAGACATACAGATGGCCAAGAAGCACATGAAAAGCTGCTCAACATCCCTAATTATTAGAGGAATGCAAATCAAAACTACAATGAGGTATCATATCACACTGGTTAGAATCTGCATCATCAGAAAATCACAAACAACAAATGCTGCAGAGGGTGTGGAGAAAAGGGATTCCTCTTGCACTGTTGGTGGGAATGTAAACTGATACAGCCACTATGGAGAACAGTATGGAGGTTCCTTAGAAAACTAAAAATAGAATTATCATATGATCCAGCAATCCCACTACTGGGCATATACCCAGAGAAAACCATAATTCAAAAAGACACATGCACCCCAATGTTCACTGCAACACTATTTACAATAGCCAGGTCATGGAAGCAACCTAAATGCCCATCGACAGATGGATTGATAAAGAAGATGTGATACATATATACAATGGAATATTACTCAGCCATAAAAAGGAACAACATTGGGTCATTTGCAGAGACGTGGATGGACCTAGAGACTGTCATATAGAGTGAAGTAAGCCAGAAAGAGAAAAACAAATATCGTATATTAACACATATATGTGGAATCTAGAAAAACGGTATAGATGAACCGGTTTGCAAGGCAGAAATAGAGACACAGATGTAGAGAACAAAAGGATGGACACCAAAGGGGGAAAGTGGGGGGTGGGGGGATGAACTGGAAGATTGGGCTTGACATATATACACTAATATGTATAAAATAGATAACTAATAACATGCTGTATAAAAAAGTAAAATAAAATTCAAAAAAAAACAAAGGTAGATAAATGAGTTAAAATAATTTTCAACCAATTAAACTGTCATCCACAAAATTAGATCAGTGCTCAAGAGCTTATCCTTTAGTCTATAAACACACAAGATGAGAAAAAAAATTACAAATCAATTTAAAGTTATTTTTATACAAAGGTACATGTCTCAAAGGTTTGTTTCCTTTGGAGTATATTTTGTTTTTATAAAGGCATCAAATCACCAGAAGCTGAAATTATTCTAGTGACACAGAACACACATATTAGAAAAAGTTTAAAGATAAAACGAAGAGTTAAGCTGAGCCTACATCAATGCTATTACCCATCAGTAATCCAAAACACCCATCAACTGACTTACCTAATAGAAAAAGTTCCTATTGTGTAGTAGAAAGAAGTACTATAAAAATGTTCAAAGAATTGCACTTAGATTATCATACTTGAGAAATACGATGATTACCTAGCTCAAGAGCTGATATCAGAGGAAAGAAGGGAAAGGAGGAAGAAGAAAAAAGTGGATTAAAAAAAGAGAGAGAGGGAGGCAGGAAAATAAACAGGTAGAAGAGCAGATTTAGGACTCCATGGCTTCTGCTGGCTTTATTTCAAATAAACAATCTCTTCTTTCTGTTTTCCAGAATCTTTAAGAGTATGCCATTTCCCTGTTGAATTCACAACTGATTCACAAAGTAAAAGAATACAGCCTTGAAAAAATGTGAATTGGCTTGATTATAGTAAGCAGAAACAGATACAACTCAAAAGAGTAATCGTCTTATTCCTCAACCTAATTTTCAAATACATTCCATTCCTAGATAACAATGAATACACATGGAAATTGATTTTTACAATGATGTAATTCCTCCATCATACAAAACACTCTAATTTTCAAGTTCTTAGATTTGATTCCTTCACTTGAAAGACACTTTTTCATGCACAGTGACTTCAAAGTGGAAGAAATATGAATTCAGTAATTTCAAATGTCTCCCATCTCAAAGATCCAAAGATATTTTTAGTCTTATATGACCCAGGTTTTCTTGTTTATAGATTAAATAACATAGAAAGTTTTTTGTTTTTGTTTTTTTTAACTTTCACTTCACTCTTTGGCACAGAAAAACAATTACCTCTGGGATGAACTGAACTGGTTGCCCTCAAATTCATATGATGAAACCTCAAAGCCCAATATGATTATATTTGGAGATAGACCCTAGAAGTAGGTAAAAGTTAAGTAAGGTCATTAGGGTGGGGCCATTATCTGATAGAACTGGTGTCCTTTTAAGAAGGGGAAGAAACTAGAGCACACTTTCTACACACACACACACACAGACAGACACACACACACACACAAAAGGTCATGTGAGAACACAGCAAGAAGGCAACTGTCCATAAGCCAGGAAGAGCAACCACACCAGAGACAGAATTTGTCAGCATCTTTATCATGGACTTTTAGCCTCCAGAACTGTTAAAAAATATCTGCTGTTTAAGCCACCCAGTCTGTGGTATTTTGTTATGGCAGCCCAAGCAGACTATAATCTCTAAAAATTAAAAGATTCTATTTTTGAAATAGTTTTACTCTATCAATAATCCAGCTGAGGGGACATCCCTGGTGGTCCAGTGGTTAAGACTCTGTGCTCCCAGTGTAGAGGGCCCGGGTTTGACCCCTGGTCAGGGAACTAGATCCCACATGCATGCCGCAACTACGAGTTCTCGTGCCGCAACCAAGAGTCCGCATGCCGCAACTAAAAGACACTGTATGCGCCAACGAAGATTCCACGTGCTGCAACTAAGACCCGGCGCAGCCAAATAAACAAACACACAAAAAATCCAGCTGAATATGTCACTGATAGTTGTTGCAACAATGATTCGTTTATGAAGAGAAGTGCCTGGAGCAATCTGAAGAATAATTCACTCCAAAATTATTTATATATGTGTGTGTTGTTCTACATTAAATTGTCATTTAGAAATAGCATAAAGCTTTGAACCCCTAAGAGATATGCTCTGTTGTCCTGATTCTGAGTGCAAGGGGACAATGCCAACAGAGAAGTCCTCGAAGGAATCTAAATAATCTCACCCTCCCTGGAAAACAGCAGCATAAAAATCTTGAAAGAGAAATGCTGATTCTTTTGAAACCAAACAACATTTGCTCTACATGGTGCAGAAAATTTCTGTGGCACTGTCTCCTGTTCTTGTACCTTGTGCATCGAGATTATATAAAATTCGATTTCTTTGATGCTGACCTCATTAATATCCAGAGTCAAGGCCATATATCCACCTTTGGCAATCACTCTGTCCTTAGGATTTCTACGTTCTCAGTGGCAAGAAGTGGTTTATTAGATCGTAGGGTGACTAGTATTTCTACAGGATTCACCCTTTCAGTGGTAAGTGTAGAATATATAGGCTCTTATGCATTCAGGACAATTTGTTAAAACTCAAAGTATGTGTGTGTAAATATAAATATGCAAGCACAGTTTAGACATACATACACTGTAATAAAGGTATATTATAGTGCATTCAAGATTATTGAACTATGATCACATTTTTCTTAACTACCATTTCTTGACTGCATCCCATGTGCCAGGCAGCGTATCAACACTCAACATAATTCCCTTATTTAATTATCAGAATTCCACAAGGTAGAGATCGTTATCCGATATTAAGATGAGAAAACAAAATTTCAGAGAGGTTACATAAACACCCAAATTCTTTCAATTTAAAAGTTCCAGAACTACGGTTTATGCCTAGGTTTCTCTGAATCCACAGATGTCTAAGAATTTTCCTTCTCCCCAGTCTTAAAGAACTATGAACTATCAAACAAAGCACTGTTTATATACTCCTTGATATTTAAATCATCTTAGTCCACACAGGTCTGGTAGCAATGTTTTATAAAACCTGTGGGATTAATCAAATCAACATTAGTTGAGTTCATAATGCCTAGCAATTTTCTAGAAAACTTAGGAGAGAATAATGCAATCACTGTATAGTGAATACGACCTCGAGTGAAGTACATCAGAAAACCCATGGGATTCAATTGTTAACCACCCTGTAGTATTCTGCATTTTTTCTCTCTAGAATGATTCCTTAAATTGATCTTAAGTAGAAGCATTTGGTTACCATTACATGGTAAAACTATTGTATTACTACTGGAAAAAGCAAAGTACCCATTTTCTCATGCTCTTCCTCTATATCCAATTAGATAATATCTGTCAAAAGTTCTTAACTTAGTAAACATAGGTAAGAAGTTATTATGAGAATCATTATATCCCTTCTCTAACGCTGTATGCAAACCACAGAGGGTCCAGTCTGCAGTAATTTTCATTCATTTTAAAACAACTTATAAAACAATAAGGTAAGTAAGTTTAGTATAGACTGTATTTCCACTTATTGCATAGTGGAAAAGTGATAATGTTCAAAACTTAATGAAACTCTTGAATTGTATCAACTCCTCATTCCTTAAAACTTGTCACAGGGTTTCAAAGCTCAATGTGTTCCATGTAACTACAAGAGGATTCATAGTCAAATAACTTTCCATGTTAAACAGATTCATTTACTACAGGACTTCCTGGAAGCTTAACATACAAGGTGCATTCTGTCTGCCTAGAAGAACCCTAGACAGGATTATGCAGATATTATACTTAAAATATGCATTATGCCTCCCTATCAGCCTTCCCCTACCCCACCCCTCTTAAAAGGCCACTCCTTATCCAATGACATGAGTTGGCCATGTGACATGCTTTAGCCAATGAAATATAAGAGGTAGTGACATATACCACCTCTCAGCAGCAGTTTAAAGAGCCCAGATTCCACCATCATTCCTTTCTCCTTTTGCCACAAGACTTAAGGATCCCAGAGAGGTTGTCCTTCAGCTTTGGTCCAGGAATGAAGAGGATATGGAGCAGAGTGGCAACAAATTCATCAAGAACATGAACATGAGCGAGAAAGAAACTTTTACTGCTATAAACCACTAAGACTTGGGGATTCTCTGGATAATTAAACAAAACTTTGCCTAAGCTAACTAAAATAGCATGTTTCCCAGATTTACTGAACCCTGGCATCATTCTGCTCGGTAACATTTTCCAAAATTTGTTTCCTAAATTACTCCTGATTTTGTGTGGCAATTTTCTGTTAGTTAATACTGTATTTAAGATGAATATATAGTTATGCTAGAAGTATAAAGTCTCAGTCTTCTTAAATTTTATCAGCATTTTTTGTCAATTTCTGCTTACAGTCAATAAAAATATTGTATTAAAATAATCTGATTAACATTTAGAGATCATAGATGAGATGGCTACTTAAGTCAAGGCTGCCAACAACTACTGATTAATGATTTAGTTTTCTGAATAGGTAATATAAAAGGTCCTGCTTTACTTTCTATATATGTATTCATATTCAGAAAACTAAGAATACTGCCACAAATTTAATTTTCTTTGTATCTCACTATACTCAACTGCCTTTAGGATTAGTAATCGAGAACATATTTGACATTTCAGTATAGATATTCAAATATTCTGTAGTCTATTCTGCTGACCCAGAAAAACCATAATCAACTGTATCCTAACTGGCATTTGTAAATCCAGAATTTATATTTCTAACTTCACTGTGCCTTAAAGGATAGCACAGAAAGGAGGAAAACTAACTAAATCCCAATCTTCTCACTGGCAGTAAGATTTTGGTGTTGTTTCAATATCCTAGTAAACACACAAGCTAAATGGCATTTATTTTTACAATGTGTACAATCCTAGACTGCAACATTCAGAAGAATGGTTCAGAGGCCTTATATTTATACTCATATCATAGAAGCAACATTCAGTCACATACTTACTAAAACAAAAAAGGTAGACACAGATATTCTAGACGGACCTAATAAGCTATCAAAAATACTTAAGAACAGAAAAGATTTAAGATTTCGATGAATAAAAAAATTGAAAAGTAAGTTCATGTCCTAAAAATTGCAACTAAACAATATTTACTACTTCTGTTAATTTTAACTTATATTAAATTCCTTGGTCTTATAAATCATCAGTTCACCATAAAGTATTGAAACATCAGTAAAGCAATCACACATTTTCATTCCCAGACTGAGAAAACTCTATGCATTTAAGTAATCATGACCAAAATTAATCTTAAAATATTCCTAAAGAAGCAGTTTTGAATATAACTTACATACAAGAGGACAGGATTATAGTATCTGTGAGTTTCAAACTTTGATATAATTTGCCACATGTATATATTTTAAAATCTCAACTTTTTCAGGCAATACAAAAAAAGGCTTTGGGGGAACAGACCAACGTAATATTTATTTAGGTATGTATTCTCTAGATAATTAGGACTTCAATAAATGGACTTTTCACTAACAGCCCATTACTGTGGAGAAACAAACCAGAGATTGTGAAATAGTTAATTTTTTAAAATTCATGATTTTAAAGGAAGATTTAACTTACTTGATGATAGAGATTAAAGTGTCCCTTTAAAAATAGTAATAAAATTGACCAAAAAAATACACAATTATCACACTTCCTTGATCAATACGGAAGGTGAATCCATCAGACGGGAAAAAGTTGAGACCAGCTCTGTTACCACTTAGCTCCTGACAGCTTCACTGCTTCCAGGTAAGTAAGTAAGATGCACCTGCAGGGCTGCTCTTACCGGTCAAGTCAAGACTTTCCATTGTGATTTCAATGGAACATCAGAACTTCCAGCTTCTGTGATGCAGCAGAATTCTGTGAAGGACCCATAGCAAAGTGATTAAAATGGTGAGCCAGGAAGCCCTTTCAAACAAAGCTGACACTTATTCTCCTTTAGCAAAATAATCCCTAAATAAGATGAATTAACAGCCAAGCAATCAAAATCAGGAAAATTATTAAACATCCCTCTACTAACACTATTTAGGAAAAAAAGACCTACAGTGTTTATTGTCAACTTTAATGTAACAAAAAGATAGTCACTAAAATTACTCAATGGGAATTCTGAGACTAAAGTTAGAGAGACAAAGAATTACAGACAATCACTTCTTAGCTTTCTGACTAAATTCACGTGTAGAGTTACAGGTGAATTCTCTGGAAAAACATGAAATTATATTGACATCCTGACTAAATTCAAGTTATTTGAAATGACTGGCCCAACCCATACAGTTAAGCTGTGGTTCAGATGTTAATATCTTACAGTTTATCTTTTAAATGTTTTAAAGATAACAAGTGAAATCAAGATAGTTTTTTTTGGGCTTCCCTGGTGGCGCAGTGGTTGAGAGTCCGCCTGCCGATGCAGGGGACACAGGTTCGTGCCCCGGTCCGGGAAGATCCCACATGCCACGGATCGGCTTGGTCCGTGGGCCATGGCAGCTGAGCCTGCGCGTCCGGAGCCTGTGCTCCACAACGGGAGAGGCCACAACAGTGAGAGGCCCGCGTACCGCAAAAAAAAAAAAAAAAAAAAAAAAAAAAAAAAAAAAGATAGTTTTTTTTTAAGGTGGGGAGTGGGGGGGAACACATACAAATAGAGAAAAGCTGTAGCTAAAAAATTACTTTCTAGCTACATATGATGAAATAAATATAAGAGGATCAAAATCAACAAGAGTATACAAATTAAATGAACATTTTACATTAATACTGCAAATATAGACATACACTTAAACTGTATCTTTTTTTAAAATTATTTCAGTTTCTGAGACATTCATTTAGTTTCTCAAGTGCTTCATGGTAATACTAAATTCACACTCAACTGAGAGAGACAATTTCCTACCCTCCTGCAGATTATGACAATATATTTCCTTACAATCAGTAGGCTATAACACACTCTAGAAATCAGATATCACTTACTGGCTTACAGCTTGATCAATACTGTTAGTCATTTTATGGCTTGGCTAAAGTTTTTTCCCCTAATCAGCCACTACAATATGGAAGAACTGGCTCTTACACATTAAATATCAAAAATGTGTAATGATTCATCTGAGTAATCCTAACTAGACTTAGATGGTTCAGTTGTCACCCAGTGCTATGGAAGAAAACAACAACTTGAAAGAATAAATAAAATATTAAACGGCCTCACGTGGCTTCACACAAGATACTACTTATTCATCCACATTTTTTAAAACAAGGGTATGGATGAAAGAATAAATCCAGATCTTTGACGAAAACTACAAAGGACACATGAATACTTTCAAATTAAATGCCTATGTTTTTAACAAGGAAGTGTACAATTCCAAAAACTGATTAAATAAATGATATAAAAGTCTATCCTTAGTTATCATAAACTAGGCAACTAACATTAAAACTGCTGTTTTGGGCTTCCCTGGTGGCTCAGTGGTTAAGAATCCACCTGTCAATGCAGGGGACACAGGTTCGAACCCTGGTCTGGAAAGATTCCACATGCCGCAGAGGAACTAAGCCCGTGGGCCACAACTACTGAGCCTGCGCTCTAGAGCTCGCGAGCCACAACTACTGAAGTCCACGCACCTAGATCCCGTGCTCTGCAACAAGAGAAGCCCCTGCGATGAGAAGCCTACGCACCACAACAAAGAGTTGTCCCAGCTCGCCATAACTACAGGAAGCTCACGTGCAGCAATGAAGACCCAACACAGCCAAAAACAAATAAATTTTGTTTAAAAACTGCTGTTTTAAGAAAATCACATGTACTATCTCATATATTTATTTCCATACTTTTTCTTCATATAAATCCATGAAAGCCAGTATAGAGAAGAACTATTAAAATAAAAAGTTAATAAATAGGCAAAAATCATGAATATCTATAAATAACTGTCAAGTAAATAAATTGGTATAAACTAAAAAAACAAACAGTATATAATTAATACTGCCAAAACTGGGAGAGGAGGGTCCAACATTAATTCTGATAGTGTGGGTTTAATTCTTATTTTGGTTTAGAGATTTGCTTACATTTTAGTGTGTTTTTTTAAATTTATTTATTTTATTTTATTTATTTTATTTTTGGCTGCGTTAGGCCTTCGTTGCTGCGCGTGGGCTTTCTCTAGTTGTGGCGAGCGGGGGCTGCTCTTTGTTGTGGTGCGCAGGATTCTCATTGAGGTGGCTTCTCTTGTTGTGGAGCACGGGCTCTAGGCGTGCAGGCTTCAGTAGTTGTGGCTCACGGGCTCCAGAGCCCAGGCTCAGCAGCTGCGGTGCACAGGCTTAGTTGCTCCGTGGCATGCGGGATCTTCCCAGGTCAGGGATTGAACCCGTGTCGCCTGCATTGGCAGGCGAATTCTTAACCACTGCGCCACCAGGGAAGCCCCTACATTTTAGTTTAAGAAGTTGAGTGCACGCTATCTGAGAAATAAAATATGCTAGTATATCCTATATACAAAAGTTCTTTTAGGAGCTCAAAAATAAACTCTCACTAATCTTAAGGTACCCTTACACATTTGTTTGTTTCTATAATCAAATATATACCCCCCAAATGGACCATATCTATACTTTATTTTGATTACTGTTCAATAATTTATCACCTGGGATGCAACTATCTATGGATAAAGTAGGGAGGGAGAGGGAGGAGGCTGACTATGCTGTGGCCAATATGGGTTTTAAAACTCAGGATAACAAAGAAATCATGTTGGACTTCACTGACTAGGAGAGGAGCCAGGGAATCAGCCACAGAGCAGAGGTCAACTTCAAGGCTGAAGATCCTGCCTGAGACAGACTCCCTTTGAGTTCTCTGACAGCCAAACTCCAGATTTTATCTGGCTACTACAAATGCTCACATGAGTAGCTTCAGAAAAGCAGTTTCAGCATAAGCTGTTCTGCATTTAAGTTACCAGTACTTCAAAAGTGTTTTGATTTGATGGAAATGGGTGGCTGTGTGAGGTGTCAGAAGGGTAGGTGGGCAAGAACGGGAAATGTCTAAAGGGTGAATACAACCCTGCAGAATGGTGACTTGAACATGCCCTTAGACCATAGCCAGGAGAGATCTTCCACTGAGCCACAACAGGCCTGTCTGTGTTCTCTGGATCACACTACAGCTTCCTCCTAACCCTCACTTCCCATCCACACAGGGCCTTGGATTCCTGACTGCCCACACTTAGCTCCCACTGCCTCATTAAAACCTTGCTCCGTTAACGGGCTCCTTTTCCCTTTGCAAGGCCCGCTTCCCACCACAACACTACTTCCCACAGGATGCACAAACTAGCCAGGATGGACCTGGCACAGCTCAGGATGCCCTCTGAGATCATCATGGCAGATGGGAGAGCTAACGTTGAATTATCTCCTCTTTACCTCTTAACCACAAATAGGGTATCTGACTTGGCATCTGAAAAACCCATCTTAAAGATCTGGCCTCAGCAACCACTGAAATATCCCAAAGCAGCTGGCTTTCTGGCAGTTTACACATTGCCCCCCTTTGGGGTCCTATGTTTTGAAAGCTTATTATACTAAAAAAGGTGAGGTGCCACTTCTTATAACGAGGCAGTCTCCCTCATTAGTGTTAATGTCCAGTATAACATTCAAAGGCACATCATGACAAGATCCCCTTCTATGCCAACACTGTATGTTTTGCACCCTAATGTCACTACAACCTAGTCAGTGCAGAAGGGACTCCAGGCAACCATGTTGCCCATTTACATGGAAGAATATTTAATCCCCATGAATGACTGCTTTTCTGATGTTTTCATCATTTCTCTGGGTAATAGATTAAGCTTTAACTAACTCATTTTCATACATAACCCTAATTCAATCAAGCTCAATAAAAGTCATTCTGGACTGCAATTATTTGCTAAGGAACAATTACAATCAAATGAAAAAAAATTGCTGGGCATGATACAATGCACGGTACAGATGCCTCTCCATTTATGGAGCCAGAAACAACAACAAAAATAGCCAAACTGCTAGAAACGGAAATAGATTTTTTTCCTCATCTTCCTGAAAATAGAATACTCATGCTTTTACACCTGAAGAAAACAAAATGGAGAACCCAAGAAAGCAAATTTCAAAATTGTTTTTCCAATTATGTTTATGCTTTGAAAGAGGCTGCATTTCTAATCTAAGAGTAAGCATGACCTCTGAAAGCCAAAATAAATCCAGGTCACAAATAACAGTCTTAACATCCACTCTTTCACTAAATCTTCCACTGGCTTCCTCCATTTTCCCAACAATGTGTATTCCGATTTCCACTTTACAAAGTAGGTGTTCTTAAAAGATTTTTCCTGTCTTAAAATTACTTCTTTAAATAAATACAATTCTTATATTTTCCTCAATTCACTCTTTTACACACTGCATGTTTACAAATGAAACGTAAAGGTTGTTTATAAATAAACTTAAATACAAACACCCAGCTCTTACTTCTACGTAAATATACCGTATTTTTAGTCCAAAAAAACTCATTAACTAAAGCCTCCTTATGTATATGCATAAGGTCTCCCACTCACCCCACTGTAATTAATATTCTTTTCATCTCCTCAGTAGTAGCACCAGGCACATTACAAAATAATATAGTACTGAAATTGCATACCGGCTGTTACGCAATTTTGGCCAATGAATTCCATACCTCAGGTCACTGTGGTACACCAGAGGACAAAGGATTTTTTTTTCTAGAAATGATAAGCTCCGGGTAAATCATTTGCTGAAATAAATTATCTTCATGTAGACAAAGATAAATGCAGGTAAATATATAATATGTGTGCTTTTAACAAGAGTTGCCTTTATTTCATACTTCATATTGTCACTGTCTTTATTTTATGACAGTGACAATATAAAGTATGAATAAAGACAACACTTGTTAAAATCACCCACCCTGCCTGTCTTTATAGTTGAAGCTTAAACCAAAGCTATTTCACAGGCATTTCTCGCCAGACACCAATCTTTAACAGAAATTACAAGTGTCAGCTATACTGAGAATGGTAATTTCTTAAAAGAAAATGCAAATCTGAAGTATCTTTTTATCACCTTCCCACCCCCACCCCTGCATTTCCTCATGACCCAGAGCCTTTCAGTTAAGAAACCTTAAACATAGCAATAAAGGCAAAACAAGTCCTAAGAGTTCACTAGATACTAACAGCAAAGCAAAGTAACTACAAGTCATTACAGATCTGTCCATCTGTTTGGAATTTCCAGAAAGGTGCTGGAAAACACCAGCAGGCAGAGACAGAAACTCTAGCATTCACTGTTTGACATAGGTCTAAGATGAAAGATTTGGAAATCCTCTCTCCTTCAGTACTCAATATTGACCAATTATAAAACTGTGCTTTAAAAACTACCTTCCACCTATCTACATGCCAAGAGCACAGAGATGCAAATGGTATAACCTTTTACAGTTTGAGAAATTAATATGACCTACCATGCATTAACACTGCAAAAGGTATTATAAGAGTTGTTGTTTTCTAGAAGCTGATGATCTAGTTGGGTAATTGCATACACACACACACACAACAGTTACACAAGAAGAGAGAGAAATGTATAACGTCAAAACGGTAAGCAAAGAATTCCCCAAAAGTTAGACTACACAAGGGAATCTTTAGGCAGGAAACAAATAAAAGCTGCAACCTAAGGCACCAGCTGCAAACTGGGATATGGAGAAAGGGGATGGAGAAGGGTGTCACAGGCACAGGCAGAGACTGGGCCTAAGTTACATACTGGGAAGAAGCATGCTGAAAGGGACAGGAGGCAGATCTGGTCGAAGTGCAAGGCTCACATCAGAAAGTGGAACATGAAATGCGGGCAAATGAGAAAGTAATGCAACTTGCTTTTTTCTCTCCATAGCCTCATAAACAGCAGAGCACAGTTAGCAGCATGGTGTTCTGCAAAGCATACTGACTTTAGGGCCAAACTTGTACCCCTCATTTGCTTACTCCCCTGCAACTGTAGGCCAATTCCTGAGACTCTCTGAGACTCCATTCCTCATCTGCAAAATCAGGGTAACAATTCCTACACCCCTAAAGGTTGCCTTAAATTATTAGAAGATATTATAAATACAAAGGTCTTGGCATACAGTAAGTGCTCAGTAAATGTGAGTAAGGTCACTAGAGTTAAACTATGTGGTAGAAAAGCATTTAATAAAGTAATATTGTGAACATGCCAAAGTTTGCTTTGAATACTCTCAACATTTGGATACTAAGTAAATTGCTAGCTTTTCAAAAGGTAGATTTTGTTTTAATTTAGGTAGTTTTAACATACGTTTAATTGACAGTCTGAACAACCACTTTTTACTCCTACCAATTTCGAGCTATGTTACCTGATTTGATAATATGATATTTTATTATAATGCTCATATGCCATAAGACTGTTGTTTCAGGGACCATGGTGGAACTATGAATTTCTGCAGTTACCGTAAGTAGAGGTGGAAAATGAGTAGGCATTAGTCCAGTCAGATGGCTTGGCAGGGAGGCCCTGAAAGCCTCTTTTATACTCTTGTGAACTATATAAATGTGCCTTTGGCCTTCTCAGGCAGGGGAAACTGCACATTTAAGGCAGAAAGAGTTTCACTTCCAGGAAGAGTATAAAAACATGCTTGCCAGGAGCTACGTGAGGAACACTGACAGGGAACCCCTCAGGTACTTTGGGAAGATTCCTTAGCTCTGTCAAGCCACTGAGCTGGAAAATATAAGGTTAAGATAATCCCAGCCCTGTGGGGACATCGCGCCTATGCATTACTCTGGTTTAGCCCAAGTAAACCTTGGCCTACACACTTGAGGAATTAGCCTATATTTTTTTTTTTTTTTTTTTTTTTTTTTTTTTTTTGCAGTACACAGGCCTCTCACTGCTGTGGTCTCGACCGTTGCGGAGCACAGGCTCCGGACGCGCAGGCTCAGCGGCCATGGCTCACGGGCCCAGCCACTCCGCGGCACGTGGGATCTTCCCGTACCGGGGCACGAACCCGTGTCCCCTGCATCGGCAGGCGGACTCTCAACCACTGCGCTACCAGGGAAGCCCGAATTAGCCTATATTTTTAGAGAGGGGTTCTGTGAATGAAACCCACTGGAGGAATCTCAGGACCGCCTTGTCCTTTGAGGTAAGAAAGGATTCCTTTAATCAACAATAATTCACAATATACAGAAAATCACACTCTTAATTTAGTCCAAAGTCATTTGATTAAAAAGGAAGTCAGCTGTTAGCAATTTACATAATTTTAAATGGAAAATATTCTGTTCTGAGAAGTAAAGGACACTAGTCTTTCCGTTTTTTCCTTCATCACTTAAATTTCACAAAGACAATTTAAAGACATATAAGCGTAATTTAAAATTTTGTGATATAAAAAGCACATCTCTATTAAAATTTACATTGTGTTATTAAAAACCAAAAAAACTATACTATCCAGAAAGAGCCCTTGTCCCTTTCAGGTGCGCCTAATGGATATCCAGCAAATAGCTTTGCAACAGAAAGACTGGTTCCAGATATGTTAATTGCAAGAACATTCCTGATATGAAGACATAAAGGAGTCTGCTCAAAAATGATCCACAATAAAGTGTTAATATGCTCCCTTTTTGAAGTTATTTATTCACAAAGCAGTTATAAATAATAATAATAAATAAAAATAATCCTATACAGTAATTAGCTACTTTAAACCAGATAAATAATCCTATAAATAATCCTGTAAATAATAAATAGGATAAATAGCAAATAATTTATCCTATACAGTAATTAGCTGTAATTAAATAATCCTATACAGTAATTAGCTACTTTAAACCAGAAAGATCCAAAAAACTTTCCTTATAGGGAAACAGAGATGTCCAATCCCAACATTTCCATAGCTGAAACCAAGACAGACCCAAAAAGGTTAAGAGACTGGACAAAAGGCCTTCAGCTGGTTTACACCCCGTGGCTCCACACTGCTGCCCCTGCAGGATTTGATGTTATTAGCCCCTACTGGACATTCCAATCAGTCGTGGAATCACAGAATGCTGCAGGCAGTCGGAGGTCATTCAATTCAGCCCCTTCGACCACACGGCAAGCTACAGGCAGAGCTAGGCCAGAACCCAGGGCTCCCACTATGGGTCAGTGCATTGCCCCTACTGCACACTGCTCTTCTGGACTATCATCAATCAGTTTGATCTGACAGCAGGGGGCTCCAGACCAGATTACCTTAGATCCCTACTCTTTCTCTGGTCTTCCATTGTAAATAGCAACATTCAGCTGGAAAAGGATCATAAAACAGGGCCTAACTTCACTCTCGGGGTTGTCAGAGAATGCTTCTTGGCTCTAGAACACTTTCCCCTTTCTAGTCTGAAGACAGAGAAAGACAACTTCTAGTTGCAGAAGTAAAAGCACACAAAATACTCCTTTGCGTTTCTAAATACTTTTATAAATACCTTGAATAAAAAGTTAATGTTCGTTTACGTGGGGGGAGGGGGTAGTGAGTATATGGAAACTCTGTGCTTTCTATCCAATTTTGCTGTGAACCTAAAACTGCTCTAAAAAGTAAAGTTTATTAATTTTTTAAAAAGCTATTATTAACTTACTTCATTCTAACAATATGAAAATTATATACTCACTAGCAAACGACAGGCCAATACCAGTTGAGAATTTATAAACAGTAATTCTCCCTTAAATGCTCACTCCCACCAGAAACACCTAGTAACAATTAAATTTATGTCCTCCTTTAAAACTAAGCCCATGCCCTACAACAACAATGTCTGAACAGTATACATGCTCCACTGATCACTAATCTTCAGTAAATGCCTCTGCTCCTATGGCAGTCATTTAAAGTAATATACAATATCTGGCTCAAATTAAACCAACCAAAAAAAAAAAATCAAAGGACATATTCTCCAAGTATTCCCATTGATAGACAAAGGGTTTATCCTTTGTGGTTAATTCCAGCATACTGACCCTTAGAGCTCAGTGTTATACACCCACCAGGGGCCACCAATTACAAGGTGAATGGTGAAAGATGTATGCCCTGCAAACATCTGTAACAGCCATGGTTCTCGATACTGCCAATAAGTATTTTGAAATTTTAACTTTTTTTATAGTTAAGAAAATCAGGTTTTGTCACCTTTCAAGTTAAAATGGAAACTCACTGTAGATGCCTTATTTAAGTGGGAGAATAATCAGCCACAAAAGTATGTTTTTTGATACTGGCTTTTCTTAAGCCGAAATTATAGACATGTATGTTTTTGCCTGCAAGGTATATGTATATCTCCCATTTTCTGGTTAAAGCACTTTGAGTTTTGAGAAAATACTCCACCTTCTCAAGGTCCATGTGCCCTGAGTGGGACTGAACTAATTCTACTCAAGCTTCAGAGATAGAAATATAACCCAGGCTTGGCCCATCAGCTTATTCCATCTTCTGGAATGAGAAATGGGTGTGAAACCTGGATTGCGGCACAGCACACAAAATATATAACAGGTGTGTTAAGCTACATTATTACTAGTGTCTGAAGTGAGAGGAGAAAAGAAAGTAGAATGCTTTGCAATGTTGTTGTAATAAGAGAAAAAAAAACAAAAGTAGTGGACCACACATAAAGCCCCTGAAAAGAAATGAAAGAGAGCACTGATTTATTTTACTTTATTTCAAATCCTAATTTCAATAAATTTATTCAAAAATTTTGGCACATCATGACATTCAGTAAGTCAAGATGTTTAAATTTTCAATCTGTACTCCTGTAGCACCAATTTTCTTTCAATTTATATTTCCTATAAAGAGAAGTTTCAAGTTTCAACAAAAACACTGAAAACCTGGATAATGTTAATGTGCCTTCTAAAACCAATTCTAAGGGCATTTCCAATGCCTTGTTTGTTATGTATGCTATTACACTTACGTGGGTAGTAGCACACAATTCATTCTCCATGCCTCAAATTATTATTATTTTTCTTATATTTCGGAGGAGGAAAAAAAAAAACATGGAATAGTTGGGAATACAGTGCTTTGCTTTAGTGAGAGTTACCATACAAATTTCTGGAAAAATAACCAATTTTTAAAGAACTAAAGTAAAATATAATGACATGAAAGCTATTCTGAATATCATTTTTTAATTGAGGTAAAACTGGTATATAATATTATATAAACTTCAGGTGTATAAAATTATAAATCAATATTTGTACACACTACAAAGTGGTCATCACAGTAAGTCTAGTTACCATCCATCCCCATACAGTTGATCCCCTCTACCCATTTCACTGTACCCCCAAGCACTTGTCCCTCTGGTATCCACCAATCTATTCTCTGTGTCTATGATTTTGTTTTTGTTTTGCTTATTGTTTATTTTATTTTTTAGATTCCACATATAAGAGAAATCATACAGTATTTGTTTGACTTATTTCACTTAGGATAATACCCTATAGGTATCCATGTTGCAATGAATGGCAAATTTAATTAATGAATTTCACGTTATTTTTTATGGCTGCATAGTATTTCAGTGTCTGCATGTATGTATGTGTGTGTGTGTGTGTGTGTGTGTGTGTGTGTGTGAGATCTTCTTTATCCATTCATCCACTGGTAGACACAAGTTGTTTCCACACCTTGGCTATTGTAAACAATGCTGCAATGAACGCAGGGGTGCATATATCTCTTTGAATTAGTGTTTTTGTATCCAGATAAATATCCAGAAGTAGAATAACTGGATCATATGGTAGTACTGTTCTTAATTTTTTGAGGAATCTCTATACACTGTTTTCCATAGTGGTTGCACCAATTTATATTCCTACCAACAGCATATAAGGGTTCCCTTTTCTCCACATTCTCTACAACACTTATTATTTCTTTTTGGTAACAGCCTGAATATAAATTTTAAAGGGAATCTTCCTTGCACCCTAAGTTACTTTTATAGATAGGAACAGTTACAAAGAACCAAAGAGTTGGGTATCATACAATATATTGGAAATTATTTTCTTCATAAATCTCTCATATAAGTTTACTTGACCCAGGCCTTTCATAAAAGTTGACAATAATATATGTGATGTGTTCACATATGAATGAACACATACAACCTCAACTCCAAAGTGTTGAATTCTATCCTTACTCTGATTCCAGAGAGTACTTGCTATAATTTAAAAGCAACAACACAAGCACTTGTTTCTTACTTTGGATGTAAGATGGATACAAAGAGAGAAATATCATTTAAATGTAAAATCAGACCTAGAATATATTTCCAAACATTAGCTATACTAAGGAGGCTTATACAGTGTTCTGTAAATGTCAATCCCTGCTTTGACAACACAGTTACTTCAATTACTCTACTTGGGGTGAACAGTAGGAGGAAGAATAGGAATATATCTCAGATTCTGATTCTGGAATATGATTCATTGTCTTAATGAATCTAGTCAGCGTCAAGAGTTTCATATAATGAATTTTTGGGAATCCTCCAGATATAGTCTAAGATACACACTTGAATAGAAGCCTATTTATTTATAATAAAATCTGCAACACAGTTCAACACTGTACCTAACAAGACAGTCTTAATTAACTAATTAGCTTCCCTTTATCCCATACTCCACTCCCATTCCCCTCCCTCCCTCCATTTTATTGACTCTTGTCCTTCCAGTTTTATTGAGATATAATTGAGATATAGCACTCTATAAGTTTAAGGTGTACAGCATAATGGTTTGCCTTACATACATTGTGAAATGATTATCACAATAAGTTTAAGGAATATCCATCATCTCATACAGATATAAAATTAAAGAAATAGGAGAAAAAATATTTTTCCTTGTGATGAGAACTCTTAGCATTTATTCTCTTAACAACTTTCATATATAACATAGAGCAGTGTTAATTATATTTAGAATGTTGTACACTATATCCCTAGTGATTCATTATTTCTATACATTTCAATATAGTGATTATTTCTATACATTTCAAAACGATCACCATGCTAAGTCAAAGTACTATATGTCCCCATACAAGGATATTATATATATATATATATATATATATAGTTACTAACTATATTCCCCATTCTGTACATTTCATACCCTTGACATTTACTTTGCAACTGCAAGTTTGTACCTCTTCATCTCCCTCACCTATTTCATTCCTCTCCCCAACACCCTCTCCTCTGGCAACCACCTCCTTGTTCTCTGTACCTCTGTACCTGTAACTCTGTTTCTGTTTTGTTATGTTCATTCATTTTGTTTTATAGATTCCACATATAAGTGAAATCATACAGTATTTGTCTTTCTCTGTCTGACATATTTTACTTGGCATAATACCCTCTAGGTCCATCCATGTTATTGCAAATGTCAAGATTTCATTCTTTTTTATGGTCAATATTCCATTCAGCCACTCTACATCTTTAGATGGGAGCATAAAGTCCATTTGTGTTTAACGTAATTATTAATAAGTATGTACTTTTTGTCATTTTGTTCATTGCTTCGGGGTTGTTTTTGTAGTTCTTTTTTGTTCCTTCTTTTGTTCTCTCCCCTTGTGATATGGCTAACTTTAGTGTTATGTTTGGATTCTTTTCTCTTTTTTTGTAGGTATATCTAGTATAGATTTTTGGTTTGTGGTTACCATGAGATTTATATATAGCAATCTATATATACATGATTACTTTAAGTTGCTGATTTCTTAAGCTCATACACATTTTTACTGCATTTTTACTCTCCCCCCCACCCATGCTTACTGGGTTTGTTTTTTTTTTTTAATGAGTGGGATGGAATAGTGGTGGGAGGGAGGTCCAAGAGGGAGGGGATATATGTACACATATAGCTGATGCACTTTGTTGTACAGCAGAAACTAACAAACCATTGTAAAGCAACTTTACTCCAATAAAAATAAACTGTTTTTTACATATTTCACATTTTTTGTTTTTGTTTGCCTTAACTAATTATTGTAGATATAGATGATTTTACGCCTTTTGTCATTTAACCTTCTTACTAGCTTTGTATGTGGTTGATTTATGACCTTTACCATATATTTGCCTTTACCAATGAGCTTTTTTCCCTTTTGTAATTTTCATGTTTCTAGTTGTGGCCTTTTCTTTTTCGATAAGAGAAGTCCCTTTAACAGTCTTGTAAAGCTGGTTTGGTGGTGCTGAACACTGTTGGCTTTTGCTTGTCTGTAAAACTTTTGATCTCTCCATCAAATCTAAATAAAAGCCTTGCCAGGTATTCTTGGTTGTAGGTTTTTCCCTTTCATTACATTGTTTCACTCCCTTATGGCCTGTAGAGTTTCTGCTGAAAAGTCAGCTGACACTCTTATGGGAGTTCCCTCGTATGCAACTTGTTGCTTTTCCCTTGCAGCTTTTAATATTTACTCTTTATCTTTAATTTTTGCCATTTTAATTACGTGTCTTGGCATAGTCCTCTTTGGGTTGATACTGTTTGGGGCTTTGTGCTTCCTGGACCTGGATATCTGTTTCCTTTTCCAGGTTAGGGAGGTTTTCAGCTATTATGTCTACAAATATGGCTCTCTGCCCCTTTCTCTTTCTCTTCTCCTTCAGGGACCCCTACCATGTGAATGTTAGTAGGCTCATTATCCCAGTGGTCTCTTTCAAACTGTCCTCATTTCTTTTCACTCTTTTTCTGTTCAGCTTCAGTGATTTCCACTCAGATCAGCGAGTTTTCCAGCTTGCTGATCCGTTTCTCTGTATCATTTAGTTTACTGTTGATTCCTTCAAGTTTATTTTTCATTTCAGTTATTGTATTCTTCATCTCTGCTTGGTTGCTCTTTATATATTCTTTTGTTAAAAACGTCTAACTTCTCGCTCTGTGCATCCATTCTTCTCCCTAGTTCTTTCATCATCATCTTTACGATCACTACCCTGAACTCTTTCTCGAGCAGACTGCCTATCTCTACTTCACTTAGTCCTTCTGGGCCTTTAGCTTGTTCCTTTGTTTTGAACATATTCATCTGTCACCTCATTTGGGCGTAATACACTGTTTTTATTTCTATGTATTTGGTTAAGCTGGTTTATGGTTCCTGACCTTGGAGAAGTGGCCTTTTGTAGGAGACATCCTATGTGTCCCAGCAAACACACTCCCTTCTGGTCACCAGAGCTATATGTCTTAGGGGTGCCCCCATTGTGGGCTGCATGGGTCCTTCTCTTGTGGCTGGGTGACTACCGTGGGCAGTATGGTAGGTGTGGCTGGCCCCCAGTTCGGTTGGCTGCCGGGCTCTGCCTTATTTGGAGGATGCCAGCCACTGGTGGGCAGGGCCAGGTTGCAGGGTGGGTGGCTGTGGCATCAGGAGCCCCAGATCTAGTGTTGGCTGGCTGGTGGGCAGGGCTGCTTCCTGACACTGCTGGCTATAGGGTCCAGGATATCCCAAAGCTGGTGTCCGCCCACTGGTGACTGAGGCTAAATCCCAGGACGGCTGGCTGAGGGGTCCACGGTATCTCAGAGCTGGTATCCGCTTGCTCGTGTACAGGGCCGGGGCTGGGGAGTGGGTCCAGGGCTGGTGCTGGCCTGCTGGTGGATGGGCTGGGTCTTGACAAGGCAGGCTGGGGGGCTGTGGTAGTCCCGCGGCTGGTGCCCATCCACTGGTGGGTGAGGCTGGCTCCTGGAGCTAGTGCTGGCCCACTGGTGGGCAGAGGTAGGGTCTCGGGCTGCAAGGCCCTGGGGGTCCCGGAGCTGGCGTTGGCCCACTGGTAGATGGGGCTGAGGCCCAGAGGGTCCTGGGGTTAGTGCCTGCCCAGTGGCGGACAGGGTTTGGTCCTGGGGCAGCTGTGGGCTCAGGGGATCTTATGGCAGCTGTGCTGCTGGTGGGTGGGGCTATGTATGTCCCTTCCCATCATCTCCCCCCAACCCTCCTGCTAGTTCCCTGGCCTGAGGCGTCCCAGTGCTGGAACCACTGACAGGCTGGTGGGTGGCGCTAGTCCCAGTACTAATAAGCCAGAAGGAGAATTCCAAAATGGTGCTTCCCAGCTCCAGTTTCCTTGCAGTACAACAAGCTCCCCAAAATGGCTGCTACCAGTGTCGTCTCCCCAGGGTAAGTCCCAGTTGCCCCTTGCCTCTCTGGGGTGCCCTCCATGATCAGCAAGTGGGTCTGACTCAGACTCTTTTCAAATTACCACGTCTGCCCTGGGTCTTGGAGTGTGTGAGATTTTGTGCTCGCCCTTTAAGAACGGAGTCTCTATTTCCCACAGCTGTCGGTCTGCAGAAGGTAAGCCCCACTTGGCCTCCAAAGCCAGTGTTCTGGGCGCTTGTCTTCCCGAGGTAGGATCCCCCGGTTGGGGATCCTGATGTGGGGCTTGGACCTCTGGCTCCTTGGGGAGAAGCTCTGCAATTGTAACTGTAATCCTCCCATTTGCAGGCCCCCCTCCCCTCCCCAGGGGGTATGGGTCTTGACTATATCACACCTCAGCCCATCCTACCTGTCTCATTGTGGTTCCTTCTTTTTGTGTTGTTTTTTTGCGGTACGCGGGCCTCTCACCGCTGCGGCCTCTCCCGTTGCGGAGCACAGACTCCGGACGCGCATGCTCAGCGGCCATGGCTCACGGGTCCAGCCGCCCCGCAGCACGTGGGATCTTCCCGGACCAAGGCACGAACCCGTGTTCCCTGCATCGGCAGGCGGACTGTCAACCACTGCGCCACCAGGGAAGCCCTGTGGTTCCTTCTTTATATCTCTAGTGGTAGAAGATCTTTTCTGCTAGTCTTCCAATCTTTCTCATCAGCAGTGGCTCTGTATAACTGTAATTTTAGTGCGCCCATGGGAGGAGGTAAGCTCATAGTCTTCCTACTCTGTCATCTTGGCCACTCCTCCAAAGCAATAATTTTAATGCGCTTACTGAGTATTCTGAATATGTGCTAATTTTACACAGAACTGAGAATGGTACATCAGATAAACAGAGGTAGAGGAGAGGACAGATGCTGTTAAGAGGAAAATCTCTTTTGAATTTCGAATATGAGAACTCAAATAATACTTTTCTTCTATTTATTTCCTGAGCTATGTTTTCCACCCCCTCTCAGAGCAAAACATAGTTGAAGATTCAACTCTCTGACCACCTCACCCTCAACACCACCTTAAACTTGGGTCACCCAACGCTTGGTAAAGAGGATGGTAGGAATTGGGTCAGGGAGAGAGAAGGAGTTGCTAAGGCTAATGTAAACCTGACAATACCCAACATACCATATGAAATATCATTCAGAGACTACAAAGCGGGGGCTTCCCTGGTGGCACAGTGGTTAAGAACCCGCCTGCCAATGCAGGGGACATGGCTTCGAGCCCTGGTCCGGGAAGATCCTACACGCTGCGGAGCAACAAAGCCCGTGCACCCCAACTACTGAGCCTGCGCTCTAGAGCCCGCAAGCCACAACTACTGAGCCCACGTGCCACAACTACCGAAGCCCGTGCACCTAGAACCTGTGCTCCGCAACAAGAGAAGCCACCGCAGTGAGAAGCCCGCACACTGCAACAAAGGGTAGCCCCCGCTCACCGCAACTAGAGAAAGCCCACGCGCATCAACGAAGACCCAATGCAGCCAAAAGTAAATAATAAAATAAAATAATTTTTTAAAAAAGAGACTACAAAGCAGCTGCAAGCCATCTAAATTTCAATGTATAAGGTTCAAAAAATCCAACATAGTTTCTGTCCCATGAACACTCAGTGTTGAGTGTTGAACACTCAACACAGCAGAGTCTCAACAAACACACAGAATTGTTTGCTTATGTTGTGACATAAAGATTTAAAATTAGAAGAAGAAATGTACTATAGAAATGGTCTGAAGCAAAATTAAAGCTGAGGGGACTTCCCTGGTGGTCCAGTGGTTGAGACTTAATGCTTCCAATGCAGGGGGTCTGGGTTCGATCCCTGGTCCATGGAACTAAGATCCCATATACCACAACTAAGCCCGCGTGCCACAACTACTGAGCCTGCCCTCTCTAGAGCCCAGGCACCGCAACTAGAGAGCCCACGTGCCACAATTAGAGAGTCCACTCGCCGCAACTAGAGAAGCCCACGTGGTGCAACGAAGACCCAGCGCAGCAAAAATAAATAAATAAAATTTTTTAAAAAATTAAAGCTGAGGTTTGATGTCCTCAAACTTTCTTCGCAAATCTTCTCCCCTCCCCCAAATATTCCTCACGTCACCACAGGTACCAGCAGGTTTCACTCCATCATCCTCCACATCAAAACCTGCTTTTACATCAAAGATGGAGAATGTTTACCAAGTAGTAAAATATGCATGGTAACAAGCATTATGTCCAAGTAAAAAATCTCTAACTGTGGAGTAATAAGAGTAGGTAGCAATGAAAGCACATCCACAAATTTATAAGTAACCATCATCATCTCCTCTTTGTCTGCTTTTTATTTATTTATTATTATTTATTTTTGGTTGTGTTGGGTCTTTGTTGCTGCGCACAGGCTTTCTCTAGTTGCGGTGAGTGGGGGTAGTCTTCGTTGCGGTGCACGGGCTTCTCACTGTGTTGGCTTCTCTTGTTGCGGAGCACAGGCTCTACGTGCGCGGGCTTCAGTAGTTGTGGCTCGTGAGCTCTAGAGCACAGGCTTAGTAGTTGTGGCGCACGGGCTTAGTTGCTCCGCGACATGTGGGACCTTCCCGGACCAGGGCCCAAACCCATGTCCCCTGCATTGGCAGGCGGATTCTTAACCACTGCACCACGAGGGAAGTCCCTATCTGCTTTTATACCACCGAAATGTAACAGTTAGTCTAAACTGAGTAGCATCAATGGGATAAGAAAAGTCTGAAAGTAGCGAACAGGGGATCCTTACCTTAACTGAAAAGCATGTAAAATGACTTATTGCAATATGAGTCAGCAGTGTAAAGTACTCAAAAGGAAATCGAATTTAGTAGAACTACACTGTCCAGCAAGAAGGAATGAGAGCCCACTCTACATGGTGCTGTCTGTCTTATCAAGTGAAGACAGAAAGAACTAAAGTGCCTCTAGACCCGATCATTGAGAGATTATGGACAGGAGCTAAGCAGCCCTGTTAGGGGCAAAATGGTTGAAGGCAATGAAAATATTACTCTGGAAAAGAAGTGCTGTTTTATATCCTTTTGGGGTCTTATAAAGAAGAGGCATCAAAGAAATAATTTTATATAGTCGTTTCAGAGTTTAAAATGGGAATCAATTAACAGATGTTTCTAGGAGGCAGTTTGAGGTATTCAGTATGAGGAAACACTCTCTAACCATCAGATCTGTCCGAAAGTGAAGTGAGTCTCTCTTGGATATTTATCCATCAATGGAGATGTTCGAACAGAAACTTTAGGAGTTACTGTATGGGCGCTGAGGGCTGGTCGCTAAGCCTTAGAGTCTAAGATCCAAACATTTCAAGATTCTCTAGTTTTCTGAAATCAAAGCAAATAAAAGCTGGAAGCCATGAGGCTTGGAATCCATCATGCCCAGCAGTCATGGTGCCCAGCAACCACAGCTCTATACCCTTGATCCAAATGCCAAATGTGCTAGTGCAGTAACATACCAAAGGAAAGTTTAGGCTATATGTACTTTAAATCATAACGAATGTTAGTTATTAGTCAAACTGTTTAAGGAACTGGAAATTGATCTGATGCTAGTTTCTATTAAAAGTCTACACAGACCGTTTCATAAAATCAAAAGATTTAATATTAATACAATTCAATCACCTCCTAAGCT
This sequence comes from Delphinapterus leucas, assembly GCF_059928025.1. NCBI lineage: Eukaryota > Metazoa > Chordata > Mammalia > Artiodactyla > Monodontidae > Delphinapterus > Delphinapterus leucas. The sequence continues at coordinate 54,575,320 of NC_143132.1, read as the reverse complement.
TATGTTCATATTGTTACACTGAATCCAAACTGGTTTAATATAAGAAATTAAAAATAAATATGAAGTACTATTATTTTCATAAAACTGCTCTTTGAAATCCAAAACTTTTTAGACATTCAAATCTATAAAAAAGTTATTACAGTAATTGATATAAGTTTTTTTTATTTTATACATTAAGAAGACACAGCCACCAATAGTACAGTTATACTCATCAACTTCACAAATATGAAAAAAATTTTCAGAGTAAAAATTACCAGATGGGTAAATCATTTAAGCACATGCCTTCTCAATGTGTATTTTTTAAATCATTATTTTTTGAACATCCCAAAAGACTAGGCTACTAATTGTAAGAGAGCAAAGGATTTGTCAGACACTCACATTTGGCTAGGGATTTTATTTTTTAATTTGTATCTTACAGACTTAGGTCCACATTTTTATTTCATTATCTTATGAAATTTGTCTTTTGGCATATTTTTAGCTGAACTTGCAGGGTGGAGAATACACCCTGGCATTGAAGATCATGAGGTTAATATTTTGGTAGGATTAACATACCTTATAATTGACTTCCTAAGGGATTGTTCCATTGTTCCCCTGCCAGAGGACATTCCCTTTCAGTTAAAATTCCACTGTACAGATAACTACTTTGATATCCACCCAGTGAGTTCTTTCTGCAATTGTACATTTTTATTGTGTGAACCCTTCTCTGAAGGTTATCCCAAACACCTGACATAAAAGCAAAAAACAAACTCCCACAACCTTAACTTTAGAAATCATATTTCCTCAATAAAAATGAACTTTAAATTACAAGTAGATACACGTAGACACTTCCAAAAACTGAAAAGCACTAACAAACAAGTAGAAACAAGCATTTCTAAGATGCCACAGAAGATTCCCACTAGGATCTGTAATTCCCACTAGCCAGCTCTTGATTGCCAATGCTTATGGAAGACTAGATTAACTAGATTAAGTATTCTGAAAACCATTTTCAATTCACGTTGGAATACTCTTGTCTTCCCATAAATGAATTTTCTTAAAGTGATAAAATATATGCAAAAATAATTTGAAAAGTTTTCAAATATATAAAATTTTAAATAACAACTATAGCTTTTTCTTGTAGCTAAAAGTAAAATCAATTTTACATTTCTTAAATACAGGTCAGAAAGATAGCAACTGGAGAGAAGTTAAGGAGTCTTTGGTAGCTAAGGAAAACTGATTTGATTGAAATGTCACTAGGTTGCTATGGATAATCCACAAATAGCAAGAAGAATGCATGCACTGGTAATATTTATATGCGAGACCTCCTACTAAAATGTCTTTAGAAACAAACCAGAACCCCCAAGCTTGTGTTAAAGTATCAGCTTTTCCTTTTTCTTTTTTTAAGCTAATTCTAAGCAAAAAGAATGGTTCCAGTCCAAACATGCAAGAATAAAACTTACACTACATACCAAACACAATGCTTAATTCAAATCTTCTAGATACCCTAAACCAGAAGACTTACTTGAAATTTTTATCTTTTTCCTAACACTTAACCTTCTCCCACCATACAGATATTCTATGGTAATTTTCTTCTTCTTCCTTTTAACCTAAATATCTTCACTATTTTCATGCAAGTAGTTTACTATCATGACTGCCTGCCCGGGGCACTTTATGAGGTAGATGTGATTAGGCAACAGTCAGATGTGCTGAGTGAAATGGGGGAAGAGCCCAAAATGAGCCCAAGGGCTTGGAGGCCTGGGCAGAGGGACAAGGTGATATTGCCCTACTGTGGTGGAAAAGCAGGGCGTCCTCATGGTTAGGGCAGAGAAGATGGCAGAACGGTTTGCTCTAGTCGGCAGAGACCCAGTTGTGACCTCTTTGTTACATGGAGTGAACCAGAAAAAAGTGGAGGAGACAGCAGGATTTGTGAGTCATCCCAACACGCACAGGCTAAACCTATGGTTGAGAAGTGTCATCCAGGGTCCTCACCTCTGAAGAATGGGGAGGACAGCGGCCCCAGGACTGAAATCTCAGGGAACCTTCACAGCCTGCCTTTGGACATTTCCCTCATCATTTTGAGAAGTCAGGAAAGAAGCATGAGGGCTCATTACCCATGACTGACACTGTTGAGTATTTTGAAAAGTTGGTGTGACCTGTTGTCCGGGGGGCCTGCTGATCCTGAAGTCCCCTTTCCCTACAGCACCCTATAGCCTGCCGGTAGCATAAATTGCTCTTCCATGACTTCTCCTTATGTTTACAATCCCTAAGCATTGCAAAAAAGATCTCTACATGCCAAAGCATATTTTACTCACAGAATTACCAGACCATATCCTATTTTCTGTTAGAACTGGTTTAAAAGTGAGAAGATAAACTAACTGCTTTAGTGGGTAACAGAAATGACAAACTCATCAGGATGAGGCAAACCCTATCTGAAAATCTAGAATCACTTTCCCCACTCCTTACCCCAGAAATTTAAGTGGTTCAATTCAAATTAATGGAGGCAATGTCAGTAACCAAAATAACCCCAAGTTTGGTTTTTTTCTTCGGGGGTAAGTTGAGGGTGAGGAGAGAACATATTCAAATATAAAGAGTAGCTGTATTTACTCTGAGACATTTGTTTAATCAGAACTTGAAGGGGCCTCAAAAAGTTTCCACAATGCAGCTTCCTTTTGAGTCACTCTCAACCCAGACAACAAAACACAATCACAGGAGACACTTTTAAAAATGCAGAGGCCCAGGCACTTCCTATCCTGAAACCACTAAAATGAGAATAAAACCACTTAAATGAGAATAATCAGTGAGGATGCCTCTGGTGGCTTTAAAAAAAAAAAATCATTCCATACAGTGCCTCAAAAACATGTGCATAATTAGTACTAACTTAGGGACTACTACCTTGCATGATTTTTTGTATTTATATTTTGGTATTCATATTTTGGGGGATTTATATATTCATAGACCCTGGATAGTTTTCAAATGAACAGGTTTAGAAGTTGTTTGTTTTTTACTTTGTTTAATTTTGGTTTTGGTTTGTTTCCCCCTCATTAGGAATTAATTAGCATTACAGCTTCCTTTATGAAGAGGAAGTGCTAAGGGACAAAGCTACTGAATAACTGGGGAGCTTAGCTACTCACATCACCTAAAACAGACAGCCTCAGCTCTGCAAGCTCAGCACAAAGAGACCCACATCTTATCAGGAGAACTACCATAGAAATTGCAGGCTTCCCCAAGTTCAGATCAAACATTTAAAAAGGAAACATTTCACAATTATAGATAAATCAAAACACTTCTTTCAAGTTGGAGAGATCAAGGAAGTAAAAATGCTGTTGAGGAACATGGTAGTTTCCTATCTAGAATTTTTCTAGACAAAAAGAGTCTACCTTCAGGTACTGACACCTGTTATAAGAGTTTCTAATTTCTCAATTTTTTAAGTTCTCATTTTACTTTAATACTGGAAAATAAACCCTGAAGCTCAGGTTTCAGTGCATAACAATGTAAACTACACATCTGGATCAAAGAAATGCTAATATCAAATATAAAGACTCTAAAAATCGGTGATTGCCAATTATTTGATGCCACATCTACTTTTGTTTTTGGTTCAGTTTTCAAAATGTCTCCTAATGTTCTGTGAATTTTATTAACTATGTCACAGCATTCACTGACATACTGAAAGTTCATTAAACTAAATGGAAATAATCTCAATGAACCCTAAAATAAGATGTTTCCTCACATAAAAATAGTACATATAGGAGAGAAAGATGAAAAAAAATTATTTAATCTATCTCAACCTCTTTGTTTACAGAGGGGCTTTCAAGTGACTAGTTTTATATTTTGATATCAGAGTTGGGAGATATTTTATTTACGAAGAAATTCTATGTTTTATTTTCATTCCCATGTAAGAAAAAGGAGGAAGCAAACACCTATTAAATACACTTTACTTGCACACGCACACAATTTTCATTTATAACCAGCAAGTATTTAATTCAATATCTTTACTAAAAAATAAGGAGCCCTTTAAATCCTTCTGTACTGTTTAAAATTGTTGCAGTGAGCATTTTTGTCTTTTAATATAATTTTTTAAAATATGGAGCCCTCCAGTGGCCAAATATTTATGTCACCATTTAGAAAACCATTAAATAAGAGAGTTCTCGTCATGCTTTCTTTTTCACAACAAACAGAAATAACCATTGTACATTCTTGTTATTTATCATTTTCTAAATAATTTAGTAAATGTCCTCCTCAAAATAAGCCATACTTATATCATCATCAACGGTAAGACACAGTGCGCGTAGAAAAGAAAAAAATATTTTGAACCTGTTTAACCTTGGAGAAAGTAGAACTTAAGTAATATTCAATCACATACAAAAATGCATGCATCAGATTTAAAATATACTGTTTTTCCTCCATGATCACATGCTAGGTGGTAATAAAATTAAGTGAGTTCACTGTGAGTCAAAATTCTTGCTTATAGTATTTATCAATATTCTTGCCTCAAACTCTAATCACCCTAGCTTCTAAACAAATTAACAATTACAGGAACAGTTTGAAGACTTTCCTCATCAGAATTCTCTCTTCCATAAAGACGCATAAAGCTTCCTGTGCATTTGGGAAACATCTAGAAACTGATTTCTATTGATCAAGACCGGCAATGAAAAACACACTAATCAAACAGGTATTGCATAGGGTACCTACTAGCTTCCAGAAGCTTCACTGGGATAATCTCATTTAATAGTTAAAATAACCCTATAAGATAAAGTCTCGGCCAGTCTCCGAGATGCCCCACCCCCCACCCCACCCCCTCCTAGAAGTCCCCGTCCACACTGAATAGGGAACACCTGTGCAACCAACAGGGTACTGCAGAAATCAAAGAGAATTCTGAGGCTGGGTCACACAGAAGACACTGTGACTTCTGCCTTAATGGCTCTTCAACTCCTTGCTCTGGGGGATGCAAAATCATGAGGACACTCTGTAAGTCCTAAGAAAAGGTCCATGTGACTGGGAAGCTCATGAACCCTCCTGCCAACCAGGCACAATCTAGCCAGGCCTGTGAGTGAACCATCTTAAAAGTAATCCACCACTCCAGGCAAGGCTTCACAGGAACCCTGCCCAGAGTCACCCAGCTAAGCCACTCCCAAATTCCCGACCCACAGAAGCTGTGAGATAATAAATGTTTTAAGTTTCATGTCAATCTGTTATACTTCCATAGGTAACTAATACAGACTGATGCTTCTACTGTCTCCATTTTACAGAAGAGCCTGGGAGTGTTTAAAACTTTAAATATATCTAGGAAAAGGGATATTTTTCTTTCTGTAGAGCTTTTCTACCTCTGTGTTATTATTTGGCCATTTCCCCAAAACATTTAACTTGTAATAGTCTGGATTTTCAAATCACCCATATAGAACACTTCTTCTAGCTTTGCTTGTTAAATAGATTAGCATCCCTAAACTTAAAAAAAATTTTTTTAATTCTTCACAGAAAATAAAAGTATTGATTATATAATATGTAGCCTATTTTACTAATGATTATGTCTCAGCTTGTATTCCAAATATGTAATATGGCTTATGTATAAGTAAAAATCCCCTTTTCTTATAATTTGCCTCTGTAGCTCAAGAACTAAGGCTGCTAACACAGCACATACAATTTGACTTAATTTATCTAAATGCACAGTTGTAAATGGTGGATAAAAAGCACTTATTATATGCCAGAAGCTATTCTAAATCCTATTAAATATTAACCATTTAATCCTCACATCAACCTAGGAGGTAGGTACTATTACCCCCATTTTACAGACATATAGAGGTAAGGAAAGGTTAAGGAACTTTCTCAAAAACACACATAATCAACGGCAGAGCCACGACTGAACCCCAGCAGCAGTCTGGCTTCTGATCCTATGCTCTTAACCATGAGCCTATACTGGTTCTCCTAATCTCTATTTATTTCACAAAGTACTATGGGTAGGAGAAAGACCATGTGCTTTGGAATTAGAGTTATTAAGCCCTTTATATCTGTATGATTTAAACATTCTAAATCCATTTTTCTCATGTGCATAATGGGGATAAATGGGTTGCATTTTTATTTTTATGACTATTAAATAAAAACATGAATAAAAAACACCCTGTATAATGCTGACCCATAATCAATATCTATTCGTGTTTTATCTTTTCCCCAAAGGCAGATTTTTTATTAATGCCAGTGAAGCTTAAGCTTCAGAGTCCTTCACTTTCGCAGCCCAACCCAAGAACAATGTGCCTAATTGCATATTCATAACTCGTCTTCCTTTTCTTAAAAGAGGGCCTCCAAATTGTATGACCCTCAGACACCAACAAAACCTGGACCTACCTCTGCTCTTTCCATTAATTATCTCAACACTAAAGCAAGCCAAATGGGTTCCAGTCTGGGTAAGAGGGAGTAAATATACTCCACCTTGTCTGTCCCACTAAATGTAGCTATAAAACCTGGACAGAATATATGCCACAGCTATCTAAGTAGCAGGAAAATAATGGAAGAACAACAAATTCTGAAGTACCATCTTCTCCATTCTCTCACGTGCTGGACTTTTAGCATTTCTGTGGTAGCAGAGAGAGGCAGCAAAAACAGGAACCAAAAGGAACAAAAATTCTGAAAAAGGGGAACCTTCATCTCTGATTGGTTCCAAGAGGGTGGGGCAAACCCACCTCTTTATCCTCCCACCACTTACTCCCAGACACGGGTACAATCATGGGACGTGCACAGTAAGACCATGGTAACTAAAGCCCCAGCTTTCCAACCAGAGAATCAAAATGAAAAGTGGGGAACTTCCCTGGCAGTCCAGTGGTTAAGACTTCACCTTCCAATGCCAGGGGTGTGGGTTCAATCCCTGGTCAGGGAACTAAGACCCCACATGCCTCAGGGCCAAAAAACCAAAACATAAAACAGAAGCAATATTGTAACAAATCCAATAAAGACTTTAAAAAAAAAAATGAAAGTGGGAGATGGTAAAGAGGAGTTCTTTATTAACTCTTGGTCTCATCTCAAGCTACACACGCATGGATCTGACCCTAAGCAGTACACAGGACATTGAGAACTGAACTACTGGATAGAGCACGGCTCAATTCTCAGATTGGCCACTGGGTGGCAAATAAGAAGACAAATCCAAATAACACTGAAAAGGCTTTCAAAACAGAACTGACCTAGAAAACAATTCACAGATATCCAGCTTGAACTTGAATCCTGAACTTAACTGAATCAATTTCCTACTAAAACTAAAATATCACAATTTTCCATAGACTTTATAAAAAAACCCGGAGTCTCATAACAATCAAAATGTCCAGGATAAAACCCAAAGTCAGTCAGCGTATGAAGAAATAAGAAAAATCTCAACTTGCAAAGGAAAAGATAATCAACAGACCTCAATTCTGAAACAATGCAGATGTCAAAATTATTTGACAAAGATTTTTTTTTTTTTTTTTGCGGTACGCGGGCCTCTCACCTTTGCGGCCTCTCCCGCTGCGGAGCACAGGCTCCGTATGCGCAGGCTCAGCGGCCATGGCTCACAGGCCCAGCCGCTCTGCGTCATGTGGGATCCTCCCGGACCGGGACACGAACCCGTGTCCCCTGCATCGGCAGGCAGACTCTCAATCACTGCGCCACCAGGGAAGCCCCCTTGACAAAGATTTTTAAAATCCTCCAACAAGTGAAGGCAAACACTCTTGAAGATGACAAAAAAAAAAAAAAAAAAAAAAAGGACTTAAAGGTGGTACAGTGCTCTGGAAAAGTTTGGATATTCCTCATATAAATATGTGTTTATGATATAAACGTGCAATCCTACTTACTCCTAGGTATTAACCCAGGAGAAATCAATGCATATGTTCACACAAAAATCTCTACATGAATGCTTATGGTGGCTTTATTCATGATTGCCATAAATTGGAAATAACCTGATGGATGAATAGATGAACTCTAATACATATATAATGGAATACCACTCAGCAGAAGAAAAGAATGGGCTATTGATGCAACAACTTGGGTGAACCTCAGGTACTACAGTAAGTGAAAAAAGCCAGTCTCAAAAGAGTCAATTTGTATCACATGCTCCAAAAGACAAAACTATTATAATGAAGAAAAAAACAGTGTTGGCAGGAGTTGGGGTTGGGAGAAGGGTATGACTACAAGTAACATAAGAAAAGTTGGAGGGGGAGGACTGGAACTTTATAAATGTGAACATTGAACTGTACATAAAATCTATTCATGTTTTAAATAAATAGAGTTATATACACCAAAAGCCAATTTTATTGCCAGTTAATCTAAAAAGTTTAATAAACAAAAAGTTTTAAGCCCAAAGTTTAAAAAAAATAATAAATTGCTGGAGTATTTATGAATAAAAGCATTTGTAATAGATGAGTAGTATCAATTTACTGATTGAAAGGACATTTGGCCCATTGCACTAAAACCCAGTGGAATCAACTAAACAGCATCAGAACTGAAAATGACTTAGAAAGGTGTAATCTTACCCAATATGCTTCCTGTTCCATTGTATACACAAAACCAAGACCAAAATAGCACATGGAACGAAAATCAAAAACACTGTGTCACTGTCAGTTACCAGGCATCAACTCAGGCCTTCAAACTGAAGGATATCCAAATTACCTGAGGTAAGAATCTCTCTGTCTTCGGAAGACCCATTCCAATGTTAATAATTCCACCTGGAAATTCCAAGCTATGTTCTCCATAATACCATCTTTGCAGTGTTTTCATCTTCTCTACCACATTAAGAAAAAGGTGAGGAAATTTTACTTCCAGAAAGGTGATACAAACATACTTATCCCTAATGCTCTCACTAAATACAACTAAAAACACTAGACACTACATATCAAACAATCATAAGAAGATTCTGAAAGGAGGAAAAAAAGGCAAGCTAGCTAGGGACTTCACGACCCAAGGAGCAACACAGTTTTGAGATCCCTGGTTCTTCTTTTCACCCTGTATGTCCTAGACTTGGAACTGAAGAAGCCAGCAACCCAGAAATGCCAATGAGGCGCAGAGCAAAAAGTCCCAACAAAGGTCCGCTCTCTCCAGCCAAAGGACCAGGAAAGCCTAGCAAGACAGAAAATTTTTAGACAATAACTGTACTACCTGAGACAAACATGACAGAAAAAACTATGGTCCCCAACACCCACAATGGAGGAGTGTGTTAGAAGGACGAGTAGGGAGGTGGGATTTTCATCCTATCAGACAGTAACAAGTCCAAGTCCTCCCTCGCCCCCTCCATATAGAGAGTCAATGGAGATCATGTGCAGACATAAACTTTCATCTCCCACCTAGCAGTAATATTTCCCTCTCTTTCCCCACTTGGGTGGTATCAGAAGAGGCCTAGTGAAGACACATCAGGATTTTGACCACTGCCCAGCAGTAAAGAGGCCACCACTGACCCTGACCCTTGGTGTCAGTGGAGGCCATGCATAAAGCAGTAATGAGACACTCCTGACCCTTCCAGCTGCAGTGGTATCCTCAGAGGCCTAGTGACGAATGGGACCTCCCACCTCTGCCCAGAAGTACCAAGGAGTCCCTCTCTACCTTGGATGTCAACGGAGGCCAAGTGGGGAAAACTAGATTTCTCTTCCAACCTGGCAGTAATAAGATGGTGCCATTCCTTCCCCCTGCTACAGCAGTGTCAGAGGAAGTCAGCTAAAACAGGAGGTTTATGTAAGATCCAAAGATTCACAAGATAATGCCCAAAATATCCACGTTTCAATTGAAAGTCACTTCACATACCAAAAGCAAGACTGTCTCAACTTGAATGAAAAAAAAAAAACAAAAAAGAAAAACAATTAACAGATGATAAATTAAAGATGAGATGTTAAAATTATCTGACAAAGATTTTGAAGCAGCCATTATTAAAAAAATGTTTCAGTGAGCAGCTGCAAACATACATGAAACAAATGAAAACATAATATGTCTCAGCAAATAAATAGAAGATATAAAAAAGAACTAAATGGAAATTTTGGAACTGAGAATCACAATAACCAAAATTTAAAACTTAAAGAATGGGCACAAAGGCAGAGTGGAGGTGACAGAGGAAAGGATCAGTGAATTAGAAAAGAAAACAATAGATATTATGCAACTGGAACAAAAGAAAGAGAAATTTCTAAAAATTCTAAACAGAGCCTCAGGGATCTATGAAACAATAACAACAGTTTAAAATCCATGTTATTGCAATCCAGGAAGGAAGGACAAAAAAGTTAGTAAGGCTGAGAAAGTGCTCAAGCAAATAACGGTTGAAAACTTTCCAAATCTGGCAAGCAACATATACCAAGATACATCATAATCAAACTAGAAACCATGGAGATGAGAAGGCAGTGGCAATTTTTCAAGTGCTTAAAGAACAGAACTGTCAACCGAGAATCCTATACCCAGTGAAAATACCCCTCAGGAAGGAAATGAAAATAAAGACATTATTGGATGAAGGAAAACTCAAGAGAATTTTCACCAACAGACCTAAGCAAAAAGAGCAGCTAAAGAAATGTAATAAACAAAAAGGAAAAAACAAAAGAAGGAACCTCAGAATATAAAGAAGAAAAAAGAACATAAGCAAAAATATGGGTAAATACAATATGCTTTCCTTCTTCTCTTGACTTTTCTAAATTATTTTTGATGGTTTTAACAAATTATAACAGTGTCTAATACAGTTCTAAATGTATGTAAAGTATTTAAGACACTTATTATAAATGCAGGAAGTAAAGGGACATAAAGAAAGAGGAAGTAAATGTACTAACTAAAAAGCCAGATTGGCAGTGGGTTAAAAAACATGATCTAACTATATGCTACCAAAAAAATCACTTAAAATATAGTGACATAGGTAGGTCAAAGTAAAAGAATGTAAATGGCATATCCTGCAAACATTAATCAAAATAAAGCAAGAATGCTATATTAATCAGAAAAGTAGACTCCAAAGAAAATCACCAGACACAGGGAGAGGGACATTAAGGGCCTCATGATAAAAGGGTCATACCACCAAGAAGATACAGCAATCCTATAATATGTATGTACTAATAACAGATCTATAAAATATGTAAAATAAAAACCTATCGAACTGATATGAGAGTGTGAGACGTCAACAAACCTCTCTCAGGAATTGACTGAATGACTAGAGAGAAAATCAGAATATACAAGATCTCAACAACATCATCAAACTACAGGATCTAATCAACACTTATAGAACACTTGACCCAACAACAGCAGAATACACATTCTTTTTCAAGTGCCCAAGGAATACATACCAAGAAAGACTATATGCTAGCCTATAAAACAAGTTCATCAACAAATTTAAAGAAATTAAAATCTTAGGAGTGTGTTCTCTGATCACAATAGAATCAAATTATAAGTCATTAACAGAAAGATAACAGGAAAACTCCTTAATGCTTGAAAACTAACAATATACTTATACATAATCCATGAATCAAAAGTCTCAAGGGAAATTTTTTTAAAAACACATTGAACTGAAGGAAAATGAAAATACAGCCTAACAAAATTTGTGGAAACTAGCAAAAGCAGTGCTGAGAGGGGAGGCTGTAGCACTCAATGCTTTCTCTTCGAAAAGAAAATCTTCCAAATCAGTAATTTAAACTCCCACCTCAAGAACCTTGAAAAAGATCCAAATAAACTCAAACAAGTAGAAATTAAGGAAATAATAAAGAGAAGAAATGAATGAAATTAAAAATAGAAAAATGATTTTGGTATTATCTTGATACCAAAACCAGACAAAGATAGTACCAAAAAGGAAAACTATACAACAATATCCCTCATTAGCACTGATGCAAGAATCCTTAACAAAATATTAGCAAATAGACTTCAACAATATATAAAAAGAATTATATAGCATAACCAGAGATTTATTTCAGGAATGCAAGGATAGTTCAATATTCAAAAATCAATTAATATAATCCACCACATTAACTGGTAAAAAGAGAAATATCATATGATCATATCAATTGATTCAGAAAAAGTACTCAACAAAATTCAACATCCATTCATGATAAAAATTTTCAGTAAGAGGAATTGAGGAAAATTTCTTCAATGTGATGAAGAGCATCTAAAAATAACGTGTCGCTAACATTCTAACACTAAAATATTGAATGCCTTTTTCCTAAGATCAGGAACAACGCAAAAATATCCACTCTCATTACTCTTATTATGTAGTGCTGGTAGTTCTGCCAGTACAGTTAATCAAGGAAAGGAATAAAAGGCATATAATCCTGAAAAGAAGAAATAAAACCATCCCTGTTTGCAGGTGACATGATTGTCTATATGGAAAATTCCAAGGAATCTATAAAAACAATTTCTAAAATGAGTATGTGAACTTATAAGGTCATAAGTTAAACATACAAAAATCAATTATATTTTTATTTATGGGCAATGAACATATGGCCATCAAAATTAATGTTTTTATATACTAGAAGTAAACATGTAGACACCAAAATTAAAAATACAATAAATACCACTGGACTTCCCTGGCGGTCCAGTGGTTAAGACTCTGTGCTTCTAATGTAGGGGGCACGGGTTCTATCCCTGGCCGGGGAACTAAGACCCCACATGCCGCACGGCACAGCCAAAAAACTAAATAAAAATAAAAATGTAATACCATGTACAGTAGTTTTTAAAATGAAGTAATTAATTGTAAATCTAATAAAAACATGCCCAACACATGGATGCTGAAAAGTACAAAATGCTGATGAAAAAAAATCAAAGATCTAAATAAATGAAGAGATACACTGTGTTCAAGAAATGGAAGACTAAACATAATAAAAATGTAAATTCTCCCCAAACTTATATACAGATTTAACACAATTCCTTTAAAAAAAATTTCCCAGCAAGATTTTTGAAGATGCAGTAGATAGAGACAAGATTAGTCTAGACTCTATACAGAAAGGCAAGCAACTAGAATAGCTAAAACAATTTTGAAAAAGAAGAATGAAATCAGTCTATCTGATTTCAAGACCTAATATATAGCTACAGTAATAATTAAGAATGCATGATATTGCTGGAGGAGCAGACACAATAGATCAATGAAACTGAATAGAGAACCAGAAATAGATCCATATAAATATGCCTACCTTATTTTTGACCAAGGCACAAAAGCAACTCAATAGAGGAAGGTTAGCTTTCAAACCAATGGTGCTGGAGCAACTGGACATCCATAGGTCCATCCAAAGGACCTCAAGCTAAGAAACACATCTTATACAAACATTAACTCACAATGAATCATGAACTTAAATGTCAAACACAAAACTATAAAGAGAAAAAGAGGAAAAAAAAAAGTCTTCAGAATGTAGGGCTAGGTAAAGAGTTCTTGGACTTGGACTTGACACCAAAAACACAATCCATAAAAGGAAAAAGTGATAAACTGAACTCCAACAAAATTCAAAACTTTTGCTCTGCCAAAAACCCTATAAAGAAGACAAAAAGGTAAGATATAGATTGGGAAAAAATACATGCCAACCACGTATCTGACAACTATTATCTAGAATACATAAAGAACTCTCAAAACACAACAGTAAAAAAAAAAACAATCCAATTAGAAAATGAACAAAATTAATGAAAAGACATTTTACCACAGAGTATATAGTTGACCCTTAAACAACACAGGGGTTAGGGGTGCCAACCCCCTCTCCCCACCACACAATCAAAAATTGTGTGTGACTGTCGACCCTCCGTGGTTTCAACCAACCATAGATTGTGTAGTACTGTGTTAACATATTTACTGAAAAAAAATCAATGTTTCGGTGGACCTGCACAGTTCAAACCCACATTAAGAGTCAACTGTATTGATACACACACTTGCATGAATCTCCAGAGAATTATGCTGAATGAAAATAAGTCAATCTCAAAAGACTATGTACCATACAACCTTATTTCTATAACATTCCTAAAGTGACAAAATTACAAAAATGGGAAACAGATTAGCGGTTGCAAGCAATTATAAAGGGGGAGAGGGCAAGAGGGAAGTGGATGTGACAATAAGAAAGGCAACATGAGGTATCCTCGAGGTGATGGAAACGTTCTACATATTGTCTGTATATATGCTGATACTCTGGCTGTGATATTTTACCATAGTTTTGCAAAAAGTTATCACTGGGGGGAACATGAATAAAAGGTACATGGGATCTCTCCGTATAATTTTTGATAACTGCACATGAATTGACAATTATCTTGAAATTAAAAGTTTAGTTAAAAAACTATAAAGCAATACTGATACAACAACAACAGCAAACAAAAAGCAGGTGAGAAGTGTGTACTTCTTCATGTTCTCATTCCTTGGGGTAAGAGTCTCCTTGCAAGGCCTTGGACTAGGATTACCAAGTCAAATTTACTCTCACTCTACATTCCTCCTTAGCTAACATCATTCATTCTGGAGGTTTCAATTACCTTACGCCATTCTTCTCTTCAGAAGTCCAGCCAACAGATCTGCTTCTCTTGGGGCTGTCCCTGTTTCGGTAGTTGTCATTATATCATCAATGCATCAGATGTTACTGTTAATGTGTGGTTTCCTCTGTCTCACTCTCACACATCTAGTCAATCATAAAAACCATTAATTCAAGTTTCTAAATACATGGTAAATCAGTTCATTTCTTCTCATCTTCACTGCCACCTCCTGGTCTAAGCTAAGACTATAACAATCTCTTGACTGACTTCTTCATCCCCATTTTGTGCCTCCCTCAAAAGCATCCCTCCTGTAGCAACCAAACTGATCTTTACAAAACATAAATACAAACCCCTCACTCTCTAGCTGAAAATCTTTCAATGTTATCCACTGTGCTTGCAGTAATCTCATCAAAGCACACAAGGTACCACATATTCTGGTTTCCACCACAATGATTCCACCCTTTTCGCTCTTTTCTAAAATCCAGTCATACTATTCTTCTAGTTTCTCCTAGACATCCTGCTTTTTCTCACCTCAGGGCCTCTGCATTCCCTCTCACCACTCCCAGCCCAATCTACCTAATTTTCTACTCATCGGATCTTATCTATCACTTCCTCCAAAACAGGTTTTCCTGAACCCTCAGATAAGGATAGGTCCCTTACTGAATAATGAAAGAGATACCCATACAGTACTGTACAACTTCAAATAAATCTAATTAAAGTGTTTTAATAAAAAGAATCAAATAATTCTAAGATTCATACAAAGATAATATCTAAGGTATAAATAATATATTTTAATTCACAAGTCATACATATTTGCTTTGGTGATTTATTTAGGTTAATTTAGACCTACTTGATAAAGACACTTAACATCCATTTTCTTTGGAACCTTCTAAATATGAAATACAATAATAACAATTCTCCTAGTAAGAACCTTTGTCATTCATAGTCAAATCTGTGACCGTGATCTCAGATTTCTAGCCTGCAGAACTGTGAGAAATAAATGTTTGTTGTTTACAAGCCACCCAGTCTGTGATACTTTGTCATAGCACCTTGAATTGACTAAGACAGAAAATTGGTACTCAAAAGTGTGGTGCTGCTATAACAAATACCTAAAAATGTGAAGTGGCTTTGGAACTGAGAGTAATGGGTAGAGGCTGGAAGAGTTTTGAAGTGCATGCTAGAAAAAGCCTACTTTACAGTGAACAGACCATTAAAAGCTATTCTAGTGAGGGCTCAAAAGAAGAAGAGCTGCAGAGAAAGCCTCAGTCTTGCCTAAAGAACACCTAAGTGGCCTTGAACAGAATGTTGGTGGAAAGATGGGCAGTGAAGGCCATTCTGATGAGGTCTCCGATGGAAATGAGGAACATGTTATTGGAAACTGAAGGAAAGGCAATCCTTGTTAAAAAGCAGCAAAGAATGAGGCTAAACTGCCCTCACGTCCTAGTGTTTTGTGGAAAACAGAGCTTGTGGTTCTATCTTGTGCAAGATAGAAATATCCAACAAAACTGGCTATTTGGCTGAACCTTTTTCTAAGCAAAGTGTTGAAGGTACCATCTGGCTTCCCTCGAATGTTATAGTAAAACGTGAAGAAGAAAGAGATGACTTAAAGACAGAATTTGCAATCAAAAGGGAAGCAGAAATTTAAAATTTGGGAAACTCTCAGCTTATCCATATTACAAAAAATAAGCAAGCATGTTTGGGAGAGACCACTAAGGGTGTGGCCAAAAGGCCTTTTGATGAGAAGATGAGTATGCATATGAACCAGGGGTTTAATCAGCCACCCCAGCAAGAAAACTGCAATTTGAACTCGAGGGAAAGGAGACAGGAACAAATGAAGGTTGGCTGTCATACTTCTTGAAATTCATAGAAGGGAACCATAGAGCTATTCTGCTTCAAATGTGTGATATTCAGCACAAGGTAATTCAGAGATCATCAGGGCTTCCGGCTCAGTTTCAAAAGTGGGGAGGGCATAACCTGGGTTTCAACAGGCCAGAAGACTCCCACCCAAAGCCATGTGAGACAGACCCCTCCCCGGCAGAGCTGTGGGGAAGTGGCTATCTTCATCTAGATTTAAAGGGAAGGAGCCACTTGGAGCTAGAGGCACAAGACCCAAGCAGAAGGCACCACGGCAAGGGCAAGGCCACCACAGAGACCTCACCAGGGCAGTGCCCAGCAGAGCTGTGAGGGTGGGGCTGCAGGTCCCTACAACTCCAAACCAGCAGAGCCACGGGCGTACCATTCCCACCCTGGAGAGAGCCTGTGGGACTGCTCCCAGCAAAGCCCTGGGGGCAGGGACGCTCTAGTGTGTCCAGAAAGTGGGGCTCCTGCCTCAGTGGGCCTGGCAGGCAGAGCATCAAATTAAAGAAGATTATTCTTGAGCCTTAAGATTTGATGCTGTTTGCCCTGTTGGGTTCTGACTTGCTTAGGAACTATCACCCCCTTGTTTCCTACTTCTCCTTCTTAGAATGGGAGTGTTTAATGCTATGCCTGTACTACCATTACAATCTGGAAGCACATAATTTGTTTGATTTCACAGGTTCACAGCTAAAGGGGAATTTGTCTCAGGATGAACCATCCCTTGAGTCTTACCCATACCTGATACAGATCATATTTATTTATTTATTTATTTGTTTGTTTGTTTAATTTATTTTTTGCAGTACGCGGGCCTCTCACTGTTGTGGCCTCTCCCGTTGTGGAGCACAGGCTCCGGACGCGCAGGCCCAGCGGCCATGGCTCACGGGCCCAGCCGCTCCGCAGCATGCGGGATCCTCCCGGACCGGGGCACGAACCCGTGTCCCCTGCATCGGCAGGTGGACTCTCAACCACTGCGCCACCAGGGAAGTCCCACAGATGATATTTAGATGAGACTTTTGAGTCAATCGTGGAACCAGTTAAGATGCTGGGACTACTGGGATGGTGTGAGTGCCTTCTGCACGTAACAAGTTCATGAATTCTGCGGGGCAAGCAGCAGGATGCTCTGGTCTAAATGCTTGTGTCCCGCTCCCGCAAATACATGTGCTGAAATCCTAATACCCAACGTGATAGTATTAGGAGATGGAGCGTTTATAAGGTGCTTAGGTCATGAGGATGGAGTCTACATGAACGGGATTACTGCCCTTTAACTGGCCATTCTGTCATGTGAGGATACAAGAAGTCTGGGATCCAGAAGAGGGCCTTCACCTGGCCAGGCTGACACCCTGATCTCAGGCTTCCAACCTCCAGGACTATGAGAAATAAATGTTTTTTTGTTTATAAGCCACCCAGTCTGTGGTAGTGTGTTATAGCAACCTGAACAGACTAAGACAGACTTACTCATTATGAATAATTTAGCAACCAGTGCACTATTTTCTGGCAATTTTTCTTTGCCACTTTATGGGCTTTAAGAGCAACTTCATACATACATACACACACACACACACACACACACACACTTTGTTACAGTTGTTAAGTTTACTGTGTAAAAAGCAACACGTGCTTTGTAAATAAATACTAAAAATTGAACTTAAAGTTTAGGTTTCTTTCTAAAGTATTCTTTCTAAAGTTTGATAAGTTCAACTTAGTTTCTTAATGATAAAAACAACAACACCAGAAAAAAACATAGGAAAATGACTGTTGGGATGTGCCATGTAAAAAGAAATTTGTTTGAAGCTTTAGAAAATATGTCTATATGCACTTTCTGAATAGTACCTTAAAGAAGTTAGGGCTTTAGATCTTTACATTTTAAAATTCTACAAGTACTGAATCTGTATTTCCCAATTTCATGTTTATTTTCCAATACCCCATGTTGACTTAAAATTACATATGGTACTGAGTACTACTCTAGAATTAACTAATTCCACTAGGAATCATACCTTCATCTATTTGTCATATTACAGTTTGCAACTGTGCTTCTGTATAGGTCAGGTACACATGGTTCATAGTTCTGTATACATTTATATGTTCATTTCCTGTTAAATACATCTAGTTAAAGGTATCATTATGAAGCATAAAAATAATGAATGGGTCATGAGAATGGATTTCAGAATATAAGATAAGAGTAGCCATGTAAAAATACAACCACTATTTTTTTTTTTCTTCTGTACGCGGGCCTCTCACTGCTGTGGCCTCTCCTGTTGCGGAGCACAGGCTCCGGACCCGCAGGCCCAGTGGCCATGGCCCATGGGCCCAGCCGCTCCGCGGCATGTGGGATCCTCCCGGACCGGGGCACGAACCTGCGTCCCCTGCATCGGCAGGCGGACTCTCAACCACTGCGCCACCAGGGAAGCTCCAACCACTATTAATTGATGTAAAATATGCTTACAAAATAGGAAATAGAACTTGTGACTACTGGGTTTTGCAAAAGAAGCAAGGAATACTCTAAAAGTGCAGCTTCACGGGGTATTAGTGTTCATATTTTGCCAGCCTCAGGTTAATAAAACTGGGCTGTTTCCAAACTGTGAAGGAGGACATACACTCAAACCTGTATTAACCAAAAAGCTGGAGGAGTAACTTCGTTTGACTGACTAAATTTACTTATAAGGCCTTTTTGTTTCAACTACTGCTATTGAAAAACTTTCTAAAATGCATTAAGGAATACTTTCTTGCTTTAGTAAGTACCCTATAGTGAATATAATTAAATCACCAGTGACTGACTGTAAGTCTTATACATTAGGGTCAGCCTTGTGAGCATCAGTATTCATTGGACCCTAATGAAGATGTGCACATTTAGGCTAAATGTATACAGACTGGCCCTAGGCTATTCATTATTTGGGAGCACGTCTTTTTAAAAAAAAAAAAAAAAACTGAATTGTTTAAAATCAATATTTCAAAGGGGAGGAAAGGAGCTTATTTTCTTGTAAATCAAAAACCAGGAAAAATAAACCTGGTTATCTGAGATTTTACTATATCACTGGAGCTTTTCTAAAGTAATAGGTACTCTTGAAAAATCTGTTCCATTTCAACACTTTTAAGGAAATAAATGCCCAAGGGCAAAGCTGGGGGAAAAGAAAGGTAAAATCCAATTCCTATATAGAGAAGAAAACAATATTGAAGAAAGCTGCACAATATCCAGGTATTTACTAAGTATTTACTGTGTACTAAGTATGCTTAGGTACTAAGTACTCTGCTAAGCACTATGGCTACAGGAAGCCTTTTGTGCCTGGGCCTCAGTTTCTTCACCTGCAAAATTAAAAGTCAAGCTATATATGCCTCTCGTTTAATATATAAAAACTTCCCATGCTGTGATTCATTACGAACAAAGTGATAGTACTCTACTATGACCCACTGCGTGTATGTATGGGGTTCAGGGGGTGGTGAAATAACTTTCCAAGGGAGCTAGGATGCCTGAACTCCTAAGAATACTATTCTCTACAATTAATTTAGGAATGCTGGCTAGTCATTTTATCCCTCTTTTATTGCTTTGGGCAGAACAGTAAACTAAGAACAAATAAAGAGCTGATTGGGCTATGTGTTATGGGATTAAATATTAAATATCCCAAAAGAGACAGTGAAGTATCCGTGGAGGCCTTATTTCCTTTCAGTTTTCTTTGAAGTCTTATCCTAAAAGACAAATGGTATCAGCACTTGCAGTTTGACCCACAGAGCACTGGAGTGAACATGAGCAGGGCTGGATTTGGGTTCTAGCCTTGACAGTAGCAAACAGTGTGACCTTAGACAAGTCACCTGCTCATCTGCAAAATATTTTCTTCTATTTGTGTCATTAAACAAGAAAGCCATGACAAATTTAGTGTATTTCCTTTTAAAATAAAGATATTACACAAATAGTTCAGGAGAATGCCCTGGATGTATTTTGATTTTGGAAAGGCATTTGACCAAGTATTGAATACAAACATTAAGACAGACTGCACAGTCAAATGGGTTCCTAACTTGGAACAGCAAGCTCTGAGTAATGAATCAGAAGAAATGCTGGAAAGATGGACTGAATTAACAAGATTAAATTTAACTGTAGATTCAAATGAATGGCCTAGATCACTCTTTAAAATCGCAACTATATGCATATAATAAACTTCTGGCTTTCAGTTTGGATACATCACTCTCCCTTGTGTGGAATAACTGATTCATTGGGTTTTCTTCTTATGTTTCCCAAGTATAAATGTAAACCCTGGTACTACAGTGAAAAAAAATCCACCAAGCATGGAGTAGAAGAGGCCTGACTTAAGTACAGTTCATGTGAAAAAGAACAAAGCTTGAGCTGACTTCGAGCTCAACATGAGTCAACAGTGTGATATGACTGCCAAAAAAGTTAACGTAAGCTTAGCCACCAACAACAGAAGTATAGTGTCCAGAACAAGAGAGTTGCAGCTTTACTATATTCTCTGCATGCTGTGCTGGACACCACACTTCTAGAATGATAGTCTCCATCCCCAGGACACCCTACTTAGGAGTGATACTGACAAAACAAGCACAATTCCATGACAGGAAGTGACCAGAATGGGAAAGGACCTAGAAAACAAGCCCTCGAGACTGAAAAAACTAAGACTATTTCTCCTGGAAAAGCTAAGTCTTGGGGGAGAGATACTGAATATCTGATGAGCTGCTGGTGACAAAGTTCAGACCTAATAAGACACATAGCAAAGCAGATTTGGTGTCATACAAACAGTACCCAAAACAGAATGGGCTGCTTCAGCATTGGGGACATTCAGGTAATGCAATTGTTGTCAACTCTGGCTACACAATAGAAAACACCTGGGAACAGTTTTAAATCTATCAATGCCCAGGCCCCACCCCTGACCAATTAAATCAGAATCCCTGGGATTGGGCCTGGGCAATGGTAGGTATTAAAAGCTTTCCAGGGTTTCTAGCATGCAGCTACACTTAGGAATGACCAAGGTCAATACAGTCAGGATGGCTACCTGTCTGTGTGTGGTATAGTGTAGAGGGGATTCCTTCTCAGAAGCCTGCATTCGATTTAACTTGTTAATATTATCCTCTATGATCATGAAGATTAGCTCTCTTTGCAAATATTTGAGAAGAAATCAAGTTTAAATGGCACAGTCTCTTAAAGAGAAGAATTTAGGTTGAGTTATAATAGCTAGCCTATTCTATTCGTGAATAACTGCTTTCAGTGATTTAAGCATTACCATCTTTGAGGAAAAGGACAACAGTATCGGCATGTTTATATGTTGATAAATTTAAACAATTTAATTCCAAAGTTTGTAAAATAAATTTAAAATATGCTAACATTCAAGAGTTCTCAAGTTAATTTCATGATAAAATATTCTTAAAATCAAGCAGAAGCTCCCTTGTAGTTTGAATGGTCTCTGCCACCAGTAGCTTATCAGATGTACATAATAAAATGTTATATTTTCCTACTTTAAATATTTTCTAAAATGTTTTATAACATAATAGCCTGGACCAATATACAGTCCTCTGTATTTCCTCCAGTGTTGGTTATATTCTTATTCTTAATCCTACTCTTCTAACCACTGAATAGAGGCATTTATACACATTTCCTAATCTCCTTTGAAAAAGATACATCCAGAGCCTTCTGGTCTTAATATAGGTCAGGCAACCACTGTAGTGGGTGGGGTTATGAGTCTAAATTTTAGTGACCCCCTCCAGATTTTTCCACTCACATATAACACACCCTCTAAACTTTAAAACTTTCACTTTAGGTTACGGTAAGTCATCAACCATTTCCTTTTACTTTCGCCATCTGTCAATGCAAAAAGCTCCAAATGATCTGAAGCTTCTTCTAGGCTACTCAAAGTCTCTCTCATTAATCTTTGTCATGTGGTTCTAAATAACGAGAGAGATATAATGAGAGAGATATTAAACAGGATCATCTTGTTTACAGACAACCACCACCAAAAGAGCCTGGAATAACGCCGTGGATTTGACTAGATGGATTCAGGGTGAAGGAGCTTTTCAGGAGTCCTGATGTGGGGACCAAGCATACAGTTAACATTTTACCAATAGCTGGCTAACTGTACCACGTTCCAAGTAATGACTGCCCTCTCCATATCAAAACACTAGAAAGAATTACGACCTTACAACCATCTGAGCAGCTGCTGGGTGGACAGTCTGCTCCACAGCCAACAGTCACCTTTCCATTTTTGAAGCACATACCTCTCACAGAAATGTTTTCAGTGCAGCAGTCTACAGAGCTGGTTATAACACCGGCACGATGTGACAACAAAATTCATGATGATTTTGCTTTTTTAGCCTGCCCCTTTTTTTTTAAATTCTTCCCTCCCCCTTCATCCCGCAAAGAAAACCAAACCAATGATACTTCCACAAAACCTGACTCAGACTTATGAATATAATGCTTTCAGTGAAAGCAGACCAGCTTTATAGAAGAACAGCTTTCATGAGAAGCAGGAAGCTGATCTGAGCAGCAGAGAGCAGGGATGGGGCGGAGCAGAAAGGAACTGAGCTGGGGGGGAGCGAGCACAGACCGTCCTGGCTGCTTCTAGTTACTTATCGACAGTTTCAGCTTATAGCACAGATTTATGAACAGGGTGAGCATCGGTCCTGCCGTACCTTTTCTTTCTTTTACAAATCTCTGTCAATCTGGTAAACTATTACACGGGATAGTGAGGCCTTACAGCCTCGCCAGAGCCAAGTTGCAGGGAAATGATGTAAGCTTCCCACCTCCCACCAGCCCCTGCTCTGCCAATCCACCTCTACTCTGACCTGTTAACATCCCCTCCCTCCCCCAGTGCCACTGCCATGGGGCGCCCCGGGCCCCAGGCTCGCCTGGCTGTGTCCTACTGTGCAGCAGAAAGTATTTGCCAGGGGATAAGGAGCATTTTTGTTTTGAGAAAAGTCTTCAATGAAAAAAGTAAATACCTCTCTATTTAAACAATAATGCTGAGTTGACAAAAGCTAGTCCCCAGTCTCCAGGAGAAATAATATTAAATAGGATGGTGGTAAAGAATGCAATTTAGCAAAAGGCAGCAGGAAGTGTGATGCAGCAATGGGTATAATAATGGGAGTTAGGAGACACCGGTTCTCCTATTCTAATACCACCTCGATGACCTTGAACAATTGGCTTAATCTCTCTGGTTTCATTTTCTGTAAAGGGAAAGAGTTAACGTAAATTACATCTGAGGTCTCTTGTGGTAATTTTATGAACTGATATGCAAAAGAGACAAATCGGGAAAAAAGTAATCTGACTGTTGCCAATTGTTTGTTGTTTACTCAAAATTGCACACAACTCCTTACACTGAGCTATTTAAAATATGCTTTGCCAAGGTGCTAGTAAATGTGAGTAGGACTAGCAAAAGATGTGTAGGAAAAAAAGTTACAGGCAATTTGAGTGTTAATCCTGACCTGGAGAATTTATAGAGAATTAGGATTGTGAAGATTCATTCTCAGGAAAAGATGATTTATTAACAGATGTTTAGAAGCAATTAAGACCTTTAACATTAACCTAGACAACATAAACTATTTACCTTGGCCAGCACTGTTCTAAGTTTACAGGACGAGTGTGTGTGTGTGTGCACGCGCGCACACACACACACACACACACACACACACATCGGGAGAGAATTTTTTTTTAATTAAGAGCCCACTGGTTACTAGGATAACAGTCTTCAAATTAGGTTAGGCAAACTCATAGAAGTACATGAGACTTTGTAAGGGGTATGAAGGGTATGCAGGCACATAGATGGTAAATCAATTTCCATATCAACCTTTGTGAGTACACTTATCTGCCTGAGAATGCCCCTAGAGAGCAGGTTCACCTGTCCCATCCCCTCTTTTCCTATCCCCCCTCTCCCACTTTACAAAATCAAGGCACATAGTCATTCATCACAAATGTCACTCTGGGGCATTGCTTATGGTAGGAAAAAACCTCTGAGCAGGACATAAGGGTACAATTAGAAATACTGGTAGCGGTAGCGAGGGGCTTCCCTGGTGGTGCAGTGGTTGAGAATCTGCCTGCTAATTCGGGGGACACGGGTTTGAGCCCTGGTTTGGGAGGATCCCACATGCCGCGGAGCAACTGGGCCATGTGAGCCTGCGCATCTGGAGCCTGTGCTCTGCAACAGGAGAGGCCAGGATAGTGAGAGGCCTGCGCACTGCGATGAAGAGTGGCCCCCACATGCCACAACTGGAGAAAGCCCTCGCACAGAAACGAAGACCCAACACAGCCAAAAATAAATAAATAAATTAATAAACTCCTACCCCCAACATCTTCTTTAAAGAAAAAAAAAGAAAGAAATACTGGTAGCGAAAAAGTGTGTGGCCCTAACTCTTGCAACTCAGGTGGTTTTGCCAATTTTTTGCTTGGAATAAAATTGGAGGAGGACCTAATTTGGTTGTCAGCTGATAAATCATTAAAGACAATTTTAAATGATAGAGCACTGTGGTTTTGAATATAACTGAGGAGGAGTTCAAAGAACTGAGTGACACTGCTGTAATAATACTCTCATCCTCTTCAACATATTTATGTAAACAAAATTTCAGTGTATATATTAAAATGAATGAAAAGTATGCTGAACTCTTTCTGCAGTGAATAATATTCATGTACTGATATATGAACTAACTAGAAGAAAAGTACCAATAATGCACTGAGATAAATTTCCAGTAAAATAATATTTTTCTCTAATATTATTTATCAAAATTTGTAATTCACATGTTATTTTGATCAACTGTGTACTAATAATCACTGTGATAAATATCATTTAAAGTCTCATGATCACAATAAATTAAATTTTGTCACCAGAAGTACCATAGGGTGATCAAAAATAGATTTTTTAAATGTAATAATACATAAGAATAAAATTTAGTGGGAAAAGTATAATAATAAAGACTTCAAGGAGAAAAATTCACACTAAAATCTAACTGTTAAAGAATAGTTTGTAAATGGATAGTGGTAGGTAAATATTAAACAGCTATGGTATTTGATTCAAGTAAATACATTTTAAAAGGCTATACCAATTTTATTAAGAAATGTCAACATTTACAATCAATGACGATTATATCATTAGCAAATGATTAAACCTATGACAAAATTTTTAAATGTCATTGAAGAAATATATGACAGAATCCAATAGTTTTCAAAATTCTTTTACTGCAGCAAAAATGTTTAAAGACTGGTGAACCCTTCTTCCAGTCCAGAGCACCTTTCAACTGTTACTAAGAGTTTAAAATAAATAAGTAAATAAATAATTTTTTTTAAAAAAGGACAGCAATCTAGAACCTCAAGAAATGAGCCACATGGAGCAACTAAGTTTTCCAGTTACCTGTGGTTATATTCTTTGAGTACCACAACAGTTTTGTCTCCTAATTTTAAGCTATCATAAATGAAAATCTTCTCAAAATGGGAAACTTCTGAGACCACACCAACGTGATTTAACCGCTTATTAGTGTTTCCCAGACAATTATTACTAACACCAATCCTGCAAAGTATTCATATGATGCCCCCAAGGCTTTTGCTGATCCTCGTGTTTGGCATTTTGCATTTCTGCCAGCAAGCAGGGGATGTGGGTTCAATTCCCGGCCCACCAATCACGAGCTGCCAGCCCCTAAGCCAAGGTGCTGAAACACCCTGAGCTACACCTTTCTTCCCTATAAAAATAAGTTCATCTCATTTTCTTAAACTATCTCACAAAACTGAGACGAGTTCACAGAAGTGAACATGCTTTACTTTAAAACTCCACACAGAGAAAACTTAGGTTCTCACTACTGAGTGCCTGCATGAAGCTCCTCTCTCCATTCTAATTGTGGAAATCAGCCAAAAAGCTAACTAAATCTGTTTAATTCTGATAAAAATGGTTTAAGTAAGGGATGGGTGTCTTCTATAAAATACATACATCAACTTAGTGACATTTATTTCCAGAGGTCATATGAGTTCTGGATCACTGATACTGATGGATGGCTGAGTAACATATAGAAAGATGTAACTCTATATATGTCCCATCCAAAACCTCAATCTGCTGATATAACAAAAGATTCATGGAAAAGAGAGGCCTAACATTTTTAAGATGTGATGCTCATTCACCTTAGTACCAAGCCTATCACCCTCCCAACCACCAATATACAAATACATGTTGCTTTTATTAATTATCTGCTCACTAAAAGTTTTTTATTATTATGGTGTTTGGTAGTCCAAAACTTCAGTTCCCAAGCTACTGGTCCATCAAGTGCCCTAGAACCTTAGGTTCATTCCCAGAAGCACAAAATAAACCTTTCACTTTCAAAAGTAGCAAATAAAATTCAAATGACATCGAAGGGGAGATAAGGTTTTAAAGAGTTAACTGATACTACCTGTTCTATTTAAAATGTTCACATGGTAAGCTTACTCTATTCCATGAATTATTATGTGGTTACTATTATTACAGTCTCACTTGACCCCTGAAGCAATTTTAATATTATTTACAGGCTACTGATTGTGAAACTGAACCTCAAAAGTATTGAAGTGATTTGCTCAACATCACAAATGAAAGCCAGAACTAGAACTCAATCCTGCAGATGGATGGTCCAGCAAAGTTTGCTGGTACATGTACTTGCCCCACTGAAACTGCTGGTATAATCAACAAAAACTGCAGTGAGAAGCTATGGCAGCATTCCTGCTCTTTTCTGTGTTTCCCATGGGGCATCATGGTTTTAGTCCAAAAAGCAGGCATTTTGGAATAGCACAGATCAGAGTTTGAATCCAGACCATGTGACTTGGGCGAGTTATTTAACTTTTCTAAGGCTCAATTTCCTCAATGAAAAGCATTTACCTCTGAAAGTATCAGGGCCCAGCAAAATGTCCCTTTCAACTACTGAACTGCAATCTATTCCACTGGCAAATCTTCAATCTCATGCTAATGCCATGTTATTGCTGAGTTCCTGTGGATAACTGTGTTTGGGGCTTTTAATCTACATTATTTTCCTCTGTGCCTTCTGTCTAAATCTAAAACCTGGTTTTTATCACTTAAAGGGACTGCTGGATATCTCAGTTTACCTGTTTCCCTCAGGCAGAGTTAGGCTGCATTCCATGTGTTCCCAAAAGCTCTGCATGTGCCACTATTACAGCATGGATGACTCTCATTTGTGACTAAAGATCTCATTACCCTGTGAGATCCCACAGAAAAGAATCCACGTTTTGCTCATCTTCACAACCCCAGCATCTAGTACACTGTGTTGCACTCAATAAATGTTGAAAGATCAGCTGCAAGTTTTCAAACCTGTTTTTTGTCTCCTTCAAGGTTTCCTTTGCCACTGTCTCTTTAGATAGTGATAATCTTGGATCACCAAAAGTGATTAGGATTTAGAGGATTAGTGATTACTTCTCTGGCAACTGGCTGGGGAAATAAAAAGGAAACAATCCTGGGTTGATGTTTCAGTACCCACTTTCCTGAATATGCCCAGATTCTGTTTTCAGACAAAAGATATGCCTTAGGGTCATGATCACTTAAAATTTTTTGACTAGCTCAAGGGGCTTTGTTTACCCCATAATATCCAGCAAAGTGCCTAGCACAAGGTCAATGTCAGATAAACACTTTTTATATTGGTTAACTGACTGCTGCTATTGGAACTGCCATAGGCCAAATGCAGAAGATCCCTGAACTACCAACAAGGGTGTTAAAAGATTTAGCAAAACACCAGTTAGTCTCTAATTTCAGATAATTAGCTTTTTAGAAATGTGAAACTATGATTAAATATAGTCAGACAATAAAAATTCCCCCAAATATCATACTTCTATCTTTTCCATATGGAGGTCTTTGAAAAGTATAGTGCTAAGAGAACTTCCTAACCTTAATCTGGAAAAAAACACTCTCTCATAAACTATATGGCACAAATTAACAGAAACTGTTGGTGCTTTAAGGTATGTGTATAGGAAGGCGACTCGGGATCAGTGATAAAGTAATACTCCTGCAATTCCCCAAATCTGATTCTATTTTGATAAATCTAAACATACCTATTTGAAAAAGTTACAGGGGGCCCAGAGGGGTGGGAGTTCTGAAAGTTGCACGTGCCCCTTTTGTTAATAAAGCCTGCGCTTGTGCATACTGGTAAATATAGCAAAATAAACTTTAAAGTAAAACTTTAGGTTGTATGCAAAGATCTATCTTCAAATGTTTCAAGTTCCCCTAAGATTTCCTTGCATTATTAGCCTTCAAGAGACATTAAGGCTGAGCATTCTGTTCAATGCTAAGGCAGCTATTATACTAAAAATCATCTTAAGATATTTTTAAAAATCAGCAATCTCTCAGAGAACACCTGGTGATCTTAACAAACCTTTTTTTAACCCAAGACATTAAGAAAAAAATATATATATATAGTATAATAAGTAGATTACATTTTACAGGCCCATAGGCTTATAAGTTTTCCCAAATGTCAAACTCATACTATACTGAGAGATTATTAACTTTGTGATGGAATTAATCTCTTTAATATAAAAGCCACAGTCATAGCTACCATATAATCAAAGTTAAGTTATATACACAATGCCAAAAAAATTCAAAGTAACATTTTTTTGTGTCATAATGATTATAAAGGCTAAATGGTATATATTCACCAGTAAGTTACAGACTCTCCTCACCACATACATTCAAATATTCTTTTATTATCTTCATGAAATCTTAATAACATTTAAATTACCTAAAGTATTCTGCTCAAGGAAATATTTCTATTAGTATTAAGAACCTTGAAAATAGAATGTTACTAGGTATGGGATTTGTGTTCTTCTTTTAACTGCATGCTATTACTAACAGGTGTAACGTTCATTGATTTTTTTTTCTTTTTTAAATTTTATTTTTTTTATTGAAGTATAGTTGATTTACAGTGTTGTGCTCATCTCTGCTGTACAGCAAAGTGACTCCGTTATACACATATAGACATTCTTTTTTTATATTCTTTTCCATTATGGTTTATCACAGGATACTGAATATAGTTCCCTGTGCTATACAGTAGCACCTTGCTGTTTATCCATCCTATATATAATAGTTTACATCTGCTAATCCCAAACTCCCAGTTTTTCCCTCCCCTATCCTGCTCCACCTTGGCAACCACAAGTCTGTTCTCTATGTCTGTGAGTCTGTTTCTGTTTTGTAGATAGGTTCCTTTGTGCCATATTTTAGATTACACATATAAGTGATACCATATGGTATTTGTCTTTCTCCTTCTGACTTACTTCACTTAGTATGATAATCTCTAGTTGCATCCATGTTGCTTCAAATGGCATTATTTCATTCATTTTATGGCTGAGTAGTATTCCATTGTATATATGTACCACATCTTTATCCATTCATCTCTTGATGGACATTTAGGTTGTTTCCATGTTTTGGCTATTTTGAATAGTGTTGCCATGAACATAGGGGTGCATGTATCTTTTTGAATTATGGTTTTGTCTGGGTATATACCCAGGAGTGGGATTGCTGGAGCATATGGTAATTCTATTTTTAGTTTTCTGAGGAACGGCCACACTGTTTTCCACAGTGGCTGCACCAACTTACATTCCTACCAACAGTGTAGGAGGGTTCCCTTTTCTCCACACCCTCTCCAGCATTTGTTATTTGTAGACTTTTTAATGATGGCCATGCTGACTGGTGTGAGATGGTACCTCACTGAAGTTTTGATTTGTATTTCTCTAATAGTTAGTGATGTTGAACATCTTTTCATGTGTCTACTGGCCATCTGTATGTCTTTGGAGAAATGTCTATAAGGTCTTTTGCCCATTTTTTGATTGGGTTGTTTGTTTCTTGTTGTTGAGCTGTATGAGCTGTTTGTATATTTTGGTGAACATTCATTAATTTTTATAGTTCCTTATAAAACAAGTAAATCATATTTAGTAGAAATATATTTTCTCAAATCAGATTACATATATTATTTATTTGCATGTTTTTTAACCTGATAACTTTTCCAGAGAAAAGCTGTTTTTCTATTATCCTCTAACATCTCTCTAGCTCTATGAGGTCTCAGGTTTGAAAGTCATAATTTGTCAATGTTTTAGCAAGTCCCTTGATACAGAGATATCTAAGATGGGTCTACAATACACAAGGTTTTACTGATGGAAATTTAGCAAGCATATTTTACAATATATTTTCACTTAAGAGAAAAACCACTGAGGTAAACATTTCCATTTTACAGAGAAAGACACTAAGCTCCATAGAGGCCAAGCAACTCACATACTAAATAAGCTTTAAAAGGAAAGATTTGAGTTAGGTTTTCTTTCTTGAAATCAGGTGCTTTTAGCATATACTGGAAAGTTTAAAAATACATTTGTTCTTCAATGAAGAAAAAAATTTGGGGGAGCAGGGAATTCCACATGCTTCTCAAATGCCTCCTGCTTCTCCTCCCCTTTAAAGCAGCTGTTTCTGCATCATATTGGACTTGCACTGCTCCCCGAATTCTCTAGCTATTGTTTTGATCTCTTTCATTATTTTTATAACTTTCTTCACTGTCCTATGAAAAATGAAGAATGTTATCTATGTTTGGTTTTTGTTTTTTGTTTTTAGATAGGCATTATAGTTTTAAAAAGAAAAAAGGCTTCTTCTAGAACTTACAAGCACCAAAGAGAAGGGAAATATACCTTGAAAGCTAATGATGTGATTCTACACTTAATCTATGGTTCTGTCCTTAAGATTATAGGGAAAAAAACCCATCCAGAATGGCATTAACCTTTAGGAAATTGGCCACTTCCCAAGAGTGGATAATGCGTGGAAGCTGGAGGTATTATGGGTTGTGTTAAGGAGGCAAGGTCACAAAAGGTCAGTAACTAAGTTTCCGGCAATACCAGGGCACGCAAAGTTGTGACTTCTGTTGGAACCATACACAGCCTGTGCTTTTATTGGTGAGTGGAACCCCTGACCTCGCACTCCCGAACAGCTTAATTCCTACTATCTGTCCCAAACCCCAAGTGCTGGTTGTAGGCCCACTGGCATGGCTTTTTATGATAGACTAAGTAATAGGTAAATAAGCTCTCAGATGTGAAACACTGCCCAACATGGTCACTACAAGAGGGATTCATCTATGTAGGTAGGAAGTGCTCTGGATAAAGGTTAAACTCTATAATGATTTAAAGAAATAAGAGAGGGAGTGGTAAAATAAGAGAGATGAAGATTTAGAAAACTGAAATACAATAGATACATGTATATGAACATAGATAAATAATTTTGTTTATAATATAAAACATATATCTAATTATTTCAGTCATAAAATCTTCATGCTTAAAGCTGATACACCCTTACTGGTCCCATGGAATGGTTATTTATTAAAATATTTTCAGAAGTGTTTACAAGAAATACTTCCTATTTGAAACTGTAAAACTCATATTGTACTTGTGCAGTAATATATTCCTGGGAAAAAATGAAAGGATTAAGATCTGTAGAAAGGAGGAAGGGACCAAATTACACCCCAAAATGTTGGAAAGCACTAGAACAAAGGCATAAAGGAACTAATCAAAATTCATGGAGCACAAGGCAAAATTTCTAGCCAACTGTGAAAATCACACTTTTGAAACAAATTTTGTTTTGCTAGATCTTGTCCTTTCTTTAAATACATCTATGTGCCTTTTTTGTGATTAAGAAGGCCAAAATTCTCAATTCTGAGATATTTCTGTACTTGAACAACAGGTTAACTGTCCTTTGATATCTTCCCAGAGAAAATGAAGATCACGATTCTACTTCCGAAACTTTGAAAAAGAACTGCTATGTGGCACTGCTCAAAAACTAAGCCAACACTTAGGCTTTCATGCTTCCTCTGGTGGAACTTCTTGAAACAGTGCCAAGAATCATTTGATCACGTAAACCAGTGCTGATGAGTTAGAAGCAGCTGGAGTATATGAATCAGTGGTCATTTCTCTGTTACATTTTTGTTTTCAAATAATTATCTGGAGAACCAAGTAACTTGATCAAAAAGGCACACTGGAAACAAAATTAGGAGGCAGAAAACCTAGAGAATAGTTCTGAATTAGGATTAAACTCCTTTGACTTCAACTGTTCTCTATTTTTTTCTATAGCTTTGTTTTCTCAGTCCTCTTATAAGATTTTGGAGAGTAAGGAACCAAGTACACTTCTACCTTCCTAAACACAACAAGATAATGGTCAAATAGCAGATGTTCAAAAGACATTTACTCATTGAGTGTAATTAATAAGCTCAAATAATAAAATGTTTCCTTACTTTTCCCCCACTAAAATCAAGTATGCATTAAAAATAGGAGAAATTGCATAAAATGATTTCTAAAGATTCAAATGCAATGCATCAAAAAAGCTAAAGGGAAGTTTCATGGGGCAGAGTACAGTAAATGCAGAAATGGAAATAAATGTGTGTAACACGACAGCCCTAATTCTTACAACACAGATGTTCTTTGTAAACACGATTTATGTTTTTTTAAACTAATTTAGGAGATTTAATTTCTTATATTCATGAATGCTCACTAGTAGACTATATACAGTATATGATTTTAAACTGAAATAAATATTGCCCACAATCACATCACTCCATAGTGATTTTTGACTCCCTGCCTTTTTTCTTTGTAACCCCGAAGCCTGCCATGCCTTTACATCATGCTATGTGTTCAATTTTTACCCCATTCTTGCACATTTCAATCAGAGAATAGGACATAAGAAAGGCAAGAGTTGAGAGGAAAAGGTAAGTGGGTATTAAGAAATAAGAACAAAAAGATAAACAGCCAAATCATTCAGGACTTTCTTAGTCATGGTGAGGAGCGTGTATTTATCCTAAGAATGATGAGAATTCAGTATAGGAGTAATAAGATTAGATCTCCATTTTGGAAGGTCCCCCCCCCTGGCAAGGGGAGGAGGGTGGACAGAAAAGGGGCAAAACTAGAGGCAGGGACACTTTTTAAGAACTTGCTTAGAGACTTCTCTGGTGGTCCAGTGGTTAAGACTCTCTGTGCTCCCAATGCAGGGCACCCAGGCTCAATCCCTGGTGAGGAAACTTAGATCCCACACACTGCAAGTAAAAGATCCTGCAACGAAGATCCCGAGTGCCACAACTAAGACCCGGCACAGCCAAATAAATTAAATAAACAAATAAATTGAAAAAATTGAAGGAAAACAAAAAAAAAGAACTTGCTTAAATTACACAGGCAAGTAATGTGGTGGTCTGTATTAGGATGGGGCCAGTAAAAAGGAGGAGCCATGGATCAATTCCAGAGATGCAAAGGAAGTAGAATCAACTAGACTTGATGATTAAACGTATCAGGGTAGCAGATGGGAAGATAGGGAAAGGAAAGTTTTACTATAAATCCTTCCTGAGGAGTATTTTTTAAAATGACGAGCTATAATAATTATAAACTTGCTTTTCTTTATATGCTTGCCTTTATGCATGTATTCCTAAACAATACACAGTTTAAATGTGCCAGCTTCTGAACTCTAGATAAGTAGAATATTCTTCTGTAACTTGCTCCCTTCTCTCAGGATTATATGTCTGATATTCATCTGGGTGCTTGTGTTTACCTCTTTCGATTATATGGCCAAATGTTGAATGAATATACCAAAATTAACTGTTCTAGTAAATGAATGATATGCAAAAAAAATTTTTACCCCATTCTTTTTTACTCACTTATGTTAGTTTTAGGAAAAATAACATAAGTATTTCCCAATGTTATTAAAAATATAAATGAACATAATCTTAACGGCTGAACTTTTTTTTTTTAACTGGAATTGGGAAACTCAGGAACAGAGAAGTTAAGCATCTTGAACAAAGTTACCAGATTTACAGGTAGCAAACTGGGATTTGAACCTATAATGCGTGATTCCACAACCCATGCTAGTAACCAAACTGCTTCTTCTGTTTATGCAATGTATGTTTGCCACACCCCTCCCCTTGTCCAACCTACATCTCATTCAACTGCATTAGCTTCTGGCTTCTCTCCAACATGAGAAAGGGCTACTCAATCCAGGCTGGCTTCTTTACTGATCCTCCTGCTGTCTACCTTTCCGTCCCCCATCCCTGTGCTCCAGGCCACTTTTCTTACTTTGTGACTATGTTGTTCATATGGTTCCCTCTGTCAGTCACTTCCTCCTTTTCCACCTCCTCAAAGCCTGACCACCTTTTAATACCTGGTTCATGTCCCCTCCCCTCCATAAGGTCTTACAATTAAAACCTTCATTCATTCATTCAAATCATTCAATAATTACTTATTTAACACCCACTGTGTATCAGGCACAGCTCTGAATACTAGGATAGAAAGGGGAATGAAACAGACAAGGCTTCTACTCTCAAAGGAAGAACAGAAGATAAACAAGTTAAAAAATAATTTTTCAGTGATAAAATATTATGAAAACAAGGTGATTTCTGTACTATTTCTGCTTGGCTTTCTGCCAACTTGCTGTAAAACTGTAAATCATTGAAGGCAAGGATTCAACCTTTTGTCTAAAGCCTGGCATACAATAGGTACCTCAGTGATCAGTGACTTAATACGTGTACAAATGAAGAGAATGGATGACTGGATGGAATGACGGATGGACGGAGGGATGAATGGATGAACGAGCAACTGCCTCAAACTGTGACTAAACCATTCCGTCTCTAAGTTTTGCTTTCCCCAACTAAATTGTTCCCCCAACTAGACTTGAGGGTCAAGAGCCTAGAGTCTGAAAATCTGTACTGGTCTGGCCTGCCCAGTGAAGGTGAAAATGAATCAACATAGGGCAGGCACCTCCAGTTAAGGCGTGATCCCCACTATTTCTTATCCTCTTACCCAATGCCCATTTCCCATAGTCACGCTCCCTGCCTGGTTCCTGCAAGCATCTGCCCCCATGCAGGTTTACCTTTAGGACAAGGTCCCAAATTTTCATAACTAATAGTGAATAGAAAATTGAAAAACTCCATAACATAATCTTAACTAATTCTTTAGGAATTGTGAGAATAGCAATTTCTAGCTCAGATTATCTAGAACTACAAGAAGTTCTGAATCATCCTAATATGTGGCTAAATTCTCAAAAGCTTACCAAAACTAATTTCATTTTTCTTTAAAATGCTAATTTAAGTGTGCAAAACATTCCGAAGAAGTGGTGGAATATAGTTTTAAATTAAAGCAGGATAAAATGGCCAAGCTCTCAACAGTGTGGAATTACTTGCTTACATCACTGGACACAATAATCACAGACCACAAACAAGGACACTGTTTACTTAGCCTTGACAACAAAAATAAATCCACAGACAACTCTGTAGACCCCAGTCTAATGAACACAGTCTTAATAGTTCAACATTCACTTTAGGTGCACATTTAATTGTCAACAATAATATAAACATAAATGCAAACTTTGTGACAAAAATCCAACAGTAATGCTCAGTTATAAATAAGTTAACTAACCAGGGCACCCAGAAAATACATTATTTCTTTTGTAATAATCATTAAGTGAAACATTAAAAAAAATTTTTTTTTTCTCATTAAGAGCTAGCTAACCCCTGAGGATGTGCCCATCACTTGACTTAAGTTTAAGAAACCCAGATCTAAAAAATACAATTAAGGGTATCTCTCCAAAAATGAATTCATGTTTATTTGTGATATGGGGCACATATATGTACAACAAACTGAATACTTTAATCAGAGTTCATTCCTGATTAATATTCAAATGCTAGTGATTCTTAAAACATTAAAACTTTACATTCCTCTGCCCATCAGCCACAGTTCTCTGATGAACAAATAGTTAATGTACATAAATAAACTCTTTAAAACAGCAGCTTACTGATTACTGTTACTTAAGAGAACCATGTGGATGAATTCTCTTGGCCAAATAATTATCTTCTATTTATTTGATATTAACTTCCGATTTTGCATTGGGATTTCTTAAAGTGAGAACATTTGTTTAATATTAAAGTTATATGAAAGAGCATCTGAAAAAATATCTGAAAGTTGATCTTTTATTGTTCACTAACAAAATGCCCAAAAATTATAATAAAGTGTAACCCTAACCAACAAGAGTTAATGCAGATTGAAATCTGAAGAGTCTGGAACCTCTTAGTTTAGGGGTTACTGAACTCTTTTGTGAAATAAACATAATACAACCAAATATCTTATCTTCTTGCATCTCCATACTGTGTTTTAATAACAATTAAAGTAAGTCCACTTTTTAGTTATCCAGAGAGTCTTAATTATATAAAACACAGGTTTCCTATTCAGGAAATATTTCTCTTATTATTTCAAGTGCCTCATGCCAATTTAGCATCACTAAAAATTATAAATTTTGATAAAATATTTTCCAAAGAAACTAACGAACCATAGAAAAATAAATAAGATTGTATTTTTGTGGTACTGAGTTAGCTAAAAGCCACAAAATTGGAAAAGAAACACTTCTTATAAACATCATAATTATAAAAACTTAATAATTTAAAGACTTGAATTGTACTTGCTTTCATATATATAGTATGGGCCTTTCAAGAAGCTATTTTTTCCTACTTGGAAATAAAGATATTTCCTTTTTATCTTAGCATAAATAATTCCAATTCCAAGCTCCCAATTCCATCTCCAGGTACTATTCTTTCTCTCTTCCTCCTTTCAAAATAACACTTATCAAAACACTTGTCAACAGCAACCATCACCTTTTCTCCCTTCCTACTTGCTCCTCAACCCACTGCTATATGGCTCTCACCCCACTCCAGCTCTCAAAACTGACTCTCCATGAGATCACCAGTGGCCTGAACATGCTAAATGCAGGGGTGGATTTACATCCTCACCTTACTGTTTCTTCTGCTTGAGTTACTGACTTGACATTCTCCTGGTTTCCCTCTGGCTCCCTGACCAGGCCTCAGCCCCAAACTGGTTCATGTCATCCATCTGCC
The DNA here is from genome assembly GCF_059928025.1 of Delphinapterus leucas. Lineage (NCBI taxonomy): Eukaryota > Metazoa > Chordata > Mammalia > Artiodactyla > Monodontidae > Delphinapterus > Delphinapterus leucas. The sequence goes on along the minus strand of NC_143132.1, from coordinate 54,538,267 downwards.
CTCTTCAAGGCCTTATTCCTATACATTCCCCTGCATTTCTGTCTCCCAGAGGCCTAACAATTCTTAAGATTTCAACTGAAAACACTTCCTCAAAGAAGCCTGCCCTGCTTCTGCAGCTTTGGTCAGCTACCCAACTGTAATTTTCTTACTACCCCATTCTTTTATTCTTGAGCACTTATGATTATTCGAATTAAAATAATTGTATAAGTAATTATTTGATACCAACAGCCTTCACTGAAATGTAAGGGTAGGGACTGTGATCTCTAGTGCCCAGCACACAGCATTCTACACATGAACATTTGAAGGAAGGAAGGGAGAAACGGACAGAGGGAGGAATGAGTTTCACAAACTAAATTAAAAACTATTAACTTTGATTCTAAATAGTAAACTAAAGAAAAAAAATAGCATCATTTCAATAATCTGATTCAGGTGTTATAAACGAGCCAACTGTGAAATCAGTTGAATTTCAGACAAGTAATATTAGAGATACTATGTATAATTTAAAGTACAATTTATCCTGAATATTGAAATGACTGGCACTTAAAACAACAACAGCCCTATAAAAAAATAGTTCCAGAAATCAAAACTGAAGACTGTTTTGCAGAATCATTAATCCTCTCAGGCTCAGTAGAAATCAGGCTATACATGAAGAAAACCATAAACATACTGGAATAAATATTTCTGGGTTTTGTCTTTTGTGGGGTTTTTTTGGCCTGGCCAAGACACATGTGGGATCTTAGTTCCCTGCCCAGGGATCGAACCCACGCCCCCTGCAGTAGAAGCGCGGAGTCTTAACCACTGGACCACCAGGGAAGTCCCTGGAATAAATATTGCTTAAACCTGAATTAACATTTTAAAACTACTCTCAATGACTCAGTTTGCTTCTTAACATGATAAAGGAAGCATTAATTACTACAAATATCTAGTATACTGTGCTGTTCATAATAAGGTGTAAATCATTCACGCTCAGTCTACTCATTCATAATTAAGTAGTTGAGTAGCTGATCTGCAAGTTCCCTTCCAACCTTTTTGAAAGTTAAGAGTTATACCAAGAAACCTAACACAGCAACATCCCAGTTAATCTGAAAGTCTGCTTCTGAGTCTCTTTTAACTATTCGAAATACAAAGGATTAAAGCCTAAAAAAAACATTAAAAGCCCTCTGAGTAGTCAAGATTTGTTTTTATTCATACACAACAAGTCACATATATTGAAGGCAGGCCTTTAAACTTCACAACACCTTGATTTTTATTTTGATCCCTGTTGCAATATGCTTCATTAACTACTAAACAAATCATGTAACTAGGCTGCTAACAGCCTTGAGAAGAGTCAAAAATGTAATGAGATAGGAAAAATGGAACAAGAAAAAATATTAAAGCACAGTTCATTCTCTAAAGACCAGCAACGCAGAGAGGATTTAGTGAAGCAAAGAGCACAAGATACCTCCATAGCTTATACTACACCATTCTATTAATACTAACAGCAATAATGATAATTTTGAATTATCAAAAACAGTAAAATTATGTTTGTTATATTCTATTTAGCAAGGCAGGAAAATATATCATCATTGAAATGTTTAAAATTTAAACTTACATTTTCTTTAAAAGTTAAAAACTGTTAAAAACAACGGGTCCTAGAACTTAAACTACCAAGCACTACACTTTAACTGGTAATTATAGTCCCAGAGACAAAACATTAACACAGGAGGTATTATCTTATTTATATGCCAACAGCTTTAAGGTAGAAAAAGTTCTTTAAAGTAAGTAAAGAACTGCTTTCCACTCATGATTTAAAACAAACACAGAAAACAAGAAACAGGGAGAAGACTCTCCTTTGTTGAAATTTATGTCTGGAAGCTCTAATTGTTTGGCATTTGGGTGACTCCGGGTTTTCAAAGATGGCTACTTAACTGGCATACTAAGACAATCTTTCAACAAAAAAAGAAATAATTTCAATGCTTTTGTAAAAAAATCGATACCTTTTTAAAATATCCTAGTTTTATAAACATTGTCTGGATACTTGGATAAAACTAAATACAATGTGACCTAAAAACAAAGCAGATGGGTGAAGGTGGTCACCTGGCACAAACTTACAGGAAAAAACGGAAAAATGTCATGAAAAAAAAACTTTCCACATATTTAATATGTGTGCTGAAACTTAAGGTAAATACTGAAGAAATTTTTGCCACATGTTTCCAAAAGTATACAATCTTGCTAACTGTTTACTACCTATGGAAAGTACTTTAAAAAATACTTCTACCAAGTTAATGTGAATATTTTATTAAACAGAAAGTTTGCCAAAATACCTAATGCCCTAACAAGCTAAAAAGAAACTACTGCTTCTGCTGAAATCTTTGAAATAAAGAATTTTTAAGTTAAAGATTCTTTTTTTATAAATGAATATTTTGGCTTACATATGTGTGTATTATACTTAAATGTACATTATAAAACATGCTTTATAAATATGCAGCTACAGATGTAGTAATACTGTATACAAATTAATAGAATCTAAATTTTATTTAAAAAACATTTTAATGATAGTAATTATAAAGCATTATTCTTTTCTAAAAATATCAGACTACTCGTTAGAGGACATAGTTCTTGATTAAGAATTAGATTTAATAAATTCTATAAATTCTGCCCTGTGGTTGATAGATTGTACTCTTTACATAAAACTTGTAAGCTTTCTTATCTTAAATTCCTGATTCCAAAGTAAAAGAAACAGCTAACTCAAGGATGTTAAGTATGGAGGATGTATGCGATGTACAAAAACCTGAACAACGTCAGTTCATGCCCACAGCAGAGGAGACTAACCAGCAAAACACTAATTATAATTTGGAGTATCATTCCATTCTCAAATCTACCTTTTAAAAACTCTGCTTAATTCCACAATTATTACCTGTCTAGTATGTACAAAGCACCCGTGCAAGACAGAAGAATGAAAAAAATATTCAGACTTGGTAGGAGCAGGGCACAAATACAGGATCACAGAAGAATAATTCCCAAGTCTAGGAATCCTGACACTGGCCTGTAACACCAAAAAAGATTCAGCATAAACAGGGAAACAACTATTCCTTTCCTAAATGTGGGGTAAAGGTATTAAGTTTCTCTTTTATCCATTCAACACTTCAGAACTTAAGTGTGATTACTCTTGAAAAGCTCAGTAAGTGAAAATATGATTAAAGGGATTTTAAGGCAAAACTAGCAGCTTCTATAAAAAATCAGAAGCTTGGTTTAAATTTGCTCCTTGTTAAGTACAGATTGTTCTTTAAGCAAAACATTCAAGGATTCACTTACGAATAACAATTTAAAAGGTTAGCAACAGACTAGGTATCAGGTAGACTTAAGGTCCTCCAAATTTAAACATTTATTCGCATAATTACAGAAGACTAAAATCATGAAATTTTGTGTCTCAATAAAAATACTGACTAGGGCTTCCCTGGTGGCGCAGTGGTAGAGAGCCCTCCTGCCGATGCAGGGCACACGGGTTCGTGCCCCGGTCTGGGAAGGTCCCACATGCCGCGGAGCGGCTGGGCCCGTGAGCCATGGCTGCTGAGCCTGTGCGTCCGGAGCCTGTGCTCTGCAACAGGAGAGGCCACAACAGTGAGAGGCCTGCGTACTGCAAAAAAAAAAAAAAAAACTTCCAAAAAACAAAAGTCCAGGATCAGAAGTCTTCAGAGGTGAACTCTATGAGAAGAGCTAACACCCATGCTTCTCAAACTCTTCAAAAAAATTACAGAGGAAGGAACACTCCCAAGTCCATTCTATGAAGCCACCATCAGCCGGATACCAAAACCAGACAAAGATATCACACACACAAAAAAAATTACAAACCAGTAACACGGATGAACATAGATGCAAAAATCCTCAACAAAATACTAGCAAACAATATCCAACAACACATTAAAAGGATTATACGCCATGATCAAGTGGGATTTATCACAGGGATGCAAGGATTCTTCATGCGCAAATCAATCAATATGATACACCGTATTAACAAATTAAAGAACAAAAACCATATAATCATCTCAATAGATGCAGAAAAAGCTTTGCACAAAATTCAACACCCATTCATGTTAAAAACTCTCCAGAAAATGGGCATAGAGGGAACCTACCTCAACAGAGTAAAGGCCATATATGACAAACCCACAGCAAACATCATTCTCAAAGGCGAAAAACTGAAAGCATTTCCTCTAAGATCAGGAACAAGACAAGGATGTCCCCTCTCACTACTATTATTTAACATAGTTTTTGAAGTCCTAGCCATGTCAATCAGAGGAGAAAAAGAAATAAAAGAAATACAAATTGGAAAAGAAGAAGTAAAACTGTTACCGTTTGCAGATGACATGATACTATACATAGAAAATCCTAAAGATGCCACGAGAAAACTACTAGAGCAAATCAATGAATTTGGTAAAGTCACAGGATACAAAATTAATGCACAGGGCTTCCCTGGTGGCGCAGTGGTTGAAAATCTGCCTGCTAAGGCAGGGGACATGGGTTCGAGCCCTGGTCTGGGAGGATCCCACATGCCGTGGAGCAACTAGGCCCGTGAGCCACAACTACTGAGCCTGCATGTCTGGAGCCTGTGCTCCACAACAAGAGAGGCCGCAATACTGAGAGGTCCACGCACCGCGATGAAGAGTGGCCCCTGCTTACCACAACTAGAGAAAGCCCTCGCACAGAAACGATGACCCAACACAACAAAAATAAATAAATTAATTAATAAACTTCTACCCCCGACATCTTCTTTTAAAAAAAAAAAAATTAATGCATAGAAATCTCCTGCATTCCTATGCATTAACAACGAAAAATCAGAAAGAGAAATTAAGGAAACAATCCCATTTATCACTGCAACAAAAAGAATAAAATACCTAGGAATAAACCTACCCAAGAAAATAAAAGACCTGTATTCAGAAAACTATAAGACACTGATGAAAGAAATCAAAAATGACACAAACAGATGGAGGGATACACCATGTTCTTGGATTGGAAAAATCAATAATGTGAAAATGATTACACTACCCAAAGCAATCTACACATTGAATGCAATCCCTATCAAATTACCAATGGCATTTTTCACAGAATTAGAACAAAAAATTTTACAATTTATATGGAAACACAAAAGCAATCTTGAGAAAGAAGAATGGAGCTGGAGGAATCAGGCTCCCTGAATTCAGACTATACTACAAACCTACAGTAATCAAGACAGTATGGTACTGGCACAAAAACAGAAATATAGATCAATGGAACAGGAAAAAAATTCCAGAGATAAACCCACACACCTATGGTTACCTATCTATGACAAAGGAAACAAGAATATACAATGGAGAAAAGATAGTCTCTTCAATAAGTGGTGCTGGGAAAACTGGACAGCTATATGTAAAAGAATGAAATTAGAACAATACCTAACACCATACACAAAAATAAACTCCAAATGGATTAAAGACCTAAAGGTAAGACTAGACACTATGAAACTCTTAGAGGAAAACACAGAACACACTTTGACATAAATCACAGCAAGATCTTTTTTGACCCACCTCCTAGAGTAATGAAAATAAAAACAAAAATAAACAAATGGGACCTAATTAAACTTAAAAGCTTTTGCACAGCAAATACCATAAACCAGACGGAAAGACAACCCTCAGAATGGGAGAAAATATTTGCACACGAAACCACTGACAAAGGATTAATCTCCAAAATATACAAGCAGCTTATGCAGCTCAATATCAAAAAACAAACAACCTAATCAAAAAATGGACAGAAGACCTAAATAGACATTTCTCCAAAGAAGACACACAGACAGCCAAGAGGCACATGAAAAGATGCTCAACATCACTAACTACTAGAGAAATGCAGATCAAAACTACAATGTGGTATCACCTCACACTGTTCAGAATGGCCATCATCAAAAAATCTACAAACAATAAATGCTGGAGAGCATGTGGAGAAAAGGGAACCCTCATGCACTGTTGGTGGGAATGTAAACTGATATACAGCCACTATGGAGAACAGTATGGAGGTTCCTTAAAAAATTAAATATAGAATTACCATATGACCTAGCAATCCCACTAGTGTGCATATACCCTAAGAAATCCATAATTCAAAAAGACATATGCACCCCAATGTTCATCGCAGCACTATTTACAATAGCCAGGACATGGAAGCAACCTAAATGTCCATCAACAGAGGAATGGATAAAGAATATTACTCAGCCATAAAAAGGAATGAAATTGGGTCATTTGTAGAGACATGGCTGAACCTAGAGTCTGTCATACAGAGTGAAGTAAGTCAGAAAGAGAAAAACAAATATCGTATGTTAACGCATATATGTGGAATCTAGAAGAATGGTACAGATGAACCAATTTGCAGGGCAGGAACAGAGACAGAGACGTAGAGAACAGACGTGTGGACACGAGGGTGGGGGGAGTGGAGGGGGATGAATTGGGAGATTGGGACTGACATATATACACTACCATGTGTAAAACAGATAGCTAGTGGGAACCTGCTGTATAGCACAGGGAACTCAGTTCAGCGCCCTGTGGTGACCTGGATGGGTGGGATGGCGGGGAGGTCCAAGACAGAGGGGATATATGTACACATATAGCTGATTCACTTCATTGTACAGCAGAAACTAACACAACATTGTAAAGCAACTCTACCCCAATTAAAAAATTAAAAATTAAAAAAAATTTTAAATAAATAAAAATATTGAATGTTTAATATTTCTAACCCACAGGATATTTTTTTTTCCTGATAGCATACCTATATATTAGTCAGATTTTGGGTAAATACTTCACTATTAAAAAACCAACTAGGGGCTTCCTTGGTGACGCAGTGGTTGAGAGTCCGCCTGCCGATGCAGGGGACACGGGGTCGTGCCCCGGTCCGGGAGGATCCCACATGCCGCGGAGCGGCTGGGCCCGTGAACCATGGCCGCTGAGCCTGCGCGTCCGGAGCCTGTGCTCCGCAACGGGAGAGGCCCGTGTACTGCAAAAAAAGAAAAAAAATTCAACTGAAGTTCAGAGTGACTGACATCAAAAGATAATGTTCCTTTACTAATTGAATCCCACATGGAAATCTTACTTTTGACTCTTCAGTAAAATAAAACAGATTGTTAATATATATTATCATATGAACGTGCTGGTATAAAATAACAATATTGAATATTTAAAGAAAGAGCAAGGATGACAATGATGAAGGAGATAGTGAGAATAATAATAAGGAAAAAATTAACAACAAAAAACCTTGGATTTAAGACTTATCTTCCATCCACAATGCTAGCACAACAGAAGCAACGTCTTTAAAAATCAGATTAACAGCCAACATAAACTCCTGGTAAACTAAAACTATTTTTTCACTTTTAGAAAACTATGATATATAGAATCTTTTTTTTTTTTTTTTTTTTTTCCGACACGCAGGCCTCTCACTGTTGTGGCCTTTCCCATTGCGGAGCGCAGGCTCCGTGGCATGTGGGATCTTCCCAGACCGGGGCACAAACCCGTGTCCCCTGCATAGGCAGGCGGACTCTCAACCACTGCGTCACCAGGGAAGCCCTAGAATCTATTTTTTTTAACATTAATCGTTTATAATTTCCTCTAACTGAAATTAAACTCTATAACTAATGTCAAGTGGTTAAAATGAACTAGACCCGATTAAGTGCCTATATAATGCCATAAGTAATTCAAATTTTACATAAAAGATTATTGGCTTTTTAAAATCTGCAGCACTGATTTAAAATGAGTACAACCCAGTTACTTGGGGTTACAAAATCCACTGCTAGATATATACAATTATATTACATAAATAACAAAAATACCCCAGAACTTGCCAAATCATGTTCTTAAAACGAGATTGAAAAATTAATTCTACAGAAAATGATAGTAAAACTAAAAGATACTCTACTATAGGTCCTTTCTGAATGTCCCCACAGGATACTGAGAACACAAGTACAGAAAAGAGGGATACGGCTTGACATCTGACTAAAAGCCGCTGTGCAAACTGGGGAAGAACAAACTATACACCGTGAGGATTAAACTCCTTTAATTTCTTCTCTCTGGTCGTAAAAGAGGCACCCTCAACATAGGTTAAGTGTCTATGTAAAAAGAAGCATAAAGAAGTCTGTTGGGATGGGAGGGACGGCAAGGCATCCATCAACATTTGTTTGAAAAGACCTGCCAGGCTCTCAGGAGTTACACTTGAATAATGTGACCCTTCTAGACAGGACAATAAGGAGACAGATTAGACCTTTCAAGGGGTGATTCATCCTCGGACACATGGTGAGACGGGATCCAATATACAGCTTGGATCCTGCAAGTTTGCTTAAGCGTCTGGGCAGCTCTTTCTGTAGCCCCGAAACTAACTAGCGGGTGTAAAGCACCTACAGTCCCTGGAAGCACTCGGGGAGGCTCCAGACCGAGCAGTAAAACGCAGGGCTCTTCCAGGCCGACCCCCAACCAACAGCGCCTGCTCTTCTCCTCTTGCCTGAGCGGAGGGCAGTTCCCAGAGCAAGATCTGCAGGGTGCTTACGCACTCACCCTTTCACAAGACCTGCTGTCTGCCTGAGATTTTGAAGAAAACTCTTAAACCTGAGTAGTCTAATGAAACAATGAAAACCAGATATTAAAAGAAAAGTAGCTCGCCTCGACACTCTAGAGGGGACCCAACGTGAAAGTGAGGAAAGATGGCATTCTACACTGGCGACTCTTTTCCAGGTGTGCGACCCTCCTGGGGTTTTTCTCACCGGTTCTAAACTCGACGCCCACCCACGCACTCCAGGGCGGAAGTATAAAACCGGAGGGTCCTTCGGAGCCCAGACAGTTACTGTTATCAGTTACAAGAGCTGCGAGGGACCAGTATGTACACATCCACCCTTTTTAATACCTCGAAAGGCTCAAAATCAACTCCCCCCACCCCAATCAGGTAGCTGCCTTCTGCAGACGGCGTCTTCCTCTCTTGCAAATCCACCACTCTCCCTGCATTGGACAGCACGGGGAAAAAGCCACAGGCAGGTGACCGGCCCGCACTCCGCATGGCCCGGGGCGCGGGAGGGACTCTTTCCCCTCTGCACTCGGTGAACCTGGCGCTGGCTTCACCGGAGGAGGAAGCACCTCCCGGTGGGCGAGGGCGCTGTGCTTCTCCCTCCTTCCTGCAGATGGAGGCGGGCGAGGAAGGCGCCTGTTCCAAGGCCAAGAGCCCCTCTGCTCTCACAGCAGACAGGCAGGGCAGTGAAGCCACAGAACGCCCCGTGCTTCTGGAAAAGGGGAAAGGAGGCGAACACGCAGGTGCTACTGTTTTCAAAACACTGTAAAATTCTAACCTGGCCGCTAGTACGTTATATTTTTTGTACACACAAAACCTGAAGAGAAATGGGTTTCCAGAAACTTTACCCATTGACAAATGAAGTTTAAACTCCACCCTCTCTTCCAGAATCGAGTCTGTGTCCCCACCGGCTAGAAGGCAGTGTGGTAAAATGTCCTACCCTGAATGAATTTATATTCAAGTTGCTTTCCCTCGGTAGCTCCTCGCTGTTGCCTGGAAACAGGAAACCCTTCCCACCTACATGCTTCCTGACTACTCCCCCCACTCCTCTTAACAGTGCAGTAAATGTACCTGGCCATGCTTCCAGATACTGTTTGTCTTAAAGAAGAGCTGAGCTTTTAAATAGAGCAATGGCAGAAATTTTGCCATTCACTAGCCAAACAAATTAGTACCGAACACTTGAATTACTTAGAACAACAACAAAAGGCACTTTACTTAGAAGCATTTAAAAATGGTGAATGTTAAATATAAATTTATTAAAACAAGTGTGTCAAATAAAAACAGAAGTTATCCTGAGTTTTTTAACCTACTATTTTGCCTCAATATTTCTTTGAAATCCTGTGTTCTTGGGGTAAGGGAGGACACCATCTCTTAAACAGCCCCCTATGCTGAAATGATCACAGTCACCTTGGCACTCCCTAAACTTCAACACCCAGATCACACCAGTTGCTAAGCCCTCATGGAGTCTAGTTACCTATTCTTCACTCATTTGCTCTTTCCTTTCCACTCCTTTTGCTATCACTGGACGTTAGCTCTGAATGGATTTTCATTGCAGAGTATTGCAGCAACAAGAGCTACTGCTATTATCATCAATTACTTAGAGAATACCATATGCCAAGAAGCCATTTACATGTTTTAATCTCACTATTTCTCTCAAAAGTCAGTGAGGCAGGTACTACTATTATCCCACTTTAAAGATGAGGAAACTGAGATTTACAGAGTTTAAGTAACTTGCCAAAAGTCATACACGCTTAAAGTAAGCCTCAAAGTCCTCTCCTGGGAAGACAGAAGTAGGACAACTTCATCTTCCAACATTTCCTTCTGTTCCTACTAATTTTTGTTGGGAAAAATTGTTTTGATAAATTTTTAAATTTTTAAATGTTCATTCACTTCCTTGCTCGGTGAATCACATTGTGCTTCACACAGCAACAGTACCACACAATGGTCCACCCCCTCCCTTTAGAGAGGAACAGGTGTATTAGAGATCTTTTTTAGTGTTTTAATTAATGGGATTTATGGCAACAAATTTTATGTGCCTTTCAGAGATGCAGTAAAAAAAAAATAAATTTATTCTTGTGATTTAATGTTTATAAACAGCGATGGGAGAATAAAAAGTCATAAGAAAAGTTTTGCTCAGTCCCTTGTAGCCAAAGACCCAAGACCCTAATAATAAAACAAAATTCACAGGGTAAAAATAACTAACCAGATAGATAGACAGACAGACAGATCGATCGATGGATCAAGCCTCATTATGTTGACTTGTACCTAAAGCAAAACTGAAAACTAGAAACTACCCCAAAGTTAGTGAATTGGTGAGACCATTAAGTTGAAATTGTAAACAAGTTATTGAGAATTTCTAGTTAACATATTCTTGGGCTTTAAAAAAGTCAGTTATTTATTCAGCAAAATGTAGGTAGCGTTTTGATTCTTAAATGTATTGAAGGGCTTCCCTGGTGGCGCCGTGGTTAAGAATCCGCTTGCCAATGCAGGGGACACGGGTTCTGATCCCTGTTCCGGGAAGATCCCACATGCTGCAGAGCAATTAAGCCCGTGTACCACAACTACTCAGCCTGCACTCTAGAGCCCACGCGCCACAACTACTGAAGCCCACACGCCTAGAGCCCGTGCTCCGCAACAAGAGAAGCCACTGCAGTGAGAAGCCCGTGCACCGCAACGAAGAGTAGCCCCCGCTCACGGCAACTAGAGAAAGCCAACATACAGCAACGAAGATCCAATTCAGCCAAAAATAAATAAATAGATAAAATTAATTTATTTTAAAAAATTGTATTGAAGAAATCACTTATGCATATGCCAACAAAATCATAAAACAGCCATTTAATTCTAAGCAAACACCATAGGCAGGATTGGGTTCCAGTTGTAGCATTATGATTTACAAGCCACCTCAACTTCAGCACATTCCTCAGATGGCCTGAACCTCAGTTTCCCCGCATCTACAAAGATAATAATGGCAACACTGACTTCACTCTAGGTTGTTCTGAGAATCAAATGAGAATATGGATGGGATCTAAAAATATAAAGTTAGTTTTTCTGAACTATATATTCCTTGGTTCTCATCACATTTTAAATTGTCAAACATACAACAGAAAGATTTGAAGTCAGCACTTCTCTAATTTCTGACACACATGCTTCACTTATCTACATTTAGAAAACCTGCTTTACCATTTTTATTAACTTTCGAGATAGTACGCTATTCAAGAACTACATGCCTATTAAAATTATTTAAATTACACATAATTACCCAGGGAAATTAGTACAATGACCAGTACTGCGTCTGCAGTTATTCAAGATATGATTGTTACTTATGAAATTTTCAGCTATGGAAATTGTATTCATCTAGAGCCAAAACCAAAAAGCTAAGAGAAATGGACAGATGATACAGCATTTCAATAAAAATTAGTATTATAACTAACATAATCCCATGCGGTATTTGTTCAGACTACAGATATCTATCCCCATCAGGTGGTCAGTGTAGGCAACACTGGTGGCAATTCTGCCAAAAACTGAAATATTTGTGAGCTGATAGGTTTGGGGTTTTTCTTTTCCTAAATGAAAACCTAGGCCACTCACTACAAAATATAGTCCAAAAACATCTTATTCACCAGGACAGTGATAAAATCAAGCAAGCCTTGGATAATCAAACTGTCCCTGAATACTGGCAACAAAATGAGACAATACCAAATAAACCTGAATTGTTATCATTAAATGTTTTTAAAATTTACTATGGTGCATAATTTGATACACAACTAAATAGTGTATGTGTTCATCAAGTGGTGAGGTGGGGAAAGGAAAAGGGGAATACAACTGAGGGTGTTACTATTTTTAATTCAAGTTGTTTACTTACACAACTAATGAGGAAAGAAAATTCTTTACAAGAAACTTTATCAAGTTCACTGAGACAAAAATGTTTTTAGGCCTAGATTATCCAGGTAATGATCCTGGTTCTTCCACTAGAGTTTATAAGGATACAAATGGTGAATGTCTAACTGCCAGCCTTTTCGTGGGTTTATGTAATTCTTTGGTTCCAATACACCTTTCATTCATCCTTCTCTGTTTTTAAGTGTGAGACCATTCTAATAACCAGTGGTCAGATACCTGGGGTGTTAACCCTATGTGGATATCTGGACCACAGCGACTATTATAGCACCTCTCTAACCCACGAAGTCCACTCGAGCTGGTTTACACTGCCCTCTACAGCCTTGAGTCATTCCTTCTGAAAAATAAATCTGTCTTTTTGTAATGTGGAAGGACAACACAGAACAAGGGGTCAAGAGATATTCTTAAGCATTCAGTTTTCATCTCTAAATCACATTAATAACGGTGACTTGAAAGCTGAATTTTTAAATATTTGTCACATATGTTTTTACCCATTTTTATTCATCACGCTCCCAATGAGGAATTTTCCTTATTTCATTTCAACAAACAATTACTGAGGGCTTATTATTATGCATGACACTGTGCTAAGTGTTACAAGTACCAAAATATCTGTGATGTGATCCTTTATTCTTCATAATTTCCAAAGAGCAGCCTAAGATTTAATAGCTAATAATTAAAGATATGTATGTATTTGAAATGACATTTCTTGAAAGATCAATGTAAAGCTGCTATATTGCAAAGAAGAGTAAAACAACCTATACCCAATTATAACTTACTATAATGTTATCTTGGAGTAAAAGAATGGTGGGTTTGAATCTAGAGTCCTCTATTAGCTGTGTGATCATGGATAGTTACTTCACTTTCTGGATCTCAATTTTCTCATTTATAAAATGGGGATGTTTGTAATTCTTACCTCCAGTTTTTGGCAAGAATAAGTGATATATCCTTGAACCCATATTGCCTTATCATAATGACTGTTCAATAAATGATAGCTCCTAAATTATTTTTATTACCCACATGTATTTTCCAAACCCAAAATGGAGACACATAAGCTGAAAAAATGTTAGTGTATTTATGAAGACAATGAGAGAGGAGATTTTAAATTAGGACTGTCCCAAAAAACCAAAACTGCGCATTTCCTCTTAAATCTACTGAAAATAGTCAATAAAACTGTCCCTATGGGCTTCCCTGGTGGCGCAGTGGTTGAGAGTCCGCCTGCTGATGCAAGGGACACGGGTTCGTGCCCCAGTCCCGGAAGATCCCACAAGCCGCGGAGCGGCTGGGCCCGTGAGCCATGGTCGCTGAGCCTACAGGTCCGGAGCCTGTGCTCCGCAACGGGAGAGGCCACAATAGTGAGAGGCCCGCGTACTGTAAAAAAAAAAAAAAAAAAAAAAAAAAACTGTACCTATGTTTAATCTACAGTTTCATTTTTAAAGCCTACATAACATTTTCACAAATATATTTATTATTTGTATCTCAAGAAATTCTCAGCTTATACAAGGATACCAGATGATCTGACTAAGAAATCTTCAAGGAGAATACTTCTTAATCTCCATAAGACATATTTGATTCTTTTTGCTGTTATTTAGATTTAATCTATGTACATTATTAAAGGAACAAAATTGTGAAACATTGAAAAACAGTTGCAATAATGTAGGTTGATTATTGTGAATATGATCTTATTCCTATAATAAGGGTGTAAGACTGAACAGAATCGTTTCATTGTTTCTACTTGGTTAATCTTTTAATAACTAAATTGGGATAACATTAAAAATTAGTATATGAGTTGCATATTTGCTCAGAATTTTTAAATAAGCCAAAAATACATGAATTGGTATACTGGTAGTAAATTAAAGGCACTGACTTCTTTTGAATTCACAATTAACAAATAGTGTGACATTTAATAACATCAATTAATGAATTTTTGTTGTTTTATATTCTGTAAAATGGGCCTCTTACTATAACAGAAGTAAATCAATATAATATTTCCCAAAAAAGATTAGCTTTCACAGTTATACTTCAATAAATATAATCGTTTATTTCAATGGTTGATAATTTAAATGTTACTTTAAAAAAATCAGCCTCTTCATATATTTGTATATTAAACACTGAAATGATTATTCCATATTGATAGTAATTTTAACCTTTTTTTAAGAAGAATTTGTAAACATACTAACAATCAGAAGACTACAAAGAAAGGAGGTAACATGTTAAGAGTTTACTGAATCATAAAGCATTTAAAGACTAACATACAATTACTTTTAACACATGAAGATCTCCAGTCCATTTCAGGCATTTTTGGCTTCTCTGAAGAGTAACCATCTCAGTAAACTAGCCCTTTGATGGGTACCAACTGTCTCAAGACAATGTATTAAATGAGTTTTTAATTATTTGCTCTTATTTAAAAAAAAATAAATGACTGTCACAAACCCGTTCACTAGGAATTGCTGAGAAGTAACAAAAGGACCAGCTGAATACTGCAATTCCAGAAGGTTCAGGCAACACAGAATTTCAGAAGTAGTCACCAGCACACAGTGGTTCTGTTCAGAAATAACTGTACCATCCAAGTGTACTTTCTGGGTAATATTTTCAGTCTCTTAGTCTAGCATGATATAATGTCCCATAACCTTTATTTACCCTTTCATATTATGTTGCTAAATGACTTCTTCACAAAATAAGTACATTATCCTTTCAGAAAGAGCAAATGTCCTGCACAATAAATGGCAAACAGGAGAGAAGCTGCACCAGTGGTGAGTAGCTCAACTAACATATCCCAAGAAGTGGATTAAATGATGCACGCACACACACAGGGACCAAACACTGAGCAGGGGGGGAAAGAAGAACAAAGAAATTACTCTAAATAAGAAACACAGTCAAAGGTAGGCCAAACATACCTCTCTTAAAAATACTGTTTACTTAGTAAGTTTGAGAAGCCAGTAGAACCAGTGATCAAAGATTTGCTTAAGGCAATGAATTTCAACAACTAGAACAACATGATCAGCTGCTTTCAGGGGAATAAGATACAAGAAACTATCATATTTAGGATATTTTCTTAGGTTTGTTGAAAAGGAATTGCTAACTTAAATGAGGTAACAGTTGTGAGTAAAATAACCTAGTACAGTTTCTGACATGTAGTATCTAGTAAGTTAGCTAATAGTATTACAATTACAGAATTTCATCCCCACACCAAGATAGCACAGTGATATTTTATCACAATTTTGCCAGAAAATTGAAGCTTAAATAGAGGCATCAAGTAACCAGCCATAACACAGTTAACTGGTGGTCAAACAAGATGTGAACACAGGTCTGTATGATTGTTGAAAGCTATATGGTTGTATCAGACATATACTTGACAGGTGTTTCAAAATCATCTGTATATATATAAAAAGAAACTTGAATCCTGGAAATGAAACTCTGGACCTCTTGGAAATGAAAAATGTATTTACTGAACTAAAAGACTGAATATGAATAGTAGGATACCACTAAAAGAATACCACTGAAGAAGGAGTTAGTGGGCCAAAGATTTCTTCAGAATGCAAAAGAAAAGGATAAAGAAATAAAAGGTAAAAAAAAAGAAAAGTTTTCAGAGACCCAGAGGACAGATCTATTTGCAATTCCAAGAGGTGAGAATAGACAGTGACGGAGAGGCAATATCTGAAAATAGAGTATTTGAGAATTTGGCATAATTGAAGAACATAATTCCAAAGGAATAAAGCTTCACATTGAAAGAAGTCACTCACTGAGTACCAACTGGGATAAATTAAAAACAGAAACACACACATCAAACAGAAATTCTGAGTAACAAGGATAAAGCAAAAATCTTTAAAATTATCATAAAAAAGAAAAAAGACTTATCCACAGAAGAGATACCACACTTCCACTTTTAATAATAATTCAGGGGGAAACTTGTCTTTATCAACCTAAAAGGCTGAAAACAGAGAACAGGGGAAAATAAGAGCATGCTTAAGTTCTTCTCTTATTCAGAGAAAAGCTAGATACCTACAACTCCAGACATTATAAGAAAAACATGTTTAAATACACATGTTAAAAATATATTGTGGGGCTTCCCTGGTGGCTCAGTGGTTAAGAATGCAAGGGACATGGGTTCGAGCCCTGGTCTGGGAAGATCCCACATGCTGCAGAGCAACTAAGCCCATGCACTACAACTACTGAGCCTGCGCTCTACAGCCCCCAAGCCACAACTACTGAGCCTGTGCTCTACAGCCCACGAGCCACAACTACTGAGCCTGCGAGCCACAACTACTGAGGCTGCATGCGCCTAGAGCCTGTGCTCCACAACAAGAAAAGCCAAAGCAATGAGAAGCCCACACACCGCAACAAAGAGTAGCCCCATCTCGCCACAACTAGAGAAAGCCCGTGTGCAGCAATGAAGACCCAACACAGCCAAAAATAAATAAATAAATTTATTTAAAATATATATATATATATATATATATATATATATAGTGAAGGTGGGGGAATTGGAGGAAGGGGGTCAAAAGATACAAACTTCCAGTTATAATATAAATAAGTACTGGGGATGTAATGTACAGCATGATAACTAGTTAACACTGTTGTATGGTATATTTGAAAGATGCTAAGACAGTAAATCCTAAAAGTTAAAGAACGTTTTTTTTCTTTTTTTGTGGAGGGAATCTATATGAGATGATGGATATTAAGTCAACTAAACTTACTGTAGTAAACAGTTCATAATATATGTAAGTCAAATCATTAATTCTCTATACCTTAAATTTGCACAGAGACGTATGTCAACTACATCTAAATAAAACTGAAAGAAAACAAATAAACAAACAAGCAAACAAACAAAAGTGATAATGAAGTAGGAAAGAAAGGTATGCTATTCAAACCAGCAGAGCAAAAAAAGAATAAAACAAAGAAATGTGATCATTCCAATGATAGTATGGAAAATGGAAACAAAGAGAGGGTAATATAAAAATATTAGCAGGTGTAAGTCACAGTAAATATTAACACACTGTCAGAGACATGCTCAGACTAAATTAAAAAATAAAAATCTATGTCCACATCCATAAAAGACATCTTAAAACAAGATGACACATAAAGTTTTAAAATTCAGGGATATGAAACTATACAGCAGGCAAATGGAAAGAGAAAGTACATATAGCAACAGTGACACCAGACAAAAAAGAAATCAAGGAGAAAAATCATCAAAACGGAAAAAGAAATATTTACATTGCCAAAAAGAATAATCTTCCAAGAGTGAATAAGAGTCACTGATTCTTATACATGTAACAACACAGTTTTTGAAATACAAAAAGAAAACATTTTCAAATAGCAGAAATTAACAAATCACAATCAAATCACACTGACAGACTTTAAAATACCCCTCTCAGAAAATAACAGATAAAGTAAAAGAAAAATAATGTTATGAAGGATAGGAATAACATATTCAACTTATCCTAACAGATATAATATTAACCTAACAGACATTTCATATGTAACACTCTGGACTCCACATGAAAAGAAATCACATTCTTTTTGAAGACATGAAACACTCAGAGACTGATCATATAGTGGACAGCAAAGGCTAAATTAACAATTCCTGGGGCTTTCCTGGTGGTGCAGTGGTTAAGAGTCCACCTGCCAATGCAGGGGACACAGGTTCAAGCCCTGGTCTGGGAAGATCCCACATGCTGCAATGCAACTAAGCCCATGTGCCACAACTACTGAGCCTGCACTCCAGAGCCCACAAGCCACAACTACTCAGCCCGTGTGCCTAGAGGCCGTGCCCTGCAACAAGAGGCACCCGTGCACCGCGATGAAGAGTAGCCCCTGCTCACCGCAACTAGAGAAAAGCCCACGTGCAGCAACAAAGACCCAATGCAGCCATAAATAAATAAATAAATAAAATTTTTTTTAAAAAAAACATTCACTTAAAAAAAAAATTCCTAAATATTGTTATCCTGCAGGCCACATTCATTAACCTAAATACAATAAGGTATGAAATCAATTAACAAACAAAATAGATAAATTAGGAGTTTGAGATTAACATATCACACTACTATATAAAAAATAAACAAGGACCTAATGTATACCACAGGGAACTATATTCAATATCTTATAATAACCTATAATGGAAAAGAATCAGAAAAACAATATGTGTGTATATGTGTGTGTGTATATGCGTGTGTGTATAACTGAATCACTTTGCTACACATCTGAAACTAATACACTGTAAATTAACTATAGTTCAATTTTTAAAAGGTTAAAAAAAGAATATGCAAAAGAAAAGAAATCAATAATAAAATGACAGCCAAAAAAATTTAACTGGGAACTTTATTTCTAAAAGTAGCGTATTGGGGCTTCTCTGGTGGCGCAGTGGTTGAGAGTCCGCCTGCTGATGCAGGGGACACGGGTTCGTGCCCCGGTCCAGGAAGATCCCACATGCCGCGGAGCGGCTGGGCCCGTGAGCCATGGCCGCTGAGCCTGCGGGGCCGGAGCCTGTGCTCCGCAACGGGAGAGGCCACAACAGTGAGAGGCCCGCGTACCACAAAAAAAAAAAAAAAAGGGGGGGGGGCGTATTGGTTAAAGAGCAAATCAAAGTGCAATTTTTTTATATTTCAAACTGACAATGACCGCACTACGTAAGAAAACTGTGAGATGTCACCAACATGGTACTCATTGAAAATAGTGAGACAAATGACATTTTAGAGAATTAAAGTTTGAAAATAAATGAATTATTTCAAAACAAGCACTAGAAAACAAGAACAAAAAAGAAAGAATAAGAATAAATGAGAAATACTAGAGACAGAGAAAAATTAAGCATTATAAGAAAACACTAAGAACAACCTCACACCAAAAATTTTAAAGTCTGTATGAAATGGATGGCTTCCTAACAAACTATAACTTATCAAAACTTACCAAAGAACAAGCAGAAAAACCAACACCACACTAACCGAGGTAAAAAAATTAAAGCAACTGGCCGAAGGTCTACATCCTCAAATAAGGCACTAGCCTGAGGGAGTTTTATAGGAGCTCTAATACACAAGCATTCAGAATAAACAACTTTCACCTGAAACAAACCGTTCCATAAGTGAGGCTCACTTAACCCCATTCAAGAACCAGGTAAGAATAGCAAAGAAAAGAAAAATTATTGTTCCATCACACTTCAAAGTAGATATAAAAGTCTTAAGTAAAATTTAAAAATGGAATAAAACAGGGTATGAGAAGAATAACATCAAATAGAGTTTAGCCCAGAAATGTAAGGATGATTGCCATCAGAAAATGTATCAATGCAATTCACTATATTAAGAGGTAAAAGAAAAAAATGACATGATCAGGTCAACAAACTATTTTACTACACATTCATGATAAAATGTCTTAGCTAAGAATAGGAGAGAATTTCCTTAATCTGATAAAAAAAGATCTAAGAGAAGGACATAAAAACACCATTCATAGTAGTCAAATATTAGATGCATTAAAATATGTAAATATAGAGACTTCCCTGGTGGTCCAGTGGTTAAGATTTCGCACTTCTAATAGAGTAGGGGGCACGAGTTTGAGCTCTGGTCTGGGAACTAAGATTCCACATGCCATGTGGCGTGGCCAATAAAAAAATAAATAAATAAAATATCTAAATATATATACAAGAAAGGATGTACACTATTCACCAGGAGTAATCAGCATTGTACCAGAGGTACTAGTCAATGCATTAACCAAAAGCAAAAATAAAAAGAAAAACGGAAAAAGGAAAACACTGGACAAGGCAACACAACTATCATTCATTAGTGACTTAATGATTTGACTTTATGTAAGAAAATCTCCAAGAGAATAAACTGACAAACTAATAAAACCAGTAAGAGAGGTATTTTAAAACTATATAATTCAATCTATCATTTCCACAAAAACAGAAAAATACATCAATAGAACACAGTATTTAAGTTCCAAAATATTTGTACATGATTAAAGCATTTCAAATTAGTTAGAGAAAGCACACACTATTCTACAGATGGAGCTAGGACAACCAGTTGTGTGTGTGTGTGTGTGTGTGTTTGGGCGTGGGGGTGATGGGAGAAGAGGGGTAAAAAGATTGATCTCCACCTCACAATATTAACAATAAATTTCAGACAGACTTTTTAAAAGGCTTAAACATGAGAATCAAACACATACATGTATAAAAGAATATACAAGGGAGTATATCAATGACACTGGGGTAGGAAAGACCTTCTTAAAGTACAAAAAGAAAAGCAAGAAGGAAAAGATTGACAAAGTTGACTACATAAAAACTGTCAGTGTCCCCTGGGAAATGGCATTATAAATAAAGTTAAAAGAAAACACACCTAACTGATAAAGTAGCTAGCTTGGGGAATTGGTGGGGCTGACAGCAAACATTAAGACTAGGAGTGAAAGTCAAAAGGAAATTTCTTCTTATCTTTTATTCATTCAGCATTCATTCACAAACATTTATTGAGTGTTTAATATGTGCCAGACCCTGTTATAAGCACTAGGTATATGGAGCAAGCAAAACAAAGGGCCCTGTTCTCATGAAGCTTCCTTTCAAGAGAGAGAAGCAAGGCGCTGAACATGTAAGCCAGTAAGCCAGCAAGCAACTAAAACACTTTTTATTTTAAATTAAAATAACTTCAGAAATTAGTAAATAGTGGGAAAAATAAAACAGGATTATAGTTATTCTCAAATGTATCGGGTTTTGGCAAAGAAAAAATGTATTCATGCATTACCTCTGAAATGGAAACATTAACCTTTGAAACTTTATAAAATTTTATTTTCTCTATAATAGTTTATATTTAAGGAATTGAAGGAATTTATGCACATAAAGATATTTAACCTTCTGAAATACCTGGATAGAAATTCTTAAAAGGCCAAATCCAGCAATGACTGACCAGAAAATGGGGGTTTAATGAAAGAATTACAGGCTTTGTGGAGAGATACTTATATATCCATTGTGGCACCAAGTAGAGGATAGCACCTTGTGTCTGGTCCTGAGAGATGGAGCTGAAAGCCACACTGAGCTTCACAGATGTGGTGAGCAAGTTCCATGGCTCTTGAGAAGGACGCATGGAAGGGCCCTTTAGGTCACAAACACTAAGGCTCTAACTGGGCAAAGGAGACGGACCAAAGATGTCCAGACACTCCATCACTCCATCAACAACCTGCCACTTTCTTTCTCTGTCTCTCTCTCTGTCTCTCTCTCTGTCTCTCTCTCTCTCTCTCTCACTCACACACACACACACACACACACACTCTTGCTATACACCAAGGAGGAGAAGCTGTAGAGCCCAAAGCTGTGGGGCTGACAAAACTTCTAAACCAAAAACCTTACATGGACAGTAAAATAACAGGCTTTCAGGTCAAAAACAGATGTCAGTCTGTCTACTTCCTAAATATCTGCCCAATAGCACATATAAAAATCCACCACGCCCCCCCCCCATTTTGGAGGGAAAAAAAAGACCTCAGGCTGCTATAATCTTATGGTTCATTTGTTAAGGAAAAAACCTCAAATACTGGTACTTTATAAGTTACATTCCATTTCATTAAAATATTTTATAGAAGGCTGAAGCATGTTAACTCATTTCTTTGCAGGTTACCTATAGTCATTTCAGCAGAAATAGAAATGTGCATAGTACTCTTCTCGCTTTGAAGCTTTTTCTCTATTTTCATTCTAAAATTTAAAATGTAAAAACACAGATTTACAAGTCTAATTAAACAAGAAGCAGTTTCCAAAATATAAAAAGCTCCTTCACTTTTTAATTTATCATTAATATTTCTTAAAAATACACTCACAAATATATTTAGCATATTATATAATTTATTTAAAATTCTATTACATTCAGTCAATCTGTCAATAGTAAATGAATTCCGGGAGTTCCCTGGTGGTCCAGTGGTTAGGACTCGGCACTTTTCACTGCCGAGGATATTAAATTTCCCAGGTTCAATCCCTGGTCAGGGAACTAAGATTCCACAAGCTGAGTGGTGCATCCAAATAAATAAATAAATAAAAATAAAATAAATGAATTACATAAAATGTGATATTCAAACATTATTTTTAATTAATTACTTACCTAAGACAACTACCAACATACTAAAAAATTGCCCATTAAATAAACCCTGCATTTGTCTAAAGCAATGACAGACTCTAAAGAACTATTATCCTTTTTAGACACTCAGGTCCACATCTGCCTTCTATAAAACACATGTTCAAAGCATGAACGTTTGAGTAAAGCGAAACTTTCCTTAGAACAAGTGTGTTTATTTGAACACACAATTTCAGAACCAAATCAACAAGTGTTTTACGGGTTCACACTCATAAGGGATCATATGTGTGTTTATTTGAATGTAATCTCATTGAAATAAACACAGCTGCGTTTATTTCAATGTGTGAGAATCGAGATCTACACATGTTTGTGCACGGACGAATCATGAAACCATGGCTTAGTGCATGGAAATGTGACTAGGAAATAGCACACAGCACAATCACTTTCTTCAAACATGTCACTGAAAATTAAATCTACAGCAAAAAGATATTTCAGAAAAGCTACAATTCAATGCATCCCATAATGAACTCAAGATATCAATTTACACTGTGAAGTATTAAAGTGTCTCTTTTCTGTTTCATTTGAAAAAAATAAAGAAAAATGCAAAGATGATAAATAATAAATACGCAAGAACCTACCCACTGAAATTTACCATTCTGTAGTATAACTTCAGCCCTTTTTAAAAAAATAAACAAAAAGATGTAAATAAAATTGACATCCTCCATTTTTCTCTTCCTGGTCCCATTCAGCTTCATCCCTTCCTCCTCAGAAGTGAATACTGTCATGAATTTGAGCTAAGCAATGTATATAGCATTGTTTTGCTTTTTTCTAAAACATATACAGAAGATATAAAGTAAAAATTCTCCTATGTTTTGTTTTCTATCAACTTTGTTTTTGAGATTGATCCAACGATGCTATTTCCAGTTTTCTCTATTACAAAACAATTCTGCCATAAATATCCTTGTACACATCTTTGTGCAGATGTTTGAGACTTTCTCTAGGGTATAACTAGATGCAGAATTGCTATATTTCTCAAGTTCTGCTAGATACTGACCAACTGTTCCCCTAAGTGGTTGTATCAAAGTGTACACTGATTTGGAATGGATTCTATATAATCAGGACAATCTTTCCCAAGCATAGTGTTCAAGAAATTGGTTTCTTAAATGGCAAAGTTCCATTTATTCCATACCTTACAACACCTAAGATACAAATGTGCAGACTTTCACATTTTTGCTTGATCTGCTTAGGTTAGCACAGTAGTTCTCCACCAGAGGTGACTGTGCCCCTAGGAGACATTTTGATGGTCATGACTAGGGGAATGGTACTACTAGCATCTAGTGGCTGGAGGTCAGGGATGTCTCACTCTCCCCAGCTTTACCTTTTGAAAAATACAATGTCCAACTGGCTTGTTCTGATATAAACTCAAATTCACTCCTTGGCCAAGTATAAATTCCAGAAACTTTTGGCCTATGAAATCTTTCTTTAGATAATAATAAGCAGTGACCTTAAGTGGAAGTGCTTTCTGACATCACAAACAGTTGAACTCAGAATAAGGAGAACAAGCTACAGCACATAAAGCCATTCTATAGCCCCATTAATCAGACTTTTTACAACACTTCTTTCTGAAGTAACTGACTACACATATCTAAACTGAAACAACTGGAAATACAACTAAATCTGAGTCTCATGGTTTACGAGAATGAAATCTTACTCTCACTTCCTAGTCGACTTTACTTAGTTAGTATCTTGGCTGACATTCTTGCCTTTTCTTTTATTTACATATCTATGCCATAGCAAGAGCAAGAAAGAAAGATTTTTAAGCTAAACTATTTAATTACCTCTTTTGGAAAAAAAGAAGACAGGTGATAAAAGGTCAAAATACTACCTAGGAAGAGCTGAAAAGACATATGTTTGCTTTTGCCTCTCTGAGAGGGGTTTTTTCTTTCCTCTTTTTTCCCTACCCTACCCTAAGTTAGAAAGTAATAAAGGGTTTAACTTTCTCTCAATTTAATATGCAAAATGTAACTTCATTATTCATTTGGAGGCCATGTGAGTCAATGGATTAAAAAAAAAATGAACAAGAAGTTGAGACAAAGAATTTTAATCCTAACTGACACTGACCCTCTCTTATTATTGTCATCCTTGGCAATTTTATTATCAGACCTTGTGGCTCTCAATAATGGCCTCTACAATGAAGTCTTCTCAATCTACACAACCATTCCTGAGTTTTAGTTCAGCATTTCCGACTACTTGCTTGACATCTCCACAATCGTTGCCCCTTACCACATTCCATGCTCCTGAACCTGAACTGCAGTTTCTCTGCTCACTCTCAAACACCCTCCATCACAGAAGCTCCATCCATTTTTGAAAAACCCCAGCATCCTCTTGGCCAGCTTCTTCTCCTTTATTCCCCTAACTCCTGTACTGCTTCCTCTATAGCAACTTTTCTATCCATTTCTTCTTTTCCACACCCACAGCCAAGAGCAGGTCCTGGTTTACCATGTACATTCACTGCTTCCAGACTTGTCTCGCTTCTGCTTATTCCCAGTTTCTCCTCCTGAAATTCACCCTACACATATGTGGTCATATTAATCTTTCTTCTTCTTTTTTTTGTTTGTTCTTTTTTTTTAAATATTTTAAATATTTGCAGTTTTTATTTATTTATTTGGCTGCGCCAGGTCTTCGTTGCTGCATGCAGGGTCTTTAGTTGCGGCATGTGGGATCTTTTAGTTGGAGCAAACACTTAGTTGCGGCACGTGGAATCTAATTCCCTGACCAGGGCTTGAACCCCGGCCCCCTGCATTGCGAGCCTTAGTCACTAGACCACCCGGGAAGTCCCCTGTATGTTCTTTTTTTATTGAGGCATGATTGACACACAATCAACTGAATATATTTGAAGTGTACAATTGACACACAATCAACTGAATATATTTGAAGTGTACAATTGACACACAATCAACTGAATATATTTGAAGTGTACAATTTGATAAGTTTGATAATCCTATGAAACAGTCACATTCAAGACAATGAACAGATCCATCATCCCCCCCAATTTTTTCTTGTGCCTCTGAAATCCCTCCCTCTACTCCTCTCTCCACTGTGAAGCAACCACTTATCTGCTTCTTATGACTACAGATTAGTTTGTATTTTTTAGAATTTCATGTAAATGGAATCATACAGAATGTACTCTTTTTTGTCTGGGCTTTTCAATCAGCATAATTATTTTGAGATTCACCGATGTTGATGGGTGGATCAATAGTTCTTTCCTTTTTATTGCTGAATAATAGTTCATTGTATGCATAGACCATCATTTATCCATTCATTTGCTGATGGATATTTTGGATATTACAAATAAATCTACAATGAACATTCATGTACGCATCTCTGTACGGACATACGCTTTCTCTGACTTGGATAAATACTGTAAGAGGAAAATGACTAGATCAGTGGTAAGTGTAGGTTTAACTTTTTAAGAAACTGCCAAACTATCTTCCAAAGTGGTTCTACCATTTTACTTTCTCACCTGTAGTCTACGAGAGGTCTAGTTTCTCTACACTGGATATGATCAGTCTTTTTAATTTTAGCCACTTTAATAGGTGTGTAATGATATCTCGTTGTGGTTCTAATGTGCATTTCCCTAATGACTAACAGTGCTGAATATTTTCCATGTGCTTAGTAGCCATCACCTATCTTCTTTGACGAAATGTCTATTCAATCTTTCACCCATTTTTATTAGGTTGTTGATCTTTCTATAATATCGTTCTGACTATGCTCTTCCCAGATTAAAAATCTTCGATGCCAATTGCCTGGCATCGAAGGATATCTAAGACCTGGCCTCAAACCAATATGAAACGACCTTTCTCCCAGAACTCTTTAATAAGCCAAATTGCAGCCCAGCAGAATAACTGGTTTCTAGACACCAACCCACATTTGCATGCCACTATGCCTTTTCTCAGGCTATTCCTTCTAACTAGAAAGCCTCTCACAGAAATTTGTACATACATGTCCAGATCTCTCCTATGTCAAGGCAAAATCAAATAACACCCCTTTCATGAGGGCTTCTGTTTTCCTCAGTCAAAAGCAACTCCCTCCTCTAAACTGTCTCTTGTTCATTTATGTCCATGTTGTTATTTCTATATTGTTCTGACCACAGGAGACACTACAGCTAACGGCTAGGAAGATGGACTCTAGATCCAGACTGCCTGAGTTCAAATCCCATTACTAGCTGTGGGACTCTGAGCTAGTTACTTAACTCCCCTGTACCTTAGTGTAGTGGACACCGGGATGCCCCACCTAGACCCCCTTCAGGCCAGCAAACCCACTGCCCAGCTGCTGGAAGTGTGGAATGCTAAGGGCTCAGAGCTGCACAAGACCTACCTTTTCCAGAGATTCTGGGAGATTATACCCCTCCCCTCACTGTCTGTCCCCCAAGGCAGTCCCCCACAGCGAATGTCTGACTGGCCCTCTATGTTGCCATTCCCGCTCCAAAACTCCTCAAAGGATCCCACTGAGGCTACATTTTTAGCAAAATCCAAATCTTTACCTGTTTTTTTCTCTATCCAAGTGGCTCTCAAATTTTAGTGTCAATCAGAACCACCTGAAAGACTAGTTGAACTGCAGGATGCTGCCCGACTCCCCTGAGTTCCTGAGTCAGGGTTCCTGAGTGAGACCTGAGAATATGCATTTTCAGGTATCAATGAGACCACTGCCCTCCCCATCCTGCTTTGCTCCCCTGCTCAGGTTCCTGCTGAGCCCTCCCTCAATAAATCACCTTCGCAAGACTCTGCATCTCAGGCTCTGCTTCTAAGAAACTTGACCTAAGACACACAACTTAATGTATAAAACATGTACATTATTAATTAGACTAAATGATAATTGTGGAGATAAAATCAGGAAATATATGTGCTATGCTCAGAACAGTACATAGCACATAAAAAACTTTTAATAAGAATTAGTTACCATGATCAGCTCCCCTAATATTACTAAACATTACTTGAGCATAGGGTCTAACCCTTATCCAACTTTATATCTCTTATATTACCTATGACCAATACCTACAATTGAAATCAATCTAGTGGGCTTAATGTATTGTTCATTGCATTAGCTAAAATAATTGCACCTTGGTCTCTACTGAAAGAGAGATATAATACCTGCTCTCTGAAAGAATTCTGGAGGAAAACAAAGTACAAGCACTCAGTTATAGTTGCAGGCAATGTTCAAGAAAGAATTCAAGAAATGAGAATAAAAAGCTGGGAGTGGATCATCAGTGGGATTCCTACAAGGTGACTACTGCAAGGGAAAGAGTGTCAAATGTTATCTGGAAAGAATGTTAAAGGAACTAAATGGCAGATCACATATACACGTGAATAAGGCCCTATTATAAAATAGATTACCAGAAAAAACAATGAAAGTGAACAAATCTTTAATTTCCTGATCATAGATCTATTGCTTGACTTGGTAAACCATTTGCAATTAGAGCAGTCAGAATTTTTTGGTGTTTAGGTAAACAATGGACATCAACCAACTTCTCTAGCTAGACTTTAAAGAAAATCCATTAAGATGCCTAGCCATTTTGCAGAGTTATCTTGATGAGGCCCACACTTCTCAAAACAGAATAATCATGCTATGTCCACTGCCATCATCCCAAGAGAATACAGAGTGGTATAACAAGTAGAAGACACAAAATTAAAAAGGCAGATAGTCTTAGGGAATGAATTTTCTTTTTCTTTTTTTTTGGGGGGGGGTCATGAATTTTCTTGATGGAAAATAACTTCAAACACTACTTCTATGTTAAAACATGTAGGTATATTCTTGATACGTGTGTAAATTACACCACTGTATGCTCGTGTCAATACTCACCAAACTCTATACTTAAGATCTATACATTATACTGTATGTCATTTTTACCTCAATTTTTTTAAAAAAAGAGGCATATATTATGGAATAGAATATAATATTCAAATCGATTTTTAAGATCAAGCATTCTGGAAACTTCAACAAAACTGAGCTTTCTGGAAGCACAATTTGGCCTATGACCCATGACTTCACAAGAAAATGATTTTACCTTCTTCTGCTATTCAGGTACTTCAGTAGAAAATTTGAGAAGCAGAACACCAAGAAACCAATTATTGGTTTTTCATTGGTTATTTTATATAATTTGAGCCTTTTCTGGAAATTTAAATGGGTGACCTGGTAGGATTACCACCTAAGACTGGTCTGTGCCTTAAAACACATTTCCTAAAACAACCTCTTCAAAAGAAATACCAGAAAAATCACCGCAACCACAGTAGCCCCAGTGGGGCAGCCCCACTGCTTCTGTTCATTAAAGGAATAACTACAGAAAGTTACCAGATACCTGTAAAGCTGTTTAACACAGAGAACTTACATTAATACTCCCCTACAGAGAAAAGGGCTCTGAAAGTTTGCTCAGCAAAATGATTTGGCTCAAGGCCAGCATCAAAAACAGCATCTAATCCAAAAAAAAAAAAAATATATATATATATATACACACACACACACAACACTCTTAAAAATCATGAATCTAACGTGAGCTCTTTTGTATGTAATAATAATTATATAAACCTGTTCAATAAACATCTGTTAATTCACGGAGTTGAACAGGCAGTGGATTCTATTAACCAATAATTTTCTAAAATGGAAAGCAAAGTCCTACATCTTGGAAGAACTTGGCAGGATAGCAACAAAGAGTGATATAATATCAGAGCACTGAACAACAGAGCTGAGCAGGCCGGGCCACCTGGGCCCATACTCGATTTGACAGTAGAGACAAGGGCTTGCTGTGGAAGGATATGGCTTCCACCCCTGACATCAACCTCACAAGATTATGGATAAACTCCAAAACCTCCCAATTGCTATAATGAGGGGTGGGACGGAGGGGTGAGGGGAGGGTGATATTCGTCCAGAAATTTTTAGGACTCTAAGGCATTACCACTCATTCAAATTCACAAGAATGTGGGTGAATAATCCTTTGCTGGCTTCATCCATGATTCCACAGATTTAAACTAGAGATTCTTCAGCATTCAAAAAGAGAGCCTCCTTCGATGATAGCACTCCATCCCAGCAGTGTTTCAGATGCCCTTCCATTGGGGCCTCCTTAACTCACATCTTTCTAACCTAGAGGTGCATAATGTATTTGTGGAAGATGAGCACTGTGTTCTTAAACATGAGTGGGATGGTATTTCTGGTTCTGTTTCTGCTTTTTGACGAATACTTTTTTTTTGTTGGACTTCCATGATCATAGTGGTGATGTGATCTTAGTCAATGTCTTCTTGGAAAAGTTAACAAGCACTCAAGTTTTTTCCAGGGTCTTTTTTTTTGCGGTACGCAGCCCTCTCACTGCTGTGGACGCGCAGGCTCAGCGGCCATGGTTCACGGGCCCAGCCGCTCCGCGGCATGTGGGATCTTTCGGGACCGGGGCACGAACCCGTGTCCCCTGCATCGGCAGATGGACTCTCAACCACTGCGCCACCAGGGAAGCCCTTTCCGGGGTCTTTAATGAAGAAACCAACTTGTGTGAATTATCTGATACTTGCACATCACTTTTCCTTTCTAAACTGCCCTTTGAAATCTACAAATTCCTTTGTAGGCTGGGTATATCTAAAACCTTAAACCAAGAGGCAAGCACCTGAAAAGTTACCCCAACTGTGCTATTTTGTTTGGTCAAATCATCCTGTTCTCACCCCCTCCTACTCAAAACTGTTAGTCTACATGCAAATAGAGAGGGTAAGATAGGGTGGGAAATTGAGCAACTAAACCTCAAACAGGAGGCTTTGGTAGAGCAGAAACAAATACTCTGGAAAAGAAGTAGAATCAGAGATGTTTTTTTTTTTAAAGGATGAATTGCCATGTTAAGGTAAAGCCATTCTCAGTCATTTGCATGGATTTATGTCCTGCCAAAAATATTTCTTAGGTAGTAGAGAGGTTAGACAATACGGAAAAGGCAAAAAATGATGTCATAATAATTGCTGTAGATAAAAAGACCTCAGGAGAGCCCCATCACCAGACTCAGTATTAACTTCTGGATTGTCTTCCCACTGATTCACTTCCATATCATCTTCTTATCACTCAAGGTTTTAGAAAAAAATTACCGCTAGCAAGTTTAAAATATTTACAAACCATAAGATATAACCACATCTCCAGAGTCACTCACAGTAACTGCTTATCTGGAGCATTAAACACATGCACACACACACAAAACAAACCTAAAATACTACCATCTTCCCAAAATATCACATTCCACCACTGTTAGAAACCTAGAAAATAAGTGTTGTGGAATTAAAGATTTAATGAAACTAGATAGAATAATTAAAAGAATTAATTAATGAGATACTTAGAAGTTAAGCTGAGTGAGTAACCATGTCTTTTTGCTTAAAATTAATACTGTGGTCAAAAAGTAAGTGAAATCATACCAGTCTACTTACAACACAACCTCTTTGTGTACCAGGTCATTTAAGCTAGGCCCACTTCATACACATAAAATGTGAGAGAAAAAGGTCAATTTATTTTCCACAAATAGCCAGAAAAGGGTTTAAAAATTAAGAATGAATAACACTCCAAATCTGTAATCACTAGACCCTCACCACTGTCTGTTTTGTTCACTGATGTTCAGCTCTGTTCTTCAGAAAAGGAACAGCCCTCAACATACTCAGCACTCCTGGGTTTAGATTCCAAATCCCATTTCATCCACTTTACTCTCTCCACATACCTTTTGGTATCCAACTAGCATTTGGGCATATGAGAATCATCTGCACAGGGCTTGTGAAAAATACAAATCCTTAGATCCTACTCTGAAGATTCTGATTTGTTCAGGAGGAGACCAGGGAGGCAGTAGTTGGGGCAGTAGTAGTAGTGACATCTCAAGGCCTGATTTATTTACCTCTTCATCTGCACTTTCACTTTATAGGGTCTGATGTGGTATCTTTCAGTGACTATCTTGGGTTCTGCTGTTTAAGCTCCAAAGTCTCTCCTCCTTCACGTGCCCTCACAGGCACAACCCTCATCTACCCAACCTGTCCTGTAGCCCATGCATTAAAAAGCACGGGCATGATGTTAGCTATAAGTATGTGAGAGCAGGGGGAAAAGTGGTGAATTGGACTTAGACTCTAGAGTCAGAATGACCAGAATTCAAATCCTGAAGCATAGACAGCATATATGGATAAGATATTTAGCCACCTGCAGTCTTAGGTTCTTCACAAGTAAAATGGGGAATAATAATCTCTCTCTCATAGTATTACTGTAAAGATTAAATAAGATGATTTTAAATACCTATGGCATTGTCTGGAACATTACACTCTAATAAACAGTAGCAATTATTATTATGGAGAAGAATTTATAACAATGGTTAAAATCCATCAGTTGAATGCAGTGAGAATTGTTATCATTCCTTTTAATGGGATGTCTAAATACCAAGTAAGTCAGATTTTTCACTACTAACCATCTGTTCAAACTCAGATTGAGCAGATCCTTACCAACCTGAGGTCACACTGTACTCCAAAATAAAACCTTTGAAATGGAGTGTTCTCCTTATGAAGCCAAGTACAGCATTTTAAGGGTGGGTGAAACGAGGTCTTTGCTACCTCAGCAAAACTGACTAAAAATGACTTTGATCTATAAATTCCTAAATACTTGGAGCTGCAGGGTCCTTAGAGATTGCCTATGTCCCTCCCTCCTGTCATGGTTGTTGAGACTAGCTGAAATGTCCCTGTTCTTTGGACCTGAACAAGGGAAACATGAAGAAACCAGATGAGAATTTGTCATCTTACTTCAAAAGAAAGAACCTTAAGTTGGGGGAGGGGAAGTTGGGGTAAGTCCTATTATCTTTCCGTTTTTTGTAGGTGCTTTTACTGATTTGGACATTTTTTAAAAACACAATTTTACTTTTAACAATGATTTAAAGGACAGTCACTTGATATGTAATACTGGAGTAATACCTGTCTGTACTAAGTCGTAATGCCCATCTTCTCTACTACTGTGGAAGCTGGCATTGGGGATACCTATTTTTACTTACTTTATATTCTCGGGGCTTAATACCATGCCTGCCAAGCAAATGTCAGGACCTCAATAAATGTTCCCTGAGTGTATATAATGGTTTCTGTGATCATCCATTCAAGAGTTTACTTCTGATATGGCGAGAGTTGTTTCAACTGCTTTTCTGACATCAGCAGAGGATCAGACCAAGGCCAAGAGTAATCCCTTAACACACTAATGTCTCTCGCAGCTGAAACAAACCCAGCAATTGTTTATTGGGGGTATCTTCCATGTGCCTTGCACTCTGCTCAGAAAAGGGCAATGTTCTGCAACGTAAACATGGGCCTTTCAGCCTCCTACATAAAAAAAGGTACTAGTCAGGAACTTGGGAAGAATACTAAATAATTTGAATTTTGAATATTACAATTCGTCAATGTTTCTGGGACATTCTTCCCCTTGTGGCTGTAATGGGTCATAGAGTCACAAGGAGTTACCATGGGAAGGACCTTCCCGATCATTCCAAGCCAGGCCAAACACTTAGTTAATGAAAGAGAAAACTGAGGCCTGTTGAAATAAAGGGTCTGGTACAGGTTACACACTTAGTGCCACAAAACCCAGGGCTGGAATCTGGGTTTCTCAATTTTCAGGACTTACACCCTAACACACGAATATACTGATGAGGTCTGTAACACTGGAGGGAAAGGATCATACATATTACATTTTTTAAAATTTATTTATTTATTTTTGGCTGCGTTGGGTCTTTGTTGCTGCACATGGGCTTTCTCTAGTTGCGGCGAGCTGGAGCTACTATTTGTTGCGGTGGGCATGCTTCTTCTCATTGCGGTGGTTTCTCCTAATGTGGAGCACAGGCTCTAGGTGTGCGGGCTTCAGTAGTTGTGGCACTAGGGCTCAGTAGTTGTGGTGCACGGGCTTAGTTCCTCTGCAGCATGTGGGATCTTCCTGGACCAGGGATTGAACGTGTGTCCCCTGTGTTGGCAGGCGGATTCTTAACCACTGCACCATGAGGGAAGCCCCTACATTTTTATATTGTCTCTCCTTACAATCTTATACACTTATGCTAGATGTGAAGGCAAACGCTGATTTTTCTGAAAGTGCTTTTCTAACAAAAATGTATTGTACTAAATAAAACCTAAATAGCATTATTATTCAAAAACAAATTTCTTTAAATGGAAAACAAAACAAAACATAAAACCTCCTGAAATGCTTTCTCGGAAACCATTTTATAAAACTGATGATCATAAGGAATTTTTACATTAAAAAAAAAGTGTTATCATTGGGCTACGTTACTGATTCAAGATGCAGCATCAAATAAGTAACTGATATGTGGTTATTTCTGTATTTCCGCTCTTCTTTCCTGGTGTGTGTGTGTATTTAGAATAGAATATACAAAGGACTCAAAAGAGCTATAAAGCTATATTTATAGTATATAAAAACTGAGCTCTGCTGTAAATTACCTAAACGTTGATATAATAACTTTACTTAACATTTTTTTGCTTTCATAGTGTTTATAAGGGTTCCTGAGAGCATGACTTCAGATAGTGCTAAACTCTTAGAAAAGTTGTTCCAGTGAATTTGATTTGATGCTTTCATTTTCTCAAAAAGAGCTCCTATATCAAAAGGAGGCATTCAAAATCACTCCACTGAGCTCCAGTTGAAGTACTTTAGTGTGCTGTCAATTCAGCCTTTAAAATATCAGACCTGCACGCCACGAGAGAGAAGCCCGTGCATAGCAACAAAAGATACTGCGTGCCGCAACTAAGACCCAATGCAGCCAAAAATAAATAAAATAATAAATCGGTCTTTAAAAAGTATATATATTACCTGGCTCCATTCATGCCTCTTCAATCCCTGTGGCCACCCTAGATGAGTTCCCAGTTACTTCCAGCCTCTGATGCTGTAATAGTTTCCTCACCTGATGCTCCTGCCACCCATCCCCTCCTCCAGTGTTGCCGGTGCAGGGTGCATTCTATGGGGCCTGCTTCAATTATCCTCCACTGCCTGGTCTGGCAATTTTGAGTTCCTAGGATCTGACCCATTATTACCTTGAAGCATATTTCCCTTTCCTAAAGGTCCTTGGGCTTCCCAATCTCTACCATGCCCTTGCTCTAGGTTTTCCCTTCACCAGGACTGTCCTTTCCCCTTATTTATTCAAACAACAAATATTTATTGACCACCTATTCTCTATCACCTACTAAAAATACAAAACCAAATAAAGTAATCTCCCCACACTCAGGGGCTATGCCCAAATCCCAATCTCCAAGGCCCATTTCCAGTTCCCATGAAGACGTCCTTAATAATGGAGTCAGATGTTACTGCTCCCTCATCTAACCTCCTTTTAGCATTTTTTTTTTTTTTTTTGGCCACGCCATGCGGCTTGTGCGATCTTAGTTCCCCAACGAGGGATCGAACCTGGGCCCATGGCCATGAAACCGTGGAGTCCTAACCACTGAACTGCCAGGGAATTCTCAGCATACTATTGTCTTTACCTCTCCAGTTATTAATCACTTTATCCAAGGGTCAACACACAGGTGTTGAGCATCCACTATACTCAATTCCCCTTGTGTTATCACATTAATATCTTATAAGGAGGTTATTTCTGTACTTCCTCTCCCTTCCTATTGTACTCACTCCTTGTGAGCAAGGATATCACCTTACCCACCCTTATCTTCTTGGTACCATTCACAGAACATAGCAGTTGCTCAATAAATAAATGCTGAAAGAATTAACAGACCTATAAATGAATGTGGTGGGGGGAGTATTAACTCAACACTATTCCTCTTCTCCCTGTCTCGATTCTTCATAGATTATTTTAAAATTTAAATGTACCCTCCTCTCATTCAGTGCTGCAAAAAAAAAAAAAAAGGCAATTAAGAATAGCACACTTGGGGCTTCCCTGGTGGCGCAGTGGTTAAGAATCCGCCTGCCAATGCAGGGGACCCGGTTTGAGCCCTGGTCCAGGAAGATCCCACATGCCGCGGAGCAACTAAGCCCGTGGGCCACAACTACTGAGCCTGCGCTCTAGAGCCGTGAGCCACAACTACTGAGCCCACGTGCTGCAGCTACTGAAGCCCACACGCCTAGAGCCCACGCTCCGCAACAAGAGAAGCCACGGCAATGAGAAGCCCGCGCACCGCAAGGAAGAGTAGCCCCCGCTCGCCACAACTAGAGAAAAGCCCGCGTGCAGCAACAAAGACCCAATGCAGCCAAAACTAAAAAATAAATTAAATAAATAAATTTAAAAAAAAAAAAAAGAGCACGCTTGTTTAAGACACTCTTCTCAGTCTGAAAGGTCTCCTTACTAGCTCACCTGACTGCTATCAGGGAATTTCAAAGAAAAGTCTTGAGAAGTATGAGAGAGCACTTTAACTGCAAGGAATGCACATGGTTTGCCTCTAATTCTGCCAACTACAGAGAAAGCCATCCAGAGTACCAGGCATCCTCTTCCAAGCATAATAGTATATTCCCCAAAGCCTGCCACCAGGTACAAACTTCTGTACCACCTTTCATGCTGAGCAGGAATGTCTCCAAGAGTGCCAGAGGCACTCTAAAAACGGTGCAGAAAAAGACACTCAGCTCCTGGAAGAAGACAGGGCATTCCTGAGGTCAGCACCACGCTGTGCTCTCCATCTCTGTAAGAACCCCTCCTGGACTTGCACAGTTCCTGACCCCTCTCTAATCACAAACCTCCCAGATAAAACTGCAACCCCACATTCCTTCTCCTTCCTGTGCTTTATTTTTCCTGTAACATACTACCATCTAACATATCATACAGCTTACTTGGTTTATTTTATTGTTTGTTTTCCCTCATGAGAAGATACCTTCCATCCAGGAAGCATTTTTTAACCATCTTATTATTACCATAGTCCCAGAGACTAGAACAGAGCCTAGCCCATAGTAGCAGCTCAATAAACGTCTGCTGAATGAATGCTACAATTCTTTTATTATTTATCTTTAACTGTATAATACTACCCATTATAGGATACCTCCCTCATCCCCAAGAAAGCCACTTGTCTTCTGGTTTTTGTTTTCATACAGAAATGACTGTAAATATAAGATCATATGTTACGTGTATGAATAGACAAATGAACCCACACATAAACACAGATGTACTGAATACATCTAACAGAGGCAGGAGTGTCTTTTTTACAAAGGAGTATAATTATAGCTGCTAAGTTAATCTATTGATATAGGCAAAGCACTTGACTGCTTTACATAGGTTATATCTTTTAATTTTCAAAATAACTTTAAAAAGTAACCATTATTTTTCTTTTTTATGGATGAGAAAAACA
The DNA here is from genome assembly GCF_059928025.1 of Delphinapterus leucas. Taxonomy (NCBI): domain Eukaryota; kingdom Metazoa; phylum Chordata; class Mammalia; order Artiodactyla; family Monodontidae; genus Delphinapterus; species Delphinapterus leucas. The sequence goes on along the minus strand of NC_143132.1, from coordinate 54,501,507 downwards.
AAATACCATGGAACTAAGTGCCTAGCTCAAACTCAGACAAATAAGAGGTAGCAGAGATGACACTCAAACAGGGCTTGTGTGACACACAATGATACTTTTAAAACCATGCTGCCTCCCGGGTAGATATTAAAAGACCAACTTAATTAGGTTTCTGAGTGTGGCTGGATCCAGAATATCATTTTAAATCATGAAAAAGAAGCCAGGCAAATGCAGGGGGGAAAAAAGCAACCATTCCAAGAATCAGAAATTAGAGAGTACAGGCTTAAGAGTCCCTGGATAAGTCAGGACACTGGAAAAGGAACTTTGCACTTAGATGCTGGCCCCTCCCGTGTGATCCTAGCAAGTTACTCATCCTCTTGGAGCCTCAGCTTCAAAATTTGTGAGAGAAGGGAAGGGAAGGGGAGGGGAGGAGAGAAGGGGGTAGCTGGATAAATTATACCTACCAGCAAAAACCTGTTATATGAGATACGTGAAAGTGCATATTAGAGTGCCTGATATACAATAGGTAGTAAATATGTTATATTTAATGTCAGATTTTACTGATTTCTTGAAGGGCAGGACAAATATAAAACAAAAAGAAAAACCAACTGGGATAGGTTTCATGAGCATGACATGTCAGACGGGCCCACAAAACTCTGAATTCAGCCTTACATTTCATTCACCTACTAAGTTAACTCCCAAATGCCTCTTTACTTGATAAGTAATGAAGTAGGTACTGTTGGGTCATGAGAGGCAAAAGCATCACCAACAAATAAGACGAAGTTCAATAATTTCATTTACTGAATAGCTATTTAGTGAATGGTCACCAATACCATTAATATACTAAGTTTTAGAACCGTCGTAAATTCTTTCAAACTTTTCTTAAGTTTCTGAGGAAAACTATAATTCATGCCATTATCCTGAGTTTAGCTAATAAAATTTATGTATTACTTATTTATAGCATATTTATTTACAGTATAACTCTTTAAAATTTTTGAGAATGTTTGAGTTTTATTTTCATGTTGTCAGAGCAAATACTTTTCTAGCACTATCTCTCTATAATATAAAACAGCTTGTTTAGGCAATTGTTACTTGAATAGCACTTACACGTTTTAAAGCAAGGAAATAAGTACTGATTAATCTTTCAAACTATCTTGAACATTATGAAGTTTACCTCAAATACTCATTACTCACAAGTCAGAACAAATAAACTAGCAGAGCAGTTATGTTAATAGACCATAACAGATACTGGATGGCTAAAGTTACTCAAGAAATCAATATAATCACTTTTCCTTCTGAATATACAGCAGGGGTTGGGGGGATTAAGGAACCATACATTATTTTCAGGTACAATAACTATATCACATTTGTAGTGAAATAAAATAATTTTACAGGTATGCTTAATGAAATGCCCAGCAAGACAACCAGTTTTCCAAATATGATCAATTATCTAATTCATACATTTTAAATTAATAAGACATATTTAACGAAAAAATTTCTTGCATTATTATTATTACTACAATTTTTATGAAGGTAAATTTTTTTTTTGTTATTTAACTCAGAAGTCCAAATCCTTCTCATAATCATAACCTAAAAAGAAAGTAAAGAGGATACCAGTTTTTTTTTTTTTTTGCGGTGCGCGGGCCTCTCACTGTTGTGGCCTCTCCCGTTGCAGAGCACAGGCTCGGGATGCGCAGGCTCAGCGGCCATGGCTCACGGGCCTAGCCGCTCCGCGGCATGTGGGATCTTCCCGGACCGGGGCACGAACCCGTGTCTCCTGCATCGGCAGGCGGACTCTCAACCACTGCGCCACCAGGGAAGCCCGATACGAGTTTCTTGCAAAAATTATCTGTCTCATGTGAGATAAAATGAGCTTATCACATTTCCTAAAATGATTTGTCACTAAAACCACTTGATAATGATTTATTTAATCATGTAGCCCTGTGTATCATGATATCTAAAAAAAAATCTGGGTTTTATTTAGTCAATAACCAATAAGCAAATAACCAGTGTTCTGAAAAAGGGCTTTAAAAACCATGGTCCTTAAGTTACTCACGCTAACATTTCCTAAAATTATGGCAACAGGAAATACAAAATTTAAAAACCAGTAATTTATGGCCAGGAATGACTAGAGAACGAATGTTATCTCAGCAAAGTCTAAAGAGTTGGGGAATCAAAATACGGATGGTCTGTGGATCCCAGGTCTTAGAGTCGATCTTCAGAGGGCAGAGAAAAAGGTGATAATTCAAATAAACTTCACATTATCGAATCAGTCTACTGTAAGCTAGGAAGCCGGCAGGAAAGCTCTGGACAGGTTAGGTACTACAGTATGGAAAAACTGGTTACTGGCCAGAGGTACCTACGTAAAAGTAAAAGGTTAAGGATTACCTGGAGATTTCATGTATAATAATATTCCTACTAGAAACAATTAGCATGTTGGAGCTACTGCAAAAAAGCACTCTCCTTTTTACACACCAGCAACACTTTACTGCCCTTTCTCCCAAACTCTGAAAAGGATTGGCAGAAGAGCACATTTCAAAATCTTTGTTTGGAGCCTAGTAATTTACGATCATGTCACCAAACTGAATGAAAGACCCAGCACAACTGTGGTTTTAGCTACTTAATGCATCATCACTACCTACTGGGCAAGACTCAAACTCAACCAGGGAAGCACCACAGACTACAAACAGGGTAATGGACTTCCTGCTGAATATCCCACCAACTGCCACTCCTGAAATAAGACTGAGAAAGGTAATTATTGCTCCTGTTAAGAAAATAATTCCACGGACCAGCACAAACATAGTGAACGCATTACTGTCTTTTCCAAATGTGTAGGGGATTAAACCTCTACACTCCCGAGTCGCCCAAACGACCACCCTCACGTTAGACAAGTTGCATTCTGAAACCTTCTGCTTCCAACTAAACATAAGGTACTGATCTGCTATCACCCTCCTCCCACAAAAATTAAAAGCTTTTATTTCCATTTAGCTGCCACTTAAGATTTATAAAAAGTTTGTTTTTTCCTTTCTTTCCCTTAACTCAAGTCCTCACAGAGCATACTTTCCTCATCACAAGTTGCCAATTTTTGGAACATTATAAATCCCATCAAGTTGCACTTATATGATGTGACAATTAACTTTTAATGATGGATAACAGAGATGGATGCTTAAAGTCATTCTGCATTCTATTACTGTACCCATCTGATAAAGGAAAGCTCCTTCATAAAGGTCAAAACTTTTCTTCTTTAATCAGAACTCTAAAAGACAGACTAACTTTGAAAATATATTAAATTGGTTGGGCCAAGAGATGTGTAATAGAATATAGAGGATTTTGTCAGTACACTGCAGAGGTAAAGAAATGTCTCCACTCCATTCCAACAGAAACAATTTCTATTATGTTTATAACTAAGAAAAAAATGATTTCATAAATAACTAGCATTTTATATTCAAGAACTATACTTATAATTTTCTAGATGTGACGTTTTAATATCTGATGTCTAAAGACAATCTCCTCAGATTCAACTGTCTGCAGGGTCTCCATGTACAGCTGTGCAAGCTGTGCTGTGCACAACCCTAGGGGGCGCCATTCACAGCAGAGGGCATAGATCTATATATTTATTATGACAATTTCCTGCCAAAAGGCAGTAAAGTGTCTTGTTCTAACAAAATCAATCTATTATGACAATTTTCCAACATTTGAAACTAGAGTATCTCAAGAAAAGGGTGTTTTTTTTCTGAATCACACAAAGAAGCAGAAGATGCCTGCAACTGCTGGGACTACATAGCTCTTATTCTCTGGAAATTCCGGGCTGGAGGATGGCAGGTGAACTCCGAGAAGCAATGCTTTGATAAGGCATTACAGGCTTCCTCCCTGGACTGCAGAAAAGAGGTTAATTTCTCCCAAATGAAACACAGAAATACAAACCTTGAAAATATTATCGAGGGTCTTAACTCACCAATGTTCGTGCACATGCATTTCAGGGGATTCAGTCAGAGATACAAGGTATGTGGTCACTATGTTTCACTACAGTAGTTTCTTAATAAGGCCACCATGAGGCGTCGCAGTACACAAATCTTTCACAACTAAATCTGTTAGGGTTTAAAAACTTCTTTCTCCTGATCAACAGCTTTATACTTTCTTGGAGAGAACAAAATCTAACAGCCCTAGAATAACTTCAATGGCTCTTTCGCTTAAGATTAGGACGAGCTGCTATAAGGCTGAGATGTTTTTTCCTAATACCAGACTGTAATAAACTCATGGCATTTGATAAACTGGCATGCCATTTAACAATGTGTTATTGTTTTGCAAATTCTTCCTGTTTTCACAGGACACAGGGAACAACACCAAAGCCATGTATCTGTTAGATACCAAAATTATGTTACACTACTAAATAACTTAGAAGTCAAGTAGCACAATAATAAAATACTTTCAAAGTTAATACGTATGCTGTATTACATACAGCTCTACTCTAACAATACATTATTTTCGTTCTTTAATGTTTTTAACCATTATGAACAACACACCAAAAAAAGTCACATATTCCTGCTGTGAAAATGGCGCCATCAATGGACTAAAAATATTTTCTACATCATTTTGGAGCTAAGCAGATTTCTCTAGCAAAACACCAAATCAGAAGTCTTACGTCTTGGTTCCAGCACTGCCACTCACATGGCCTGGGTCCCAGTTCCTTAATCTGGGCCTTTCTTTCTTCAAATTTAAAATGATGGATTACAGGCCTCCAAGATCATCTGCAATGTCCCTTCTAGAGCTCAAATTCTACTATTCTCTTTGAATGTAAATTATCTGAATCCTAGGACTTCCCTGGCAGTCCAGTGGTATAAGAATCCACACTCCCACTGCAGGGGGCACGGTTCAATCCCTGGTAGAGGAACTAAGATCCCACATGCCGTGCAGTGAGGCCAAGAAAAAAAGATTATAACATTAAAAAAAAAAAATTATCTGAATTCCAAAACTGTTTTCTTTTTTATATTTGCAGCACAATCTTATTTTAAAAAAAAACAAAACAAAAACACAGATATTTCACCTCTTAGAATACTATATAATACTACCTTTTTTAACTTTAGAAGTTTACCATATGCTTGGGATGATTTAAGAAATAATTAACAAGCAAATGTGAATATGGCAACGTGTTCGACAAAGAAGAGGTACTTTTATCCTGGGCCGGAACCTCAACATTACGATTCAACAGGAGCCAAGACGGGTACAGGGCACTACGCAGTGGTACAAAGGCCATGCTGGCAGCACAAGAGGCAGTGTAAGGGAGAGAGTGAGTAGGAGCGTGGCCTCCTTAGAGTGAGCTGGAATGGAATGCCAGCTCCACCACTTACCGGAAGAATGACCTTGGGCAAGTTGCCGAGCCTCTGAGACTCAATTCCCTCATCTAACATGGAGATGATAATTCCTCCCTCACAGGCTGTTTCAAGGTGGAAAGAGAGGAACCACTGGATTCAACTGCTTAAAAACTGAGGGTGGGGAGGAACTCTACCTAATTATCCTCATGATTTTTATTTTCATACCTCATTTCAAATGAAACGCCAAAGTAACGTTCACAGTTTCTAACCCCTTCCATCTTTATACGCTTTCTTCAATAAACACAGGCTCTGGCTTTTCTTCAAACTGTGATTCTTCAACAAACTTCTTTATCCATTAATACTACACCGTGTCCCAGAGTTGGTATAAATATGCAAAATCAAATTATGAAAATTAAATTGAAACAAAAGGAATCTGTAGAAATAAATATTTTAAATAAATTTCTTCTGTGTCAGACCTTAAATCTATTAAATAAAAAAAAAGGTTTGGGAGATCTAATGCAATCAACCTTTTATCATTCTCCCACAGTACAATAATTAAGTAGGCCTCTTTACTCTTAGGGAACTTTGAGATAAGATCCTAACAAATAAAACTTTTCTACTATGTAAAATATGAGTTGAATAATTGATCCTCTCGTTATTTTTGGATAGAAATATCTTCTCTTGTAAAGTTGGCAGCAGTGCCATATTGAATTCTCTAACTGGCCTGTGAAACGTTCCTTTTCTACAGAGTGCCAAGTTAAAATGCCTTTTAAATTTAAAAAGAAAAAAACTTTAGCACTTCCCATCACTTCTTTGAAAACACCAGTTGATATCACATTATAATATATGTCCTAGAAATGGGTGTAGCTTAGATATTCAGATATCAATTCATATTTTCCAATTAATTTTCATTACGGTTTCAGAAATATGTCTCACAGGAAAAAAAAATGGCCCCAACACATAATCCAAATCTCACTTAAGAATCCTAATATACACTTCAAAGCACATTCTTTGTCCGTGTGTGGTTGCTATGCATTTAATTTTCCACCACAAGCTGTAAAAAAGTTAAGTCAAATGGACAATCGTTCCACATGATCTGAGAACACTTATTTAAATATACAAATAGATTTAAATACACCAGAAATTTACGGCCCATTCCACTGATATCTTATAGCCCACAGGACATTGACAATTAAACAACCATATTGTCTATGCCACTGCCGTTCCAGGTATTTACAATAAGTTATCAGGTTGAAAGTAAAAAAAGAAAAAAAAATCATAGTTTAAATAAGATAAATTCTGCTCTTCACCGTGGGCAGTTCTCTAGAGGAATGGTCAGAATACAGGGTTTTCTGTCTCAGGGGAGCTACTGCAAACTCAGTAACTCGGGTCCAGCCACTTGACAACATTGAACCTGTTTCCTCATCTGCAAAAATGGGACTAATGATACCCTCCTATCTACTTCACAGCATAAAGAGCAAATAAGATGTCAGTGAAGTCACAGTGTAAACTCTAGATTGCAATAACAAGTGTTAACATATATTACTCTTGTGCCTTTAAGGGTGACAAACTTACAATAAAGAAAGACTTGATGACTAATGACCAAAAGGATGAGAGCAAAGAAGTTTTAACAGTTTAAGTCTTTATTTGGAGACTATGCTAAAGATGCTGGAGGGCTCTCAGAGAAAATTTTTATTCAGCTCTAGGAAGCTTGGGCAGACTAAACTGTTTTTGTAAGGGCAAAGGGGAACTCGCTGTGCTTACTACAAGACATCAGAAATGCAAATTAGAGCACAGTAATTTATTAATTGTGCAGATGTGAAACTGCTTTAAATAAACATGCCCTAAATGAGATTGAACTGCAGAGGGGGTAAGGGGGTACCTGTCTTGACTGGTGTGTCAGAACCAAAGAAGGATGCCTTCGTCTGGCCAGCTTCTAAAGGAGAGAGCTAATGCCATAGCTGCTTCTCAGGGGAAATGTTTGTTCCCCCCAACTCTGACAACACTCAATAAAATGCATGACAGGTTTATTTTATGATCACAAAACTAGAATTTTTAGCACCTTTTAAAGAGGAAGTCTGAATAAGAAAATTCCAAAAATAGGAGGAAAAATACAAACTACCTTGTTTTATTTATTTGTAAATAAATTCAGTCCTAATTGAAATAGTATACATGAGGGTGATCCATGACATATGCCAGCATTAGTGATGAGGGAAGAAGGTATAGGATGATAGCTTATAAAAAATAATTCTATCACAAACCCCATTTTCTTCATTGATAATGTGTCGATAGAAGTATGTTAATAATGACATTTAAATAAACAGCTAAATATGATTTGGCAGTTGTGGTCACCAGAGCACCTCTGTGCAGGCAATACTGCCAAGGCTTAAAACCATGTCTGTGTATGAGGTAATCCCAGAATCGGTGGCTTTGCTTCAATCAGGGCAGGATTCATTTACAGGCCTCTGATCTTTACACTAATCCATTCCTGTACCTTGCAGAATCTCCTATATCTAGTACATAGTATAAAACAGAGCAATTCAACATAAATGAATCAGACACCTACTGTACTGTTCTACGAACTGTGGGTACAAAGATAAGTAAAATCCAGATCTTACTGCTTAAGAGGGTCACAGTTTTTAAGATCTGAGGCTACCAAAGCCATTCCTCTGAGATGTTCTTACTAACACTGTGACCCCCTCCCCGCATTGGCTGTATTTTTCTGCCTACTGATAGCCAGTCTATCTCCATATACTGTCCTGCTCTAGGGGACCTCCTGGAATTTACCTTTTCATGCCCATCTACGGCCTCTAGCAGATACCTCATGCTGAGCTACACACTGTCTACCCCCTTAACTCAGTCAACTAATATTTTTTGAGTCCCTACACTTTTATAGGTATGGGAGATACAGCAACAAACAAAAATTATCTCTATTCTTATCAGATCCCTCATGCTGAGCTAGACTCTGTCCTCATCCCTACAAATTAGCCTAATTCTGCCTATTCATTCAACAGTATCCACTGCACTCCTACCACGATCTAGGTGCTGAGGATACGGCAGTAAGCAAAACAAAGTCTTTGAGCTCATGGAATTTATGGAAATTTGGTGTGACACTGCCCAATTTTGACCTATGGTCTCCAAAATGGGGTTCCTGAGCCCCAAAACATGAATAAGACTTAGCCCACTGGAGTAGGTAAGAAGGAAATAATATAATTTTTCTTTACATTCAATTTATTTTTTATTTCTAAGCATTTATATTTTATTACATTAAATAATATCTTAATAGCCCAGTATACGTAAGTTATAAATAAATGTACAGATATTGAAGATATATGCTCCAATTCTTTTACTGAAGGGAATAGCACTTAAAAAGTCTGGAGACCATTGGCTTGGATGATGACACAACTGCAGGGAACTGTTTGGCCAAGACGGGGTTAGCCTGGGCTTTCCAATAGCCTGGTTCATTTTTCTCTGATAGACCCAAGTAAGCATTCTGGCAAGGATGCCTAAACATTAAGCTAAACAACCAAAGTTCACGTCCATCCCAATTTCCCTCCCTAATTATCTCCTAACAACAATATCCTCATCATCCCTGTGTCCCATGGATATTATAGCATCTTTATTTTCTATTCCACATTTGGTATGTGTATGTCATTACGATACTAGAAACAACCTGAAGCCAAAGCTATTACCATTTTATTCTGCAAGCCCCAGAATTCCTAATCCAGCTTTACACATAATGGGTAGTCAATAAACACATGCTATATAAAATAAAGGCAACTGAATATATGGAACCCAGAATTACCAAACAGATATGATAGAGGCCAGTCATTTGCTTTACCAAAGATTGCTCTCCTTTATGATGATCAGTACTGTATCCCTTTAAGCAACTCTCCTCTGTGTAACTTTACAGATCACTGATTACTATTAGGACCTGGCAATGGTAAAGCTTCAAGTAACCACTGCTAATTGAAGATCAATTATAAATACATATGAAATGTTCTGAAATTATAGTTTGTCAATAAGAATACATAGTTAATTTTGAAAAACTAAATAAGTCAAAACTTTTCAGGAAAACATCTTTAACGATGAAAAGTACCAATCACCCTAATACTTAAGACCTATATATTAGACTTCATGATCATCTAGCTGTATTTGAAATATATGTCAGGAATGATATATATGGTTATCTTAAAAAATATTAAAGAAATGAAATCCACCACTGATTCATGATCACAGTTCCTTATGTAGTAAACTCACCACTATGTGTGTGAGACCAGATCCTCAGATGTATAACTCTACGCCCATTCCTCAAGACCCACTCCCAAGACCGTTCAAGCTACAGAAGGCTTTTGTATGGATTTAAATTTATGCAGAGGCTGTATGTAGAAAATCATTAAAACTTTTTAAAACCCTGGGCCTTACAACAAATCTGAACATGTTGTCTGGGACAACAAAGAATGTATAGCACCAAATGAGATAAGAATGCATATCCATATACAAAATTTATTTTAAAAATTCATTATTACCATGAGGACTAGTAAATAAGATCCGAATAACTGTACTTCCATGATGCCAAACAGCCCCATGACAGAGAACGGAAGAAAGACTAACAAACCACTCTTCTGTGTGTCTCCGTTCCTCTTTGCTTCTTTAATGTAAATATTAGGGTCATTATCAATGTTGTGAGCTTATGAAGAAATATTTTCCCAGATCAGTTTCTTCCTTATGATTTCACTTACGAATGTATTTGCTTGTTATTAAAGCACCCAGGGTTGGCATCTGGAACACTGAGCAGTTTAGAAACAAAGTTTTAATCTAAACTGTGTTGATGTCCAGAAATGACCAGTCAAAAGGGAGCCATAAATAAAACTGGGTGAAAATGCATACATTCTGAGGTGTAATAAACATAAAAGTCATGATTTTAAAACGCGATACTGAAGGTCTGATCAAGTCAAAGGGAAATCCAAAGACCAGAACCCAGATTACTAAACATAAAAGAGAAAGAAGACCAAACTCATGTGTGCCCTCCAGGTCATGGCTTACTAAGCCATGAGAGAAACCACAGCTGTAAATACAGGTTGAAAACATCTTGGAAAACCTGAAAATTGCTTGATGGAAGCATTGGGCATAATTTTTAATCTATAATCTCTCATGGATAGAAAAGTACATTTTTACCTCTTTAGAATCTCACGTGTGTTTAATAACTGGGCTTGAGATCTTATTAATATATATATTTCTAACTAGCATAATTTATCTAAGTAAGAATAAGTGTTAGCTATAGTAGTTTATAATATTTTTATTGGAATGTGAACACAGTTCAAACTTATTCTGTTTACTATACTTTTAACATGACTTGGTATACTGTACGTGGAATCCTCAAACCCTACCCTTTACTTCAAAAGTGTTGTCATTACAGATTGTGACATTAATAGCAATAAACAAAAAAGTAAAAATAAATAAAAACAAAGTCCAAAACTCTTGAATGAAACATAACAACATAAATTGAAAACTTCATCCAAAAAAAAAAAAATTCACTGGCTTTTGAAATAGACTAAAAGCAAAAAGAATGTACTAATAAGTAAATAAAAGCCAAATCAGGGTTAAAAGTCTAATTTTTAAAATCCACTCCAGTGCTTGGGCCAAACTAGTTTACAACCCTAATGAAAATCAGGACAAATACAGTGCCACAGGAAGAAACCCCTGCTGTATTTCAATGTCAGCTCCTACGTTGGAATTAGCCAGTGTTTCAGTGGTTTTTACTCAGTATTATTTTAGGCCATATCTGTTAGAACAATTAGCACAGAATAATTTATATTATGTATATTTACATCTACTGGACTATTCCAGCCAGTAGAAGACACTTACTTTGAGGATAAGGGTTGTTCTATACTCATCTTTTATATCCTCAAAGTTTAAATCAGCATCAATACACCGTAAGTACCTAACCCATGACCAGTGAATTAAATGAGTAGTAGTTTTTGCTACCTGAATCTCACCTACACTTGACCAAATTATTTAACATGCAAAATGGTCTTTGAACATGACCCAAGAAAGCAAGTCAAAAGAAAAGTGTCAGATGTCATAAAATGTACTCAGTTTACCAGCCTACCTGAATGAGAACAGTATGGAAGTGGTTTATTGTGGGGGGATGAAAGACAAGAAATGGAGAGCCTGACACACCCCGGGCAAAGCATCATGCAGCTAGAACCATGCAAGAGCACTCTTCGTAAGATTATCATGCACAAAAGCTACTTTGCCAAAATAGAAAAATACCCTATTTCTATGTTCCATGGATCAGGGAAAAAGAAAAGCCATTTAAAAAGAACAAACTTTTTATCTTCTATATCTGAATTAGGCTCTGACTTTGCTGAATTTGCAAAGAAAAGAGAACTTAATTTCACATGAATAGGGCTCAGTACAAAAAAAAGCAATGGGTTACTCTGTATTTTTTTAAATGATTTGCTACTTGTATAGAAAAGTGTAATTTATAAAATCTTTTCTACGTATCATAGCAGAAATAAGTTTCTTAGGTAAAATAAATCAAAAGTACCCATAGACCATTTTGAAAACTGGTAACTTCTGAGTAACCCTCTAATCCATGTTTGCTCATTAAGACACTCTGAAATGAAGTCTATGAACCTGCTTATTAATTTTTTCCACAAATACTGAATTTCTTTTCAAAGCAAATGCCAGAAAACTATTTTATAACACTATCCATGTTAAACTGTTAAATTCCTTTTGTAAAATATATTCAGATTAAGTACTTAAAAGTACCAGAGTAAAAACGTATAGAATATTCAGTGAGAAAAACTCCTCATGATGAATGATGATTGCTACTGACATACCAGAGGAATTAATAAGTAGTGAAACCAGTGACTGTTATGAGACACTTCTGTACTAGATATACCAAACAGAAAGAAAGTTCACTAAATATCAATTTATAAACTAAGTTTGAAGTCGGTTTTGTCTTTGACTGTGACCTCACAGATGAAAACTGACAGCTGGCCCCAGCTCAGAGACTTTCTCATCTACCTCTCTTAAGACTGATAGAGAACAGTGTTCCAAGCCCTATCACTTCAAAATGAAGATGATTTCTCTTTTGGGACAAAGAAAAATTGGAGGGAATTCTTGGCTAAAAGTTGCCTCAAAACTTTCATTTCTAACCTTTTGGAATGTGGTCCTCAAGGCAGGTAAATACAAAATAAGCCCAGGAGACAGTGGCACTGCAGACAGGCATTCTAAGCCTGGCACAGCCACTTGCTAGCTGTGTGACCTCAGACAAACTACTTAACCTAAGACTTAGTTTCCTCCTCGTTAAAACAGGGTCACCTCTCATCAGAAAGTTGTTGTGAAAAATAAACAAAGTAGTAAAAATAAAACTTGTATTGATACTTCACAAGGCAGCCCTCAGTCCAAATATCTTTCTCCCGAGGGGTACAGCTCAGTGGCAGAGCATCTGACTGCAAATTATCTTTCTCCCTTCCTCCCAAAGAGAAATACTATTTGGGCAACTCTTCTAAAAACTGCTTTCAGTTTTCCCTTAAATATAATTGAAACCATGTAATCACACTATCACCTTAAAAAACAAAAATGATTGGATAAGGAACTTACTTCATAAAAACAACAGGTGCCTTTACTTCACAGAGCCCTGCGAAAGGCTCCACATGATCCCTTCCTAACTGACACATACATAGAGACTGTGTAAGTCTCCAATTCATATATCAACAACTTGATGATAATACGTAGGGATGAATACTAAAAGGACTCAAAAACTACAAACAAATCTTTAAAATCAAATAATGGTAAATTAAAAAAAAGTTCAACCCCACATCCCATTCTCAGACATTTCTAGGCAGTATCCCAGATGCACATTAGTGAATATAATAATCAGCTGAGAGAAACAGGACAGAGAGATAAAGGGGGAGGGGAGGGAGGAGAGGGAAGGAAGAATGGGAGAGAATGAAGAAAATGGTAACTTCAGTAACTCAAAATATAATCAGAGTTTGACAGCTGGGTGTAGAGAATTATTTTCTCATTTTGTTACATGCTCCACCACATTCCCTTTGCAGTCAATGAGAACTCTACCCTTGGGTGAGTTTTGAGAGGTGCACCAAAAGCTGGAAAACAAGTCAGCATTCTTTATTATTAAAAGAATCAGCACTGCTAATAAGACTCCCTCTGAATTACTCAATCTGTAGCTTTCTTACACCAAAGGATGTAGTCAAATCAACAAACAATAAAAGACAGAAAACTTTCTTTAGCCATTAACAGTTTTAATCTACCAAATGAAGACTGATTTAAGTCTTACCATAACAATAGATCAGATACAGCTATTACTTTATTCCTAGGGTGTCATATAGACTCTTCCTCACATCATACTTTTCAATTTTTATAGTGGTTTTTTATAGGAAATTAGAAGTACAGATGAAAGATCTTGACTCAGCATTTCAGTTATTTATTGAAAATAAAGATACCTAGAACCTCTACAAAACAATAAAACCCAGAAACATTCTCACCTGAGAGGAGACCAAATTTGCAGAAAACATTTTCTATTTTTACTTTTCTGATAGAAGGAAAGAAACATGCAAGTAGCAAAGTAATAAAGGAACATGCAAGTAGCAAAGTAATAAAGGAAATATAACCCCTTCATGAAACTTCTCCTAAGAGTAAAACATAATGAAAGTAACCTAAATTTTGTTCACCTTTATGAGAAATGTTCAACATGGTAGAAATTTCAAACGTTACTGCTATCAGTGTGTTTGTGTTTGCTTAAGAAAACTAAAAATTACAACAACCAAAAAAGAATCACAATGTCAAAATGGATAGACGAGGTTCAACTAGTGTGTGTATGTGTGTTTAAGCTCTCCTTATCAAAATTAGCAAAAGGATTTTCATTGAGTTAAATGGGTAGGAATACCAGATAATTTCACGCTGTGGACTAAGGAAGTTAATACAATAGGATCACAATCCCTTATAGGAAACCCTTAGGTCCAATGCTTCAGATTTTTGTAGGCTTTAAAAAGGTCAGATGGAGCATATAGTATATTTTATGTAACATTGCTAGTCCAATCTAGGATAGGGCCTCATAATCAACCATACTACTTACTACTTCTACAGCAAAATATGTGAATATTCTAAGTGGGCTTTAAAAACTATTTTAAACAGGTCCATGACACTCTGGGTCAGGTTTTGCCACCAAGTGAGTTTTGATGTCAAACTTTTGGAGGAACAAAAACTTTTTAGTTTTTCAGAGATTTTTTTAGATAGAGGATTGTGAATGTATATCCAATACCACTACAGATCAAGATACAAAGACTGTTTATTTATTTATTTGAGATGAAAAAGTATGGCAAATTAAAATTTAGCCAAGTAGGAAGATGTTCCTGGCAAATCTATCCTTACAAGTTAGTAAATACAGGGAATTCCCTGGTGGTCCAGTGGTTAGGACTCCATGCTCTCATTGCCAAGGGCCTGGGTTCAATCCCTGGCTGAGGAACTAAGATCCTGCAAACCGCACAGTGTGGCCAAAAAAATTAATTAACTACTTAATTAATTTTTTAAAGAAAGTTATAAAAAACAAAGTTATTTAATTTTAATTTATTCAAATAAAGTAAATGAACATTGAGACTACTTAAAAATGTCTATGTTAGAAGCAATGAGTATTCAAGTTTGAGAACCCTGGTATCTGCAGTCTTTTGCACTTCCTTTGCACTTAACCACAGGTTGCATTTCCCCTGGCTTTTGATTTTCACATTGTTCAAGATTTCAGGGATTTGGAGTATTTCCCATTCATCTTCTCCTTAGTATGTCCCACTTTTTTATTTAAGTGCCATTTTGCACGATGTAATTTGTTATGCACTTGGGATATAACGCTTCTCAATCTTCATGCCTTGACACAAAGGTAAGTTTTAATTGGTTGTGAGGAGTGCCCCCAAGTATTTAGTTATGAAAAGTTAAGGTACCACAGTTTATAAAGGATTTTACATGTGTATATATGGGTGTATTTAAGGTTTTCATCATAATAACATCACTCTTGCTTGTACTGATATACTTTCTTGATAGGGAAAGAAGTGGCTTTATCACACTGTGAACTACCTATAAAACCGACTGCATGGGACTTCCCTGGTGGTCCAGTGGTAAAGAATGCGCCTTCCAAGGCAGGGGATGCAGGTTCAATCCCTGGTCAGGGAACTAAGATCCCACATGACGCAGAGCAATTAAGCCCAAGTGCCGCAACTACTGAACTACCGCGCCTCAACTAGGGAGCCTGCATGCCGCAAATTACAGAGCCCACACGCCCTGGAGCCTGCAAGCCACAACTAGAGAAGAGAAAACCTCCAAGCCACAACTAGAGAGAAGCCCGCGCACCTCAACAAAAGATCCCTCATGCCTCAGCGAAGATCCCGACTACCACAACTAAGACCCGAGGCAGCCAAAAATAAAATTAAATAAATAAATAAATAATAAATCTTAAAAAAAAAAAACTGCATAATTTACCTATGTCTATAACCAGGGAAATCATAGTGTCCCATGCATAAACATTAGTCGCATGTGTCTTGGTAGAAAAGAGAATTGATGCTCTAAGACATTCCAAGATGTATCAAAGTCACCAGAGGGAATGTCCAGTGCTGTCAACTAACCCCTCTGAACTGTGTACTGTCCTGTGCTATGTCTTTTTAAAGAGGTGGGAGAATCATTGCCCCAACTTGAAGGAGCACTGTACTTAAATGTGGCATGCCTCAGTTGTTTTTTTCTTTTTTTCCTCCTGGTTATTCTTATTATTTCCTTCAGTAACAACTTGTTTGTCCAGCACCTCACATCCAGTTAAAAATGCACCAGTGTTTCATGATATCAGAGTTGAAAATTACTTTGGAGGAAACAAAAATTAAAAGGCACAGCCTTGTGAAATTTCAAACTTAGTGGGAGTTGGGGTGAGATGAGATGTACTGAATAACTATAAATCATGTATTATTGAGCGCTGACTGTGGATAAGGGTCATTACAGACATTATTGTCTTATGTAATTCTCATTCTGCTGCATGGTAAATATTAAGATGCCCTTTTGCACATATGATAATGGAAGTTCATTCTGAAGTGACATGCCCAAAGTCCCTCAGCTTATAAGCTAGAGAGGCAGCAAGAGTGAAACCCAGGGCTCTTTGGCTGCAAAGCCTCTGCTCTCTGTACTATACCTGCTACTATGGGACATCTACAGAGTGCGATGAGGGCCCTCTGAGTATTGTAAACATGCTGACTGAAATACAGCCATAGAATCTTGAGGCTCTGGAAGGGACCTCAGCAGTAAATGAACTCTAAGCCCACATTCAAGTATGTGACTCCATTCAATCTTTTTCAATCTTTAGCCATCAGTCCCTAATACCAGAGTTCCTCAAAATATGTCAGAGGACTCACACCTGCTTCACAATCACTGCAGTACTGTTAAAATGCATATTCCTGGGCCCTATCCCAGACACACTGAATCAGAATATGAGGATGGGGCCTGGGAAATTCCATATTTTGCAAGCAAAACTGGTGTTTTTTAAATTGTAAGTCATAAAACAAATTTAGTGAATGACACCCTGTATTTTTTTTTAATAAAATTGTTTGGAACAGATTAGATTTATAAAGATTAGATAGGAACAGAAAACATTAGAGCACTGCTCTTAGTACTGTTTCAGGAAACTTTCGTTCCAGGTTTTTTTATGTGGATTGGAATATAAAAGGTATTTCTTACCATAGATCTCAAAAACATTTGAGAAATACAGCTGCTTTAAACAACTTTTATCCTCATTCTTATTTGTCCTTTGAAATAAGTTATCAACCTTTTTTAAAATTATTCCCTTTACAAAATATCCAAACTTCTATGTCCTTTTCAGGATCTCAGTTATTCCAATCCAGGATTTTCTGTTTTATTCCCTGATCTTTTCACCCAAGGGCTATATTTAACTATTGGTTTAATTATTTAATCAATATTTTACAATATTTTTCACTTTTCTAAGGTTTCATAAAATCCAATTCATTCTTAATCATTTTTATTTTGTATTTTACACAACCTCCTCACTATCTGAAGTTATTTTACTATCTAGATCCTGGATCTGACTCACATATATTAACTTACTAAGTTTATAGTTTGGAAGGTGTGTCAATGCTTCATGGTCTATATTTAATCCTTTAAGTCTTTCATTCCCTTAGTCTTTCATTTTCTATTTATATATACTATTAGATAGAATTCTTTACTGGCTTGTCTTCTTTTGAATTTCCGTTGTGTAACTGGTACTTATTTCAATTTTCACTTTATCTTTTTCTTTGAAAGAAAAAAAAAAGGAAAGAAAACAATCCCCATTAAGACATGAGGATTTTCTGGGTATATCTTTACAGTTATAAAATGATGTCCTGGCATTTTAAGAAACTATAATTGCCTTCTAAGGGATAATATGAACACATATGAATGTTGAGTGAAGCTGAACTCAAAAAGTGCTTTCCTCAGGTATGACTTAAAATACAGAAATCTCTACAATTTGACACAGTATGTGATGAATGCCCCTGAGGTAGTACAAACCCACTGATGGAATTACAGTCACAGAATCTTCAAGCTGGAAGAATGTCCATTCAGTCATTAGCCTTAGTCCTTACCACCTTTGGAGCAGTGTCTCTCAAAGGGTAGCTGAGGACCTCCTGCATCCAATTTACTTGGGGCACATGATAAAAATGAAGCAGTGGGACTTCCCTGGTGGTGCAGTGGTTAAGAATCCGCCTGCCAATGCAGGGGACATGGGTTCGAGCCCTGGTCCGGGAAGATCCCACATGCTGCAGAGCAACTAAGCCCGCACACCACAACTACTTGAGCCTGTGCTCTAGAGCTCGAGAGCCACAACTACTGAAGCCCACACACCTACAGCCCCCGCTCCGCAACAAGAGAAGACATGGCAATGAGAAGCCCGTGCATCGCAACAAAGAGCAGCCCCCACTCGCCGCAACTAGAGAAAGCCCGCATGCGAAGACCCACCACAGCCAAAAATAAATAAAATAATTAATTTTTTAAAAAGTGAGGCAGTGAAATTACAATGTTTTTATAATTTGGGTTTGTTTTCATTTCATAGTGAGAGGAAGGAAGCTGACTAAAAATACAGGAGAGATACCACTCAGACCTATTTTAAAAGGTGCCCTTGGTGGTGAAATGTTGAAAAACAAGGTGGATTTCAAACTACGAGTTCAAGAAAAGTGTCTTCTTCTTAAGATAAATACTTGCTTAAGTTTAAATTTTAAAATATAGGTATGCCACACTGGTGGTGATGCAATATGCCAAATCAACTGCCTATATTTAGTAATTCAGAACATTTAAAAACACAATTTAAACATTTCTGCACTCTTGCAAAAGACTAATAATTTCAGGGATTTCTGTTAGTACAGCAAAAACAGGCACATCTATAATGAGGCTATTTTCAAAAAGTTCTTTTAATAGGGTGGAACTGTGAAGTCTTTATTACTTCTATTAAAGATTTCTAATATTAAAGTAATTGATATTCATGGTAAGATCCCATTAAAACTATGGCCCTTGCTTTACCCATGCTCTTTATGAAATGTAGGAAAACGTAAACATTAAGTATACTGGCTGATGATTAATAATTAAAAATTATGTTTGTAATTTTACTGAAAAATATGGCTGTATAAATACTTTAGCTGATGAATTAGATTTTCATGAGTTGTGCCACATTTTAAGGCTGTTGTTCCTTCTTTAACTATATACAAAAAACATTATCAATTACATAGTTACTTACAGCACAAGCAAACTATAATTATACGTTCATCCTAGCTTTCACTCAAAGCTATGTTATAAATTCAATGTCTAAACAAATCTGTTCCAATGGATGAAGTATAAAGATCAGGTCTGTAAGGTCAAAGATAGTATACACTTTTCAAGTTGTATAGCAGAGCTATATATACGTTAAAAGCAGAGCTACCTAACAAACTCCTAAACCCGGAACTTTTTTTTAAAAATTTGGATATAAAGATCAAGGTGGATATTAAAAAAAGGTGTCAAAATTTAAAAATTTGTTAGTATCTTAGTCCCTAGGGGAAGATTCTACCTAAAACCGCCACAGTACCTCCAAAGACGTACCACCAAGAAACAACATAGATGAACCCCCTTTTCAATAGCTAGCTTTAAATGTGAAATGCAAATTAAGACTTCAGCTTCAGAACTTAATAGAGATATGCAGAATAATAAAATGAGAAGTTTGAAAACTCCTGGCAATGTAGAAGCAAAACCTTTATCTAAAATCTTATTTTAAAATTAAGCCTCAGATGCAAATAACTTGTAATTCATTGTCGGCGTGACTTTTAAAATCACTACTTCAAATTTTATACTATAAAAACTACTCTGATTTCAAAGACCAAGGCTTTTCTTGAAAACGTTGTTTTAATGAAGCAGTTATTTGATATCTCAAAGAAATGCAAGAGCTCATCAGATCGCTTTTATTCTGGAAATTACCTATTCCCATTTTAAATTTTGAATTGGTCAAATATATTTCGACGGCAAAAGAACTAGCATTAAAAGTTTGCTCCAGTGAACAAAATAACGTGCCTCACATGTATAAATGTGGTGTTCTTCAGTAATCAGGAATGCATTTTGAATACTCTTGCCATATGTTCAAAAATGAAAAACTTCTCTTGCAAAGAAGCTTTTTAAAAAAAAAAAAAGACCCTGAAATCCACATATTTTGGTGTGTATTAAATTCATCTTACAGACCCATCTCATTCTGACCACTCCAATTGGCCTGTTATGCATGTGACATATTAGGAGGCTCTTCTATCTGAAATAACACGATATTTTACATTCCATTAAAAAATGCTGGACACAGAACTTCTATTATATATCATCTAAGGTTCTCAACAATGTCAAAGTACATTTTGCTACCATACAGAAACTACCAGAAAGGCCTGGTCTTCAAAACTCAATTCCTCTCAATACTAAGACAATCTTTTAGTAACATACACAATATGCCAGCAAGCCAGGAAACAAAATAAGGTCCCTTTTCTTTTTCTTTTATGGAAAACTGAATTCAAGTCCATTTTCATTCACAAAATACAGTCTGTCTTCATTATGGTAATATTACAAAGCACTAAAGCTGATTTACACAATTTCGTACAACCAGTTTTCTTAACGTATCAGCAACTTAGAGTACCTGAGGTGTTTCTGACAATGGAGGGGCAAAATTACACATTGGTTTTCTGCAAGTTTGGGCTCACCATGCGGCTTTCAAATGTTAAACCCTCAGTTTTCACCCAGAGGGTTACTTCTCACAACCACACTTTTAAGGCACTTACTGTCCCACATGTTATTTCACCAACTTTTCCATTTGGGAGGCATATATCTGAAAAAGGCACTTAGTGTCAGATTTCAAAGTTGCTATTTATTATATATATAGACTGTTAAAATGCACTCAATTTCTCCAAATATATAAATTTTGACAAAAATTACTATCAATTAGGACAGTTATTTGCCTTTTGAATCAAGCTGGTACACTAAATGCTAGATTTACTATATTGCCCAGTCCACCCTCCCCCCACTAAAAAGGTAACTGTCACAAACAGCACAAGTTCCCTAAGAAAAGAGAACCCAGGAAAGAGTAAGCAAATGTCAGTCACTGTAATTTAGAGAGGTCTTCTGAGCAATGATTCCTTGGGTTTTTAATAATTCTCTCTACTCACAAGCTACAATCTTTCTACAATATTATCTAGCATTAAATTTCCTAGGCCTTCAACTCTACGTAAAATTTTATTATCAATTAAAAAAGGTAAGTTTTCAAATGACACTTACTTGCAGGAAAATGCGAAATGCACATTTCAACTATCTTAAAATAATAATAACCATAGCTGAATTGTAAATACTAGAAATCATAAATTGACTTCTGCTATGGGAAACTCAAGTTTCTGGGATGCTGCAAACCCAATAAGGCATCTTCTTATGTGTACAGTAAGAACCCTTATGTCATTACTAATACCATCCAGCTTCCCTGTATGAAGAGTTTGCATACTTATTGCATACTTACCCAGGAAGGCAAATGGAAAGTACACAGGGAGGAAGATGAACTGCAGCAAAGCCTTTGTCATATGATAGTGACCTATAAAGCATCAAATAAAGGTACATCATCAGTGTGGTAGAGCTTTACAACTGAGTCCCAACTCCTGCAACATCTGTGAAGGAAGGACCCCGAAACCCAGGAGTCCAGCTCCCCACCAACCCCTCCTTCTCACCATCCCCACCTCTACGCTCGAACTGTGGGGCAATAAAGGCAAAGAAGCTCCCTGTATTCAAAGGGCAGAGGCTGAGCGGAGGGTAGCCCAGCTGGCATTCTAGGGTGTCTCCAGCACACTTGCCCCCCACTCCCGGTATGTACAAGGCAGCTGATCCATCCTGCAAACCCAAAACCCACATCGTGATCATTCATCAACTTGCACAAGTGATCGCCGCCCCCAGGACAAATGCACCAGGAACCAAATCATGGCAATCGATAGGCAGTCCGAGCCTCCCCGTGCCCAGGAGCCGGCAGGAGGTAGCAGGGCGACGGCAGCAAATCCAGCAGATCCAGGTAGCGCAGCCCTCAGCCCTGCAGACCTGGGCGGCCACAAACGTCGCCCCAACGCCGGGCCCCGGTCACAATCCCGAGATTGGAGATCGGAGCCGAGAGGGGAAACACATTCACCAGAGCCCCCGGCGTCAAGTGCAGGGCCACCAGGTCTTCGAGGTCGGGGTGGGGGAAGCTGGAAAACGGAGAGGGAGGAAGGGAGCGAGGGATCCCACCCCGGCTTTGTTGCTGGTCACCATCAAGTTTGCATCTTAGTACAAAATGTCGATCTTTAAGGCTGACAAGACAGAGGCAGAGGGAGAAAGAGAAAGGGAATAGAGTCCATCTTGCTTTGGGGAAGAGGGGGGAGAAAAAAAAATGAAGTGCAAAGCCCACACTCCGGGCGTAAAAGTCTGCTAAACACCGTTCCATAACGGAGGAGCAACGAGTGGGGTGTCCCCGTCCCCGTGCCCGATCGAACTGGCGGCGGTCTGGACAGAAAACACCTCCTCCCTCTCCTCCTCTTCCTCCTCCTTCCCCTCCTCCTCCTCCTCCTCCTCCTCCCTCCCTCTCCTCCCTCTCCTCCTCCTCCCGCGGGCCCCGGCGAAGATCCCGCCGCCACCGCCGCTGCCTCCGCTGCCCCCCGGGGGGGCACAGCCGCTCCGCCCGGCGCTGCCATTCCGGGCTTGGACCGCGCGGCGCGCGTGGGGCCGGGAGAGGGGTGGCCGCGCGGAGACGTCCGCGCCGGGGACCCCCTGCGCCCCCTCGCCGCGGGCTAGCTACAAAAGTCGCGCGAGCCGAGGTGGCGGCGGCGCGCAGAAGAGGCGCGCGTGGGGGCCCCACGTCGCGAGTGGGCAACCCCAGGAGATGGCGAAGAACGCCCCTCCCCGCGCGGGGAAAGTACCCCGGTCCCGGCAGCCCGGCGTCCGCGGCCGGGAGAGGAGAACTGGACGTGTCATTAGCAGGACAGGCAATGGTTTCAAAGCCCCAGGCCAATGACCATCAGCAGAGGCAGAGCTCGCTCCGTCCCCATCCCCCATCACCTCCACCCACCTTCCCCTTCGTACCCCCCCACCTCCACCCCACCTCGCGAAACTTTTCGGCGAGATCCACCTGGACTAATTTGTCCTCAAACAGTTAAAATATTGACTGGACCCTACACACCAGGAGGGAAGGGGAATGCACGCTTTATTTTCCTTTCTACCGAAAGGAAAGCAAAAAATAGCTTCTCTCTCCGTCTCTCCCTCTCCCCCCCACCCCTGTCGTACATGTTGTGTCTTAGCTTTTTGCATCGTTTCGTTTTACCTTCCTCATTTAGCTGAAATGATCGCGGATTATTTCACACATAAACGTGTTCCAGATTCCTGGATTCAGGGTCCTTGTAAATTACAGGACTCGGGTTTGGTCTCAGTTACGTTAAGTTTCATACAATACCAAAAAATTAAAAAAATAATAATAATAAATTGCTGAGGGTGAGCGAGCGAGACGAGGTGGAGGAGGAAAAGAAACCTCGAGTCTGATTTCTGTAATTTACTAGCGACCCGGATCGCAGCAAATAACAGGGTAACACGAGTGTGGCTTAAGAGGGCTGGGGAGCTCTTTCTAGAGGCATCGACCCCATCCCCGGATAAAGGATCTGCAAGTTTTCTGTCATCGCGACCATGCAATGCCATCACTTACCTTCAGAAATAAGACTTTAAACAGCCAAGGCCTTCCTCCTCCCCTCCACCACCGCCCCCCCCCCCCGCCAGCTTCGCTCTCTCCACCTTAAACTTATTGACACAACATAATCCCACATTCAAGCAAAATCCTGACACAGCCTCCCTCCTCCTCTTCCCCCTCCTCTCTTCCCTCCCGTTCTCTCGTTCGCTCTCCCTCTCGTCCTCTCCGGTTTTCTCTCGCTCTCTCTCTTGCCCTCACCCCCCGCCCCCGCCGGCTTTCCCTCCCTCTTCTCTCTCCCCTTCTCCCTCGCCCTCTTCCCCCTCTCCCCCTATTCTTCCTCCTAGCCACTCTGGCACTAAAACAGCACTTTCTCTACTCGCCGCGCATTTGGTTAGGGGTGGGGGGGTGAGAGGGCACCAATCTCCGGGGCCGGAACACCCAAATCCCAACTCTCCAGATGAACGAGCAACTGGGCTGCTGTTCCCGGTCACCGACGCAGACGAAACGTTCGATAAATCCACTGAGGGCTGGCTCCTTGTACCTTCCTCCCCTGCCCCGACTCCCCAGGCCCCACCTCCCCGGCAGCCGAGCCCAGGCTGGGCTCCACGTACTTTCGCCGAGATGAAGTTTGGGGCTCCCCAGGCGGCCAAGAGGCGCCCGCCGGCGTGAGGGCTCTGTTGTTGTTTTCCTCAGGCTGCTCCTGCCCGCGCCGCGGCTCCCGTGCCCCTCTCGGGCGGCGCTGCCTGTGTGCCGAGAGGTGCTGGTTGCAAACGCAGCCTGGCACCGGCTGGCCTACTACTCCCCAGCCCGGCCCCCAGCCTCCCGCCCGCAGGGCACTGCCTTCGCGCCCCCCGCTCGCCGCCGGCGCGGCCGCGGCGACCCTCGCCCCCGACCTCTCACGACCCAAAGTTTTGGCGGAGGGGTAAAGTGCCCGGGGAGCGGGCCGGCTGGCGGCGGCTCCGGACGCGCGGGGTTCCCTCCGTCTTCCTCAAGTCCAGCCTACCGGCTGCCGCCACAGCCGCCGCCGCCGCCGCTGCTCCTGCCGCGGAGTCCTTGGGGCTGCAGCCCGGCGGCTCTCAAGTGAGTAGGAAAACAGAAAGTGCGGGGAGAGCGCCCGGGAAGGGCTGGGGATGGGGGGGCGCTTACCTCGCGGGCTCGCCGGGCGCGAGGGCGTGTGTGTGGCTCGCCCTCAGCGGCCAGTCAGGGGTTCTCTATGGGAAAGTGGAGAGAGAGGAGCTCGCGGAGCCGCTCTGCCTCCGCTTCACTGTACACTGCTCCACATACAGTACATGCAGCCAGGAGAGACTGAAAACACTCATTTTATATAAGGCAGCCTGCCATTGGCCCGCTCCGTGATGGACAGGCCGCGCGGCCAAACAGAAGGCCCGTTACACCCAAACACACGCACACATACACACATTTTACAGAGACACACAAAGATCATCACATTTTCTATTTTCTAATGTTCGGGACCTGTAGACAGTAGGAGAGGACAGGTAGAGAGGCCCAGCAGAGTGGGTTGCGAGCGAAAAACCCTGTCTGCACCAAGTTGCAAGGCTTGAAACTGGTGTCCTTTTGACTTGGGAGGGTTATAGTAATAAACTACAACTCCACTGGATATGGAAGTGAGGGGTTTTTTTTTTCTTTTTTTTTTTTTAATCGTTGCCTTGTGGTGCCCCATGGAAGAGGCGTGCATTGTGTTATGATCTTACAGCCTGACCTGGCTAACAAGTGGCCAGGAAAGGCTTTTATCAGCTTGGATTTCTTTTGTCAATGGGTTAACTATCACATAGGCCAAAACAGTGCAAGATAAGTTTATTAGGACTGTAAGCACTGAGGTTGTTAGTGCTTCATTCGTAGGTAAATTGAGAAAAATCAACACAACAATACACAGAAACAAAGATAAACATTTTGCTGAAATAGCCACTCTACTTTTAGCTGGTCAGAGGACTGCAGATCACCTGTGTTGGCATACAAACAGTGCTGTAAAGTAGAATAAGTCATGGAAGATCGGCTATTGCCCCTTTTCCTTAAAAATAGGCCTTTTGAATCAATATATGCAAGATATATATTTTGCATTTTATATATATATTTACTTTCCATATTTCCCATCATATGTGAACATCACATGTTGGTTGACTTTGGGAGATGGAGAACCCAAGGGCTCTTCTTTCTAATTTTTTTTCTGTGATGCGTCTTTGACAGATTATATTTGACAGTCCTATATAAACAAGTCAACAGGTTGCTGGGAAAAAAACATCGCTGGAAACTAAGAGGAATAAATTCTAGACCCAACTCTTAAACTTGCTAAACAATCTTGAGCAACTACTTCAGCCTCTTTAATGCCCAGATTTGGTTTGGGGTTTTGTTTTCATTTTTTGTTTTAAGGTTAAAATAAGAAGCTTCTCCCAGTTTTACTTCACTAAATGTTTATTCAGCATCTACTGTGTACCAGGCATTATCATAGGCCCTAGATGTTTTCTTATGGTTCTTTCTGATTTAAGAGTCTGTGAATTATTCTTAAACACAAACATTTTGAAGATTAAATAAACATCATGATTTTATGGCCTAGATGCGTAGCTTTAAAACTTAAAGGGAAGCTGGATAAGAGAACTTATTTCAAATCCCGCTTTATTTCCTTGATGTTATCTTGAGATTTTTCTCTCACATCCATAAAGTTATCGAATGAGTGTGTATGTGCATGTGTGTGAAAGACTGGGAACCAGAAACAGATACAGAGAAAATTTAAGTTTATGAAGTTTAGACAACAAACAGTGGTATTTAGAAATGTGATGTTTTGTTTATTTTTTAAAGGAAAATAAATTTTAAAAGGGAAAAGTATATAAAACCACAGCATTTTAAACTGATAATATTAAAGATTATATTAATGATGCTCTGCATTTAGTTGACGGAAGGAACAAAGTGTTCTTTATCCACATTACACACTGCTTTGAGATTGGTGCTAAGTATTGTTATCTCTATTTTATCCATCAGAGAAATGGGACTGCTCAAGATTACACAGAATACCAGTGAAGAAGGAACTTAAACCCAGGACTCTTTAATACCCAACATAGGTTTTAAATAACTTGACAGTCCTTCCTTCCAAATGACAAACTTCAGGGACAAGAGGCAGATAGAGGAAAAGCCAGAAAAACTTTCTCAGGATTTCACTGTTCTCTTTTTTGAAGAGGAAAAAAAAAAATCAGCACAAGTTGCTATATTTAATTGCTGAGTGAAGTGCTGTGAATTATTTGCTAGTATATTCGTGTTATGAAAAATATGAAAGACCTGCCCATTCCCCACCTCCTACCCCCAACCCCAGCCATAGGAAAACATTCTTTATTTCTTTATGGTCTCAAAGATTTTTTTTTTTTTTGGTTGAAGTATACTTAGCTTAGCAGGATTATTTAGAGTTACATTTTCAAACTTTTAGATCACCCATTGCTATCAGTAAAACGTTTGAGTGAGTATCCTCAATAGATGTATATTTCTGTATATGTTTTTTAAATGTACCACTACATGGATATATTATTTATTATTACAAAGTGTGCAATCACAGAAACTAAATGAAAAAGCGTGAAATAAAAATAAAAGTTAAGGGAAATCCCCAGCGGTCTAGTGGTTAGGGCTCACCGGGCCACGTTTGATCCCTGGTTGGGGAACTAAGATCGGCAAGCCACGCGGTGCAGCCAAAAATATAATAAAATAGAAGTTAAATAAGGGTTTTAATATTTTCTCCCCACGCTCCTATGATATAGTCTTATCACGTGCCCCAGGGTTTTTGTATTCAAGTTTGGATACCTCTGACAGTACAAGGTACTAACTGACCAGGACTGATGCAAGGGAGCATGAAGAAGTGCATAGAAATGATTAGTTGCAAGTCATTACTGCTACTGGAAAACTGGTGGGTCCACAGAGCCTTTAGATTCGGATAACGGCACATTTTTTTTAACACAAATTATATATTGGTGGTGTTTTGGGCATTATGTGGCAGTATAAGCCATCATTCAGCACTCTTTTGCAGATCATTTATTGAGAAGGATCTATGTGCTAGGTAGGCACTGTGCATACCAGAATTTTGGAAAAGGAAAATTGCCTGCTCCTAGAAGTGATGGAATACAATTCCAGTCTCTTGTGTGATAGGTAAAGCCTTGCCAGGAAGTAAGGAGAAGAGGCTTAGAACTAAATGTAATGTAGCACTTTACCATTTATCACTTAGGAAATATTTTTTAGAATTTTAATTACCTTATTTAAAAATAAATATCAAGAAATTTTAAATGCCAGTAGTGCCCCAAAATTAAAAATATGAAAAATCATAGCTTTCAGGGAGTTTATTTAATTTTTATAATGTAGGGTTATGAAAAGAAAAATAACTGTTGGTTTCCTGAGTAAAATGGCATTCAAAAGGGTCTCCAAGAAAGGGTTTTTCCTTTCTTGTTTTCACATTTGATGGTCAATCACAGGTTGAACTCATGGTTAGCATATTCCTCTTTTTCATGGCCTTCACTGTCCATTTTCTTAATTTCATTTTGAATAAAATAATTTCAAAATAATTTGGGAAGCATAAATTTAAATATATGTGTAAATGTGCACATACAAGTGTTTATGTGTACATGTGTATATATCTATAAACAACTTTTTACTTCCTTATTTTACATTATTTCTTTATTCAGTCCTATTTCAAATCCTGATTTCACCACTTCCTAACTGTGTAACCTTGGACAAATTCCTTGATCGCGCCAAGACTCAGTTTCCTAGTTTGTAGGATAACAAGAGAAACCAAAAATGAAACAATCCATATAAAATGCTTAAACCTGGAACATACTGAACATTCAAAACATATTATTTTTACCTTTCACACATACAAGCCAATACAACTGCTTTACAGGATGTCTTCTAAGACTTAACCTTCACATCAAATGGAGCTTATAGAACTTGTTGCAACTTACTTGCCCAGTGTTTGCAATTTCCTTTTAGCCTGCATTCTACTAACTCCAGCATCTCTGCACATAAAAGGGATGTCAGCCTGATCCCAGCATAAAGCAAACATCCTATTGGGTGGCCATTATTAAGCACCTGAAAAGGCAAACTTGTAATAAATCATTTCTTGAAACAAGCCTTGCTTTGTGCATTGAAACTCTAGATAGTTGCAGAGAGGAGGGTCTGCCTTACATAACAATTTTTGACTTGTACTTGACCTTGCTGAGCTTCACTTTCTTTTCTCATATAAGAGAAAAATAGAGAAAATCACACCTCTTTCCCCAAGGCCAACGCAAAGGGACTAGAAATTAGAACTTGGACAGCTGGACCACTTCTCAGCACCAATGCAAAAATTCATAATCTTGAAGAGAACCAGCTTCTACTGGATCCCAACAGAGTTGGGGGTAGAAAGAAAGAGGAAAACACCCTGCTTTCCTAGAGCAGTGCTAGCCAAATCATCTTGGAATTCCCTCTCCCCTGTGATCTTCTGTAGCATTTTATCTATATTACCCTTAAGGCATTCAAATGCCTTACCTTGTATTACATTATTTGTATGTTGATAGAGATCTCTATTTGATGGCAAACACCTTGAAGAAAATGATGATGTTTCATCCGTCGTTTTGTTTTCCAGCAGTTGCTAGCACAATAGCCTGTACATTGCCTAACACGTAACAGTAACTCAACAAAGATTTGTAAAACAAATGAACAAAACAAGCAAAAACAAACAAATAAAAAGACTATAAATTTTAAAAAGAATCAGAGAGAATCTAGGGATGAGACAGGTGCCAGAGAACGTTGGGCGTCCCAGGTATATGGCGAACAGAACTTACATTATAGTCATCATAGGTTATACCCACATATTGTTTAAATTTTCTAAAGCACCTTTACATTTGAGATAGCCTGTCATATTCACTAAAATCCACGTGAGGTAGGTGAGACAGATAGAGGGAACTTCTCTTTAAAGATGAAAAACTGAAGCAGGGCGATTTCCCTGGTGGCACAGTGGTTAAGAATCCACCTGCCAGTGCAGGGGACAAGGGTTCGATCCCTGGTCCGGGAAGATCCCACATGCCGTGGAGCAACTAAGCCCGTGCACCACAAGTACTAAGCCTGTGCTCTAGAGCCCTTGAGCCACAACTGCTGAGCTCGCGTGCTGCAACTACTGAAGCCCGCGCGCCTAGGGCCTGTGCTCCGCAACAAGAGAAGCCAAAACAATGAGAAGCCTGTGCACCGCACAGAAGAGTAGCCCCCGCTCGCCGCAACTAGAGAAAGCCCGTGTGCAGTAACAAAGACCCAACGCAGCCAAAAATAATAAATAAATAAAATAAATAAATTTATTTAAAAAAAATTGAAGCAGGGAAATGTTAAATGATTCTCTCAATATTATACAGCCAGTAGCAGTGCTGGGGTAGTAGTAAGGTTCTAGACGTCTAGTTCTGCAAGCTTTCTGCCTTAGGTAGTAGGCAGGGGAAGGGGGAGTTGCCAAGGCGTCACTTAAGGATCATACCATAAAAATAGTTCTCTAAGTGGATGATGATTTTACACTAATGGTTTTGATAATAAAGTCAGTTAGCACTAGCATTAGCATTAGACAGCCCTTCTAGCCGCCGTCTCATTAGAAGCTTCAACAACATCCCGAACAGGGAAGGTATACTGTGATACATCCAGCTCTTGGGAACTCCTTTCTTCCCAAGACAATCTATTTCATCTTCTGATGGTTTTGACCACTACAGAGTTCTTCCAAATCTTTAACATACCTTCTCTCCTCCTAAAATATACCTTCTCTCCTCCTAAGTGTTATTCAGTGCTCCTTTTTCTATTCCCTGGTTACCACATAGAACAATCTAATCCCTTTTCCATGTGCCACTTGAATTATGTGAAGACAGCTCTCATGACGGCCTCCTGCTTTGAGCTGTACCTTTTCCAGGTGAACAGTCCCGGTTCCTTAAATCATTCTTCCTATTCCTGATTCTTGGTCTTCTCGCAAACCCTGCCTATTGTCCTTCACATGGGATATCTAGAGCAGGTGGGGGCGGAGGCAGTTTGCAGTACAGCATGACCATGACTCCCTTCTCTCTGATACAAAATTTCTATTACTGCAATCTAAGATGGAACTCGCTTTTTTGGCAGTCACATCACTCTGCTGACCGTTATTGTGCTTATTCTCCAAAAAACTTTTTGTTTGAAATGTGGACTGTTAAGCCATGTCTCCTCCATTCTATTGTACGATGTATTTTGGGGAAACTGAGGCATAAGCTTTTATAACCCTGTGGTTGTATAGTGGTTAAGATTCAAGGCTTTGGAGTTAAAACAACATGAGTTCAGAGCTTGGATGCAGCAGTTACTAATTTGTGTGGACAAATTTGTTACTAATTTGTGTGGACAAATTTTACAACCTGTCTTTGCTTCAGTTCTTCATGTGTAAAGGGGAGGGTAATATGTAACTCATAAGGTTATTGAAAGAATTTGATAAAAATAATGTATATAAAATAATTAAAACAGTGCTTTCATATAATAAGTATTCAATAGATGGTAGAGTTTTCTTTTTCCTTTAGCTGATGAAACTCAGCCCAGAATTCCATTTTGCCAGCATCTTTTTGTATGCTGATTATTTCATCCAACATATTTGCTATTGATCTCACTATCCTTGGTTCATTCACAAATTCGATGCCTTCTTTACATTTTTCCAAGTCATTTTTAAAAGCATTGTCTAAGGCAGAACCTAGAGCACCTACCCCCAACAGGTAGACATTGATCATTAATCAGCACTCCCATGACCACAGTTATTGAACCTGTGATAGAGCCACCTAATTTCACCTAAATTTTAAAAATTTAGAGCTGGAAATTCCCTGGTGGTCTAGTGGTTAGGATTTGGCACTTTCACTGCCATGGCCCGGAGTTCAATCCCTGGCTGGGGAACTGAGATCCCTTGAGGCCCATAAAGAAAAAAAAAAAAAAATTTAAACCTAAAGAAATTTATAAAGAATAATATAAAATAGCAATCATGTAGGAGCTTTATTATAATTTAACATATTATTATATTGCCTCAGATTTCTTTATAAGAAATAAAACATTGAATATACAATTGAGGCCCCATTCGCTGGCCCAGTTCCTCTCCAGTTCTCCCCAGAGGTGACCATTATTTTGTAATTTCACTCTCATCCTATCCATATTTTTTGTAGCCTGCTCATGAAGACATCTGATGTGGCTTTGTCAAAAGGCTTTATGAAATTTTCATTCACTAATGTTACCAAAGAGGAGTTCTTTGATGGGTGGGTTATACTAATTCTGGTTAATTAAAACAAAAAGAGGAAATTATGGAATGATATGAGAAGGCTCTTAGAAATAAAAGAAAAGCTGCAGAGCCAGATCTGCAGGGGCATTGTCAACTCCAGGGATTGAGATCACTTTTAGTGAGAATATCTTCATTATGATGAATTTGCTCAAACTCTTTTCCTTCCCTTCTTTGTGCCACTAAAAAGAGTGGAATGGAAGAGTCCACTTGC
This sequence comes from Delphinapterus leucas, assembly GCF_059928025.1. NCBI lineage: Eukaryota > Metazoa > Chordata > Mammalia > Artiodactyla > Monodontidae > Delphinapterus > Delphinapterus leucas. Next base: position 54,469,498 of record NC_143132.1, on the reverse strand, counting down.
CCTTATCCAAGTTTTATGCTTACTCTTCGGCCAAAGTAGAAGAGGACACTTTGCTTGACCCTCCCACCAAGATTGCATGGTTACATGCTGTGGGGAGAAGGGGGCATTACTGGAGGCAGGAGGGAGATGAGTTAGTACAGAATTATTTAGGTGGAGGCAATGTGTTGCTAACATTTTGCTTCTTGGTGGACTCACAGGTGCTCATTTTATAACTTACATAGATGCTACATTATTCTTTTGTATGTATCAAATATATTTTGAAAATAATTTAAGAAAGCAATAGAAAAAAGGATTGCATACAAAGGCTGTTAGCTTTCCAAAGTAACACTGGAGTACTACTAAGGGAAGAAGGCAAATAGATACTTGGCAGGTAAAATCAAGAGATCTGTAACACATCCAAAGGCCACAGTGCAACTGAGCTATCAGTTTATTAACTTTGTTACAAAAGAAAAATAGATTTAGGCTAGTCTTAGGAACTCCATGCTGGCTTCTAGCGATTACTTGGTCCTTTTTTTGAGTACACGCAGATCTTTCCTTCACTTGCTTATCTTAGTCAGATTTCATTTCGTTCCAAGGACCATAAAGCCACTCAGATAAGCTGAAGAGAAAAGGGAACTTAACTGGACAAATATTGGGGTCTTTCACAGAACTCAAGTGCAGTAAGGACAATCAGGTATGGAAACAAAAAGCACATGGCCTCCTTCGCTGGCAATGCCACCAGGTGAGGGGCAAGGACTCCCCTATAATGGAGGGCTGCTCTTTTGGGGTTTGTAGGCAGAAATTGTCCTCTAAAGTGAGGACAGGGATGGGAGGATATAATGGGCATTCCACTACATAGCACTTTCTAGAATATTATCTAGGTTCGGTATCTCATTTACAACCGTATAATTTGCAGAATCCACCTTTCTTCCCCTAATCCCAAGAAATATAACTAGAGTGTTTATGGCCTGATTTTATACTCACATATATTTAGAAATAAATTATTTCCTTGTATGTTTGTTTATTTATTTGTTATATCCCTTGACTCATTCCAGAAAGGATTTCCATTGGTGTTCAACAGTGCAAACTTAACTGCATATTTTCTCAAGACTCTCGGGTATTATTCAATAGAGCTCGGAAATCTGAACACATTTAGAGTGCCTAGGTGGTCTCTTAAATTTTTTTAAACTTATTTTTACTTCCTATTACATTCTACAGCAATCTTCTCAAACTAGCTAAATAAAAGGGGGATTTATTAGAATCACCACACAGGTAAAGTTACGGCAAGGAACAACCAACAGAAAGCTATAATTTAAACCCCAAACGAAGTGAGATTATCAGGGCTCAGAGATAGGCAATAGGCCAGGGACATTTTCTGAAGCTGCACTTGCAGTGCGGGAAGTACAACTCATGAGAAAGGTTCCTTTAACCTGGAGTGGGATGGGACAGACAGGAGAGGCATACAATTGAGAAGTTAACTAAAACAGTGATGTTTTGATGTAATGGAGCTAAAACTAAGGGGGAAACGTTGTGTTAAATAATGGTTTTTATACGAATTCACTTCTAGGCTCACCCTCACCATATGGAGTTATTGACAAAAAAAATCTATTGAGGATGGCTGACAAGAAAGGACAGCTTTAAAAGAACAGTGTGACAGTGCTTAAAAAGGAAGCATTAAATGTTACCTGAAATCAGACTGAAGTCTCTTTACAGTGGAAGAATCGACTCCAGGTCTTAGGACGATTTAGCTATTTGCAAAGAGATGTTTTCCTTTTCCATCATTTGACAATTTTTCTTACAATACCATCTTCTTCATTCAAAAACCAAGATTTCTAGTCTGTTGGATTGCTAAAGTCCTCTTTCCAAATATCAGATCGACTGTTACAAGTCTGTTAAAGTGCTGACCTTTGGCCAGTGCTATTTGAGAGAATAAAAAATGAAATGAGTAATTTTGCTTGTCACAATATAGAAGGAGAGAGGAAGGGAAGAAAGGAAAGAATGAAAGAAATAGGAAGGGAAGGAAGAAAGGTATATTCTAAGAGAAGTTATGCTGGGATGATTTCAGAATTCACCCACCCTTGGCTCTGACTTTACATTTAGATGTGACCTGAGTAGGAGCCGAAGAGGGGGAAGAAATAAATATAAAAGAAACCTTTCCCTAAGTAGATAATTCTGAATTAGAAGAAGAAAGGCTTTTCAGCAACATCTGGGTCCCCAGCATCAGACAGGGGGATAAGGGTCTCTCTGCCCTCTAAGTCCCCAACTGCTCCAGACATAACAAAGTCTGCAATGGCTGCAGCCAGACGAGGCCCCCTTTGGCCATCCTGCCTTAGATGATTGGTACCTTCCTGCTATACCTTAGCTGCTCAGTAGAGTCCCATTGCTTCTCTCAATTCTTACTTGTTCTGTTCACAAGAGAAAAGCAGGCAGCAGAAAGCTCTCACTTTTTCATCCCCCACCACTGTATCCAGTCTTCCCTTCCCAGTTTGGAGGCTGTATCTGCCTTCACCTACTGGAGTTGTCTCTAACACTCCAAAAGGGGAAGAGCCAGTGATCTGACAGGTATTGCAAAGTGATGAGTAGAGAGGAGCTGGTCCAAATTCTTGGTGATGGTCTGCAAAACCAGTGGCTTTTCAATCCTAAGTGAAGTAAAGTAGAAAGAGGCATCCACTAAAGTTCAAACTATTCTCCTGGTGAGGTTGGAAGAAAGAACCAAGCTCTAGGAGCCACTAAGTTTCATGGGTCACGCATCCCTTAATTCATTCAACAGCATTTATTAAGTGCCTTCTTTGCGTCAGATACTATGGTTATTGTAAGAGATACCAAATAGATGTGGTCCCGTGCTAATGGAGCCTATGGTCTAGCAGCAGAGATGGATATAATACACAACATAATACAAAATGTTCCTTGGAATCATGGATGGAGGCAGAGCAAACCAGTTTACAATGCTGAAGGAACCTAAAAGTAAAGGAGCAAATGCAGGATCTGAGGGTGCTAAAACTTTAGCTGTTTTAAAGGGTAAAGAGGTTTTCCTTCGCTAAGGAAAAAGGCTGGATTATGAGATCTTTAGATTCTTAGATTGGCTTTGTATTCTACATAAAAGAAAATACTATTTTGGGACATGTCCTTTTTATGATTTTTGTGGTCAGTATTCTTTTAGAATTCTAGGGTTTGTGTGTACTAGTGAGTGGCTGGGAGAGATTATTTTGTTTGCTTCAGAAATTTCAGTAGGAGGCTAAATGTATTAGGAGTATTCAACAGCAACAAAAAATTTTAAGTATTGGTGGTTATAAGAAGATATGTCAGGGCTTCCCTGGTGGCTCAGTGGTTAAGAATCCACCTGCCAATGCAGGGGACACGGGTTTGAGCCCTGGTCTGGGAAGATCCCACATGCCGCGGAGCAACTAAGCCTGTGCGCCACAACTACTGAGCCTGCGCTCTAGAGCCCATGCTCTGCAACAAGAGAAGCCACCGCAATGAGAAGCACCGCAACAAAGAGTAGCCCCTGCTTGCCACAACTAGAGAAAGCCCGTGCACAGCAACAAAGACCCAATGCCGCCAAAAATAAATAAATAAAATAAATTTTTTTTAAAAATTAAAAAAAAAAGAAGATATGTCAGAAAATATGACGCATTGGAGGTTCCAGGTGGAAGCTACACTGAACAAAAAAAGTTTACCTGCTAGCAACAAGAATTACCATTTCCATAGTTAAAGCATGTCTAGCAAGAATGGCAAGCCCTGGATAGTGATGTCGACTTTTATTTATATTTTGGAGAGGCATAATTACATTTTGATCTTATGTCATTTTTTATGAAATAGACCTGTTACTCTGCTGGGGTTGTGTATCTTTGGTAAGCTATGCAATTAGTATTGACATTTGCTTTATCTGTGCATGTCCATAGGGTGTGTGTGAACGAAGACTCCAGTGGAGACAGAATTGCTTACAGCTTTAGGAGCTGGTGTTTCTGGAGTCAGAAAGATCTGAATTCAAACATTGGCTCTGCTATTTACTAGTCATGTGACTTTGGATAAGCTTCTTTTTTTTTTTTTAAAGAAGATGTTGGGGGTAGGAGTTTATTAATTAATTAATTAATTTTTGCTGTATGGGTCTTCGTTTCTGTGTGAGGGCTTTCTCTAGTTGTGGCAAGTGGGGGCCACTCTTCATTGTGGTGCACGGGCCTCTCACTATCGCGGCCTCTCTTGTTGCGGAGCACAGGCTCCAGACGCGCAGGCTCAGTAGTTGTGGCTCACGGGCCTATTTGCTCCGTGGCATGTGGGATCCTCCCAGGCCAGGGCTCAAACCCGTGTCCCCTGCATTAGCAGGCAGGTTCTCAACCACTGCGCCACCAGGGAAGCCCTCTTTTTTCTTTTTTAAGGTGACGTTTGTTCATAACGTTACATAAATTTCATGTGTACAACATTATATTTATACTTCTGTATACACTACAGCATGCTCACCACCACAATTTGGTTTCCATCCATTGGACAAACATCTTAAACCTGCTAAGGCTTAGTCCTCAGTTTCATAAACTCTAAGATGAAGATTATAATGGTCCCTACCTGTCAGGCTTATTGTGAGAATTAAACAAGATGCTGCATATAAAAACAGTCTCTGACACTCAATAAATAGTAGCTCTTATTTTAAGTGTGACTTGTCATGTAGAGTAATGTTTTGTGTCCAGTGATATGGAGGCCTGGAAGATAAATAGAAATTTTATCTTCTGAGGTTGATAGTTAAAATGCTTGAGAGATTTGGGAAGGCCATTCTTGGAAGACTGCTAAAATTTAATATGGTGGCACAGAGATTACAATGGATGGAATGAATTAAATATTTCCTTCTGCTTTCTTTATAAAATATAGTGATCTTCACAGTTATTTGGTAACACTGGAGAATTTAAGAGTATTTATGCTCTTCTGATTTGACTTGTTTAGCTTTCCTCGCAGCTGGAGAGATCTTAGTTCCCCGACCAGGAATCGAACCCGGGCCCTGGCCATGAAAGTGCCAAGTCCTAACCACTGGACCACCAGGGAATTCCCTCGTTTAGTTTTCTTAATATGTCTGTAGTCCTGTAGTCAAACATGAACTCATTTTTAGCTCCAAATCACCATTGCATCCGTAGTACTCTGCAGTCTTATGATAGCATCTTTCAAACTGTGGTTCATCAGAATCACTTGGGTGACTTGTTACAAATTCAGATTCCTGGCCCTGGTGTGTGAAGAAGTCTCTGAATTTTAAATAAATATCCCAACCCAGCTTATTTTTATCAACACCTAAGCTGAAGAATGACTAGACCACATAAGTAATGATGCTTCACAAATCAGCTCTACTCCCCAAGCTCCATCTGGTTGTGCCTATTATTTAAATGGTAGCTTGTATGAAACATTTATGGGGCACACCCTAAAACCCTCACAGGACATGAAACTATTTGTTCTTTATGCCTTAACAACCATTCAAAATCACTTGATTATTTATTTTCTCTTCTAGTCTTCAGAAACAATTGTCTTTCCCTGCTTGTTGTGGTTACAGCTAAACTGTTACCTTATCCCTGTTTCTGGAGAGAAGGGCTGGGGATGGAGCAAATGTGAATAAATGTGTGATTAGGATCCAGAGAGACACCCCCCCCCCCGCCGGTTTATGCAAACCTCTCCATGGTTGAACTGGTTAAAGCTGGCCTTTCTCTCCCCACTTTCCTCTGTCCTTAAAGTCTCAGATATCCCTGGCATATATCCCCATGACATCCCCAACCTGTATACCCTGACCCTTCCATCTTGATCACTACTTCAGATCCATGTTGATCACATCAGCCAGATACCTGTGATTACTGTCTGCTTCTGCTTCTAGAAATTCGTTAGCCATGAAGGCAGTAAAACTTATATTTCCGTGTCCCAATTTGTAAACAGGAGAAATATATATGTGTGAAAATATCAACTCGAGTTGTGGGGTGAAGAGTAGAAAAGGAAAGATGCCTATGAAGTCAGGGAAGAAATCTCTACCTTTATATAGCCTAAGTGATTGCAGGCAAAGAAGCAGGTAAGCCATGGAAGTGGGTCTGATGCTGGCTGCCCCAATATGTTGAATCTGTGAGTACTTAACTCACTAAGCCATTTTCTACTGCCCAGGCAACATGACAAGTTCCGATATTTGAGTTCCATGGTTTGGGGGATTGATTCATGAATGAACAATCCCAATTTACTTTTTTTTCCCCCCAATTTACTTTTGATTAAGAATGTTTTTAGGAAATTTGTTATGTGGTAAATTTGGAAAGCAAAACCTGTTCAGCATGAATCTGCTAGTGTCCCACAAAAGAAACCTGTCCATTTAGCCAGTTTAATAAAATCAGGCCTGTATGCTGAGCTGGCTCCACCAGCACTCTGGTTCACAGGGGTGACATTACATAGTCTGCTACAAAGCAGTGGGGACACACATGGGCTTTGCAGTCAGGTGTGGGTATTGAGCCCTGGCTCCACCCCTTACCAGTCGTATGAACCTGAACAAGTTATCTAGCCTCAGTTTCATCAACTGAAGGAACAGAATAATAGCTATTATAATAAGGTAATGGACATAAAGCTCTGTGTTGTCCCTGGCATGTCGTAGTGTTCAATAAGTGTTCTTTTCCTTTGTCTTCATATGATTCTATTGTCCCCATCTTTTCTTTGCATCTTGTCCAAGTCTTTTTCAAATATAACCGTGTAATATGTCAAGACGTGCCTTAATTCCCTATTCTTCATTTTCTCATTTTCGTTTTTTAATTCAACAAATATTTCCTGAGCGCCTGTTATGTGCAAGGTACTATTCGAGGTAAACAATCAGAGAACTAAACAGAAATCCTTGCCATCAGGGAGCTTACATTCTAGTTGCGGGGAGAAATATAATAGCCGATAAACATAATAAATGAGTTAATTATGTTGTATACTAAGTGAGATGAGTGTTATGGAAAAAGAGAGATCAGGGGAATGGAGACTGGGTGTAGAGGTAGAGGTGTTCCAGTCTTAAATAAGATGATCAAGATAGGTCTCCCTGAGTTGTTTAAACACAGAGGGTGTGGGAACTGCGTGGTTTTTGTTGTTGTTTTGGGGTGGCTTTTTTTGTGAAGTTGTGCAGAGCTCACTATACTTGGGCAATTTTAGGCAAAAATGAGAGGCTGGAATGCCTAAAAGAAGTAGGATGTTATTCCTTAATTTCTCAAATGCAACAGGAAAGCAGCAGAAGACAGCTTAGTGATGCTTGTCCATTAGGTGGCAAGAACTGTTTTTCTGCTTATCTCTTTCTGATCTCACTCACCTCTAGTCTCTACTAAGGCCATTGAATCTTCATCCCTCCCTCTCCTTGGTTTCACATCTCAGGACCTTGCGGAATGGTTAGTGACATCAATAAGAAATAAGAAATTAGGGCTTCTTATACTCTATCTCTGTGTTTGATATAAAAGAAATCCTTTGCAACTCAGGGAAACACGTGATTTAGTTATAAACCCATGATTGGACTTAACCTTAGACAATTTTTATTAGAACAAAGCAGATAATTTTTTTCTAAAGCCTGGTAAAGTAGAAAGAGCACTGCAGTGGGAATCAGAGACCAGTGTCTGCCCCAGTCCTGCCACCAGCTACCATTTAAAAGTCTACGTCCAAGACAGCCTCACCTGTGAGTTGTGGGTAGAGGGAGGTGTCCCTTCCCACCTCTCTAGTTACATGAGTCTTTGAAAAACTCCAAGAAAAATTTTCTCCTAGAAACTAAAGCAGGTATAATGTGTGGGCTTAAAAACTCTTGACATCTGCTTTATTGAAAACTGTAATTAAGGTGATTTGTCCATTTCTGGATGGGAACAAAAGCAGGGTGGTAATCTTCCACATATTATTTGTGCCTCTTTACCTTTCATGCGATAAATGAAGGGGAGAATATTCTTACCACATACTGCTCACCAGCAGTTTTGCCAAATATATAGAACATCAAGGCCTTCCTATTCGATGTTATCTATCAAACACTTAAATTAATCCAGTACTTAGGAACTTAAGAAGACCTACGAGTGACAAAGTCCTGTCCTCAAGGTCTCAAAACATTTTAGCAATTATTATTTTAATATCACAGTTAATTATATTAGTAATATGTTATTACATAAGTGATATAATCTTCATTTTACATGGGAATAAATTGAAATGCGTACAAACGTCCACTAAAAAAAACCGAAGTCACTCCAAACTGTAAAGCCAGACCTTTCCTTAATCTCCTAAACCAGGGACTGGCAAACTACTCCCCACAGGCCAAATATGCTTCCCCTTACTACTCGCCACCTCCCGACCTATTTTTGTATGGTTTGTATATTTTTTTAATGGTTGAAAAAAATCAGAAGAATAATATTTTGTGACATGAAAATTATATGAAATTCACATTTCAGTGTTCATAAGTAAAGATTTACTGGACCACAACCATTCCCATTATTTATATATTATCTGTTTTATATATACGTGTGTGTGTGTGTGTGTGTGTGTGTGTGTGTGTGTTGGACGAGGTCATCAAGAGGGCATAACTGCGCACTCAGAGACGCCTCACATGCTCCCCTGTCTTGGAAGGCACCTCTGCCCACCGTTCCCTCCGTGGGAGCTGTTCCAGGGACGCAGCCTTGAGAGAGCAAGGTGTTGTTTAGACCATCGCCACTGAACACGTGACTGAACCCGGTAAGGCCTCTGTATAAACTTTTAAGATTCTGGCGGGCGGGTGTGGAGACGTGTGTAAGTTCCGTTGCTTATTAAACCTGCCACCTACCAGTCTGGAGTGGCTCACTTCTTTCTTCAGTCTCTCTGTGCCCTCAGTGTCGGGGGTCAGTTTTCGAGCCAGTAGCAAGGCTGTTTTCTCTTGAAAATGGCAGAGTTGAGTAGTTGTGACAAAGAACACATAGCCCACAAAGCCTAAAATATTTATTGTCTGACCCTTTACAGAGAAAAATGGCCAATCCCTGGTCTAGCCCATATGGCTGTCTTTGTTAGGGGTCTAAGGAGAACATACATAGACTTATGGCATTTCAGGCCTGCCTGATTTTATATATAATTGCACATGGTACCATTTTGCAAGAAAAACTACACATCTTCTCCCATGCTACTGCATTTCCTTCTTTATGGGTTGTTAATTGTTATTCATGGAAATTCCTATTTCTTCATTCATTCACTTCATGAGCCCTTACAGTGCACCTACCTGGGAATAAGCGACTAATAAAAAGTAGCTTTACTGGTCAATTTTTTTTTTATATTATTTATTTTTGGCTGCTATGCGTCTTCATTGCTGCATGCAGGCTTTCTCTAGTTGAGGCGAGCGGGGGCTACTCCTCGTTGCGGTGCGTGGGCTTCTCATTGTGGTGGCTTCTCTTGTTGTGGAGCACAGGCTCTAGGTGAGTGGGCTTCAGTAGTTGTGGCACATGGGCTCAGTAGTTGTGGCTCACGGCCTCTCAGCAGTTGTGGTGCACGGGCTTAGTTGCTCTGCGGCATGTGGGATCTTCTCGGACCAGGGATCGAACCCGTGTCCCCTTCATTGGCAGGCGGATTCTTAACCACCGCGCCACCAGGGAAGTCCTGTTGGTCAATTTTTATAGACAAGTAATGAACAAATATAGACCATTATTATACAATAGTGAGAAGTGCCATCCTAGGGTTATGACTGGGACAGAAAAGAAGGTATTTGACTCAGCTGCAGGGGTTGGTGAATGCTTCCTAGAAAAGAAGACACTTGAACTGAGAACAAGAGGATGAGGAGCTGAGAGGGGACATGCATTCCATGTTAGACAGAGCAATATTTTCCAAGACTTGTGTTAGTCAGAGTTCAGTGCAGGAAACAGAAACCAATATAGTCATTTTAAGAAGGTGAAAATCCATGGGTGATTAGGATAAAATCATGGAAGGGCCAGAAGAATGGGCTGTAGGCTGGCCTACCAGGAATGATTCCTGAAAGACTATAGTACTGTCCCGCTGAGGCCATCACTGGAATTATTCAGACCAAAAACATGTTACCGGGCTTCCCTGGTGGCGCAGTGGTTGGGAGTCTGCCTGCCGATGCAGGGGACACGGGTTCGCGCCCTGGTCCGGGAAGATCCCACATGCCGCGGAGCGGCTGGGCCCGTGAGCCATGGCCACTGAGCCTGCGCGTCCGGAGCCTGTGCTCCGCAACGGGAGAGGCCACAGCAGTGAGAGGCCCGCGTACCGCAAAAAACAAAACAAAACAAAACACATGTTACCATCCTCTAATGAGGAATCAGGAAGGCAGCCCTGATCCTGGTGCCACTGGACTCTGCTAGAGAAAAGGATCTCTGCAAAATTGCTTGCCAGTAGAAAAGCCAGGAGAGCAGGAAGATGGCCTCAGCTCTGTTTTTTTAATTTCTAAATCTCACAGGAGTGCATCTATTTTGTGCATTCAGAACTTTTGCTGCAAAAGAATTTGAGAAAGAAAGCCATTAGCTTTCTAGTCTCTGCAGCACAGGAAGGCACCATAGAAGTACGGTGGGATGGGGGTTGATCAAGCCAAACCACAGAATCCACCACATGTACAGAATCAATGTCACTGTCCATTCAAGGAAATGCAAATAGTTTGGATTGGCTACAGCAGTAGTTCCCAAATAGTCAAGAGTGGATCCCTTTTTAACATCAAGACATTGAGCCCCCGATGCATGTGACAGTAGTTTTATTTAATATCCTGCAACTTAGAGATATATTACAAATAGTTTCATTCAAAAGGAATTTTATTTTATTAATCACAATAGCAAATAAATACATTTGGAAAATGATGGTGATAAAAGTAACTCACATAAGTTGCATGCATTATATATGTTAACTCAGTAGTAACGCATATATATTTAAGCTATATCATTTGTTTAGTCAGCAAATAATGCCTGGACCTCTTCTGAATTCCAGAACTCTTTTCAGTAATGCCTAGGAAACCAGGTATTTTAGACTCACACTTGGGAATCATTGAGCTTTAATAGTTTAAGGTGTGTGATAAGGAAGACAGCAAAGAGGCTCTAAAAGATGGCTAATTTCTTTTGATATTAGTCGGGAGGTGATGCAGAGTTACTGAATTTTGAGCAAAGAAATGACAAAATCAGATTTTCATGTCAGAAAGACCTCTCTGGCAAAGGCTGGCTGATACATCAAAGGAATGAGAGACTGAGGGCAATTAGAAAATATAGGAGGCTATTTCAGCGATCCAGGTGGGAAAATCAGGGATCTAATAAGCAAGGTATAGATAGTGGGAATGAAGAGAAATGGATGTTTAGTGGCAGAATTGATTGCTGATTGATTGATTTGGTGTGATATGGGTGACTAAGAGGACATGAAAGGAAGGACTAAGAGGCCATGCTTGGGTAACCATGTAAATATGAAATATAGGGAAAAAATGAATTGTTCCAAGTTCTCAAGATATATATTGGGTTGGCCAAAATGTTAGTTTGGGTTTTTCCATAAGACCAATATATATCTTTTTTAATATTCTCAAGAAATATATATATTTAAAATAAAAATCAGTTAAGTGACATGATTACTGTTCTAAATTAGTCAGGACAAGCTAACTGCTATAAAAATAACCCCCACATCTCAGTGACTTGACACAGTAAAGATATGTTTCTCATTTAGATCTCAATCCAATGAAAGAGAGGCAGACTCTGGCCCATGTGATTATTTAGAGACTCAGGCTTTTCCTTTCATTGATTCTGCCATCTCCTAGGGCTACTGGGTTCTCTACAGCATCTGGACAAAGTAAGATAGAGAGCTGAATTGCAAACAGGAAGATTCTATTGTCCATGCAAGGAAGAAATGTACATTACTTGTCACATGTTCCAATGGTTAGAGCTCAGTCGTGGTCATGAGAATGTAATCTAGCTGTGTGCCCAGGAAAAAGAAGACATGAGTTTTAGGGGCATTTAGCCAGTCTCTACCATAAGCACTCGTTAGGTTATAAAGAAAAACTCACCGAATTTTGAAATATGATTGCAGTGAATGACAAAGTGATTTGAGTTTAATCAATGTCTAAATGTAATGATATAATCAGAGAAATCTGTGAATCACTTGACTATATTACTGAAGAAATTCTGTGGTCATATAGTGTGGGGATTGGGAAGAAATGGGAGGCAGTAATACCTCTACTGAGTCCAGAAATAGGTGAACCAAAGATAAAAGAAATTATCACTGTCTCCCGGGTTGGGGCACTCCACCTGTTTATCCATTAACTATTTATTAAGTACCATTTGCTAGGCACTGTTCTAGGTTCTGGAATAGAAACAACTTATACTGCCTGACAGACAGGCGTATCCCTAGAGTCGAGGTGGGTCTACCAGATCCTCATGGCTTGAAGGCCCAAGCTTTTATAATGTTCAACTCAATACTCTTTGCTCTGATTCTCTCTCTTTTTTTTTTTTTTTGCAGTATGTGGGCCTCTCACTGTTGTAGCCTCTCCCGGAGCACAGGCTCCGGACGTGCAGGCTCAGTGGCCATGGCTCACGGGCCCAGCCGCTCTGCGGCATGTGGGATCTTCCCGGACCGGGGCACGAACCTGTGTCCCTTGCTCAACCACTGCGTCACCAGGGAAGCCCTGCTCTGATTCTCTACTAAGCAAGTGCCTTCTAATTCTCTCTTGACTGTCTTTGATCAACCAGCACAAGTCTTCTAATCCTTGTGGTTCCTGCAGCCTCCTCTCCTCCTCTTCCTCCTTTTTGTCATCACCACTATCGTGCTCCTCATAATAACCACCATTCACTGAGTACTGGGCATTGTGTTAGGTACTTTATACATTTCTTCTGTTCCTCATGACAGTTGCATTTTACAGATGCATGCACTGAGTCTCAGAGAAATTCAGTAACTTACCCTCACAGGTAGTAGTGGTGAGCCTGGGTCAGAATGCAGTTCTGCTGACTTCCTATCCCAAGTGCTTCCTACCGTTATAAAGGAGTAAATCTGCATCTGGGTCTATAGATCAGTCCCTTGATCATTTATGAAATATGGATTACTTGAATTGATCAAGTCTGGGTACATTGACAATATCAAGTTTCTGGTCCCACAACACTCAGGACCTGATACTGAGCTGAGAAAACTCCTCAGAGGTCTTCGACCCTATGAGGTCTTGCCAGGGTTGCTGGTTGGCCACTGGCCTCTATTCCTTTTTTTAAGGTAAAAAGTCATTTATTTTATTATTTTAATTGAAGTATAGTTGATTTACAATATTGTGTTAGTTTCAGGTGTACAGCATAGTGATTCAATATTTTTGCAGATTATATTCCATATAAGCTATTATAAGATAATGGGTGTAGTTCCTTGTGCTATACAGTAAATCCTTGTTGCTTACCTATTTTACATATAGTATTTTTTTTTAACATCTTTGTTGGAGTATAATTGCTTTACAATGGTGTGTTAGTTTCTGCTGTATAACAAAGTGAATCAGCTATATGTATGCATATATCCCTATATCCCCTTCCTCTTGCATCTCCCTCAGTATTTTTACATCTGTTAATACCATACCTCTAATTTGTCCCTGACATCCCTATTTCTGAACTTTAACTTCAACATTTGTGACCTGGCAATATCACAAAATAATCTGTTTGTCAGAGGGAACTGTTAACATATTTACATTTTTATAATGAGAAAAAACACTCTCACAACAGATACAAAATCTACTGAGGTTACAAGGTAAACATTACATTTGATTCCTTCAACAAAACCATACTGTGTAGTTGCAATTATTGAACAAAGGTGTAATCAGAAAAATATATTTTGAATTAAAATATATTGATAGGAATAAATCAACATAAACGTGTTTTCCTCTAATGGCAGTTTTATTTTCCCAGAGTGGGAATTTAAAATTGCTTAAATTGCTTTTAAGTTAGTGAGTACGAAAAGTGCTTCAATGGTGATAAAATGCGTAACAAATGTTTAACCAGCATGCAAAGGATGACAATGAAAAGCAGCACAGTTCTGCACGTGTCGAGATAAAACATGCACACTTACATCACTCCATACTGATATTTCTAACCCATGTACGGCTAGCAAAAACATCTACTTCATTATAATCTTTCACATTATTACATATCCTTATGTACCAGTAACCTTGCACAATATATCATTTATTTTATTTCACAATATTTCTGATTTTGCATCTTTTGTTGTTATCTCTGCTGGTCCTTCACTTCTGAATTACATCATCATTATGCTATAGAAGTAGTAGAAATGTAGGTCAAAGTGTGTCTTTCAAAAATCACTGTAGGAACACTAAAAGAAACAAATGAGGGAAGAATGTGCTTTTCTTATACAATATCCAATAATGATGACAGTTGCTCACGGCTGTTCTTGGGAGAAGGGCCATGGTAAGTGTGTGACTTGGGTTGCAATGACTTTTTTGGTGATCTGTACAAACTTGAAAACCCACTGTTCTCAAGTGAGTTGCACTAAAGCCTAGCTTTATCACAAGTAAACCTGTGATGATTATCCAGCTCAACATCTCTGTGGATAGAGTAGACAACTACAAGGCTGCCTGGCAGGACTTGATAACTCATCAATCTATGAGCACTTTAATGTAGTGACTGCAAATCCTACTCTGAGAAAGTACAGGAGCACTGCCTAAGAGTGAGGATACTTGATTCTAGCTCAAGTTCAAACCTGTGACTCTGAGGGATTCACCTCACCTTCTGCAGGTTCAAGTTTTTAATCTGTAAAATGATGGGGATAGGCTAGATCTACAAGGTCCCTTCCAGGTTTAAAATAGAGCAATACTACTCCATTGTGGGAGATAACAGACTTCCTTAAAAAATTGATTAGTAATATTGTATATGAGGTGACACTTAGAAAATAATTGCAATCTATATGGTTGCAGTACTAGTGTAGTGAACATGAATATTCTTTTTTTTTTTTTTTTTGAGGTACGCTGGCCTCTCACTGTTGTGGCGTCTCCCGTTGCAGAGCACAGGCTCCGGACGCGCAGGCTCAGCGGCCATGGCTCACGGGCCTAGCCGCTCTGAGGCATGTGGGATCTTCCCGGACCGGGGCACGAACCCGTGTCCCCTGCATCGGCAGGCAGACTCTCAACCACTGCGCCACCAGGGAAGCCCAACATGAATATTCTTAATAAAAAAGATTGAATTTCTTTTTGTCCGATAAACCAGTTTAAACCTGCGCCTGCCTCATTGGCCTCCAGGCTGGTGATAGCTGTAGTATGTGCTTACTGGGACTCCCCATGCCTGCAAGGGTTCATGCAAAATTGCCGGGTTCTCTTGATATCACAAAGTTCCTGGGAAGCTATTCTGTTGATCCTACAGTCAACTCTGGTTTCCACTGGAACCTGTGCCAGCCCATGAGGACCTTTTGTCTCAGGGGTTTGGATGGATAATTTGATGACACTGCCGAGGCAAGGCAAGTTTGGATGAGACAAGTTATGTCTGGGCCTGGGACCCAGCCCTGCCAGGTACCCCAATCCAAGGGCCACTTGCCCTAGAGTCCTGTTCCCCCTCTACCCTTGACTTCTCCCAGGGTTGAGAACAGCCCTCTTTTTTCCCTCTTGTTACTTTAAAAAGACCCTCCCTCTCCTGTCCATCTCTAGGAAACCTTGCATAAGCTCTTCAGTGAGTTTAGAATTTTATCCAAGTTGGAAGGAGGATATGGTTCATGCGGCTTCAACTTGCTCATATAAATACCTCTGAAGAAAGGAAATTCAAAATCTTGAGACTAACATCTGGGATTGAGGGCAAAGAAAAATGCACAGGCCAAAACACAAATTAATATTTCAATAAGTGATCCTGTCACACTATCAAGTAGATAAAATGTAATCACATTTACAGGGAAATGGATTTGTATTTGTTTTTATTGTAATTTTTTTAGTAACTGCTTTATTGAGATATAATTATATACCATACAGTTAACCTATTTAATGTGCATGTCTTTATTTTTAATAGTGAGTTTGAATGAAGGCATATTTAATTAGAGGGATAGCTGGAAAATTTTATGGGTGTTTTTAAAGGGAACTTCTGAATACCTTAAAATATTTAAGAGGTTAATTGTGCTGGCATTTTTATTGTGTAAAATTTCAATAAAATATTACTTCTATAGGATGTAATGGGGTACATAATAACATTAAAAGTTTTTATACTATGGGCTTCCCTGGTGGCGCAGTGGTTGAGAGTCCAACTGCCAATGCAGGGGACATGGGTTCGTGCCCCGGTCCGGGAAGATCCCACATGCCGCGGAGCGGCTGGGCCTGTGAGCCATGGCCGCTGAGACTGCGTGTCCGTAGCCTGTGCTCCGCAATGGGACAGGCCACAGCAGTGAGAGGCCCACGTACCGCAAAAAAAAAAAGTTTTTATACTATGATGTTAACTGAAAGGGCAGGCTACAAAATCATAGATATGACCATACCTAAAGGAAAATATGCATAGAAAAAAGACAGGAGCAAAAAAATGGGCTAATTTTGGGTGGTCAGATTTAGGGCACATATTTTATTTTCCATTTTTATAGATTATTATATTCCTCAATTAGTATGTATACTTTTGGAATGAGAAAGGAAACTTTATTTATGAAACTTTGGAATTATCTTTTTTTTTTTCTGAAACACATATCATGGGCACTACTCATCAGGCCTGACTTGGGTTATTTGGGGAGATTATAAATGATAACAATAAACTGCCTTCGTTTATTGCTTTATAATTTACAAATTGCATTCAAGACTCTTATTTCATTGAGCAAACAGACAGGCATTTTCCTGAGGAAATTGTCAAAAGTTTGGGAAGCCAAGGAAAGAAGAACATTTTTAAAGGACTTCTAAGTGTAAGCAGATGTCTTTGGTGGTGAATTACCATCATCTGAGGTGATGGAAGAGGAAGGGGGGTGGGGTAGAGGTGGGAAGAGCACAGAGCAATTACACGGGGCTATCACTGACCCGAGGGAAAAGGGGAAGAAACAGGATTTGGGGGCATGGGATTCTTATACATATTTCTACGCCTTTCTATAGTATCATCAACTTAGGTCAGGTTAGCAGTTGTTCATAAAGAGGTTGTTCACGGGGGGCAAAAGAGGAGTGAGGAGTAAGGAATCCCACTTCAGTGCCAGTGAGTAAGTGTAAGAGAAGGAAGGAGATAACCAAATACGCCAGTGGCATTTGTAAATCCACTATTTGTTAAGTCTGAAAACACATTGGGGAGTATGCAAGACGGGTTTAGATAAAGTCTATATCATATACATTTTAAGAGAAATGGAGTTTATTTATTCTGAGTAGACTGTATTGACAGCAATAACGAAGATAAGGTGAATGAAAAAATATTTCTCAAAAGACTTACATTACATTATTTTACATTAAGATTATAAACACTGTTTTTTGTGGGGTTTTTTTGCGGCCACTGCTGTGGCCTCTCCCGCCGCAGAGCACAGGCTCCAGACGCGCAGGCCCAGCGGCCATGGCCCATGGGCCCAGCCGCTCTGCAGCATGTGGGATCCTCCCGGACCGGGCACGAACCCACGTCCCCTGCATCAGCAGGCGGACTCTCAACCACTGCACCACAGGGAAGCCCGAGAACATGATCTCTTTAATGAAAATAATAAGTAATAAAAGACCTGTAAATGATAAAAGGCTAGGCCATTATGGACACTGTACACTTTATCAGGCAATCCTAAAACAAATAAAGCAAACCCATATTTATTATTAGGTTTTTTTAAAGCACATAGCAGCTCAAGTCCTCCGAATCCCAGCCACTCCCACCCCAAATGCCTGGTATTGTCTACAGATTTTGCAAATATATTAGGGTTAACTTTCAGATTATCAAGTAATGACTATATTGTTATATTTTTAGAAAAAAGTGTCATACTCTACCTCATGTGATACTAAAAACTGAAATAATAAAATAGCTAGTACTGGATAGGAAAGGGTAGAATAGAGGTGACTCTCTGGTGTCAGGATAGGGAAGAATGCTTTTAGCATAAATCAACGCAGGAAACACTAGGAAAGAGATTGAGTACATATTCAATACATAATCAAGATACTGACTATAAAAATTTTTAATTTCACAGACCTATCATAACTAAAATGAAAATTATATGAAAAAAGTTTTCAAAATATAGGGCTTCCTTGGTGCAGTGGTTGAGAGTCTGACTGCCGATGCAGGGGGCACGGGTTCATGCCCCGGTCCGGGAAGATCCCACATGCCGCGGAGCGGCTGGGACCGTGAGCCATGGCCGCTGAGCCTGCGCGTCCGGAGCCTGTGCTCCGCAACGGGAGAGGCCACAATAGCGAGAGGCCCGCGAACAGCAAAAAAAAAAAAAATTTCAAAATATATGAAAAATTGGTTAATAGCCATAATATATAAAGAACTTTTAAAAATTAAAAGTAAAAATATGCTGATCACAATTTTTAAAAACAGGGTGCATATAAATAGATACTTAACATCAAAAGGAATAAACTTGAAAACATGCACATTACTAAAAATAAAAGAAATACAAGTGAAAGTAAATAGTATTTTCGACAACTAAATTGGCAATTTTTTTCAAACCATTTTGTTTGCTGAATATGCACTGAAATGCTATTCTCATGCTGGAGTGCAAATTAATGCATAGTTTTTAGAAGGAAATTTGGCAATAGTTTCCAAAAAACCATAGAAATATTTGTATGCTTTGATCCAGTATATCCAACCACTAATTTCTTTTAAGGAAACAATGAGAGATGTGTGTAAGTATTTTAAGAATGTTTATCTTAATACTATTTTAATTGCAAAAAAATTAAAACATCATGTGTCCAAATAACTTGATAAATGTTTGATGGTTTATTCATATGATGGAATAATAGCCCCCAAAAAACACATGTTTTTAAAAGAGTGTTTAATGACATAGCAATATTCTCACATTGAATGGAAAAAAGCAGGGTAAAAAAGCTATACATATAGTTTTTCTTAATTTTGGTTTTTAAAATATTCATGGGAAAAGTATTAGGAATGACTGCATGAAAATGTTAACAGTTTTATCTCTGGTTAGTAACATTTTGAGTAATTTTTATTTTCTTTATAATTTTTGTATTCTTTCTATAATTAATCATACTATTTGAAAAGTAAAATCTTACTAAAAGAGTAATTCTTCGTTATTTTCCCACATGAAATAACACATTTAGTAGCATGATCTGCCTTTAGTTGTGTTAAAGAACTAGAAACAAATATTCATTTAGTCCATCTTAAGAACAGTTGTTAATGATACCAGTTAGGAGAGGAAGAAATTGAAGATTAGAGAGACTAAATGATTTGCAAGTATTCAGTTAATTCAACAGCAGTTTTGTTTTTTTTTTGAGCATATAGTAATTACTGTGAATTGGATTAGGCATTTAGGCATTAAGAATAAAAGATTAAAAATTGTTCCCAAGAGTGTGTGTTCTCATAGTAGGTGACATTATATTAAAAAAATGATATTTTCAATTAGTGGGATAAGTGCTGGCAGAGATCCCACATACCGCAACTAAGCCCTTGTGCTGCAACTACTGAGCCCACATGCTCTAGGCCTGCGCACTGCGACTAGAGAAGCCTGCCACAACAAAGAACCAGTGCACCCAAATTAAATTAATTAATTAATTAATTTTTAAAAAGAAGCAGGGGATATTATTAAGGTGGGGTTGGCTAGATAGAAGTAAAGAGAACTCTAAAGGACCAACCACTACTCAACCTTAGCAATATACCCAAGGAAGAGCTCCTCCTTTCTATTCCAGGTCTGAAAGCCAGAAATGGCAGAGAAGTTGCTGCAACAGAAGTCTCTGGGGTGTAGGAGAAGTTGTTCCCAAGGAGGTATTTCACTGAAGGCACTCTGCTAGGAAACAGCCCAAGAGGGTGCTGGGGAAAGCTGCTGGCTGCTCCCTGCTGCTGACGGCCCTGCACTGAAGAGGCTGCCTGAGCGGCAGGACCCTGGTATTGGCAAAGCTGAAGTCACCAATGCTGCAGGAGGTGGGTGACTGGGAAGCCATGGGCACTATAGGAGCCAGACACTTGGGAAATTGTGAGCACTGCTGGAGCCTGGTACTGGAGAAGCTTCACATGCCTGCCAAAGGAGCAGACTGGGACCTGGAAGGAAAATCCCTTCATCCTGCAATGCCTCTCCACCACCCTCTATTGACAAAGTTTAACATTATGTCAGCTGGCAAATAAAAACTATTTTAAAGGCACAGTTGCATTTTTGCACAGCAGACAATGAAAAGTGTGTTGGGAACTGAGGTGATAAATTTGTAACTGGCATGGTGTGGAGAGTTTTCCAGCTAATGGAATAACATGAGAGAAGACATGTAAAGAGGACTTCCATATCTGACAGCATGATAGACTAGATACCCAGACTGATGCTCTCACTATAAAACAAGCCAAAAAATCCCCTAATATCCTGGATTTAAAAAATAAGATATTTGTGTTTAAATACATCGGTGAGATGGCAAGAAAGTATGGAATACATAGATGTCAAAACTAAGAGAAGACATGAACTTGAACACACTGAAAATGTCTTTCACTTTGGGGGCAATTGCCAAATCTTTTGAATTTGAACTTTACTTTTCAGGTCTTGAGGAGTACAAGGGATAAAGATTATTTCCAAGTTCCTCTCAAATTGGGGAGTCTAATTTTGAGACTCTTACATTTCACTAGGATGCAGAATCCTCAATGTGAAAGTAAACAAAAAACTGATGGTGAATCTGTACACTTAATCAGTATGATGGTGAAACCCACCCTACTCCCCATTTTGTAAGGGAACTTCAAGGAAAATTGTAGTATTTAAACTTTGGCAGTGGTTGAAGGAGGACAATTCTTTCCTCATAATTCATAAATACAAGTCAACCCCTAGGGATTACAGCCTGGATTTACACTACCCACATGGTCTGAAAAACTTCAAGGTAAATATTAAGTTTGAAGTGATGCCAAATTAGTAGTGCCTAGGGTTTGGAAAAAGTAAACACAAATCCTCTCAGAAGGATAGTGCCTTCAATCCAGGCATCAAAAAAGTCCTACAGATAAATTCCAAGAATGACTAGGTCACCATCAAAAATCACAAAATAACCAAGGAAGAATAGCCACAATGAGAAAGAACCAGCAGAATCAATAACCCACAAAAGCTTAACTGTTTGAATTATTAACACAATTGGTATGTTTAATATGTTTAAAGAAATAGTAGACTAAAAGATGATCGAGCTAATTTGAAAATAAATCACATACAACCTCTGGAGATGAAAAATGTAGTACTTGAAAAAAATTCAATACGTTGCTTTAGAAGCAGATTAGACACTGCTGAAGTCAGAATTAGTGAACTGGAAGATAGTACTGAAAATTAGAATGTAGTACAGAGATATAAAGAGGCAGAAAATATGAAGAGACATTGAGACACAAATGATAGAGTGAGAAGATTTCACATACATCAAATTGGAATTCTAGAAAGAGATGAGAGACAGAATGGTGCAGGCAGAACATTAGAAGAGTTAGTGATAGAGAACTTTCCAGAACAAATGAAAAACCTATATCCAGATATTCAAAATGCATATCAATTCTCAAACAGCATAAAGTAAGAGAAAAAAATACCCCCAGCCACGCTGTAGATAAATGTAGAACACCAGTGACAAGGAAACTTAAAAGAAAAAAGTAAATTACCATGAAAAGATAATTAGACTGAGAACTACCATGGAAGGCAAAAGAAAGTAGCATAATCTTAATGTGCTAAAAGAACATAACTCTCACCCTGGAATTATATGACTGTCAAAAACATATTTCAAAACGAGGGCAAAATGAAGACATTTCAGACAAACAAAAACTGAGAGTTTGCAATTAACAATCCCTAACCTAAGGAAACACTAAAATATGTGCTTCATATGGAAGAAAGTGACCCCAAATCAGTGGTCTGTGATTCAAGAATAGGTGATAAAACAAAACGTAAAATATAGGTAAATCTAAGTAAACATTGTAAAAAAATAATTTTGAGGAGCTTAAAAAAAGATATACCTAAAATATACAGCTATAAATTATAAGGGATAATCAGAGTTAAAGTGTCCTAGAGACCTTGTGTTGTTCAGGAGGATGATACAAATATTGATTAATTTTATGTTTTTTAAGTTAAATATTATGGACAAATTTCTATGGTAAATGCAAAAGCAATGGAAATAGAGTGGGCTTATCTGTATTTTCAGATTTTTCTTCCATGGTTATTTATTACTTAGTTAATAAAAAGTAATCTATCCAAGATCAGAATTAATTGACTTCTATGAAAAAGTTCAGATGTATAAAGGGCTTTGTGAAGGTTTGATATGGGCTTCATCTCTATATTTTCTTTTTATGATTCTCTCACTGGCCTTTTTAGTATGTCAGCTTCACTCTTATAACAAAACAGTTGCAACAGTTCTAGAGATAACGTATGTATGAGTCAGACTCCAGATTAAGAGAAAAATTCTCTTTGCTCAACTTTACTGTGACAGGACCCACACATAAAGCAATCATTGTGACGGGTGTGGGGGGGGGCAGTGTCAGGGGGATGTCATGCGCAGACTCTCTTAGGCTTGAGTTGCACAGTGCTCTCTATGCATCTGATCGTGTCCCAGTCCATTAAGCTAAAAAAATAAGACAACAGTTTTGAGGATTAACATTCCTCTATCAATTATTTACCCCATGTATGCTTATTGAAGCTTATGTTAGTTCTAAGTCTCAGGTTTTAAACTTTTAAAATAATTTTAATATTAAACCAGACTCACGTTTCTGGGTAAGTCCCACTTTGTCATGATGTAATATCCTTTTTGTTCATGGCTGGATTCAACTTGCTAATAGTTTGCTGAGAAGTTTTGAATCTGTAGGGAAATTGATTTGTAGTTTTCTTGTAATGCTTCTGCCTGGTTTTGGTATCATAGTAAATACTATTCTCGTAAAATGAGTTGGTACGTATCCCCTCCTCTTCCTTTATTTTCTTAAAGAGTTTGTGTAAATTTGCCATTATTTTTTAAAATATTCAGTAGATTTCATCAGTGAAGCCATCTGGACCTGGAGTTTTCTTTGTGAGAATACTTTTGTTTTTTTTTTTTTGGCTGCGCTGTGCATGGCATGTGGGAATCTTAGTTCTCCGACCAGGGATCAAACCCGTGCCCCCTGCAGTGGAAGCATAGAGTCTTACTTAACCACTGGACCACCAGAGAAGTCCCTGTGAGGATACTTTTAAATTATGGAATTCTACAATAGTTGTATGGACATAGTATGATTCAGATTATCTGTTTCTTCTTTTGTTAGTTTTGGTCATTTGTACCTCTCAAGGAATTTGTTCATTTTATATAAGTTATTGGAATTGTTAGCATAATGTTGTTGATCATTTTTCCTTATATCTTAATTGATCTGTAGTGATATTTCCTCTTTCACTTTTTAAAAAAAAAAAAATCAATTTATTTATTTATTTATTTTTGGCCGTGTTGGGTCTTCATTGCAGCGAGCAGGGGCTACTCTTCATTGCGGTGCGTGGGCTTCTCATTGCAATGGCTTCTCTTGTTGCAGAGCATGGGCTCATAGGCATCAGTAGTTGCGGCACGTGGGCTCAGAAGTTGTGGCGCATGGGCTTAGTTGCTCTACGGCATGTGGGATCTTCCCGGACCAAGGCCCAAACCCATGTCCCCTGCACTGGTATGCAGATTCTTAACCACTGCGCCACCAGGGAAGTCCTCCTCTTTCATTTTTGATATTGGTAATTTGTGTTTTTTCTCTTTCTGAGACTTTTAAAATAATTTGAACAATGATATACACCTTCATATTGCATAATTATAAATGCCAAGAAGCAAACTTGATGTAATGAGGCTTAGCTACTATTGAAAGTCACTCTTGTAGTTTTAGTACCAAGGAAATCTAAGAATATTGGGGTTTCTTGAAGTTGAAAGGAATTAAACATTAGTTAATCAATGGTGGTAATATATACTTGGTCATGATAACTCAGTATAGGATTTTTGGCCCATGGTAGTTGTTAAATTAATAAATGGATAAATATCTTTATTATAGAATGAGGAAAACTAGATTGATACTAGATGAATGTTCATGGAATTCACTCCAATGTGATCAGTCCTCCATATTGCCACATGTATTATTTTTCTAAAACACAAATATGCTTTTGTAAATTCCTAAATTAAAAACTTCAGTGGTTTTCCATTTTCTTTATGATCCGTCTGAATGCCATAGAGTGGCAGGCAAGCCTTTTTATACCACGGTCACATCTTATTTATTCAGCCTACTTCTTACCTCTTTCTCCAATATGTTGCATCCATCCTAGATACATTCCTTTTACTAATTTAATTATTTTGCCTCAGGCCACCATACACATGTTGTTCTCTTTTACCTGAATTTTTCTTTCTTCCTTCAAGGCCAAAGTCAAAGGTCATGTCATATGCATTTTTTCTTGTCTCACTCCCAGAATAATTTACAGAGTCTTTTTCTGTTCTCCCATGGCATTTGTCCATCCCTCTAGTCTATTATAACATGTGTCACAATTAGTCAGGTTTAGATGGTTTAGTGGCTTTTCCCTAACAAATAGAACCTCTTTGAGGACAGTGATTATCTTATTCGTTTTTGTTCTACAAATTTCTAGCAATGCTTTGAGTATTGTAGGCACTCAGGAAATGTTACATGATGCACAGACACATATAATTCCATAGTCCAAAATCACAGTCTCACTCATAGAACAAACTAGAATTTTATAGAGGAAGACACTGTACTTTGGTCTGGGAAAACACTACCAGTCTGGATCAACTAATTTACAAATGTGAGTCTTTTTTTCACAAGGGAGAAAAATCCAAGTGTAAGTTCAGCTGGGAAAGTATTATCATTTTCATGTACAAAAGAAACTACACTCATCAAAACAATTATAAAGTAATTGGAGGTTATACTTAGCTGCTGAATGAACAACACGAGTATACTGTTAATTTTGCAGGTCAACGTTATGACCTCAGATGTGAGTTTGCAAATGGATTAATACAGCATTATAAATGTAATCCTATGAATGTGTTGGAAAATTGCTACAAGGTGTACTGGGACAGAGACATGGTAATATCATTAAAGTCTACCAATAGACTAGACATTCTGCTGTTTGATAGGCCTATAAAATTGTAGTGCTTATTGGTATTCCCATTTTGCTAAGCATAAATATTATAAGAAATACACAGTAGGGAAGCAAATATGTAGGTTAGATTAAGAAGCCAAAAGAAAAGTGACATTTACAGCACATCAAAGAAATGAAATCATCATCTCAATGACTCCATTTAATTATCAGTTGTTTAAGAACATATACCTAGTTAAATATTTTAAAGAACTGCATTTATCGTGTGTTTGCATTAGTTTCAGATATAATATTTCTGCAAATAACAAAGCCTTTTCTCCTTAACATAGCACATTATTATAAATCACACTAGAGCATGGTTTACCTTTTATCCAGACAAGCAAAATTAAAGGCCATGATATACTCCTATGAGAAATAGTGGTTCATAACAGTGTTATAGCGCAATCTGAGGAATAGACACCACCCCCATCACACTGAGAATCATTTTCATAGGGCATGTTAGTGATGACAGTCATTTATTCTCCTCCATACAGGCTTCTTGGAGATTTGACCCTCCATAACATGGGAAGGGACAGACCTTTATATCACATATTCCCCCAGCAATTGTGCATTCGATGCTTGGACAAGGAAATTGACCCAGAGACTGTTAATGGCTACAGGAGCTAGATGTATAAGGTCATATAGCCACTGATGCCACCACTTAGGGGCATTCATTGTAGGCCATGTGTGTTTGATAAACAGGCAGGGGGCACTGAGAGAGAGATCATGTGGTTTTGGAAAGGGGGAGAGCTGGAGAAATAAGCCGCCGTGGGCTCTGAGAGCTTCCGAGTTCTTAGTCCATTCCAGCTATGAAACTCAGTGATTTCTCCTGTCCTTGGATTCTGCAGTTACCTTGGATTCGGTCTTCACTTAAACTTTCTCCAGTGTGCCTGTTTCTTATAATCAAATGGTCCTTGAACATCAGGACATAGAGTTAAAAAATAGGTTAGTAAATGTCCATATGCTTCAATGTTTTAAAATCTGATTAATCTGACAAGTATACACACAATTTATCTATTAAAATACTGTCAACATAACAAGATTGGGAAATATTTTCAGCCTGTTTATTCTTTATTGAGGTTTAGGAAATAAGGGTTTGGAGTTTGTAATATTCCTTATGTCAGATCATCTTTCAGAGTCATAAATCAGTGAGTTGTGCTTTAATAAAACAGGCAGTGGGCCAGATTTGACCTCTGGCCATAATTTGCTGACCCCTGGACTAAACAATTATAAACCCCTGGGCCTAACCAATTTCAAGATTTAGTGTTAGTTTTTCCAGCGATTCTCTAAAGTCTATAAATTCATTCAGTGTTTTTCAGACTCATGTTTTTTAGTTTATAAAATGAGGTTGTGATAATAATTCTAACTGGCCTCATAGAATTTAATGAAGAATATTTAATTAATCAGATCAAATGAGATTAACTATAATAAAGTAGTAAATAAAGTGTCTGGCTCAGGATTTATTCAACAAATATTGTCTGTGTCAGACTTTAATATAGCCATTAGAAGAAAGAGCAGAGCTAAGTAATACAAAAAAAGCAGTAAGCAGCAATAAAATTAATACCTACACAAAACTAGCAGTGTAATAAGATAAAGCAGAAAGCAGCTTTACATTGGAAAAGAAGTTATTTAAATACAGAAATAGCACCTTAAAAAAAGGAACCGAGAAATGTAAACTTGGTAGGTAGATTCAGGTATAAAAGTTATACCCCCAACTCTTGTACCAGAATGAAAGGGCTTCCCAAACCCTGGACAGTGTAGGGCACACACACACCTCCCTCAGTGCTGACTCAAAGCTGCATTTCCTTAGCAGGATCACTGACAATCTTTTTTTTTTTTTTCTTTTACGAAATTATATAATGATAGACTCAAGATTGCCACGGCTTCTTCACCACTGGAGGGATGGATTTAAGGGGGGGAAGGTAGTAATAAGTAGTATCATTATTTATGGGAGGTGGATGGAACACGGGAGAGAAGTTCATAAACTCTATACATTTCACTGACCAATGTCCTATTAAATAGGAAGCTTTTAAAAATTTAAAACACTGATAAGTTAACTTAACTGCCAGGAGCTGTAAATAGCCCTATGACAAGAGGAGAAAAAAATAAATCACACTCTAATTGCTAATAAATACAATTTAGCATCTTATTATATATAAAAGATGTGTTTAATATGTTAGTAAAATATGTTTTTTGCTTCCTTGTTAAAATAAAAAACTACAATTCCAACCTGTCAATTTAGATTCATTCTGTCCAGAATAAAGAATCTTACCACCTTTGTGCTAGACAGAGTCTCGGTGGCTTTAGTTAAGTTTCTAATAAAGTCCTGACTGGTGAGACTAAAGATATAAAAGGATCAGGAAGCCCACAAGCCTCCCTCCCGTGTTTCTTGCAGATAAAGGTCAAGGGTCGAATGACAGAGAGAGGCTTATATCATTGTTCTCTTAACACAGACTGAAGTTATCTTCCAGATTACAGATAAAGTTATTGCAGATAAGATAAAGGAGTTATCCCAGGCACTGTGGAACAACAAGCCTCCAGAATCTAAGAAATCCTTACCCTTTGTGCTCCGAAATTATGGGGTTCTTAAAACATCAGTGTATTTATTTGGCACCTTTGTTAAGAGTTCAAGCCTCTCAGTGAATCATGTATTCCTTTTAGTCTCTGCAGAATCCTGAGGGGAAAACCGGGGAGATGAGAGAGAAAAAGAGGGAGAATATTTCCATTTCGCAAAAGAGGAAAATTTAGTCACAGATTTCATTTCTGATGGAAACTGTAAACCGCTCTGCCCTGATGGTGAACCTTTAGAGTTAGACTGCTGTCTGCCCGAAACCAGTCACCTGAGGGGCTGGCCAGGCAGCTGTTGGGAAATGCTCTGAAAGGCTTTGATGCTTGCTTCTTTCTCTTCCATTTGGAAACACAAATTGCTCTCAAAAGAGGTCTCTGCTAAGTTAGACTCTAGGCTAATGCATCTGGTCAGCAGCCGCTTAATTACCTGGTAGGATTGTTTAAATGCAGATTCCTGGGCCCCACCCCAGACTCACTGAATTAGAAACTCTGAGGTGTGTGTTTGTGTAGAGAGAAAGGTGTGTTTGGGGTTGGGGGGCTTGTGGGAGTTTCCAAGAGTATGCATTTTTTCTAGATTCCCCAGTTGATTGTTAAGCAAACTGAAGATAAAGGCTTCAGAAATGCTTTTCTTTTTTCCTTTTTTTTTTTGGCCATGCAGCAGCGGCGGCGGCGCGGCTTGTGGGATCTTAGTTCCCCGACCAGGGATTGAATCCCTGGCCCTCGGGAGTGAAAGCGCAGTCTTAACCACGCTGGGCCGCCAGGGAACTCCGCAGAAATGCTTTTCTAACTAATCCTTCCCCACAGCACTTCTCAATTCTTGTCATTATAAGGGTCACTGTGTCCAAAGCTGCTGCTGTGTTAAGAGGCTGTATCCTGTCCTTCTAGAGAAACTTTCCTGGCCAAAAATTTTGACAGTGATGGAACTTGTCTGTGGAGTGTCTCTAAATCAAGACAGGCCAAGCTGGGCAGGATGAAGCAGATAGGGTCAGACTATTGGAGTTAAATAGAAGGGGTTTTAACCCCAGATCCACAGGTCCCCCCAAGGGGTCCATGGATGAGAAAACATTCACATCTTTATTTTCACTAACTTTAACTGAAAATGAGCATTTCTTTCTACTATGAATTTGGCAACAAACCACATTAGTGTTTGCAGTACCTGTGACTCCTTGTCGCTGTTAGAAATCACAGATATTCCTGTATCACATTTTAGTTGTTATGGATAGCTTGAAATATTATTTACACTCATCTAAACATCAAATTACAGTTGTTTTTAGACTTGTCACTAGATCTTTTTAAAGATGTTAATAAGGAAACACAGATATTACCCTATCACACATTAAAAAATATTTTGATAAATGTAATTCAATATAGTTGCCTGCCTTTGTCATTTCATACCTTTGTTTTACACATTAGAAACATTGTTCTGAGAAGTGGTCTATAGGCTTCAACCTTTCTCAGAGTAATTTTCTAAATACATGCTATGTGATTTCACATATGATTGCCAAAGGAGCCCGTGGAACTTAAGAACCCCTGATCTCAAGGAACCCCAAACCATCAAACGGCTTTGGAACAATGAAAACGAACATTTTGAGATCTTTGTTGGCTTAACCTTGTGTTAATAGTTGTAATACACTGGAGATTACCCAAGTACTCCTACATCTCTCAGACTAAGCACGAAGTCTTATCCTTGACCATTTAACCCGCTTCATAACTAACCCAGTCAGAAAATAGAATCTAACCCCTTGTGGTCCTGACTGAACATCTTGATACAAGGTGCCCGTAGTCCTACTGTTGTCTGGCTGGCTGTTCTTTGGTTCTTTCTTTGTCCATGGTCATTAATTCAACAAATACTTTTTGGCCGGTTCTGTATGAAGCATTCTGCTCCTTGTGGAAGGAATAGAAGAGAACTAATGGAGGCATGTTTCTTACCCTCCAGCACAAACTCTGGTACTTGAGGCTATATAATTAGGGGTTAAGTATGTGAGTACGAATGCCTGGGTTCAAATCTTTTCCGTCTTTTACTAGCTGTGACTTTGGGCAAATTGTTCTGTGTGCCTCTGTTTCTTCATCTGTCAAGTGAAGATAATGAATGGGTGCACTCAGGAGAATACTTCATATATAGTAACCATGCAAATGTTGGTTTATACAATACACAGAATTTTGGGCCATGGCCCAAACTTCTGAATCAGAATCTCTGGGGGCGTGGCCACATGTAGTTTACCAAGTTCCGTAGGTGATTTTGATATACTTTAGAGCAGAGTTTCTCAGCATATTTTTCATTATTGCCCCTCTAAGTAACCATTTTAGACACTTTTGCCCTAATTGCTCCCTCCCCATGAAATTTTAGTACTATAGATATGTGTACTATATATCTGCTTATATACTTGGGCCTTTTGAAGGATGACAGGCCATTGTAATATCTAAGATTTTTCTACCCCAATCCCACCCCAAGCACCAATTTTAGCCCTCCCTGTTGAGAACACGAGCTATAGAATTGTGGTTTCTCAATCTTGGCTGCACGTTAGAATAAAGTAAGGAAGCTTTTAAAAAAATACCTATGCCTAGGACACACCCCCAGACCAGTTAAATTAGAACCTCCTGGGGTGGGACACAAATAAGAGTGTCTTTAAAAATCCCCAGATAATTCCAATAGGCAGCCAAAGCTGAGACCCACTGCTTTAGAGTTTGAGATCTCCTTACAGGAGATTAAAATCTGGTTGGCAAACAGGAG
Source organism: Delphinapterus leucas (assembly GCF_059928025.1). Lineage (NCBI taxonomy): Eukaryota > Metazoa > Chordata > Mammalia > Artiodactyla > Monodontidae > Delphinapterus > Delphinapterus leucas. The sequence continues at coordinate 54,439,164 of NC_143132.1, read as the reverse complement.
CTACTAACATGAACATAAACAATGCAGAAATGAAGGGACCAATGAGTGCTATAGGAAAAGGAGAAACTAATACAGGTTGTTCTGATTAGGAATAGCTTTGTGAGCTAGACTTAGAATCTGAGCAGGATCTGGAAAAAGGAATGGAAGAGAAATTTCACATGTGGAAATAACATGGCCAAAGGTATAAAAAGGACATAGGGTGTGGTGTCCCAAAAGATATATTCACCTGGAATCTTTGAACGTGACCTTATTTGCATAAAGGATCTTTGCAGATGTAACTGAGTTTAGGATCTCGAGATGAGATCATCCTGGATTAGGGTGGGCCTAGTGATAAGTGTCCTTAGAAGAGAAGAGCACCCAGAGAAGGCCATGTAAAGACAGAGGCAGAAGTTGGAAATGGATGTGTATATAAGGCAAGGAACATGAGGGATTGCTGGCAACGCCGAAAGCTGGAAGAAGCAATGAAGGATTCTCCAGTAAACTCTTAGTAGGAAACACAGCCCTGCTGAAACCTCGATTTGAGACTTCTGGCCTCCAGAATTGCGAGAGAACAAATTTCTGTTGTTTTCAGCCACCTAGTTTGTAGCAATTTGTCACGGCAGCCCTAAGAAACTAATACAGGGGACAATGAGGAAACCAATCTGATGGAGTAAAGGAATTGTAATAAGAGTGGAAAATAAAATTGGAAATATAGGGTGGGTCCAAACAGGAAAGCCATTGTTTGCATAGTATACTGACTGCAATGAGAATAATTACAGGTCCGGGATAGAAAGCGCAACCTGATAAAACCAATGTTACTGCAGAATTAATCTAGTAATTAGCGCAGTTTAGCCTACAGGGAGTAAATAGAGTTAGGGAAAACACCTACAAATATAACAACATTAAGTAAGGAAGTAAGAAAGATCTGGATTAGTAAAATGGCTTCAGAAAGAAAAAGAAAGAAATTCTTCATGCAGTAAAGTTCACGAGAAGAACAAGCAAGGCCTTGATACCTGATCTGTGTAACCACGAAGAAGAGGAATGTTTCAAAAATGACTTTTAAGATTTGAGTCTGAGTAAATGATGTATATTCCATCAAGAATCAAGTGTTACATTGGCTTTTACTAATTTATTTTTTAATTTTTTTTTTACTTAACAACTTCATTGAAGTATAATTTACGTATAAAATTTACCTATTTCAAATATACAGTTCAGCAATTTTTAGTAACTTCACCAAGTGGTGCAACCATCACCATAAATCAATTTTAGAACATTTCCACCCCCCCAATAAGATCCCTCATACTCATTTACAGTTAATCCTAGCTAGTACCTCTAGCAACAGGCAACACCTATTCTACTTTCGTTCTCTATAAATTTGCCCTTTTTTGGAAATTTTATAACAATGGAATTTCAAAATATGTGGTCTCTGTGTCTGGCTTATTTCACCTCACATAATGTTTTTGAAGTTCATCAATCACGTTTCCTTTTTATTGCTGGATAGCATTCCATTGTATGGATAGACCACGTTTTGTGTATCCATTCACCAGTTGATGGACATTTGGGTTGTTTCCAGTATGTGTTGATATGCACATTCTGGTGCAAGTCTTTATGGGAACATGTATTCATTTCTCTTGAGTAGATACCTAGGAGTAGAATTGTTGGGTTGTGTGGGAATTTTATGTTTAACTTTTTAAGAAACTAACAAATTGTTTTCCAAAGTGGCTGTACCATTTACATTCTTATCAACACTGGATGAGGGTTCCCATTTCTCCACCTTCTGGCCAACATTTTTCATTGTCTGTCTTTTAGCCATTCCAGTGGGTGTAAAATGGTACTCATTGTGGTTTTAATTTGCATTTCCCTGGTGAATAAAGATGTTGAGCATCTTTTCATGTACCTATTAGCTGTTCGTATATTGGGTCGGCCAAAAAGTTCATTTGGTTTTTTCTGTAAGATGGCTTTAATAACATTTAGTTGTGTTTAACTTCATTCAAAACAACTTTGTTAGATTGTATTGTGACAGCTGTCATATCAGCATGCATTAAAAAAAAACTTATCAAAATTGGTGAATTGGTGAACACAAAAGTTGCCATTTTAATACTGAAGATGGAAGAAAAAAGCAACATTTTCGGCATATAATTCAAGAAAGGTAAAAATGCAGCTGAAACTGAAAAAGATTTGTGCAGTGTATGGAGAAAATGCTGTGACTGATCAAACGTGTCAAAAGTGGTCTGCGAAGTTTCGTGTTGGAGATTTCTCGCTGGACGATGCTCCACAGTCAGGTAGACCAGTTGAAGTTGATAGCTATCAAATCGAGACATTAATTGAGAACTATCAACGTTATACCACGCGGGAGAGAGCTGACATACTCAAAATATCCAAATCAAGCATTGAAAATCATTTGCACCAGCTTGATTTTGTTAATCGCTTCGATGTTTGGGTTCCACATAAGTTAAGCAGAAAAAAGCCTTCTTGACTGTATTTCCGCATGCGATTCCCTACTTAAACGTAATGAAAACGTTCCGTTTTTAAAACAAATTGTAACAGGCGATGAAAAGTGGATACCGCACAATAATGTGGAACAGAAGAGATAGTGGGGCAAGCAAAATGAACCACCACCAACCACACCAAAGGCTGGTCTTCATCCAAAGAAGGTGATGATGTGTATATGGTGGGATTGGAAGGGAGTCCTCTATTATGAGCTCCTTCCGGAAAACCAAACGATTAATTACAACAAGTACTGCGCCTGATTAGACCAACTGAAAGCAGCATTCAATGAAAAGCGTCCGGAATTAGTCAACAGGAAATGCATAATCTTCCATCAGGATAACGCAAGACCGCATGTTTCTTTGATGACCAGGCAAAAACTGTTACAGCTTGGCTGGGAAGTTCTGATTCATCCACAGTATTCGCCAGACATTGCACCTTTGGATTTCCATTTATTTTTGTCTTTACAGAACTCTCTTAATGGAAAACATTTCAATTCCCTGGAAGACTGTAAAAGGCACCTGGAACAGTTCTTTGCTCAAAAAGGTGAGTTTTGGGAAGATGAAGTTGCCTGAAAAATGGCAGAAGGTAGTGGAACAAAAGAGTGAATATGTTATTCAATAAAGTTCTTGGTGAAAATGAAAAATGTGTCTTTTTTTTTTTTTTTTTTTTTTTTTTACACGGACCTCTCACTGTTGTGGCCTCTCCCGTTGCGGAGCACAGGCTCCAGACGCACAGGCTCCGCGGCCATGGCTCACTGGCCCAGCCGTTTCGTGGCATGTGGGATCTTCCCGGACCAGGGCATGAACCCGTGTCCCCTGCATTGGGACAGGCGGACTCTCAACCACTGCACCACCAGGGAAGCCCGAAAAATGTGTCTTTTATTTTTACTTAAAAACCGAAGGAACTTTTTGGCCAACCCAATATATTCTTTGGTGAACTGTCTGTTCACATCTTTGCTCATTTATTGATTGAGTTTTTTGTCTTCTTATTGAGATGTAAGAGCTCTCTATATATGTCAAGTCCTTAATCTGATATGCGGTTTGCAAATATTTTCTCCTAGTCTGTTGCTTGTTTTTTCATTTTCTTAATGATGTACTTTGAAGTACAAAAGTTTTGAATTTTGATGAGGTCTAATTTATTTATTTTTTCTTGTATGCACTATGCTTTTGGTGTCATATCCAAAAAATCTTTGCCTAACCCCAAATCTTGAAGATTTTCTCCTGTACTTTCTTCTAAAAGCATTATTGTTTTCACTCTCACATTTAAATCTATGACCCATTTTGAATCACTTTTTGTATATGGTGTGTTGTGAGGATCTAAGTTAATTTTTTGCATGTAGATATTCAGTTGTCCCAGCACCACTTGTTGAACAGAATCCTTTCCCCAATGAATTGCCTTGGTGCTTTTGCCAAAACTCAATTGACTGTAAATATAAGGATTTATTTCTGGACTCTCAATTCTGTTCCACTGATCTATGTCTATCTTTATGCCAGTACCACACTGTCTTGATAACTGTAGCCTATGGTAAGTTTTTAAATTGGGAAGTGAAAATCCTACAGATTATTCTTTTTCAAAATTGTTTTGGTTATTCTAGATGTTTTGTATTTTCCATATAAATTTCTGGATCTGCTTGTCAATTTCTGCAAAAAAAAAAAAAAAAGCCTGCTGGAACTTTCATAAGAATTGCATTGAATCTATAGATCAATTTGAGGAGAATAATCATCTTAGCAGTCTTGAGTCTTTCTTTCCATGAGCATGGACTATCTCTCCATTTATTTTGATTTTCTTTAGCAAAGTTTTAAAATTTTTGGTGTAAAAGTCTTACATTTCTTTTGTTAAATTTATTCCTAAGTATTTTTTCCTTGTGATGCTATTTTGAATAGAATTGTATCCTTAATTTCGTTACTAAGTTTTTAATTTCCCATATGTACAAATGTATTATCCCACCTATTGCTTAATAAATACTTTTTAAATTAATAGATTGACATGTAAATGAGCAAGAGGAAAATTTTTAGCCAAAGGAGAGAGAAAGATGTAAGGTTAAAGATAGATTTATACAGCATAAGCTTAATATTTCAATTTAACATTTGTGAAGGGCCATGATATGTGTGGTTTATGACAGAGTTTATAATGTCTACCTCACAGAGTGGTAGTAAAGGCTGAAATAGAATAGCATATGTAAAGTTCCTGGCATACACATAAACTTCAAATGCTCTAGGGCTGGTATTCAGAAGGGAAGCATTTTGCTCAGGAATAAAGTTGGCTTAGTACTTACTGTTTTCTTGTCAATCTGGGGAATCACTGGGGTTGTCAGGGCTATGCCTCATAAATATTGAGGCTCTCCTAACTACTCTTTTTCTCAGTTGGATGTTTCTGCTGCTGTTTCTTTACTCTTGGTTTTCCTTTCCACTCTCTCCACTTAAGTCAATTTGAATGATAATTGTTAATAATTGTTAATGTTTCACATAAAACTCTGGAAAGTAAATTGATGCATTTCTCAATAAAAATTGAGTTTTTTATTGCCCTAACTGGAACAGCATCAATTTTTTTTTCCTCTTGTACTCTTTTTGAATGAGAGGGAAACTTTATTCATTCTTTCATCATTTCCCATTTATCGAGTGCTTACTATCTGCTGTGCTCTTTGCTAGTTGAGAAGTGATTCCACAGAAACAAATGGACAGAATAAGTCTTTTGTCATTTCCTGGGTAGAAAAGACCGAGTCTTTCCAGAGTAGAAGGAACACAGTCTATATCCTCAGAAAATATTGCTCAGATCAAGATAAATAAGGGCCATGTGAAAGTCTGCTGCTTCATTAAGTTCCCGCTCTGGGTTAGAGATTCTTTGAAAAAGTTATCACCATCTGGCTGATGTTTCTGCTCAAAGGCACCTTTGAGTGGTATAAAAATTGTTCAATAAAGTAACAGTGTGTTTTTTCAGATATCTTCTTTAAACTTAAGGGGTACTAGCCTAAGATTTTCCACTAATGAACTGTGTGACTTTGGGCAAGTCACTTCACTTCCCTGCACTGACAGGTCAGGCTAAGTGATCTCAGAGGATTTTTCTAACGCTAGATTCTGTTTTCCAACTCTTATTAAGTCCTTAGACTATGAGTTTGTGAGTGGTGAAGAAGGAAGATAAGGAACAAAGAAGAGAAGAGTCTTTTTCAGATGGCTTCACGTTTTCAGGATATGGGCCATCCAAGTAAATAACTGACTGAAAAATAAATGACTTCACTTGTTGGTGATATGGGATAAGGAACTGGGCATGCATGACTCTCCCCTTTTCTTCTCTTTTACTTTTGATGCTGGGAGCATCATTTTTTGTTGGCTTTTCCATGCCTGAAGTTTGTTTTACAAGGTAGGTTCCCACATAGGGAGGGCTGTGGTTCTCCACTTTTGCATATGACTTGGTGGATAAATCTGTCTAATTCAGGGGTTCAGCATTAGGGTGTCCATTGCTGTTCCTCATGTAGGCCACAGCTCCTAACCTAGTCTCCACAGTGATAATGATTATGGTGGTGGTGGTTGTGATGATGATGATCGTGATAATAATAAAGGTGATATGTTGTTCTTCATTGACCTGATGTCTTTTGGTTCAAAACTCAAATGAGGAAAATGATATGTTATTTATTGGACCTTCACAAACTTCAACCCATGTCTTCATCACTAACTGTCGGATGAGCTTTAGTAAGGAAAAGAACAGAGAGGTGGCCTAAAGTTGCTCAAGAAATATTTTTCAGAGCCTTTGGAGGTGCAGATTACCAGGTACACAGGCTTTGGAAAAGGAAATCAAGTGGCCAGTTTAGAATACTAGAGGAGCTTAGCAAATGTGAATTGAGTGACTGCTTTATTTTATACTTTAAAATTAGTAGCTCCCCTCCTGGAACACAGTTGGAGTATTTCTGGAATCAGTCAATCACTGCTGTCAGGATATAGTGGTTCAGGTACTTTTAGCCATTACCCAAAGATCTGAATAATGCATTTGTAGTTTATCCTCGATTTACACTTATAATTCCTGTATTCTAATTCATAGGAATAAACCGTATTCAGTAAGAGAAGGAAATGTTTTATATTTTATAGCTCATAAGCCTTTTACTCTCATAGTTAAAAGACAAATTAGAAAAGGAAATTATATATTCTAATTAGTGAGTATCCTGAAATGATTGTTCCAAATTATATATATAGGAAAATATCACTAATTCTGAGTATTTGGATAGAGACCAACCTGGAATTGTCTCACTTTATCCTCTTCCTTGGTAACTGCTTTTGGACGAATCTTAAATATATACCTCTGGCTCCAACTCTCTCTTGAGGCTCTGGACACACATCCTTCTAACTGCTTGCTGGACCTCTCTAGATCAACAGCCTACCTTGAATTTAACAGATCCAAATTCCAACCACAAAACCTCCTCTTCCTGCTACGATTTGTTACCTCAGTTGAAAACATCAGTCCCGGGCTTCCCTGGTGGCGCAGTGGTTGAAAGACGGCCTGCTGATGCAGGGGACACGGGTTCGTGCCCCGGTCCGGGAAGATCCCACATGCCACGGAGTGGCTGGGCCTGTGAGCCATGGCCGCTGAGCCTGAGCGTCCAGAGCCTGTGCTCTGCAACGGGAGAGGCCATAACAGTGAGAGGCCCGCGTACTGCAAAAAAAAAAAAATCAGCCCCATGAGTTACCAGGCTTCATTCTGTGGGAGGCTCATCTGCTCCTCCATCTTCCTCTCTGGTACCCAGCCCTGGGAATCATGTCACTCCAGTAATCAAACATATTCAGTGTCCTCAAGACCTATAGGAGAGAGTTTAAAGTTGCTAGATGGGACATGTAAGAGGCCTTCTCGTGAATTCCCTGGTGGTCCAGTGGTTAGGACTCAGCACTTTCACTGCCTGGGTCAGGGTTTGACCCCTGGTCGAGGAACTAAGATCCCACAAGCTGGGGCTTCCCTGGTGGTGCAGTGGTTAAGAATTCGCCTGCCAATGCAGGAGACACGGGTTGGAGCCCTGGTCTGGGAAGATCCCACATGCTGCGGAGCAACTAAGCCCGTGCGCCACAACTACTGAGCCCGTGTGCCACAACTACTGAAGCCCACGTGCCTAGAGCCTGTGCTCCCAACAAGAGAAGCCACCACAATGAGAAGCCTGCACTCCACAACGAAGAGTAGCCCCTGCTTGCCACAACCAGAGAAAAGCCCACGTGCAGCAATGAAGACCCAACGCAGCCAAAAATAAAATAAGGTAAAATAAAACAAAAACAGAACAAAAAAGATCCCACAAGCTGCATGGCGTGGCCAAAAAAAATAAATAAAATAAAGAGGCCTTCTCATTCTGATTACTATTTTCCTTTTAGCCGTATTTCCCTCCATCCCTACTTCCTTGTGAGTCCTAAACTCTGTTTACCCAGGGCTGCTTGTCTTCAGTGACTACTGCGTGCCTCTGCTGTGGTTTTTCCTCCATCCCCACTTTCCTCTTGTGCAGCCTTACTAAAATACCATTACTTCCAACAGTCTTCTTCCATAACCATATCTGGAATCATATTTTCCCCTTGTGGAGCAGCTACTATAAGTACCCTGCCCTTTCCCCCCAGGAACATCACTCCCATACACTCCAACCAAATGGGCTTCCAGCTGTGAGCAGCTGCCTGAGGACCTTCTTTTTGCACCTGAAACCAGGGCAGGCTGCAAGAGCCAGGAGTTTTCATTTCCCAAGAGTAGTTCTCAACCAATGAATTGAAGCAAGCTGGAGGATAAAAACCCAGGTATCTTTGCCCCTCAGTTAGGATAACTGAAGGATCTTCTGTATCGTTTACCAGAGTTCCCCATCAGGATTGAATCCCAGTTGCTCACAGTAGGAATCTGCTCTGTAATGCACCTTTTATTACTGGCTACCTTGCTTCCTTGCCTGACTTCCCTGCTGCCCTGCTGGTACTTTCTGTGACCTCCCAGATAAACCATTTGCATGTACATTCTAGTCTCAGGGCTGGCTTTTGGTGGAACCCAATGTAATACTCTGTGTCTATGATCTCCTAGCAGGCTGCTTAGGCTGCTCCTATTATAACTTCACTTACCTTGTGAAATATTCATTCGGAAATCCATCCCAATCCCTGAGGTCAGGAATAGCGTTTCCTTCCTGTGTTCCTTTTAACACCTGGCACCATCTCTTCCATGAAGTAGGCACTAAACAACTAAAGGTTGAGTGAAAGCATTAAATCTGCATTACAGAACTTTAAAGAAAGAAAATATTAAAATTTCAAGTAATTAACAGTAACTTTATACCAGAGCAATGACCACTTCATGCTTTCGGAGATTTGTCCTAACATACAGAACAAATTATTTGTAGCCCTCACTCCATACTGTTCAATTTACCTGGTATTGAGAATTATATTTCCTTTTATCTGTCCTGTTTCACCCTCTGGCCTCTAAGCTCAGGCCAGAGTTATGCTGAGACAGGCCTTTGGTTTATGCTTCTTTACAGTACCAGCTGTACCCTCTTGACGTCTTCAGTACGTACTCAACTCCAAAAATATTTTAAAATAAGGCTATAAAGCACCTAAGGGTGCTTTAAAATGCTTTATTGTTTAACATAGTTTACTTTTTAATAATCATCTTTATGAAACAGGAGGGAAGGGGGCAGGGCACGACCTGTAAAAGAATGACATAACCCTTGAGGATATGACATAAACTGGGTTAGAACCAACTAGGTCCAAGATGGCAGAAGATTCGACTTCCAATAGACCTTGAGCCACATTATACAATCATTGTAATACATTAGTATATGCTAAATGACACACCCACAGGCACCATGACAGTTCTGAGGGCAGCCATAAAAGACCAAAAAGTGGGCCGTGGCCAAATTCCTGGAAATATCCACCCCTACCCCGAAATAGTTGGAATTATCCTCCCACTCATCAGCCTAGGAAATTACTCAGCCCATGAAAACTAACCACCCCATATTTCTGGGCCTCTCACCTCTCACTCTGTCTGTGGAGTGTGTTTCTCCCATGGCTGCTCTCACTTACCTAGACAATCCCATGCCCTGGGGCTGCTCTTGCCTTTTGAGACATTCTGTCTATGGAATGTGTATCTCTCTAAATAAATCCACTTCTTACCTATCACTTTGTCTCTCACTGAATTCTTTCTGCGATGCGACATCAAGAACCTGAGCTTCATTAAGTCCTGAGACCAGGTTTGTGATCTCAATGAAAAGGCAGTGGGTTCAAGTCCCCACCTGGGTTCTGGCTGGGTTCGAGTCCCAGCTCGTGGGTTCAAGTCCCATCTGAGTTGTGCAGCTTCATTTATACTAGTTATGTTTATGCCTACTATATAAAAAGGGGAACCAACAGAGTTCTATCATATTACTTAAACAAATTTTAAGTTGAAAGCATCCAAATTAATGGGGTCTTACTGTACATGAAATTACTTGGACAATTACTGAAATCAGAATCTTGCAGGTAGAATGTGTGATATAAATAAATAGTCTGAAGATCCTAATTCTGTAGGCTTCACCCATCAGTTTCTCTTTTTGCCCTCACCTCTAATGCAGCATTTATTCACATTTAGCTCTCTCTCTTCACTCCAAAAAGTCAGTACACAGATCTTGTAACTTTTCCTGCAGCCAGAAAATCTAATTCACCATAACAGACACAACAGAGTGTGTTCCCTAGGCTGACATAGACATAGCCCTTTAAAAGTTAGCTTAGTTAAAGAAAATAAAATAACACAAAACTATAGGGGGATATTCAGTGTTGTATGGCCTGGACCCAGTCGTATCTTTCTTATAAAGTGACTCTGTGTTTGGCATTTCAGCTTTATTTTAATCATCAGCAAGTCTGAGTAGGTCGTGATTTCACTTGGGCATCATCCCTTAGGAAATAGCGTTAGACATTTCTCTGCCAGTGGCGTTTGCAGCGAAGAAGGGGCAAATTAGGCATCAGTCAGCACGCATTTCACTTCCTTGGACTATCTACAAATCTGCATGATTTTACATATGGAGATAAAAGTCAAACACTTTTGAATAGATCGTTCTTATGGATGTGGGTCGAAGGCTTGTGGATGTAGCTGTGGTTCAGAAGCAGTTACTCCGTGAAAAGGAATGCAGATACAATGCAGATGTATATAAAGGAAAAACATTCTTCGTGAAACTACTCATAAGATCACTGTCCTGGCATTCTTTTTTTAATGTAAAATAAATTTTGGATTAAATAAATTTGCACTCTGCAAGGTTTGAAAATTCTTGTTAAGGAACAATAGAACACATAGTTTGTCAGGGTGTAGCAGTTGCTTTGAATGACCATCTCTTTTGAAAAACATCGCAAGCAGGAGTAGGGTGCCCAGGCGGAAGAGATGTGCCACCAGGGAGGGAACTGTAATCCACATACTACATTGTTACACTCAAGATGGCCTACAAAATCTGAAGCCTGATGCAAACTGAAAATGCAGAACACTTTGTTCAAAATTTATTAAAAATTTCAAGACAGCGACTACAGAACTTTTTTTTTTTTTTTTTTTTTTTTTTGCGGTACGCGGGCCTCTCACTGTTGTGGCCTCTCCCGTTGCGGAGCACAGGCTCCGGACGCGCAGGCTCAGCGACCATGGCTCATGGACCCAGCCGCTCCACGGCATGTGGGATCTTCCCGGACTGGGGCACGAACCCGGGTGCGCTGCATTGGCAGGCGGACTCTCAACCACTGCGCCACCAGGGAAGCCCGACTGCAGAACTTTAAACCAAGTTGGGGGAGGAGGGCCTGTGTGACTGCACAGGTGCCATGCCCATGAAACTGGTCCTGGTCCCCCTCCATTTACTGAGATTCTACAAGGCCTCGTTCTTAAAGGTTCTTGACCAAATGAAGTGTCCCTGGGCACACTTAGAAATCTAAAGCATGATTGAGCCTAGATAAGGGCTATGTAAACATCGTTCTGTAATTTCTTAATATACTAGAATACCTATGCACACCACAGTGGGAAACATCAGAGATTTGTTGGGTAGGGCTGGCTCTTAATAGAACTTTAAGAATTAATCCTGGAAGGATATTCTCTCATTCCTTCTCATTGGATTGTCAGCTGTTAAAAGCCAAGACCTCAATCTTGGAATCCTGAGATTTTATGCAACCATCTACCTCCACAGTGTTTGGGAATAAGGGAGAAACGGCAAATGCACCCATGTTATTATTTCACTAAGGCCTTTCCAAAAAATCCCCCCCAGATCTCCCTTGCTGTAACTGAGTCCTTGCACCCCTTTATTTCAGGACCACCCACCAGGCAGGTCTGAGCAGTCTCCTCTAGGCCTTCCCTCCCTTTCCTATCTCATTCTCTAGGCAGTGAGTTGGGGAACTTGATATTCTTCACTCCTCCAGCCCCAAACTCCACTCCTCTCCTTATCTTGGAGGCCACTTGTATCCTTGAGTTTATCCTTGACTTGTATTCCTTTGTTCTCCCTGGGAACAGAGTAATAGAATAGAACTTATGTTTTCTTTTGAAATTAGAATAAAGATGTAGTGTGTGCGTGACCCAACTCTAGTATATTCAGTTTTGCATTCCTAAACCAGTGGGCTTCATGTATCTACTAAGCCACAAATAATTTGAGAACAACATGTATTAGTAATCCTGAAAAATTCCAATAATAGTTCTACAGGAGTGTCTCCAAATTTGATTAGAATTCTTTGCTCACTGACATCATATTTCTTCCAAGTCCTAAAAACACATGTGCTGTATGAATTAACTTTACTGTAATTGTTCTAATTAATGTCTTTAAGAAGCATTGGCTATTATGCTTATTGGTGAACTCCTATGACAAACCAGAACATTCAACTGAATTTTAAACCAATTTTTGACTCTGAGCAAAGCAAACTTCCAAACATATTATGATCCTTGTTATCAAAAGCACATAAGGAAGAAGTTATGAAAATGGCATTTTGGGGTAAACTTAAATTTTATTATCTATTAAATGGGAATAATCCTATGTATCCTCTTACTTATTTTAAAAGGAAAATGAGAATTTTAAAATTTTTTTAAAATGGGGAATTTAATAAGAAAATGGTATTACTTCAACTAATATTATTATAACTATTGTAATTCTATTTAAATATTATTTTAGTTTTTAGAATTCATGACCTCTTAAGGCCCCATTGTTTTTGCTTATTTTTAAATTTTTATTGAAATACAGTTGATTTACAATGCTGTGTTTGTTTCAGGTGTACAGCAAAGTGATTCGGTTTTATATATATGTATATATATTCTTTTTCATATTCTTTTCCATTTTAGGTTATTACAATATATTAAATGTAGTTCCCTGTGCTATACAGTAGGTCCTTGTTGGTTATTTTTTAATAAATGGTAGGGCATATATTTTAATACCAAGCTCCTAATTCATCCCCCTCACCTTTCCTTTTTGGTAACCGTAAGTTTTTTTTCTATGTCTGTGGGTCTATTTGTTTTATAAATAAGTTCATTTGTATCATTTTTTTTTAGGTTCCACATATACCTCATTGTTTTTTATTATTATTTTATAAATATTTATTTATGTATTTGTTTGTTTCTTTATTTATTTGTCTGCGCCGGGTCTTAGTTGCAGCATGCAGGATCTTTAGTTGCGGCATTCGGGATCCAGTTCCCTGACCAGGGAACCCAGGCCCCCTGCACTGGGAGCACTGAGTCTTAACCACTGGACCACCAGGGAAGTCCCTACCTCATTGTTTTTTAATGAACTAGAATTTTCTGTTGAGTTAGATTTTCATAGAACCTAAGTTATTGTTTAATTGATATTTCTACTTGGAAATTGGTAAGACATATTGAGTATAGATTAGACATGCTGAAAGGGCTGGTTTATCAAAATTACCTGTTCTATAGGTCTGAATCTATACTAAACACAATTTTCAATCAGTTACTAGTAGGCTAATGATACTGGCTACTTCACAGGATTTGTGGATTTTACTTAATATATTTAAACACAAATGTGGTGGTTTTTTTGTTTAGTTGTTTTTTGGTTGTTTTGGTTTTTTTGGTTTTTTGTGGCCTTGCCACGAGGCATGTGGAATCTTAGTTCCCTGACAAGGGATTGTACCAGTGGCCCCTGCAGTGGAAGCACAGAGTCCTAACCACTGGACTGCCAGGGAATTCCCACAAATGGGTTTTTAAGAGCTTTATTGCACTATAATCAACATACAAGAAACTGAGCATATTTAAAGTGTACAGTTTGATAAATTTTAACGATTTAGATACCCTTGAAAGCACCACCACTATCAAGATAGTGAATATGTCAGTTCCCTTGTGCCCATTTGTAATCCTTCCCTCCCAAGTCTTCTCAAGTTCCCCTTTCCAGCATCCCTAGGCAACCACTGATCTGCTGTTACTATAGATTAGTTAGCATCTTCTAATTTTTTTTTATTATTATTTCTTTGACTTGTTTTAGTCACCATAATTATCTTGAAGTTATTCATGTTGTTGCCTGTTGTTTTCAATAGTTCAGTTCATTTTTATTGCTGAGAAGTATTCTATTGTACAGATATACCATATTCTATTTATTAATTTACCATTAAATGTTTTATCTTCCTTTCTTTAATCTCTTCTTTAGGCTAAGCTCTGCTTCAGTCATGCCTCTGCAGAGGCCTCATAGTACTACAGGAGTTTTGCTGTCAGCACATCTAGATCCAAATCCCAGCCATGTCTCTAGTGAGCTGGGTGAACGTGACCTGCATGGGTTTCTTTTCAGGGTTGTAGTTACCTCGTCTGAAAAACAAGCATAGTAATATGTAGGATTGTCATAAGGGTTATATATGTAAAGCACATAGAACAAAACTTGACATACATTAAGTGCTATTTGGGTGGTGGTTATTATTATTTCTATTGTTGTCATTACTATTATTAATTCTATATGACATGTTTGGTGGAACTTCTAGCCTGCCATAAACCCTCAACAGATGTTAGCTATTATTAGTAATTTTATTAAAATTACTACATTACCAAACAACTATTCATTCCCATTCTTTCCTCATCCCTCTTATGTTTTCAGTCTCTTCACTATCTCAGTTACTAGTAATCTCAGTGTTACCTGACCAGGTAGAATAGAGGAAGGCAGTGGTTCCCAAAGTATGATGTAGGGAGAGCAACTTTAACACCAACCTGGAAACTTGTTAGAAGTGTAAATTCTCAAGCCCCATCCTAGACTGACTGAATCAGAAACTTTGGGGGTGGGTGTTTTAACAAGACTTCCCAGAGATTCCGCTAAAGCTAAAGAACTAGAGCAGTAGGGTAATCACCAGGCTTGGGCAGGAGTTAATGCAGGCTCAGTTCACACTGACTTTCTTGTTAGCAAAAGCAAACTGTTGACTAATTGAGCTTAATATCAAGTAAAACCCCTAAGTCTTTTTCACACATGTTGCTGCTAATCCCCATATTCCCCATCTAGTACTTGTACAGGATTCTTTTTGGACTGAAGTATAAGTCTTTACATTTATCCCTATTAAACTTAATCTTGTTAGATTCGGCCCATCGCTCCAGTCATGTTTGGGGAAATTTTAGTTCAGCTGGAATGAACCATGACAAAAAGCAGGGCCTGGAGATGGGGGAGGGGTGCTTTAAGGACAACGTCCTTTTATATATCGGCCAGATACTGGCCCTTGAGATTCAGGCTATGGTGGGCTTCTAATTAAACTCTTGAGACCCAGGAAGAGTGGTAATTTGATTTCAATGTACTCCTCCTAACATTTATTGGGGACCTACCAAGTTCCTAATTGTGTACAAGGTATAGGAGAGATTACTAAATAGTGCTCCCTTTAAGGTCAGATATAAGTGGAGATAAAGAGGTTTTGGGGTTTTTTGACATGTGAAGCCCAATACACCGACGATTGCAAGTCTCTTGAGGAAGAGAACTAGTATTTTTTGAGTACCAGATCCTTTGCTGTATGCTTTGTTTACATTTTCACATTTAATTTTCAAGCCAATTCAACGATATAGGGATAATTACCCCATTTATAATTGAAGAAACTTACAGGTTAATGCATTTCCTCAAGGTCACACAGGCAGTTAGCAGAACTAGAGGAAGTCCCAGATTTGTATGGGTTTAAAGGACGTGCTGTATGTAGGCTCTCTCCCTGAGATCAAGAAAATTAAGCTCCTATTTTATTTTTTTAACTGAAGTATAGTTGCTTTACAATGTTGTGTTAGTTTCCGGTGTACAGCAAAGTGATTCAGTTATACATATACATACATATTCTTTTCCATTATGTTTTATTACAGGATATTGAATATTGTTCCCTGTGCTATACAGGAGGACCTTGTTGTTTATCTATTTTATAAATACTAGTTTATATCTGCTAATCCCAAACGCCGAGAAAATTAAGCTCTTTAAATATCTTAACTACCAGCAGCTTACATATAACGATTGATTCTCTTGGGCTGATTTATGAGTAAGTTTATGATCCCCAAAACATTAAAATATCAATAGATGACCCAATCCTATGTACACTAGGGAATGCATCTAACTGTACTCACAGTCCTAAGTTTAAAAAGATCTTACATTTGGGTTTATTTTTATTTGCTTCTTTTAAAGTGATAGCTACATATTTTAATCAATATCTATCACAATATTAATATTGTAATTGCAAGTCATTGCCTCTAGCAAACAGATCTTTGGAAAGGATATAATTTCTTCCTCTAGGGGGCAGAACTAGCCAACCCTACTCTATTTAACAGGTAATACCTATTATATTTTATATGATATAAAATATGTATTTTAATAAAGTAGATTGTAGTATAATGGAAAGTGCACTGGACTTGGAGTCTGAAGATTAAAATTTGGTTCCACTTGCTGGTTATATCACCCTGGGCAAAAAGTTTAACTTTTATAAACCTCAGTATTGAGATCTCTAAAATGGGGTAGTGAGAAATAACTGATATAATATCTATGAAGGAAGGCACTCTGTAGTCTGTTAAATGTTTTATAAAGATAGTATTATTATTATACTTTTGATACTTACCTATTTTACAAGTTGTCATCAAGAGAAAATGTGAAATATTTTGGACATTTCTGCCACCTACATATCAACTTAATTGATAGAGCAGAATTTGAAGTTTTTGAGCTTCTCTGAAAATGCTACGATTCTTTCATCGTTTCTTTTTAACTGTAGAGCTTCCAATAGAGTTATATAAGAACAGTGTGGTAGAACTGATATTGAAATACTAGGTTTGGTTTGTTAACTAGCATTTCAAAGATAAATGCTCTTTAAACAGCACTAACATTGTCAGTACCACTAGCATCATCATTATAAAGGACACTCACTAGGTGCCCGTCTGCCTGAAGGCATGTGGTTATACAAAGTGAGTTAATCTGGTAAAAATTCCAGTTCTTTAGGGCTTTATAATGTAATACAGACAGACGTTATATGAATAGGGAAAAATAAAGATATGCACTTAAATGCCTCCAGTTGAATCCCTGATATATCCCTTACCAGTTGTGTGACTTTAGGCAAAGGACAATCTCTTAAACTTCAATTTCTTCATCTTTAAAATGAGGGTAAACAATTGTACCTACCTGATAGAGATGTGAGAATGAAATGCTGTATTATGGGTTAAGTCCTTAGTATAATACCAGTACTTAATGCACTGACAATATTAGCTTTTGTTAAAAGAGAAACTGAGACATGTTAAACATTTTAAGAATTTGAGCAAAAATTGATTCCAGCCAGCTGCACTAAACCAGAAGTGTTTAGGAGCACTCCTGTAACAAGAGCTCAGGGAGAGACTTTTATAGAGAAAAGACACAAACAAAGTAAGGAAATTATTGATTGGCTATAGTTTAAAGCCTAGTTGACTATGATTGGTTGTCCTTAGGTTTTAATTTTGTGACCCTGAGGCATTTACAGGCCTAGAGCTCGGTTTGCTTATGTGGGCGCCACTGCATTACAGCTACCTCAGTCTAATAGCCTCTTTATTTAATTTAACAAGTATTATTCGAGCTAAGTACTCTAGACTCCACTATCAAACTCCGAAACCTTTCACCTCCCCCTTCTGGTCTCCATACCCTGCAAATAATGAGCTTTCTCTGGTCATTATGAATAGAATGTGTAGTCTGGAAATCATTGTCAGTCACCCATGGTGCTTCATTAACTCCCTGGAATCACAGAGTCCTAGAGCAGGAACCCCAGACTTCCAAAGTCATTTAGACCAGTGACCTTATTTTGCAAATAAGAGAACTGAGGCCCAAAGAGGTTGTGTCCTACCCAAGCTATAGGGCCAGTGAGTGACAAAGATAGAAAAATCTGGACTCCACACTCAAAGCATATCACTCTCCCTCCTCCAAACACTCTCTCCAGACTCCGTGCTCCCCTTAATCTCCTCTTCTACTTGCTCTGCCAATAGGACCATGCTTATCTGGCCTGCCGCCAATTCAGGTTGTCTGGGTTCAGCTAAGTCTTCGTGGTTAATCTTGTTACTCATTTTCTCTTTTTTCTTAGTATGTAAGTTTCACAATTTATTTAGTGGGGAAAAGAAAAAAAACTCTGCCTTTATTTATTTTTCCAAATAAAGCCTTACTTGTGCCAGTAAATGAAACCAATCAAAGCTTCTCTGATTGGAGCAGGAATGGGGTTATGGGCCCACAGGCCCATAGGCTCAGCTCGGCCCTTCTCTCCCATCCCTTCTAAAGTGGTCCCTGAGGGAGCCTTAGGGCATCTAGGGAGATGCCCTAAGAGAGGGAGGCTGAACTCTTAGGGCATCTCTTAGCAAAACAATTTAAAAGCTACTTCCTAACACCTACACTTAACAATGGTTATTCTTGGGAACTCTCAAATGTCAAGAAAGGCTCAGTCCACTTCCATACTAAAAAAATACAGAAATACTAAACAGGATTGCACAAATTATGATATATTTTAAAGGTTTACACTTAAGAGGTTAACACTTTTAACTCAGATACAAAATTGATGGCAGCGCGTGTGGCCTCCTTTTGACATCACATCAGGAGTTAACTCTGAGGCACTTCACTCCCACCCCCAATTTTCCACTGGCTCTCACTTTTCTTAACCTGGCCTGTTTCTTAATCCTTCAGTTCCACTTCTGCTCTCTCATTCAACCATCACTTAATGAATGTCCACTAAGTGTTAAGTTCCATGCTAGATACTGGGATCACAAAGATGAAAAAGATAATCTTTGCCCCTCAGGTAAATGGCAGACTAATGAGAAAGATAGCCCCAAAGATAGTCCCCAGGGAACCATGCCTGCTGGTATTCATGCCTTTGAGTAGTCTCAAGCCCTGAGCCCCATGACTTGTGTTAATAGCAGGGGGAGTGACACAATGTGGGAGTAGCATTTAAGAGGACCTGCAGCTTTTGATTCTTCCTTTTGGAATGCTCTTCTTTGGGAGCTCTGAACTGCTATGTAAGAAGTTGGACTACCTTGGTGGAAAGACCATGTGGAAAGAACTCATGGAGAGAAAGAAGCCCAGTTTTCCCAGCATGCCAGCTTGAGCCCAGTCTTCCAGCTATCTCATCCAAGGCACCAGATAGATAAGTGAACCATCTTGGAAGTTTCAGCTTAGTTGAGCCCTGCAGTTGACTGTAACCCCAGCTGTTATCACATGGAGCGAAAGAATCACACAGCTGACCCTAAGCAATCCATAGAATTTATAGAGATAATAAATTCGTTTTTGTTTAAACCACTATGTTTTGGAGTAGATGATTGCATAGCAATAGATAACTGAAACAGATGGGTAAAAAAAAAAAATTGCGATGCATGTGGTAAATACTGTCATTGAGGTGTGCAAACGAGTGGTGCATTGAGGAAGCATTGACTGTGTAGTATTTGCCTAGGAACTAGGGATATACAAGGATTCACAGAAGAACTGACATAATGAGCTGGAATTTTGAGTAGAATTTTGTCAGGCAAAGAAAGTAGCATGTGTAAACATAAAGAAGCTTAAAAGAGCGTATTTTCATGGAGAATAGTATGTAGGTTAGTTCAGGATGGGTCATATATTACAGCCAATTTATAAAGGGGTTTTTTTTGGTCAGGCCAATATTATTCTATAGACAATGGAAAGCCAATGACGGCTTTTAGGCACCACCATCAAATGAGCAGGTATCATATCTATTATCTCAGGCCTCCTCTTTGGCCATTTAATACCAGTGATGACTTCTTAATTCCCCTTTCTTCTTCTTTCATGGCCCTATTCAGGTTCTCCTCCTGCCTATCTAATAGATGCTACCCTTACAGTTTTATTATCTCCACAACAGTGTTTTCCAAGTTTCTGTCTTTTGTTCTCATCTCATCTTTCCCAATATTCTCTTTTGGCTGCAACTAAGGTTTCTTGGCAGAAGATTCCAAATCTGTCTCTAGACTGGCCTTACTTTCTAAACATCACATTATCTCAGAGAAGTCTAAAACCCAATTCAATCCTCTTCCCTTCTCTACTTTTCCCCCAAGAAAATTTAGCCTCTTCTCTTCATTTCCCCATCGCTGTAATTTCTTTCTGTTACAGGCTTACAAACTCAGAATTATAGCTTCAATTCCCAACTTCTCACACACCTAATCTATCAGTCAAGTTCAATTGTTTCTCCTTTACACAATTTTTCATATTTTTCTGTTTCATTACTCTCTCCTTTATAATTTCCTTAAAATCTAGTATTGATCTTGTCAATCTCCTGATGAATTATTTTTTTCAAGGCCATTGGCTTAGTAGCTGAAAAAATGGTCCCTCTTCAATCTGGTCCAAATCTATCTTATTTTTCAAAACTCTATTTCTTAAACTCACTGCTTCACAATATAGCTACTAAAGGGCCTTAATGTCAAGTCAGATGTGGAACCCCGTCCCTGTGTTGTATGTTCTATGTGTAATACCTCCTTTTTATTTTGCAAATTGGCAAGTAAAGTTAGCTAAATAAGGACGAGATTCTTGGTAAAAAAAAGAGAGGAAAGGAAAGAGGTGATGTGTTTGTTTTTTCTTAGGAGATTAGAGAACTGACTGAGGAATAGAAAATAGATGCCTTAGTGCTGAGGATCAAATGTGTTTCATGGGTTGGCTGGGAAGAATCACTTGGCTCACCTACTGAAAGCACAGATACTCAGGCCCTACTGCCTACAGCACTGGGTCTCCAACTTCAGTACACATTGGAATCACCCAGGGAGCTTAAAAAATTACTGATGACTGGCTCCCACCATCCGTATGTCTGATTTAATGGTCTGGACTACAGCCTTGGCATCAGAATTTTTTGTAAAGCTCTCCGGGTGATTATTGTATGCAGCCAAGGTTGAGGTTCTGCCCTAGAGGTTCTGTTTGGCTATATGTATCTAGGATGGGGACAATGAATAAAGCCCCCCACGTGATTTTGGGAGTCATTGGCATAGATAGAAACATCTGTTTCCCTGGGTATTTCTGGAAAAGGATTCAATAAATGCATAAGGCAGCCACAGGATGGAGCATTAGGTCAACAACAGGTTGTTCTGTAGACAGGGTAATAGAACAGTTTCTGAATCCTGCTGTGGATATGCTCAGCTCATCCTCACACCCTCCCTCACCATCAGTTCTCTCTTTCCAGAAACCAAATTGACTTAGTTTCCTCACTTCTGCTCTAGCCAAATTGGCCTATCTGGTGTTCTTTATGATTTTTCACATTCACAGCTTCTTTGTTACCCCATTCCTTAGCTACTTACATCAAAACCTTATCCGGGCACTTCCCTGGTGGCGCAGTGGTTAAGAATCTGCCTGCCAATGCAGGGGACATGGGTTCGAGCCCTGGTCCAGGAAGATCCCACATGCCGCGGAGCAAGTAAGCCGGTGCGCCACAACTGCTGAGCCTGTGCTCTAGAGCCCGCAAACCACAACTACTGAGCCCGCATGCCACAACTACTGAAGCCCTCGCACCTAGAGCCCAGTGCTCTGTAACAAAAGAAGCCACCGCAATGAGAAGCCCACGCACTGCAATGAAGAGTAGCACCCATTCGCCACAACTAAAGAAAGCCCCGTGCAGCAACAAAGACCCAACACAGCCAAAAATAAATAAATTTATTAAAAAAAAACACATTCTCTAAAATAATTTTTAAAAAGACCTTATCCATTCTTAATACTCAGCATAAATCATACTACTTTAGTGAAAATTTCTCTTACATCTCGGCTAGAATTGATCTTGGAAAATCTGAATGCCCATCCAGTCTACAACATTATCACTGTGGCGTCACTTTAACTTGCAGGCGATTATGATTGCCTGATGAGTAGTTTCTGTTCAAACATAATAACATGTTACATGATTAACATACGTACCTGAATTTTTTAAAACTTTAGGGCAATCGCATTTCAATACCTATATGTTGTATTAATAGTCAGTTATGTTACTAACCTGTGCAAGCAACTAAGTCTTAGCTATTGTGTTAGTTTGTTAGGGCTGCCATAACAAACTAATACAATAGACTAGGTGGCTTATCAACAGGAATTTATTTTCTCACAGTTCTGGAGGCTGGAAGTCTGAGATCAAGGCGTCCTTAGGTTTGCTTTCTTCTGAGGCCTCTCTCTTTGGCTGGTAGATGGCTGTCTTCTCTCTGTCTTCACATGGTCTTCCTTCTGAAGGTGTCAGTGTCCACATTTCCTCCTCTTATAAGGACATCAGTCATATTGGATTATGACTCACCCGAATGACTTTATCTTAATTACCTCTTTAAAGACCCTATGTCCAAATAGTCACATTCCGAGGTGCTGGGGAGTTAGGACTACAACATGTGAAATTTGGTGGGACATAATTCAGCCCACAACAGCTATCTTGCTACATTAATGGCACACACTATATGTCAGGATGTATATAAATCTTAGCATACTGAAAACAAACAAGCAGAGAGATACCTAGTTACAGCTACATCTGTGTTTTATGATCATGCTAATAATTTTGTACTGAATGACAATTCTATGCATAAGACTCTGAATTAATTTTGTTGATATTATAAAGTCTTGATTCATAATTGCCCACATAAGAGTTTACTTTTCAAGCAATAGACATAACTGAAGTTAAAATTAAAGAACATAGAAGGCTTTAAGGTATTGTTGAAAAAGGCTGGGATTTGTAGGTTGACCTTGGGTAAATCACTACTTTTCTGAGCCTTTGTCTCATCTATGAAATGGGATGTTAGCTGCTTTATCTCTGCTTTATTTCTGAACATTAAAATCCTTTGCAAGTTGTGAAACACCATTCAAATATTACTCAATATATTGTGATGGGCCAGGAAGAAATTTAGAGAGAAGCCCCTAAAATGGTATCATTCCCCACCAAATAAATAGTTAACAGCAGCTCAGAGAAACTGGGAGTAAACTGCTCCAGATAAAAGCTAACTGTCTTCCGTTGCTTTTCTTTACTAAAATCTCCCCTGTAGAATCCACCAACCATGTATGACAACATGGACAAAGCCCAGACATTGCGCTAAGTGAAATAAGCCAGTTAGAGAAGGACAAATACTTTGTGATTCCACTTAGATGAGGTATCTTTAGTCAAACTCAAAGAAACAGAGAGCAGAATGATGTTTGCCAGGGGCTGAAGGGAGGGGGAAATGTGGAGTCGCTGTTCAATGAGTATAAAATTTCAGTCATGTATGATGCATCAGTTCTAGAGATCTACAGTACAGCACTGTGATTATAGTTAGCAATACTTTATCGTACACTTAACAAATTAGGTAAAAAGGTAGATCTCGTGTTATCTGTTGTTACTACAAAAAAAAGCAGAACCCAAAACTAGAGTGGGGTAACAAGGCCTTTTCCCAAGTCCCTGACATTGAAAGGGCTCCTATATTTTTAAATAATGCTTTTTAAAGGTTGTACAAATTTTTAAGCTACTCCCTACTTGGCATCCCCTGAATCTCTAGTCAAGGTGGCAAATTAGCCTTGGGCCCTGGGCCAGCTCCCTTGGCACCAGCTAAGTTGATGGAGTAGGAAGCCAAAGATCAAGACTGGGGAGGATCCCTCCCCCTTATCTCTTTTCTTCCCCACACTACTGACTTAAGGGTACTGTGGTACTCTTCGCACTTGGGTCAAAATTGCTACTTATGGCTCTTAAAGGCATGTAAAAGGGTCAACAGCTTTGAAATCAATGCCTGCCTGATCATAGCTCGTCATTGTTAAAGGCAGTAAATGTAGTGAGAAGTTTGCATACACACTGGGTCTATAATATAGTAAATAGATCTGATCCTTTCTTCTGGTCCTACCTACTAGTCAACAACAACTCACCATCTTCTTCACCTTTCTCTCTTATTCATACCTATATACTGAGTACCTACTACAATATTCCTGTCACTTAGTGAGTAACAATCTCAGTGGAAAAGAGGGTAAGTAGGTTTGCTAAAACCCATATGGTTCAAGTGAATCATGTTAAAACAGAGCAGGACACATTGGAGGTCTGCTTAGGGCCTATCTCTAAGTTTGCTGCTCTACTCCTTAGTTACCAAACTTGTCAATGGTCCCAGAGCCATGGAGAATGGATAAAGTTGCCAAGCAGCACTGAAAGGTGGGAGGTGATGCTGTATAGCCTGTTTTTACATAATTAATCTTCTTTTAGGGGTTGAAAGGTAAATGTAAAGAGCCAGAGATTCAACCCAGGAGACTAGGCCAGATCATTGCCCCTCCATGTCCCAGGCTAGTTAGCTGGAAGGAGAGGCAAAATGACACAAAGCTTGAGAGAATGACTTCTTTAATCAATGTCAAGCCTCAGTAAGTTACAACTAGCCTAGAAAATAAATGGGATCTTCTTCAGGATGAAGGACCACTGTTGCAGCCCTTGCTTTTTCAGGAGAGCATGGAAAAGAAGGGTCCTTCTGACAGAAACGAGGTTGTTGGAGTGGTGATGGCAGCCAGAGAAGCAATCTGCATGACCTCTCTTGAGCCGAGAAAACAGCTGGACAGCTGATATTTTCATCAGCTATGTCTTTGCCCAGCTGCACAGATGGACCCTTAAATTATATAATAAATCACCAGCATTCCAATGTACCCATCAAGCCTCGTCTGTCACATTGCTTAAAACCTTTAGAATCACAAGATCCTTGAGTGTTCTAGTCACAAATGGAACAGTTTGCTTTTTAATACATTATTTTACCTATTGTTGTAAAGGAAAGGAATCTCTTGGACAAGGAGAGTTAATGCTTGTATTAAACCCGATGTTATACCTTTGATTCTTTCACTTTGCTGAAGATCTTGCTTGGCTTCTTAGGGAACACGTGGCCTCATCTGTGAATGGGAATTGTTGCTGTCTAGCCCCAGTGTATCTTCTAGGGTAAAACTGAAATTGAGCTTTGTGGAAAAAAGAAAAGAAGTAATAGTGTTTTTGTTTCTTACAGGTTGTAAAGAGGTTAACTTCATCAGTATTCAAGTGGTCTTGTTTCGTTCATGATGACTCAATAGCAACGTGTGTCTACAAATTATTCAAGCCCTTTTCATGACTCATGCCATGTATTACGGCAAAGTAAATTTTTCCCTCTCCCCTGGAAAAAAAAGTCATGTTTTTCTCATGAAAAAGGTTAAACATTTAGAAACTTTTAAGAAAGAGATTTTGCTAATAATAATAAATGGTTATTAACATTTTTTTTTTTTTTTTTTTTTTTTTTTGCAGTACGCGGGCCTCTCACTGCCGTGGCCTCTCCCATTGCGGAGCACAGGCTCCGGACACGCAGGCCCAGCGGCCATGGCTCACGGGCCCAGCCTCTCCGCGGCATGTGGGATCCTCCCGGACAGGGGCGCGGACCCACGTCCCCTGCATCGGCAGGCAGACTCCCAACCACTGCGCCACCAGGGGAGCCCAGGTTATTAACATTTTAAAAGTAAGCTTGTCACTAAGATACAACTAAGATCCTAGAAACCAAAGACCTCTATTTTGGTGGAACATGAGCATTGGTATTATGATGATTTCCAATGATTCTTCTAGAAATGCTGACTCTTACCCAAGTGAAAAGAGTCTCGTCTATGGTCTAGGTAGGGTTGGAACCAGTTTGACATGAGTATATCTAGACAACCTATTGTCATTGAGAGTGAATTTAAGCCTTTTGAAGCCTTCTCCACCTACCTGACCAACATCCTTCTACTTTCTTCTGGCCAATTTCCCAAGAAATCCAGGGATAAAGCTAGTCAGTGCAGAAGATGGTTTGGTGGGCAAGGCCATTCCTGCTCCCAGGGCTGGGTATAAAGAGTTCTGGAATGACTGATCAGCTCAGGATTGTCATTGCTTCTGGCTGGTTCCTACTGTCACTGTGAGGTCTGTGCCCAAAATCCAACAGATGCCTATCTACTCTGTGTGATGCCCTTGCTGGTTTGGATTCCTGCTAGCCTCACAGTGGACCTATGAACTTGGGCTTTGAACTTATAGCTCTCTTAGTGCATACTCAGGTATCCTGCCATTATTCATCATAACAAAACCTTCCATGTGTCACTATGTCATTATGGGTAGCCTTAGTCACACAGCATGGAGACCACTCCACAAGTGTAGACTGGGGATACCACCCTAGACTTGCCCTTCCCTCAAGGTTATTTCAGGTGCATCCTTAACAGTTCCAGCTCCTAAGCCTTGGGCAGGACCACCCTGTTCACCCTTCCAAGTCTATTTTACTTTGAGTCTCAAGGAGAAGAGGTCAGTGATTTGGGCCCTTTGCCACAGAAGGCCTGGGCTCCTTTTGCAAAATGATCCATCACCTTCCAAGGACAAGTTCTCTTTATGAAGTTACGAGGTAGATTGTGTTAAAAAAAAAAACACTTTTTAAAAGATATTATTACAGGAACTTCCCTGGTGGCACAGTGGTTAAGAACCTGCCTGCCAATGCAGGGTACATGGGTTCGATCCCTGGCCTGGGAAGATCCCACATGCCACGAAGCAACTAAGCCCATGTACCACAACTACTGAGCCTGTGTGCCACAACTACTGAAGCCCGCGTGTCTAGAGCCTGTGCTCCGCAACAAGAGAAGCCACCACAATGAGACGCCCACGCAACGCAACAAAGAGTAGCCCCCTAGGGCTTCCCTGGTGGCACAATGGTTGAGAGTCCGCCTGCCGACGCAGGGGACACAGGTTCGTGCCCCAGTCCAGGAAGATCCCACATGCTGCGGAGCAGCTGGGCCCGTGAGCCATGGCCGCTGAGCCTGTGAGTCCGGAGCCTGTGCTCCGCAACGGGAGAGGCCACAACAGTGAGAGGCCCGTGTACCGCAAAAAAAAAAAAGAAAAAAAAAGAGTAGCCCCCGCTCGCCACAACTAGAGAAAAACCCGCGCACAGCAACAGAGACCCAACGCAGCCAAAAATAAATAAATAAATAAAATTTTTTATATATATATATAAAAAAAGGATATTATTACACCCTCCTTTTGAAACCATGGATACTTAGTTATTTAAATAACTAAGAATTTCCTTTCGAATAAGTCTTCTCTGAGATTTTTTGCAGGTAATTTGTAGTCTGTACATCTAAACATAAGAGTGAGTGACGTAATTTTTAAGTACTTCTTTGTCCCCACCAAGGGGCACCCTATTTATGCTCAATCATAATAGATATCCTGAATATACAAATATCATCCCAGTAAATGGTACAGTTTTTACCGCCTGGTTTAAGCTAAAGAATGCTTGATTTTCTTACATAAACATCCAAATCCAATTCCTGTTGACCAAATAGGATATATCACCAAAATATAGCTTTTTTTGGGGGGGGGTGGCGGGGGCACACCACATGGCTTGTGGGATCTTAGTTCCCCGAGCAGGGGTTGAACCTGGGTCCACGGCAGTGAAAGCACTGAGTCCTAACCACTGAACTGCCAGGGAACTCCCCACCACCAAAATATATCTAAAGACAGCATCAAATATTGTAATATATCATCAAAATATACCACCCAAATATATCACAAATTTCTCCATCTCAATAGTCACCCCTTAGTTCAAACTATATCATCTTGGACAACATGAATGACTTCCTTACATTCACCTGTTGCCATTCTTGCCATACCCCAATAGACTTCCGTGCCACAGCAAGATATAAAAACAGAAATCAGATCATGTCACTCCCTAACTTAAAATCCATCAAAGTCTTCCCCAACTTTTTATTTTTCAAAAGCAAAAAGCCCTTTCCCAACTCTGGGCCTTTGTACTTGTTTCCTAGTCCTGACATGCTTCTCTCCAGTTCTTCACACATACAGCTCATTCTCATCCTTTTGATAACAGATCTCATGTTGCTATCTTGGAGAGGTCTTCCCTGACCTCATCTCTTAGGTTGCCACCTGCAGTTATTCTTTTATTATTCTCTTTATTTCCTACATGGAACTGTCATTTTAGTGTGGTTTCAGGAAGGAGTAAAGGTAAATGTTGTTCATTCTGCAATATTTACCTGGCTATTGTAGTCATACATTTTTGGGGAACAAAAATTATCACCGCGCTCTGCGTGGTTTTAAAACCTGCTTTTGATAATATTAAATCACAAACCCTTCTTAGATTATTAAATATTCATCTAGAGCATACGTTTTAATACATCATATAGATGTGTCATAATTTAGGTACCCAGACTCTATTGTTAGAAATTTAGGTGCTTGTTAGTCTTTTACAGAAGAGTTGGAGAAGACCAAGGTGCTCATTAAAGCCCTCCAATAAAAAAATGGAGGTGGGCTTTGGAAAATAAGATTATTGTCTGAATGGAGAAATGATGGATCAATGAAGGGGTAAATAAAAATATATTCACAGAATCATAGAGAACTAGAATTTAGGTTGCCCTTTAAGGTCAAAAGAACTAAACTTAGGACAAATAAAGGAAGTACAATGCTAAACATTATTGAGCTCATCGCACTGAGGTTTCTCTACTTAAGCAACTTGGTGGATAGTGATAGAAGAGGAGATTTGGTGGTGAAAGCAATTGGTTGGGTTTTAATGTTTAATCTGAGATATGTGCAGAATATCCAAGGGAAGCTATCTAGTAAGCTGCTGAACTGGATGGTGTGTGGCTTGGGAGGAAGGTCTGGTTTAGAGTTAAAGACTGGGGAGACATCAGCATGGTAATTGCGTGGTAATTGAGACCAGTGGAACTGGAGGCAAAAATCCAGGGAGGGTATGCAGAATGAGAAGAGAAGAGGGCCCAGGATGAAATGGTCAAGTACATAAACACTTGCAGAATAGGCAGAGGAAGATGGGCATTTGAAGAAGGTGGAAAATAAGAGGCCAGGGACCTAGGAGCAAAGCCAGGAGAGAACGTGTTGTGAGATTCTCCAGCGTTGATTAGTCTGACCCTGCTTGACTGGTTATATGACTGCTGACTTTTCCTCCTCTTCACTCTTTGTTTATATCTCCCCAAGCTGTGCTCAGAGAGAATAACTTTTCCAGATAGATTCTTCTTCAGTAGAAGATATACATGTTGTTGTTTTCTCCAGGTGGGGTATCAAGTAAGTTCTTTGAGCTCATTGAATGGGTAGGTGGAGATCTCTAGGATGTGATATGGAACATTCAGGGAAAGCTGCTCCTGTGTCCTAAAATAGTTCTCTGGCTGACCCGTAGCAGTGCCTGACATCGTGTGCACTCCATAAACCCTCTTGAGTAAATGGATCCATTTGTTCAATATGTAATAGTGAATGACTAGGTATCCTAGCAAAATGCAAATACCCTGAGAGGGATGACAAATAAATTGTCAACCCCTATTTAACAAGTTGGTGGGCTGGAGATTTGTTATCAAAACTCTTCCCACTGTGGTCAGTCTCTGTGCAGTTGACTCACAGGGCCAGTTACTGTGGTTGGTTTACAGGCCTAGAGTGGAGGCTTACCTGGGAAGGGAATATCTGAGCACATTAGTTCAGTTTTACAACCATCTATACAAACCATCTGTTTTCATGTCCTAGGCTGCCATAGCAAATTATATACTACAAACCAGGTGGCTTAGAATAACAGAAATTTACTGTCTCACAGTTCTGGAGGTTGGAAGTCTGAAACCAGGGCTATGCAGCCACTGAAAACTCTAGGGGAGAATCCTTCCTTGCCTCTTTCTTAGCCACTGGCGGTGGTCAGGAATCCTTGGTGTTCCTTGCCTTGCAGATGTAGCACTCCAATCTCTACCCTCATCTTCACATGGCGTTCTTCCCTCTGTGTCTATGTGTGTGTGTGCCTCTGTTTTCTCTTCTTACAAGGACACTGGTCATTGGATTAGGGCACACCCTAATCCAGTATGACTTCATTTTAAAACATTGTTTTTAAATTTTGGCTGCATTGGGTCTTTGTTGCTGTGCATGGACTTTCTCTTGTTGTGGCGAGCAGAGGCTACTCTTCATTGTGGTGCGCAGGCTTCTCATTGTGGTGGCTTCTCTTGTTGTGGAACACGGGCTCTAGGCGTGCGGGTTTCAGTAGTTGTGGCACGCAGCCTCAGTAGTGTGGCACACCAGCTCAGTAGTTGTGGCTTGCGGGCTCTAGAACGCAGGCTCAGTAGTTGTGGCACATGGGCTTAGTTGCTCCATGGCATGTGGGATCTTCCCAGACCAGGGCTCGAACCCATGTCCCCTGCATTGGCAGGCAGATTCTTAACCATTGTGCCACCCGGGAAACCCCAGTAGGACTTCATTTTAACTTAACTAATTATATCTGCAAATACCCTATTTTCAAATAAGGTTGCATTTTGAGGTCTGGGTGGATATGAATTTCTGGGGGACACTATTCAACCAGCACACTATCTATTAAGTCTAGACACTCATCTAACCTCTAGAGCAAATCTGGTTGTGGAGACAAGTAATTATATGATATGGGACACTGACACTGTGTGTGTGTGTGTGTGTGTGTGTTTGTTTCCATTGTTTCCAAGTAAAAGGGCACTTGGTACCTATTGAATGTAAGAGGTCACCTGAGATTACCATGCAGTAGAAAAGAAAGAAAAGGACGTTAAGTTACTCTAAAAAATATTGTGAGTACATATTATGGGCCAGGCTTTGGGTAAGGCCCTGGAAGGAGAGTGGTAAATGGAAGGACATTATTCATGTCGTCAGGGAACATACAGTCTAGGAGGACAAGATGAGCAATAGAGACATATAGAATAAGTACATTTTAAATTTAAAAACTAAGAAGTATTATGAGATTTACTAAGTGCTTTGTGATAGAAAATAACCAAGAAGAAGCTTTTCAGATAGTAAGGTCAGGGACAAACATTTATGCTGTAACTGGAAAGTTGAGGAGGTTCAAGAGTGTTTCACTTTCTTCATCAGTTTTTTAGGGCTGCCTCTGAGCAGAGACCCCGAAACTCGGCCATCAAGATGAGGGCCTTCAGGGCTTCCCTGGTGGCGCAGTGGTTGAGAGTCCGCCTGCCGATGCAGGGGACATGGGTTCACGCCCCAGTCCGGGAGGATCCCACATGCCGCGGAGTGGCTGGGCCCATGAGCCATGGCCGCTGTCCGGAGCCTGTGCTCCGCAACGGGAGAGGCCACAACGGTGAGAGGCCCACGTACTGCAAAAAAAAAAAGATGAGGGCCTCCATATCCTAACCCACATTTTAATATTTAGTTGTGCTTCCAGATAGAGATCTTGATATTTTTCTCCTCACATTTCCCTATACTCCTCCTCACTCTGCCCCTACACACACACACACACACACACACACACACACACACACACACACACACAAATACAAACTACAAACACCACTTTTCTGTATTCTCTCTCTCTTTTTAAGTGATAAGAACTATACTTAACACTTCATGAAGTAGACAGTTTCTTTTCAGAGAACTGCCACACCACTTTTTTTTTCCTGAATCATTTGAGAGTTACAGATATTTTGACACTTTAGCCCTACAAATTTCAGCATGTATCAGCTAAGAAAAAGGATATATTTCTTAGTATAATTCCTATAATTGGACAATTTAACATTAGTTCAATACTATTATCTAATATACAATCCATAATGTAAATTCTTCAGATTGTCTCAGTAATGTCTTTTATGACTATTTTCTTTTTTTCTGATCCAAAATCTAATGAAGAATCAAAGGTTACGTTTAGTTGACATGTCTTTTTAGTATCCTTTAATCTAGAATAGTTCACCAAACTATTTTGTCTTTTATGCCTTGACATTTTTAATGAATCCAAGCCATTGCTTTGTAGAATGTCCAATAGACCAAAACATATACTAGATTTGTAGCAGTTTTTGATATTTGCTGTAAATGCTCATTTGGAAATTAAAACGAACTGAAATGGCTAGCAACCTATGCTATTGCAGATCAAAGTATCCCAAACCAGTTCTGTGGGGTGTGAAAAGACATTTTGTTAAGGGGGACTTGGAACTGCATTATAAAAAAAAAAAAGTAAAAACAGGTTTCTTTGCTGGACGTTTCTAGAAACTTTATATACTGATAGACATTATGAATCTTTAAGAGAGTTTCCCAAACTTAATTGATCATAGAACACTTTGTTTGAGGACTGTATTAGTAATCCATTGCTGAGTAACAGATTACCCCAAACTTATAGACTTAAAGCAACAAGCATTTATTATCATAAACAGTTTCTGAGAATCAGGAATCAGGAAGTGGCTTTGCTATGTGGTTCTGGGTCAGAGTCTCTGCTCAGGTTGTAGTTAAGATGTTGGCTGGGGCTCCAGTCATGGTAAGGCTTGACTGGGCCTGAATGGTCTGCTTTAAGGTGGCTCAGCCACATGGCTGTTGGCAGGAGGCTTGAGTTCCTCACCATGTAGACCTCTTCATAGGGCTGCATGAACACCCTCATGCCCTGCAGCTGGCTTCCCCCAGAGTGAACATTTAAAAGAGAGCAAGGATAAAGCTATAATGTCTTTTATGACCTACTCTCAGAAGTCACACACCATCATATCTACCAATGAGTCACTAAATTCACCCCACATTCAAGAGAAGGTGAATTAAGTTCCACCCTTTTTTTAGCTTCAATCTTTGAAGGGAGCAATGTCAAAGAATGTGTGGGCATATTTTTAAATCACTAGAAGGACTATTTTGGGGGTTCATAATTCTTCATAACATACTCTAGAAAACATTAGTTATAATGTTGAAAGAATTCAGGGTAAGAAGTTACAAGAGGTGGGTCTGAGCTCCACCTCATTGGTTAATTGTGTCTTATTAACCAGTAACTTGGTTATTGAGATAACTTGGGCTTATCTCTGAACTTTTTTTTTTTTTTTCGGTACGTGGGCCTCTCACTGTTGTGGCCTCTCCCGTTGCGGAGCACAGGCTCCGGACAGCGGCCATGGCTCACGGGCCCAGCCGCTCCGCGGCATGTGGGATCCTCCCGGACCGGGGCGTGAACCCGTGTCCCCTGCATCGGCAGGCAGACTCTCAACCACTGCGCCACCAGGGAAGTCCTCTCTGAACTTTTTGAGCTTGAATTTTTACATAAGTAAAATGAAGATGATAATACTATTAATCTTTGAGTATCTTAGGTTTGTTGTGAAGATAAAACGAACCAGTGTACATAAAAATGCTTAAATAATTATAATGTACTACTCAGATGTTCACTCTTACTAAAATCACTGGCCAGCATATGGCCTGTCAAATCACCAAATGCTAGATGTCTTACTTTTCATATTAAAAAGCTCCTCTTCCTATCTTCCAGGAGAATGTCACATGCATAGATGTACTTAAAAATGCTTTTAATGAGCCTTATAACAACTCCATGGGAATTTTAACCTGACATTTATCTTCTTATGCAATTGCTTCTTTGCTAGACATATAGAACTTTGTCTCTGCAAGATGCTAGTTGTCTGCTAAATGAATTGTTCCTGTTGTTTTTAAAGATCTTTCTGTATTCCCACAATTTCCCTAAACCATAAGGAGGCTGCTTTTCTCCTATGTCTCCTAAGCCGGCTCCAAAGCAGTTTCTAAAGAGCATTTCAGAAAATGTTTTAAGCAATGGCAGCCTCAACAAAATAAGTACCAAGTTTCCTATGGTGACCACATGGCAAGACAGAGCAGGGTTGGATGCATGAGTCTTGATGGGGTATGCTTGTCCAAGATTAGTCTCTCTACTTTAAAGTCGTATCCCATTACCAAATGAACCACACAGACTAGACATAAAGAAAAGGTTGCTGCCAGCCAACTGCAGTTTTTAAATCCAAAGAGCTTAGAACACTTATAGGCATAATCTCCTTAATCTTCATAACACTGGGAGGTAAGTCAAAGCATCATCCCTCTTAGAGGCAAGTGTGACCAAACTTGGGTTTATTTTGAGTCCCTGTATTTTTCTAATACTTTGCTCTGTGCAACTATTATTTGAATTTTGAATATGGTTTAATTCTAGTACATAAAAAGAAGAACAGACATAGGCGTTATGGTTTAATTAGGACCAGGGCTCTTAACCTAGAAAGAGCTATTGGTCAATACATTAATTAAGATATCAAGTTTACACCCTGTTGTCAACAGTAATTGTTTATTGCCTAACTAAACCCTCCTTAATTTATTATAGTCATTAGTGTCTGTTAGCAAGGGAGACTGTGCTTGAATTTTACAAGGGTATGTGGTTAGCAGTTTTCTGTCTCCGAGCTGGGACCTGACTCACTTGATCTTCTCACCTCACACTTAACACAGGACCAGGGCCTGACTTAAGAAATGTTTAGTCTTTTATAATTGTAGAATTATAAACAGTCATAATTCCTTCTATTCTGTGCCTCAGCTCTCAAAGCTATAAAATGAGAGGACAGGATTAGATGATCTCTAAATTATCTTGTATATCTAAAATTCACAGTTAATGATTATCTGCTTTGATGCAGAGCTTAAAGCAACGATAGAAAGAAATACCCCAAATTAGAGCATTTGAGACAATCTGAGTTATTTGCATATTTTCATAATTTCCTAAAATCTGTTTGAGGGTCAATAATTTGATCCAGAAAAGCGAAAGACCTCTGGCCACCTCAGTATTGACTTTCTGAGAGGGAGATGGAAGAGGGAGAGGGAAAAGGAGAAGGAGAGGGAGGGGGAGAGAAATTTTGCTTTGCAGTTCAGCAACACATGTTTGGGGCAGCAGGAAGTCACCAGGAATCTAGACATCACTGAGGAAATAGACTGTTAAGGGAGAATTGCTAAACCTGTAGGAGCAGATCCAGGCTTTGTAGAGCCTACAGCTTCTTCAATCTTAAAGGCCCCCCTTAAGAGAAAGAATTCAGAATTAAGTAGGAAAATGCATGTTTATTCAGAAGTGAATTCATTTGGAAGTGAATATTTATTTGAATGCTCATAGCCTCTTCAATACCATCCAAAACAGGGAAAGTACCATGGAGGAAATATGGATAGAGACTGAAGTCTTAACCAATCATGTTTGAAATATCTTACTCTTGCAAATTTTATAAAAACCTATGGCCGGGGCTTCCCTGGTGGCGCAGTGGTTAAGAATCCGCCTGCCAATGCAGGGGACACGGGTTCCAGCCCTGGTCTGGGAAGATCCCACGTGCCGTGGAGCAACTAAGCCCGTGCGCCACAACAGTAAGCCTGCGCTCTAGAGCCTGAGAGCCACAACTACTGAGTCTGTGTGCCACAACTACTGCAGCCCACATGCCTAGAGCCCGTGCTCTGGAAGAGAAGCCACCACAATGAGAAGCCCACACAATGAAGAGTAGTCCCGCAACTAGAGAAAGCGTACGCACAGCAACGAAGACCCAACGCAGCCAAAATAAAAGACAAAATTAAAACAAACAAACAAAAAAACCTATGGCCATGTGAACATGTTGCTAACCCCTGCCCAGGTCCTAGAAAGGGTCTGTGAGAGTGAGGAATCCAGAAGCCTGGGTTTTATTAGTTTCATATATTATCAACCATTGTAAACATGAAATATATCTAGTCTGGTCCAATAGATAGTTCTTCTGGAAGTTCACTTAACTGAAAAGAAAAAAATGAAGCCATTGAAAAAAATGAGAAAGATCTATGTAAGCAATCATGAAGATTCCAGACTATATGGTTAAATGAAAAAATAAAGAATGGGATAATATAGCATGATTCCATTCATGTAAAAAAAACAACAAATAAACCACTGAAGCAATGGGTGTGTTGCATGTATATATGTATATGTGCTATACATTTGCTACATATCAGATCCATAACACTGGTTACTTTTGGAGAGTGTATGGGGTTGTGGGGTATTATTCAAATTTTGTGTAACAGATATTCATGTGTTACATGTAGGCCTCCTTATTAATAATAACTGCTCATGCCTCCATAATCTCTATTCAAGCATCCCATTCTCACACCATCATTGGCTACTTTTCCAATTCACTTCTTCTAGAGTCTCTATCTATCTTTGACCCACCAGCATCTATAATCAAGCCTCCTATCATTCAGTGTCCTCAGTTCCTTCATATCCCCACTACCATCCTTACCCAGCTTAAATTTCATGGTCCATTATTATAATCACTCATTTGCATACACCTTTACTGCCCTGCTACCTCTCACTTTGTTATACTTACTAGGTAAACTCCATCCGTGCTTGAATCCAGCTCGCCTACCCTGCCCCTATAGCTTGGCAGCTGAATGTGGTTGGAGAAAAACCACACAACTCATGCTGCCTGGTCTCATTTTCCATTCCTCACCTAACCTCAAGGGAGCTTTTAGTGCTGCCCTGGAATCCTACTACATTTTCCCTGATCCATTCACACTCCCACACTCCTTGTTTCTTCTCTCTTCAAACCTTCATACCGCCTCCACCATCCTCACTCTTAACATGACCATGCTTACTATTTCATTGAGAAAAAAACAATCAGGGAAAAAAATGCCAAATACCTACCCTGCACAAACTCCCAGTACTGTACCTAGCCCCTGTTGTCTGCCTTCTTTCCTGTTCCAGTGGATGAAAAACCAGGGCTTTCATCTCAGGTCAGCCCTCTATTGTGCACTAACCCCATCCCTTTCTCACCTACTTAACAACATCCAGGGCCACGGATCTACAGGTACAGTAGGCACAGTGTGTAGGGCCCACCTTGCTTTTAGGCACCCATGAAAATGTTTAATTTCCTTTAAAATCAGAAGAAAAGTATGAACTTTTAGGTCAAAAATGTTTTAATGTATAGTGTTAATATATTCATTCTCATACAATGCAGGTCTTGATCTCTGGGGTCTCTTTATAAGGGCACTAATCCCATTCATGAGGGCTCCACCCTCACAAAAGGCCCCACCCCCTACTACCATCACCCTGGGGATTAGGCTTTCACATATGAATCTGGAGGGACACAAATATTCAGTCCATAGCATTATCTAAACCCTGTCTTGACTCACCTTCCCTTCCAACCCCTCCCTCTCCATCAACTCTCTGCCTCTTTTTTAACAGCAAAACTTCTTAAGAGATTTGCCTGAATTTACTGTCATCTGTCACTCTCCTCCCATTCTCCTTTGACTTCTAGTTTTCACGCCCACTGTACCACTGAAACTGCTTTCCTGACAAGGTCCCAGTGGCCTTCATGAGACTAAATCCAGTAGCCAGTTCTCAGCCATCCTGTCACTTCACTTGGAAGCAGCATCTTAAAGAGTTGATCATTCCTTCCACTTAAACTATTTTCTCCACTTGGCTTCTTTGTAGGGAGACCACACAGTTTTCTATCAGAATAAGGACATTTTTGAGAGGGAAAGTTGGGCATACTATTGATTACATTGATACAGATGCCAACTGGGACCATCTCAGACAAACTGGACCACAGAGTCACTTTTCTTCTA
The DNA here is from genome assembly GCF_059928025.1 of Delphinapterus leucas. Lineage (NCBI taxonomy): Eukaryota > Metazoa > Chordata > Mammalia > Artiodactyla > Monodontidae > Delphinapterus > Delphinapterus leucas. Next base: position 54,402,115 of record NC_143132.1, on the reverse strand, counting down.
GGACACCACACCTGCCTGGTTCTCCCTCCTCAGTCTCCTTTGCTGTCCTCCTCTTCTCTCCAACCTCTAAATATTGGACCGCCCAGAGAATCCTTGGACCTTTTCTTGTTCTTCTTCTCTTGTTCTTTTCCTTCTCTTTCTTCTCTACACTCCTTCGGGGCTATTTTCCAACTGCTGCACACTGGTATACTATAATGCTTGATAAAATGTTGAAATATTTCCATTCAAATTAGTAAAGAGCTGCTCTCAAACTTTCCTGCCCCACCACTCTGGCCTCACTCTGGGAGCCTCACTCCTACCCATGATCTAGTTTCTAAAATGTTAACACCTGACCCTTCAGAACTGTGCTCCAGCACCTTCTGATTGGTTAGCATGATTACCATCTAGTTCTTAAATATTCTGAATATCATCCTTGCACTCATTTACAGGGCTTTAAATGAACTCATAAATTTGTACCTCCAGCTCAGACTGAAACATTTCCCCTGAACCCCAAGACTTGTATATCCAGTCATCTAGTCAATATCACAACTTGAATACATAAGGGGTATTTCGAACTTAAAATATCCCGATTTTTTCCTCCAAACCTGCTCATACAGTCTTCCCCAATTCAGGTAATGGCAACTTTATCCTTTCAGTTACTCTGGCCCCAAGTCCTGGTTTGTTTGTTTAACTCCTCTCTTTCACACCCCCCAGGTAAGCTATCGGCAAATGCTGTCAGCTCCACCTTCAAATAGATATCCCACTTTTCACTACCTCCACAGCTGATACTTTCCACCATTATCTCTCACCTTGACCGCTGCAGTAGCTCCTGTCTCTCTGTTTCCACCAATGCCATTTCTAGTTATTGTTAACTCAGCAGACAGAGTGCTCCTTATAAAACATAAGACAGCTCATGTCAGAATCCTCCCACCTCACTTATATAAAGGCCAAACCCTTATAATGGCCTCAAGGTCCTATGTGTCTGCTCCACACCACCCACTTATTACTTCTGACCCCATCTCCTACTCCTCTCCCCATCCTCCACCCACGCCAGGCACACTCGCCTGCCTGCTCTTCCCCACCAGGCACATTCTTGCATCAGAGCCTTGGCACTTGCTGTCTCCTCCTGCCTGGCCTGTTCTTTCCCCATGCTGTACACAGCTGGCTTTTTACCTCCTTCAGGTCATTAATTAAAGGTCACTCTCTCAGTGAAGTCTTCTTTTAACAAATTATAACCCCTTACCCATTGCCCTATCCTACTTTATTTTTGTCCATAGCACTTATAACCACATGCCCCATTGTAGATTTTACTTCTATGTTATTTGTCAGTTTTGTTCCTTGTGTCTTAGTCTACTTGGTCTGCCATAACAAAATACTATAGCCTGAATGGTTTAAGCAACACAAGTTTATTTCGTACTGTTCCAGAGCCTGGAAGTCTGAGATCAAGGTGTTGGCAAATAATTTTCATTCTGAAGCCTCTTCTCTTGACTTGCAGGAGGCCACATCTTTCTGTGTGCTCACATGAGTTCTTTGTGCAGGTGCCCAAGGCGAGGTGGGGGGGAGGTGGGTGGGCAGGAGAACAAGCTCTCTGGTGTCTTCTCTTATAAGGACACTGATCCCATCGGAGGGTCCCCCTCATGACCTTATCTAACCCTAATTATTTTCCAAAGGCCCCACCTCCAACTACTATCACATTAGGGTTAGGGCTTCAACATGTGAATTCTGCGGAGACAGAATTCTGTCATTAACACTTGATGCAACTTCAGGGCCTAGAAGAGTGCCTGGTACATAGTGGGTACTCGGGAATTAATTGTTACATGAATTCATAACGAGAAAATAATGTTGGAAAAAAGAAAATAATGTTGAATATTACTAATTTTTTAATTCCTCAAAAAGTTTTACTACTATTAAATTTTACTCACTATTAATTAATATGCTATAGGGAAAGTCTCCAAAAACGGAGTAGCTTGTTTTTCACAGCCCTGTTCTACAACTTTTATATAGAGGTAGTAAAATATAAATTTTTGTATATTCTTTGGAAGTTTATATACTAAAAGATACATCATGCAGACTTACACACCTAGAGTCAGAGAGAAGTCCAAAGCACTGAGGCAAGGGACTCAGTGTCCCAAGCCACTCACGCAGTCAAGTCCGTCTACACCAGTCTCTGGTCACACTGCTGATTCAGTATCACACAGTGGCTAGGGAACTCTTGCTGGCAAACCCAGCTCTCTCAAATAATGCTGAAAACTGAACTAGGGAAAAGCAAGAAATCAGGCCCTCTGTTCTTCAAGGAAGACTGGAAAACAGAAGAAAGTTAAGAATGAATTGGAGCCACGGAGATGCTGTGAGGGTTTTCCAACTCATCCTTTTCTTTTCTCAGGATACTTAGACTAATTGTCCTCATAACATCCACTTATTGGCACAGTGTATCATGAAACCCCTTCTTTTGTCATCTATGATGCTGTTATGTAGACATGGACCTATCTTTTATTCTGTCTGCTTAAGAACAGTTTCATTTACCAAGTTAATCAGGAAAATACAATCATAAAACTGAAGAGTATTTAATAATTCTCGTAGGCGTTTTCATAGCATAACCCCCTGGACAACTGTGTAACCCTGAATATGAACATTACTCACTACTTGGCCTTTCCAGGGAAACCTCCAGAGAACATCAGTTCTCATTTGCATAGAGATGGGAGTTGCCAATCACTGCCTTCCCCACTGCAGAAACATACAGAATCATCTCAAACCTGGCTTCTCTACCTGTTAGAAAGGAGCTCGATTCAGTAAGTCACTCAGGATGGTTATAACCTTATAGGATTTGACAGATGTAAGGAACTTAGTTCTACATACAATTTTTATGTAATCTATGAAAGGCAGTGGTGCTCAAATTTTCCCTTTCCTTCTCCAAAATAAAAAATGTTTTGAGTTAGGCTTGTTTTGTATTTTCATTTTGCAATAATTTTTCTTCTTTTTTTATTTTTTCTAGTAGTTGGGAGATAAGATGAAACTGGGGGCATGTTAATGCAATTATTATGAAAAGGATATACATTTTGATCACTAATCACCAACTTCTAGGGAAGATAGAGGAGGGAAGTGAAGCAGACAAGTCTTATTTAAGAAAACCTGACTGGAAGAAATGGGTGTTGTTTTGAGTTATGATGCCCCTTGTTGCTTCTTATACAGCTATTTTTATTAGTGCATTTTCCTCTCACTTCCAGTTTGAACAGCACTAGTTTAGAATTATGAATTCATAGCATCATTTTGCTTAGGAAAAAAAATGGTTTCATAATCAAACGTGAGGATCTACAATAGAAAACAACTTTTTTGTCCTTCAGTTTTCTCAGTTGCCTTGAATATAAACTCACAAATATCTTGATCAATGGCTACAGAATTTATAAATATTTTGTTTAAGGCTATTGGCATAGATGCTAATAATGAACACAATGAACTCATAGTAAAATAAATTATGTAAAATGACAAGAGGGATCAGTGATACTTTTCGTCACTGCATTGATGCTTCTTCATTGATTTAGAGTAGAAATTGGTTGGCAGATTCAGTAGTATCAGGACTTGTTTTACTGATCAAATACAAAATGAAACCAAAAAAATGGACAAATATTTGAGAAAGTAGTTTCTTGGTACCTAATTCAGAGAATTCTATTCTATGAGTAATTTCAAGAATCAATCTGGACATTTCCTTAATTCATGTCAAGGAATATTTCTCTTAATTAAAAATTGTAAGACCCACATCAGAAACATATATTTGAATTGTTCTGCAGTTCAAAGTTTAGTTTTCATATCCAGTACCTTATTTGATTCTCACAATACCTCCCTAATGGTAGACAGGGCAAGTGAGCTATACCTGTTTCACAAAAGGGTTAACAAAAAGAGGAAAGAAGCTAAGCAAGGCCGAGGTCACAGAGCTGATAAACGGGGGAATCAGGATTTGAATACAAATCATTTGGCTCCAAATATGTCCAATAAATTGTGTTGCTTCTCCTACTTTAAACTAATATGATTACAATGGTGATACTGATGAGGTAATTGAAACAAAGATAGTTTATCTGGGGGCCTAAATTACTCAGATAACTGACTGGATGTTTTTGGTTGCCTTGCAAATTGAGACATGACCTGAGTGTTACTGAGGAAAAAAAACAAAAATTACATTTCTAAAAATGCCCCTTGTTGGGGGTACCGACACTCACCCCTACTTCTCAAATCTGTAATCTAAGAGATCTAAAAACTCTTGAGCCAAGAGTTCCCAGAATGATTTTTGTTAGAGAATATAATCACTCCTCGGATATAGAGACTTCATTAATTCTTCATATCTTGCTACATTTCACATTATTTTCCTCAGGACTAAAGAATCTAAAGTTCTAGATTCTCATCCTTAGTGATGTACAAGGTATATTTTAGTGATATTAAAAAAATACATTCAACTGTACCTACTATGTCACAGGTTTTCTTCTTCATCAGTTACCTGAGGTGAAAATATGAACATTACTAATATACCTAAATAGACAAACATATGAGATAGTCATGGTATTATTAAATGCTATGTGAACTTTCTAGAGGTTCAGATCTCTCATCATATGAGATCAGTTTGTTAATGTGAGACCGTTTTTCAGGGATGTGGACTGTAGGTACATGTTTATTTGTGCTCCAGAGGTGCTATTAAATATCTATCAATTATTTCTTAAATTTTGCATCAATGTACACAAAATTCTTTAGTCACTAAAGAGTTAACCTGACATGGAAAATTTATCCATGCAAAGCCCTTACTTTAAGTGCCTGGTTTGGGCACGCCCTCATGGTCTTGGAAGGTATAGAAAGTTCTTGCACACTCATAAGCTTCCGGCCATAGGAAATCCTGCAACAAGTAAGACTAGTGATGGGACTTCCCTGGTGGCGCAGTGGTTAGGAATCTGCCTGCCAATGGAGGGGACACAGGTTCGAGCCCTGATCTGGGAAGATCCCACATGCTGCAGAGGAACTAAACCTGTGCGCTACAACTACTGAGCCCGCACGCTGCAACTACTGAAGCCCGTGCCCCTAGAGCCGGTGCTCCACAACAAGAGAAGTCACTGCAATGAGAAGCTGGCACACCGCAACAAAGAGTGGCCCCTGCTAGCTGCAACTAGAGAAAGCCCGCATGCAGCAACGAAGACCCAGCGCAGTCAAAAAAAAAAAAAGGTTGGTTAGAACAGGTCTCCTCTGCAGGTCTGGGAGGCCATTGCCTGGGCCATAGCCTAGCAGACAGCACATGCTGGAAAAATATTTGTTGAATAAATGAATGAATGGTCCATTAGCTGATTTGGAGGCTTTATCTGCTCTACTGCTCCATCAACTGTCTCTATCCCTCAATAACTTGTACTGTCATCAGTGGAGAAGAGTTTGGGGACTCCTTTCCATAACAAATGTCCAAAGCATGTAAATAATTACAATTTAGCCCAAAGCACTGATTCTAGCTGAAAGAGAGAACAAATGGAGGAGTGTGACTGACAAAGTGACTAAAGCTGATAAGAGCTCACCAAAAGGAGAGACAGAAGCTGGAGCTGCGATAAACTAGAACTGGAAGCCCCTGGACCAATGGATATTTCAGTTGGTTGCTCTGTTCAGTTTAGAACAATACAGCAGTTAACATATTACATATCAGGCACTTGACATAGTCTTAGGTGCTGGGACTACCAGGGGTCTGAAATTCAGGAAACAGGATATACCTATATTTAAACAGTATTTTAGTTACAGTTTCAAATAATATGCCGAGTATTTTTTCTTCAACTTCCAGAAATCTTTTTAGGTTAAGTATCTCTAAATTTAAAGTGATGGGGTAATCTGAAAAAAGTATAATACATACACTATGTTTTCCTCTATTTCCAGACTTTTTTTTGACATCCTGTAGATAACAAATGGACCTATTGTTTTAAACATACTGAGCATATTAAAAACGTAAGTAATATCCTACTTAAAAATAAATTAATCCTATGCTTCCTAATTTTTCTGATACACTAAACATAGGTTATATAGACAGATTTTCAACAGGCTCCAGTCTAATAGAAGAGAAGGACATGGGAAAAAAATCATTTTCACAGACTGAGAGCCATCACAGAGAATATAAAAAGAACAGAAATGGCTTCCCCCATGAGCAAGAGATTATTGCTTTGGGGAGATGTAGCAGAGTCAGGAAAGAATTCACACGTGTAGCACTGTCTGAGCGGAGTTTGGGGCAATAAGTAGGCATTTACCAAGAGGACAACGTGGGGAAGAAATTCCAGGGACAGGATGGGCATAATGCAAGAACACAAAGGCAGGAGACAGCGTTGTGTTTTTATAGAACTACAGCTAGTTTAGTATTGCTCAAAGTTTCAGTGAGAGGCAGAGGTGAGGGTGGTGAGAAGTAGTCAGGGGCTAGTCAAGTAACATATTGTTTGCCATGTTAACGGGTCAAATTTTATTCCATAGAGTTCATGGGGAATCAGCAAATGATTTTAAGTAAGGAAATAATTTGGTCAGAGTTGTTGAGAAAAGGCAGCAGTCCCCGTTGTTCTTGCACAGCCTCTCAACATCCCTATGACCCGAGAGTAGGTTAAAAAGAAAGAGATTAAAAGCAAAATAGGGCTTCCCTGGTGGCGCAGTGGTTGAGAGTCCGCCTGCCGATGCAGGGGACACAGGTTCGTGCCCCGGTCCAGGAGGATCTCACATGCCGCGGAGCGGCTGGGCCGCTGAGCCTGCGCGTCTGGAGCCTGTGCTCCGCAATGGGAGAGGCCACAACAGTGAGACGCCTGCGTACCGCAAAAAAAAAAAAAAAAAAAAAAAAGAGAAGTAAATAGAAGTCAGGATGTTATAAGCTGGCTAAATCTATTTGTTTTAATGACAGTGTATGACTGTCTATGTTCAGTGCTTGGGACTGAAGATGGAGGAATAGTGGCCTAGTTCGTACTATGGCTCTTCCATTCTCCAAAACAAGAGTAAAAATTTTTCCAGAATACTTCATCACACTCCCTTTATTATTTCCTTTCCTTTTTCCTACTTCTCAGTTATCAACATTGGGTAGGCATGGGATCATAGGAAGAGGAAGAGTGCAGGAATGGCTGCATTAGGTGGGTCATCCATATTGCTTCTTTCCCCACTTCACACCTTCACTACAGCAATGGGAGTTATTAGTAGCATGGAAAACCAAAATCCAGGGATCATCTGCAAGTCTTATTTTAGGAACTTGTTCTAGCCTTTTCTGCTATCAAACCTCTCCGGCTTTTCTTTTTCATATTAAGAGTTCTTACCAGTTAACATTAGCAGAAAGGAAATAATTGAGTTTCACCCGGTTTCTCACTCCCTCTGGGAGAGGAACTACAACAGTAAAATATCCAGAAGGGAAGCAATTAGAAGAGGAAGCTAGGGATAATCAAGATTTGACTGTACGTTTATTGTAATTGTTGAATTATTTACATTCTTTGACTCCTCTTGGACTGAACTGCGGTGGTTTGGAGGGTAGAAAGGACACTGGGCAAGGAACCAGGAGGTGCTTCTCTGGATCTCATTCTGCAATTAATTAACTGTGTGTCTTCAGATAAATCACTTCTTTGAGTCTGTTTTCTGATGAGGAAAAAGAGGGAGTGTGATTATATCAATGCTTCTCAAGTTCAAGTCCTCAAGTACTTTGCATCAGATTCACCTGAGATGGTTCCAAAATATACAGATTCCTGGATCTGACTGGAGGATATAGTGTAGTGGTTGAGCCTGTGGACTCTGTATAGGACTGGGCGTAACCCCCTGCTATGCCACTTACCAACTAGGTGACTTTGAGCAAGTTATTTCAAGCCTGTAATATCTCATTTTTCTTATCTGTAAAGCAGGAATAATAATAACGGTATCTACTCCATATTGTCCCTGGAAGGGTAAAAAGGTATAATACTTTTAAAACATCAACTATATTGCCTGTCTCTAAGCATTCAACAGATGTATGTTATCATTTGTATAGCCCACAGTATGTATGTATGGGGTATGTGTGTGTGTGTGTTTGGTGCTGGGTAGGTGCTCCATAAACATCTGTTGAATAAATAAGGGAAGTATAACTGAAGGGTTAGGTTTCTTGTTTTTTTGGGTTTTTTAAAAGCAACATTTTTTGACCTCAGATCTGATATTCTTTATTAGCCCCAGGAATTATTTCCCCAAGAAAGGTAAAGATAGTTTGAGTGTTGTGTTGTGCTCAATCTTTGTCCCAGTCTTAACTCTCAGACTCATGAGAGCCTCATGATAATTTAAAAAATAATTAAATGATAAAAGTCCCAACAAGTGGGTGAGCTGAGAAAGGCAGGGAATGAGTCTCACGGACCTTGTTGGCTGGATCCAGCTGCCACTACATAACACAATGACTCTCACCTAGGTGTGCATCTCCATTGTACCTCACAAGATGCCGTGAATTCTCAGTCACTGTTGTTACAGTTGATTTTGAATCATAAAAAAAGGCAAGATTCCATTTCCCGTTGTTGACCGAGCAGAAAACTGGGCAATGTAACTTTAAAAAAAGCTTGAAAATCAGGGCTATCAAAAACAGAGAGCGAACTTCTATCCCCCATTAACCTACTGATCAAAACATTCCACGTACATTGAACTATGTGCTTTTTTCGATGATGGTGGCCCCTCGCTGAATTCTGCTTGTGATTCTCCCTGGTGTTTTTAGTGAGAGGAGTTACCAGTTTAATACCAACAGAGAGGAAATCGCCTCGGAATCTCTGGAGGTGGCCTCCTAGAAAGATCGCCGGGAGGGGAGGAGTCCTGATTGTCCTGGAAGAAAAGCATGGCCCCATCCGGGAAGTCAAGGCTTGCCGGGAGGCTGGGGTTGGCGGCTTTGAGTCCTGGAGGTGGCAGACGCGGGTACCGGCCAACGTTGGAGCTGTGGCCTGCGCTGCTGGTGGGGGCTTGGTGTGTGCAAGTAAAAGACGCACAGCCGGGCGGACACGCGTGGGCTCCGGCCTCAGCCCCATCACGCGCGGGTACGGGGCTGAAACTGACCAGGGGCCATCCTTCCCTGGCGGACGCAACGGCCGCCTAAGATCTACTCCTGCACCGACGGGCGCTGCCGGGGGTCGAGAGCCCTGGGCCTTGCTGGGCGCGGCAGCCCCTCCCCTCCGAGCCCCGCGCTTCCGCCCGAGACCCGGCAGCGGCCGTGACCGTGGACGTGCCGCGCCTTCCGCCTGCGCCTGGGAGCTGCCGCCGCCCGTCCGCGCCCCTGTGCGCCGCGCCCACAGGCCGCGGGAAGGGAGAGCGTCCGGGCCCGGGGACCTCCGCCACACGCCGGAGACCCTCTCGGAACTGGACGCTGGGAGGTCTCGGCTAGCCCCGCGTTTCGCTCCCGCCGGGGATGGGCCACTCGGCACCTGCGGCCGCTCGGGAGCGGGGACTCGGCGGGGCTATGACCGGCGGCTGCCGCCAGAGCGATATGGGAGGGAGAACGGAGCTAGCGGAGCTTCCTTCCTCTCCCAGACTCGCAGCAACACTGGAGGGCCCGACCCCCAGCGCGGACGAGCGGGGACCTCGTAGGGGACCAACTGGATTCCGGATCTCCTGCTGCCACTTGCAGATTGGGGGCGCCAGTACTAACGCTGTGAGCGTGTAGTGGGACTTTTCCGTTGTCGTCCTCTAGACCCTCCGCCGGGAGCGTCTTCCCGCTTAAACATTAAGTCTGTTGTGGAAGGCGATTCTCCTCCCTCTTCTCTTCCCTCCCTGCCCCCACTCACCTTCGTTCATCTGTCTCTCGCCTTCTTCCCAAAAGGGCCAAGACATATGGACACGGGTGAACAAGTTAGGATACTACAAAGTGTGTGTGTGTGTGTGTGTGTAGGGAAGTGGAAATGGGGTGGGAGAAAATAAAATTAGAAATATCTGGGTATGTAACATTAACACACATGTCCCCAGCCTGCTAGCAGTCTCGGCGTCCAAGTGGAGGCAAATTTTACACTTTCAGTCCTAGGAGAAAATTAGCCGGGGGTATCCGGGAGCTTTCTTCTCGATATTTATTTTATTTTTCTGAATCATATACATATTCCTACCAAATAAGAATCATCCCCAACCAGAGAAGTAGCACGCTGTTGGGAGGCCATTCCTGGACACAATTGAGGCGGCTTCCGTGGCCTTTGTCACCTCTACAGCAGAGGTCACTGGACTCTGCTCAAGGTGTTACATGAGGGGCAGGTGCTTGGGAAGCCACCACATAGTGCTCTAATGAACGATCCCATCCCGACTGAGGGCAAATGCTTTTCGTAAGGGTGAGGTGGATTGGTGCAGGGTGGAAAACATAAACTGAACCTGGGGTGTATCTTGGACGCGCCCCCTCTCCCTCTTCTCCCCAGCCTTCACCAAAGCAGCGACACGTTCCTCTTCACACCCAACATCCTCTCCCTCACTTGCTAACACCTGCATTAAAACGCCGCAGTCGGAGGGGAGTGTCTGCGAAAGGCAGGCTCCCTGAGAGTCCTCTCGCTACTGCGTAGTCATGGAATATTCTTTTATTCAAGAGGCTCTTCTAGTTGATTCTAACGGGGCTCGGGCTACTTTGCCCCTCACCACCGATAGGGGGCGGCAGATGCCCTGCGATGCCCCGGCGACTTGCAGGAAGAGCGTCCTGTTGTCTCTGGGAATCCAGCTTAATGGAACGTGTGGGTTGGAAGGTAGGACCTACCGCCTCTACGTCTATCGCAGCAGCTCCGGGGTCTGGGGTCTCGGACTCTGGGCGCGTCCTGGGGGCCCTCGGGGCTTCCCTGTGCAGGGAGTGAGAGAAGTCCTTTGAGCCCCAAGCAGTACCTGTAAACTCAGCGTACAGCATAAATAAATACATTCAGATGTATGCGAACGTTATGATTAATACGATATATAGACGTTTGAAGGTGTTACAAAATCGATTGAAGCTCTTGATTTTTTTTCTTTTTTTCTCAGTTCTCTTACTAAACAAGACAATTGGAAAGTACGGCTACCGCAGTCTGGATTCTGGTGGCGGTAGGGTCTGCTCAATTGCTTTGAATTTTAAAAGGGTTTCTCTCAGAAGTTGGGAACTACTGTTCAGCCATAAAGTCGTAGGATTAGTGTGGTAAAGGTTCCGAGGCATCTAGGAAGGGAAACAGGGTGGACTCGGCGGGCTCGGCCAGGGTGTGTGTCTGCGAGCGCGGCGAGGCGTCTGCGGCTGAGCCCTGTTCCGAGAGCGCGGAGCTGTGCCGGCGCGGATTGGTCCAGACCCAGAGGGATTCGCTGCCGGCCGGATTTTCCCGGAAACCTACCTCGCTGGGTAACTCCAGCCCTTGAGTTTTCACAATTGTCAAAGAGGCATTATGTGTCTTCTGCAAAGCCATATTCCCTCAGAAATGAGAACTACGCCCCACCAAGGTAAAAAGTACACATGTGGAGCAGTAGTTTGTTTTCGAAGAAAAGAAAAATCCAAAGAAAGTTTAAAAAATTGGAAGACTGGCTATTACAGTCATCTCTAAATAAATAGCTTTTGCAAGCAATAGCTTCTAGGTTTTCCAAATGAAAAAGTATGTAATAGTAGCAAGGTTGTGTCCTTACTCTATAAATCTCATGCACAATTAAAAACTCTGATTAATACCTAAAATACCTTTGGAAGGTAGAGAAGAATTACAGTTTTTATTTGTAGACATTATCACAACACGGGCCTAAGATGTTAATTTTAATTATGGACAAAACATATTGGTGTTATATACTTTAAATGTTTTTCCAATACTGTAATAGATTCTAGAAGTGCAGCCATAACTACTAAAGAAAGGAAGAATTTCAACAGCACACTTAATTGTCAGAAATGTCATTAACGTGGGAAGTCCCTAACATGTTGTAAGAATATAGAATCTTCCCAAAATAATGATGAATATTAATTAAGGTACTATAAAATTTGTAGGAAAATGTTAAATTTGTATTTGAGAAGAATGAGGAAGAATTAAGAAGAGAAGGAAAGGACTGACTTGTCCAGGTGAGGAAAAGAAAGCTAATAAGTCTGGGTAGGGAATTTCCAAATTGGGCTCAAAATCCTAAGACAAACCAGAGGCCCTGCTGCTCCTGTGGATAGTCAGTCCTATAGCTGTTGAACCAGGAGATCTGGCTCACCTTGGAATCTGAGAATGCGGAGTGTCTGATGACAAACCTGAACAATTTTAAATTTGCCAAGGACCAGCACTATTTACCTTCAAATGTTATGTATTAAACAATTGCACAGGAAGCATGGAAACATGTTTTATTCCATGTTTTACAGGTGGCAAAAATTGCACCAAGGGCCAACCATGAAAGGATTCTTAAAAAAATTTTTTTTGGTCACAAATTATCAATACTATGAAATATCGATAATATCAACTTTTAAAACAGTGTATTGATGTGTAACACAACTTGGCTTATTTACTTTATAATGATGCTGTCATTTTGTGTGCCACAAAGCAGCTTTACAAGGCAGGTGTCATTAGTTCCATTTCGCATATAAGGAAATTGAGGTTCAAAGAGCCTAAGCTATTTGCCTAAATTCACAAAGCTATTCACTAGAAAGCTACTTTCTGATTCTAGAGCCCAGGCTTTTTAAGACTATCTTGCTGCAAACCCTAAGACTGCAGTGTGTCCTTATAAGGGACAAACTCTTGGACTCTCAGATATCTGGTGATTGAGCAAAAATGGGTAAACTCATTACTATCACAATTTGAGTGACCAAAAACCCAAAACTAAATTAAAAACAAAAACACCCAACATGCCGCAGAAAATCTCAGCCTCCAAATCATTTATGGAGGTAATAATGTATAGGGAGGAATCCACACCTATTTTAAAATTTCAAAAATCTAAACAGAAATTTCATGATTACTCTAGATAGAATAACTAAAATTCCATCGTTTTTGCTTTACCTGACGTTATTACATGGATACAGCTCTGTATCCATGTAAATTTCCATGGCTGTATCCAAATAAATTTTCTATTTATTTTTCAATCTAAAAGAGGAAAATGAATTAACTGTTACTCAAATGTAGTTTGTTTGCTAGATAATATCTTTAATTACATTACGTTCATGGAGGGTAGTAAATGATAATAAATATTAAAAAGGAGACTTTGGACATGAAAAGGAACCACTGGTACATGGTAAAATCTCATATAATACAGTTAGTTATTCTGTGTTAGTTATTAGTTCTACCACTTAACGGTAGGTCTCTGATTATGAAGGAGTTTTGCTGCATTTGGGATTTTATATTGCATTTCCACAAGTACCATGCATTGGTATGTAAAGAACACTAGTGGAAATTGGTTATATTTAAATAATTAACACCATTCATTTGGGGCCTTGAAAGATTTCCAGGAAGGAGTATGTTTGGATATGATGTGATAACTGGTCAGACAGAGCAGTTTCCCTAGCTCCTCCTGATTGCTCCTTTTTCTCTAGTCCAACAATTCTCAAATATTTTAGTCTCAGGACCCCTCAAAACTTTTGCTTAAAAAAAAACACACAACTTTTGCTTATGTGGGTTGCATCTGTTGAGACTCATTGTATTAGAAATTAAAATTGGAAAAACGTTTAAAATATTTGTTACCTAAGTTATAATAATAATCAGCCCATTACATGTTAACATAAATGACATATTTTAATGAAAAATAGCAGAATTTCCCAAAACAAAAAACAAATTGAGAAAAATGTTTTACATATTTTAATTAATTAATTAATTAATTTATTTTTGGCTGTGCTGGGTCTTCGTTGCCGCGCAGGCTTTCACTAGTTGTGGTGAGCAGGGGCTACTCTTCATTGCGGTGCGCGGGCTTCTCACTGTGGTGGCTTTTCTTGTTGCGGAGCATGCGCTCTAGGCGCACGGGCTTCAGTAGTTGTGGCACACAGGCTCAGTAGCTGTGGCTCGCGGGCTCTAGAGAGCAGGCTCAGTAGTTGTGGTGCACAGGCTTAGTTGCTCCGCGGCACGTAGGATCTTCCTGGACCAGGGCTCAAACCCGTCTGCCTTGCATTGGCAGGCAGATTCTTAACCACTTCGCCACCAGAGAAGTCCTTGTTTTACATTTTATAAAGCTCTTTAATATCTACCTGGATTTCATAGTTAGCTGAATCCAAGCAGCTGGATTCTCACATTTGCTTCTGCAGTCCATCTATTGTGATACAGTGTATAGTTGGAAGTATATGAAGAAAATCTGGCTTCCAAGAGATATGTAGTTGGAAAAGGGAAAAGTATTTAAATAGCTTTTCAGATAATTATGGATAGTCTTTAATACTACTCTAAAATTCTTCAAGTGGTAATTTTTAAAAAGTTAGTTGCAATGTGGAATAAAAATCCATATCAATAAACTTTTCATACTTTGTGCCATTAAAACCTATTGGTCTATTGGATGGACTTTTTACTCATGCATGATTTGTAATATTATACACTGATCATTTGGAGACTTTGGTTCACTGAGTTATGCAGATCTTCCAAATGTTGACTCATTTCATCATACAATATCAAAAATACAATTTTCCTTAATTTTATCACTGTTTGCATCAGGAAACATTTTACATATTAGGATACAGGTTTTCCAAAATTCTAATTTTTGTTTGAAAGTTCAAATTTTATCATTGGCAAGAAATACTGTTGGTTGTTTTCCTTGAAGAACACTCACTTTGTTTATTTCTGAGAAAATATCTATCAAATATTCAACTCTGAAAAACCATACTTTGTCAGTTGGTCTTTCAAATAAAAATGCTACTCCGTGAGAAAAGTGTCTAGTTCAACTTGAAACTCAATTGCACCAGTGCTTTTCCTCAAGACAACCATTGTACTTCTATCTGTAGCAGAAGAACTTTATGTATCCCACCCATTTTGTCCCACAAATTAAAAAGACATGCCCTGAAGGGTCAGGATTTAATAAAATTAATAATTTCACTGCTTCCTCAGAGACATTTGTAAGTGAAAATGACTTTCTTCTCCTCCTTTTTCTCCTCTTCCCCCCTTTTTTTTAAATTTTAATACACGTGTGTGGTGGTGAAGAATATAGTGACTATCACTACAGCTTGATGCCACTGCCTTGCTTTTACCCTGTGAAAAAGACAAATAATGTCTTGATATTAACATGAAACTAGTTGTAACCTCACAGAACCCCTGAAAGGCCTTGGGGACCTCCAGGGTTCTGTGGACCCCACTTTGAGAACCACTGCTCTAGTCCTAGATCAGTTTTTATTTGGACCACTCTCTTGCAGTTTTACTGTATGCTGCCTTATGGGTTTTTTTTTGTTTTTTTTTGTGTTTTTTGTTTTTTTTTATTGCGGTATGCGGGCCTCTCACTGTTGCGGCCTCTCCCGTTGCGGAGCACAGGCTCCGGACGCGCAGGCTCAGCGGCCACGGCTCACGGGCCCAGCCGCTCCACGGCATGTGGGATCTTCCCGGACCGGGGCACGAACCGGCGTCCCTTGCATCGGCAGGCGGACTCTCAACCACTGCGCCACCAGGGAAGCCCATGCTGCCTTATGTTATTAGTGATCTTCTGTTGTCTATAAACCTAATCTCTCTGATTAGGAACTGTATCATTTATGTAGTTGTATCTTGATGTCTGTTGAAGTGCCTGGCACTCAGTACAATTAAAGTTTGTTGATGTTTGATTGACACATTGGAATTAGTGGTTCATGTACACTCTTATGTTATCACATACCACATTCTAGTTGGTTTTGCTTTTTACTTATGTTACTCAGTGAGGATGATGGTTTGGGGGAATACATTTATTCAGAGAAAGGAAAGAAGCATTTGTCATGATATGTTATCATTTTTCCAAACAGTTAGCATCAATTGGCAGCCATGCTCATGTATGCATCGTATTTTAGCTATTCCATTGCTAGTACTTAGGACATGACTTATCATAACCAGTGTGTAAGAATTCAAGTCCAGTTTTTGATGCATTCAAAATATTGCAAGGATTGCTTCCAACAGTAAAGGGCTTGTGCAATTTGTATGAACAAGCTGAAAAGCACAGCTGAGCTTTGGACAGTTCATTAGTTCTATTCCTTTGGGTCATTGCAAGACTTCTTAAATATGTAAGGAAGTTCTGTTGCCTGGGCAATCACAAATCCATCTACTGTAAATAGCACAATTCCTGTATTTCAAACTCTTCACACCCTCAGTCTTTCCTATTAGAAATTGTACAGTGGCAGAATCATCCCTAATCCAGCAAAGGGAAGTGAAATTGTGCAGGGGATCTATTGCTGGAACCAATACCTCTTTTCATATTACTTCTCTTTTTGTAGTTAAATTTGCTGAGAATAACTCATCACGTGTGTGATTCAGTGATATTAAAAAGAGGCCAAGAAAGTAGGTAAGGATCCACAGTTTACATTTCTTTTAACATGATTAAGATTTAGATTTGAACTTGCTGAGTAGTAGGCATATTCACACAAAGTTCTCCATAAAGTAGCATATCCATTGTCAACACTCACTATTAATCCCTTCCAGGAGAGATGTCCAAAAAAGTAGCCTCTAGCCACACATGAAATGTGGCTAGTGCAACTGAGGAACTTGATTGTTAATTTTATTTAATTTTAATTCACTTAAATTCAAATCTGAAAACAGATTCTCAATTCAGTTATAGGAAAATTTAATTATGTTTGGAAAAATTTATGAATGTTAACCTACTCTTTCAACAGTAAATTTATGAAATCTAAACACAAGTCAAGTAGTTCCAATGAAAATTTATCAACTAAATTGAGATATGCTGCAAATGTTTTGCATTTGCATTTCACTAATAATTAGCGCTGATGAGCATCTTTTCATGTGCCTGTTGGCCATCTGTATGTCTTCTTTGGAGAAATGTCCATTTAGATCTTCTGCCCATTTTTCTATTAAGTTGTTTGCTTTTTTGTTAGTGAGTTGTATGAGCTGTTTGTATATTTTGGAAATTAAGCCCTTGTCGGTTCCATCATTTGCGAATATTTTCTCCCAGTCCACAGGTTGTCTTTTCATTTTGTTGATGGTTTCCTTTGCTGTGCAAAAGCTTATAAGTTTCATTAGGTCCCATTTGTTTATTTTTGCTTTTATTTATTTTGTCTTGGGAGACTAACCTAAGAAAACATTGGTATGATTTATATCAGAGAAAGTTTGCCTGTGTTATCTTCTAGGAGTTTTATGGTGTCATGTCTTATATTTAAATCTTTAAGCCATTTTGAGTTTATTTTTGTGTATGGTGTGAGGAATTGTCCTAATTTCATTGATTTACATGTGGCTGTCCAACTTTCCCAGTATCACTTGCTGAACAGACTGTCGTTTCCCTATTTTATATTCTTGCCTCCTTTGTTGAAGATTAATTGACCATAGGTGTGTGGGTTTATTTCTGGGCTCTATATTCTGTTCCATTGATCCATATGTCTGTTTTTGTGCCAGTGCCATGCTGTTTTGATTACTGTAGCTTTGTAGTATTGTCTGAAGCCTGGGAGGGTTATGCCTCCTGCTTTGTTCATTTTCCTCAGGATTGCTTTGGCAATTCTGGGTCTTTTATGGTCCCATATAAATTTTAGGATTAGTTTTTCTAGTTCTGTGAAAAATGTCATGGGTAATTTGATAGGGATCACATTGAATCTGTAGATTGCTTTGGGCGTATGGCCATTCTAACAATATTAATTCTTCCAATCCAAGAGCATGGGATATCTTTCCATTCCTTTGAATCGTCTTTAATTAAGGAATCATTTTTTTGAAATGTATGTTGCATATGATGTTTCTGCTTTCCCATTAGTATACATGATTTAAACATGGAATTGAAATAAGGGTTTTTAATGGTTTAAAAACAACTCTTTTTAAAATGTCATATTGTTATAGAAAATTTGAAAATACAATCAGGTATTTTATTTATTTATTATTTTTAAAAAACTTATTTATTTTATTTATTTTTATTTTTGGCTGTGTTGGGTCTTCATTGCTGTGCATGGGCTTTCTCTAGTTGTGGTGAGCGGGGGGCTGCTCTTCGTTGTGGCAGGCGGGCTTTTCATTGTGGTGGCTTCTCTTGTTGCAGAGCATGGGCTCTAGGTGCACGGGCTTCAGTAGTTGTGGCACGTGGGCTCAGTAGTTGTGGCTTGCAGGCTCTAGAGCATAGGCTCAGTAGTTGTGGTGCACGCGCTTAGCTGCTCCGCGGCATGTAGGATCTTCCCAGACCAGGGCTCGAACCTGTGTCCCCTGCACTGGCAGGTGGATTCTTAGCCACTGTGCCACCAGGGAATTCCTACAATCAGTTATTTTAAAAAAGAAAAGAAATTAACCATAGTATTACCACTCAAAAAAAAAAATCAATTAACAATATGTTGTCAGTCTCTTCTCTCTCTGTATATAAGTATACATTCTGATTATTCTGTAATATAGCTTAATAACTCTCTTTAATCTTTTTATAAATACTTGAGCATTTTCCAATGTAATTATTTTTGAAACTGAATAAATAACTGTATAGTATTAATTATTTATTTTACCAGTTCCCACCATGATTATTCTTATATATAAATTTCTTTTGTATCTTGATTATTCATTTTGGACATACAGGACCATGGCCTAAGGAATTGCTGGGTCAAAGAATAAGCACATTAAGACTTTGGATATATATTGGCAAACTGTTATTCAAAAAAGATTACATATAATAGTACCCTTTTTGCAACACCCTTTATGAAGCCAGGTATTACAATTTTAAAAATATTCGTTGATTTTAGAGGCAAAAACTTGCTCTTTTAATCTGTTTTTGATTCCTAATGAGATTAAACATTTCGTATTGTATATTGGACATGAATATTTCTTTTGACTTGTGTATTCATGACCTTTGCTCATTTTTTGCTATATAGATATTTATCTTATTTGTAAGGTATCTTTAGATATAAAGATATTAAACCTTTACCTGCCATTAATGTTCAAAATTATTTTTCCAAGTTTGCTATTTGCCTTTTAATTATATTATGATGCTTTTAACAGAGATACTTTACATTTTTGCTAACCCACACATCAATCTTTTTTCTTTATTGTGTCTTCTTTATCTACATTACAATTCAATAAATATTCACTTATTTTTTTAAATAGACCTTTATTTAAAAAAATAGTTCACTCTATTTGGGCTTTATTTTTGTGTATTATGAGGTAAGAGATATAATTTTATTGTTTTTTCAAATAGATAACCAATTATTCTATCATCATTTATTAAATAAGCAATTTTCCCCACATAAAAAAGTAACACATGCTAAATTCTCATCTATCCTACTATCTGTTTCTGCTCCATTCATCTATTCTTCTTTTCACTGAGATTTTAGTTTATACAACTTTAAATTAATCTGGGGAAATGACATCTTTGTAATTCTCAAATTACTTTAGAAGATAAAAATAACAGGAGGTTTTGTGTATGTGTCCTTTCCAATTGGTCTATGTAATTCATGTTTTGTGACATTTCACGGTAATTAAAATTTTTAAAAAATTTGTTTTGGAAAAGTACTTGATGGCATTGTCTGATAATAGGGAATGGATTTTGAATAAAGAGAAAACTGAAAGTGGGCACTGTAGGTATTGCTAATAGTACATAAAAGTAATTGGCAACTTACAATGGACTTTCTAAGTGAAGCAAATGTAAACCAATGAAGAGAGGAGGAAGATGGGAAAAAAGATAGGGAAAAGTATAAGCACAAAGAAAAGTAATTTTAATAATAATAGTAATAAAAATTAGATCAAGAATAGATTATGAAAAAGAGAGCTGAATTTATAAAAGAAAAAAGAGCAGAGAGAGAGAAATAGAGGGAGAGAGAGAGAGAAAAGTTGCTACAGAGCTGCTTATAATTTTTATGTTAACCCATAAATGAAGGAGGAACTAAAATGTAAAGGGGAAAAAAAACCTTCTAGTTTAGAAGCCTCAATATATACATTTAAGGAAATATTTTTTGTAATATGTACAAATTGTTCTGGAATTATTTTTTAAAACCATGTACCTAGATGTTTTTATATATATTTTATTATTTGAGCACAGAAAATATTTTAGGGCCTGTTCTTCGTGCTTCATAATTTAATATCTGCGAAGCCATGGTTTTATTAAAGTAATTTTTATTTGATGGATAATTGTGAATTCTCTACCATTTATTATTTATGGGCAGCTTTTTACTGTAATATTTAGTAGTTTGGGAAAAAACTAATAAGTTAAAAAGGTATACAGAAATAGATTACTAATATTTAGATATATGGGAAAAATAACAGGATAATTTACAGGTGTGTTTAAAGAAAGGGAAGTGTAAAGTTTGGATTTAAAGGGAACCCGATGAGAATGCAATTGCAGATTCCCACATTTCTTCCTGAAGGTGGCAGTATTTCAGTGACTAAAAACTGACGACAAACCAAATAACTACCAGGAGCTCTCAGAGATCTATGAAGGTGTCATTTTGTGACTAGAAAGTCCCTTTAGCAAGATTTTTCTATTTCTTTGTTTGAATCATACGCCCGCAGGGACACATGCTGCTTGTCTGCTAGCCAGTGACTCCTTAGGATGAGGACTCTGGAGGGTAAGGTAGAATTTTAGTTGCCCAGATATTGGGGAAAAATTTTTGTTGGCATTTGAGAGAGAGAAAGAGAGAAAGAGAGAGAGAGAGAGAGAATAGAAATATGTTATTAAATTTAGAATTTAGTGCCAAGTAGAAAATGTAGAGAGACAAGAAGCAGAATGATGGTTTTACAATTGTCAGCTACCATCTTTAATGGGTAAGTGGCTGTTTAATTCATACTGTTATTTTTCTTAAAGGACAAAATTTTCCAAGTGTTTGGTAGATATAATGACTATATAAACACAACTTTGTTTTTGTCAGTAATTAACACATTGCCAGAAGTATTAAGAGCATTAACAAATTTTGGAATAAATGTACTAACAGTCAAAAGAAAATGAATTTTATACGTTTTGAGCAGCAAATTCTAAGGAGAACATGTACGTGTATATGTTATATGTATTAATTAACTAACATGGAGAGGTGAATACACATAAGCAACAAAACTAAATACAGATGAGCAAAACTGATCTAAAAAGTGTGTCAAACTGGTAGTACTATTTAACTTTATTATGCTATTTTATGATGATATTTTAAATAACTGATAAACATTAACAGTATTGATTAAAGTTTGGGATTTAATTCATCATTTATTTTGATTGGTCAAGACCACATTAAACTTTTTTTTTTCATTCATAAATGACATTTGGTATATTATAGATGTGGTACTAATAGGAGTGGGGAAAGGATGGTTGATGCAGTTTGATATCCGTATGAGGAAAATGAAACTTGACTTCCAACCTCATACTCCGTCATTACCTGTGTGCCATACACACACATTAGAAAATTTCTTGCATTTGTACATTTGGACACATGACATAAGAATGTTCATAGAAATAGTGTGTGTGAGAGTAAAATATTTTAAAATGCAAAACAACACAAGTCCATAAAGAGTAGAATGAAGAGAGAAAGTGTGGAATGTTTATCCACTGAAATACTATAGTGCCATGAAAATGAATGTTACAGCATAGATTAATCTCAAACAGAATGTTAAAAAATTTGGTTACAGAAAAAGAAAAATATGATTCTACTTATACAAAATAAAAATGTGCAAAACTAAAAATATATTGTTCAAAGTTGTAAACATATATCATAGAACTATAGAAAAGTAAGGAACTGATAAATGCAAAAATAAGAAGAGTGGATACCTCTGGGAAGAAGGACGGGATGAGGAAAGGCACTGAACAATAATAGCGTATTGTTCTTTTTCTTAAATCAGGTGGTAGGTGCTACATAATCCTTGTATTCTGATTATTCTTTTGTATCTATTGACAATAGAAATGTAACAAATAACACATTGACTCAATACCAAAGGGCCAAGTTTGAACTCAATATTCAGATGAAGTCAAAACCAAAGCTGGGGTCACCATCACAGAATGAAATTCTTGAGACAAGGATACACCTGAAAAATTTTCCACAAAATAAATTGAATCATCACTTTGATCTTATTGCTTAAAATATTACTTCTCAAATGTCTGACGTTGGCATTATAGTGCAGAAATAATCATTTCCTAGCTCTGTTGACTGCCAGATTGCTCCTATGTGTGGTCAACATACCACACACTGACAATATCAAGTAGGATAGCAAAAGGGGAAGATATTTTTTGCCAACTTTAGTCAGAATAGGCTACCGCTGGTAGTAATGTTGCCCTTCCACTCCAGTAGCAACTGGATTCAAGTCATGTCTCCTCTGCACCTTCTGGACTTAAAGCTTTGGGCAATAGTAATTATGCAATTTCATTGACGCCACCTCACAAACAGAATCTCTGTGCACTGCTTGAAGATGCTTTCTGAACATTTTCAGAAGCAAAGTAATTATTTTGCTCGCACTTATTTTTTTTTATTTTTAATATTATGCATGAACTTACTGCTTTAATTTGCCCTTAAACCTTGGATATAAAACTGAAGGCCACATTAAACTTAAAATGGAATGGCTGATTTGTAGTATTGTCTGATACTTAAAATATCTGGATTATAGTTCTTACAAAGGAATTTGAAATGACAAAGCCCCAAAGAATGCTGGGAATTGTAGTCCTCTGAAAGTTGTTATCAGGAATGGAAACTGATTCTGGACTAGCATCAGAATATTTTATTCAGCTTATGATATTTTATTTTATTTATCTTTTTTCAACATTTAAAAATCTTTATTATTATTTGGCTCTTTCTCAGAAGCACTTTGAAAACTTCAGACTTGCTCCATGGATACTGCCTTTCCACAAAATATTTATGGAATTGCTTTTGTTCCTTAACATACTATTTTGCATGCATACACTAGTTTCATCTGAATTCTTTTTTTTTATACATCAGGTTCTCATTAGCTATTTTATACATATTAGTGTATACATATCAATTCCAATCTCCCAATTCATCACACCACCACCACCCCACCACCCCCATCCCCGCTTTCCCCCTTTGGTGTCCACACGTTTGTTCTCTACATCTGTGTCTCTATTTCTGTCTTGCAAACCGGTTCATCTGTACCATTTTTCTAGATTCCACATATATGCTTTAATATACGATATTTGTTTTTCTCTTTCTGACTTACTTCACTCCATATGACAGTCTCTAGGTCCATCCATGTCTCTACAAATGACCCAATTTCATTCCTTTTTATGGCTGAGTAATATTCCATTGTATATATTACCACATCTTCTTTATCCATTCGTCTGTCGATGGGCATTTAGGTTGCTTCCTTGACCTGGCTATTGTAAATAGCGCAGCAATGAACATCAGGGTGTATGTGTCTTTTTGAATTTTGGTTTTCTCTGGGTTTATGCCCAGTACTGGGATTGTTCAGTCATATGATAATTCTATTTTTAGTTTTTTAAGGAACCTCCATACTGTTTTCCATAGTGGCTGCATCAATTTACATTCCCACCAACAGTGCAAGAGGGTTCCCTTTTCTGCACACCCTCTCCAGCATTTGTGGTTTGTAGATTTTCTGATGATGCCCATTCTAACTGGTGTGAGGTGATACCTCAGTGCAGTTTTGATTTGCATTTCTCTAATAATTAGTGATGAGCAGCTTTTCACGTGCCTCTTGGCCATCTGTATGTCTTCTTTGGAGAGATGTCTATTTAGGTCTTCTGCCAATTTTTGGATTGGATTGTTTGTTTTCTTAATATTGAGCTGCATGAGCTGTTTATATATTTTGGAGATTAATCCTTTGTCCGTTGATTCGTTTGCAAATATTTTCTCCCATTCTGAGGGTTGTCTTTTCATCTTGTTTATAATTTCCTTTGCTGTGCAAAAGCCTTTAAGTTTAATATGGTCCCATTTTGTTTACTTTTGTTTTTATTTCCATTACTCTAGAAGGTGGGTCATAAAAGATCTTGTTGTGATTTATGTCAAAGAGTGTTCTTCCCATGTTTTCCTCCAAGAGTTTTATAGTGTCTGGCCTTACATTTAGGTGTTTAATCCATTTTGAGTTTATTTTTGTGTATGGTGTTAGGGAGTGTTCTAGTTTCATTCTTTTACATGTAACTATCCAGTTTTCCCAGTACCACTTATTGAAGAGACTGTCTTTTCTCCATTATATATCCTTGCCTCCTTTGTCATAGATTAGTTGACCATAGGTGTGTGGGTTTATCTCTGGGCTTTCTATCCTGTTCCATTGATCTATATTTCTGTTTTTGTGCCAGTACCATATTGTCTTGATTACCGTAGCTTTGTACTATAGTCTGAAGTCAGGGAGTCTGGTTCCTCCAGGCCCATTTTCTTCCCTCAAGATTGCTTTGGCTATTTGGGATCTTTTGTGTCTCCATACAAATTTTAAGATTTTTTGTTCTAGTTCTGTAAAATATGCCACTGGTAATTTGATAGGGATTGCATTGAATCTGTAGATGACTTTGGGTAGTATAGTCATTTTCACAATATTGATTCTTCCAACCCAAGAACATGGTATATCTCTCCATCTGTTTGTGTCATCTTTCATTTTTTTCATCAGTATCATATAGTTTTCTGAGTACAGGTCTTTTGTCTCCCTAGGTACGTTTATTCCTGGGTATTTTATTCTTTTTGTTGCAATGGTGAATGGGATAGTTTCCTTAATTTCTCTTTCTGATCTTTTGTTGTTAGTACATAGGAATGCAAGAGATTTCTGTGCATTAATTTTGTATCCTGTGACTTCACCAAATTCATTGATTAGCTCTAGTAGTTTTCTGGTAGCATCTTTAGGCTTATCTATGTATAGTATCATGTCATCTGAAAACAGTGACAGTTTTACTTCTTCTTTTCCAATTTGGGATCCTTTTTTTTCTTTTTCTTCTCTGATTGCCGTGGCTAGGACTTCCAAAACTATGTTGAGTAATAGTGGTGAGAGTGGACATCCTTGCCTTGTTCCTGATCTTAGAGGAAATGCTTTCAGTTTTTCACCATTGAGAATTATGTTTGCTGTGGGTTTGTCGTATATTGCCTTTATTATGTTGAGGTAGGTTCCCTCTTTGCCCACTTTCTGGAGAGTTTTTATCATGAATGGGTGTTAAATTTTGTCAAAAGCTTTTTCTGCATCTATTGAGATGATCATATGGTTTTTCTTCTTCAATTTGTTAATATGGTGTATCACATTGATTGATTTACATATATTGAAGAATCCTTGCATCCCTGGGATAAATCCCACTATGATCCATTTAATGTGTTGTTGGATTCTGTTTGCTAGTATTTTGTTGAGGATTTTTGCATCTATATTCGTCAGTGATATTGGTCTGTAATTTTCTTTTTTTTGTAGTATCTTTGTCTGGTTTTGGTATCAGGGTGATGGTGGCCTCATAGAATGAGTTTGCGAATGTTCCTTCCTCTGCAACTTTTTGGAATAGTTTGAGTAGGATGGGTGTTAGCTCTTCTCTAAATGTTTGATAGAATTCACCTGTGAAGCCATCTGGTCTTGGACTTTTGTTGGTTGGAAGATTTTTAATCACAGTTTCCATTTCATTACTTGTGATTGGTCTTTTCATATTTTCTATTTCCTCCTGGTTCAGTCTTGCAAGTTTACACCTTTCTAAGAATTTGTCCATTTCTTCCAGGTGTCCGTTTTATTGGCACAGAGTTGCTTGTAGTAGTCTATTATGATGCTTTGTGTTTCTGCAGTGCCCGTTTTAACTTCACCTTTTTCATTTCTAATTTTATTGATTTGAGTCCTCTCCCTCTTTTTCTTGATGAGTCTGTCTAAAAGTTTATCAATTTTGTTTATCTTCTCAAAGAACCAGCTTTTAGTTTTATTGATCTTTGCTTTCTTTGTTTTCTTTGTTTCTATTTACTTCTGCTCTGATCTTTATGATTTCTTTCCTTCTACTAACTTTTGGTTTTATTTGTTCTTCTTTCTCTAGCTCCTTTAAGTGTAATGTTAGATTGTTTATTTGAGATTTTTCTTGTTTCTTGAGGTAGGATTGTATTGCTATAAACTTCCCTCTTAGAACTGCTTTCGCTGCATCCCATATGTTTTGGATCATCGTGTTTCATTGTCTAGGTAGTTTTTGATTTCCTCTTTGATTTCTTCAGTGCTCTCATGGCTATTTAGTAATGTATTGTTTGGCCTTCATGTGTTTGTGTTTTTTACATTTTTTTCCCTGTAATTGATCTCTAATCTCATAGTATTGTGGTCGGAAAAGATGCTTGATATGATTTCAATTTTCTTAAATTTACCGAGGCTTAATTTGTGACCCAAGATGTGATCTATTCTGGAGAATGTTTTTGTGCACTTGAGAAGAAAGTACTGGTTTTGGATGGAATGCCCTATAAATATCTATCTATTGTGTCATTTAAAGCTTGTGTTCCCTTATTAATTTTCTGTCTGGATGATCTGTCTATTGATGTAAGTGAGGTGTTAAAAGTCCCCCGCTATTATTGTGTTACTGTCAATTTCTTCTTTTGTAGCTGTTAGCATTTGCCTTATGTATTGAGGTGCTTCTATGTTGGCTGCATGTATGTGTGTGTGTGTATATATATATATATATATATATATATAAATTTTTATATATATATATAAATTTTTAAAATAAATTTATTTAGTTTATCTACTTACTTTTGGCTGCATTGAGTCTTTGTTGCTGTGCACAGGCTTTCTCTCGTTGTGGCAAGCAGGGGTTACTCTTCGTTGTGGTGTGTGGGCTTCTCATTGCAGTGATTGTCTCATTGCAGAGCATGGGCTCTAGGCACACGGCTTCAGTAGTTGTGGCTCACGGGCTTAGTTGCTTGGCAGCATGTGGGATCTTCCCAAACCAGGGCTCAAACCCCTTCCCCCGCTTTGGGAGGAAGACTCCTAACTACTGTACCACCAGGGAAGTCCCTGAATATATGTTTATGATTGTTATATCTTCTTCTTGGATTGATCCCTTGATCATTATGTAGTGTTCTTCTTTGTCTCTTGTAATAGTCTTTATTTTAAAGTCTATGTTATCTGATATGAGTATTGCTACCCCAGCTTTCTTTTGATTTCCATTTGCATGGAATATCTTTTTCCAACCCCTCACTTTCAGTCTGTATGTGTCCCTAGGTCTGAAGTGGGTCTCTTGTAGACAGCATATATATGGGTCTTGTTTTTGTATCCATTCAGCAAGCCTGTGTCTTTTGGTTGGAGCATTTAATCTGTTCACATTTAAGGTAATTATCAATATGTATGTTCCTGTTACCGTTTTATTAATTTTGGGGGTTTGTTTTTGTAGTTCCTTTTCTTCTCTTGTGTTTCCCAGTTAGAGAATTTCCTTTAGCATTTGTTGTAGAGCTGGTTTGGTGGTGCTGAATTCTCTTAGCTTTTGCTTGTCTGTAAAGCTTTTGATTTTTCCATCAAATCTGAATGAGATCCTTGCCAGGTAGAGTAATCTTGGTTGTAGGTTCTTCCCTTTCATCACTTTAAATATATCATGCCACTCTCTTCTGGCTTGTAGATTTTCTGCTGAGAAATCAGCTGTTAACCTTATGGGAGTTTCCTTGTATGTTATTTGTCATTTTTCCCTTGTTGTTTTTAATAATTTTTCTTTGTCTTTAATTTTTGTCAGTTTGCTTACTATGTGTCTCGGTGTGTTTCTCCTTGGGTTTATCTTGCTTGAGACTCTGTGCGCTTCCTCGACTTGGGTGGCTATTTCCTTTCCCATGTTAGGGAATTTTAGACTATAATCACTTCAAATATTTTCTCAGGTACTTTCACTGTCTCTTCTTCTGGAACCCCTATAATGCGAATGTTGGTGCATTCAGTGTTGTCCCAGAGGTTTCTAAGGCTGTCCTCATTTCTTTTCATTCTTTTTTCTTTATTCTCTTCCATGGCAGTGAATTCCACCATTCTTTCTTTCAGGTCACTTATCCATTCTTCTGCCTCAGTTATTCTGCCATCGATTCCTTCTAGTGTATTTTTCATTTCAGTTATTGTATTGTTCATCTCTGTTTGTTTGTTCTTTAATTCTTCTAGGTGTTTGTTCTTTAATTCCTCTAGGTCCTTGTTAAACCTTTCTTGCGTCTTCTCAATCTTTGCCTCCATTCTTTTTCTCTGGTCCTGGATCATCTTCACTATCATTATTCTGAATTCTTTTTCTGGAAGGTTGCCTGTCTCCACTTCATTTAATTTTTCTGGGGTTTTATCTTGTTCCTTCATCTGGTACATAGTCCTCTGCCTTTTCATTTTGTCTATCTTTCTGTGAATGTGGTTTTCATTCCACAGGCTGCAGGATTGTAGTTCTTCTTGCTTCTGCGGTCTGCCCTCAGGTGTGTGAGGCTGTCTAAGAGGCTTGTGCAAGCTTCCTGATTGGAGGGACTAGTGGTGGGTAGAGCCGGGTGTTGCTCTGGTGGGCAGAGCTCAGTAAAACTGGCTGAGTTCCCTCTCTGTTGGTTGTTTGGCCTGAGCCGACCCAGCACCAGAGCTCACAGGCTCCTTGCTGGGGTGAATGGCAGACTCCAGGAGGGCTCACGCCAAGGAGTATTTCCCAGAACTGCTGCTGCCTGTGTCCTTGTCCCCACGGTGAGCCACAGCCCCCTCCTCCACCTCTGCAAGAGACCCTCCAACACTAGCAGGTAAGTCTGATTCCGTCTCCTATGGGGTCACTGCTCCTTTCCCCTGGGTCCTGATGTGCACAGTACTTTGTGTGTGCCCTCCAAGAGTGGAGTCTCTATTTACCCAAGTCCTGTCAAAGTCCTGCAGTCAAATCCCACTAGCCTTCAAAGTCTGATCTCTGGGAATTCCTCCTTTCGTTGCCAGACCCCCAGTTTGGGAAGCCTGACGTGGGGCTCAGAACCTTTACTCCGGTGGGTGGACTTCTGTGGTATAATTTTTCTCCACTTTGTGAGTCACTCACCCAGTGGTTATGGGATTTGATTTTATTGTGATTGCACCCCTCCTGCCATCTCATTGCAGCTTCTCCTTTGTCTTTGGACGTGGGTTATCTTTTTTGGTGAGTTCCAGTGCCTTCCTGTCAATGATTGTTCAGCAGTTAGTTGTGATTCCGGTGCCCTTGCAAGAGGGAGTGAGCCCATGTCCTTCTACTCTGCCATCTTGAAGCAATCTCCAGTTTATGATATTTTAAAAAAATCTTTTGAAGATAAAATATTTCTCCTTTATATTTTCTTCAATTTGGTGTCAAAATATATTTCAGTAGAATTGTAAATGTGTGTATGTATAATTAAACCAATTTTAGCTTTTCTCTTCTTTCTGTCCTAACCATATAAACTGTAACAATTTATGTTGACATCCCATTTATGAGTATAGTCCCACAAAGATTTTGCTAGGTTTTTTTTTTTTTTTTTTTTGCGGTATGCGGGCCCCTCACTGTTGTGGCCTCTCCCGTTGCGGAGCACAGGCTCCGGGCACGCAGGCTTAGCGGCCATGGCTCTCATGGGCTCAGCTGCTCCGCGGCATGTGGGATCTTCCTGGACCGGGACACGAACCTGTGTCCCCTGCATCAGTAGGCAGATTCTCAACCACTGCGCCACCAGGGAAGCCTTTGCTAGTTTTTGAAGATCTCATTTCTACATTTATAGACACCTTAGGCATATTTTCTCAAACATCCCAATCTCTTGTGAATTAATACTCTCTTTTCTTGACTCATAGATATTTACTGGCCTCTTTATTTTTTCTCTCTTCTTTTCCACTCTATACAATCAATATCTACTAGAATGATGAACACTTTTAAAATCAGAAACTACCTTATTCAGTTATTTGCTTTTTTTTTTTTTTTTTTTTAAGAGCAGTTTAGGTTCATAGCAAAATTGAATAGAAAGTACAGGGTTCCCATATAACTTCTGCCCAGATACACCTACAGCCTCCCGCACTATCAACTGCACCAGAGGGGTACATTTGTTACAGTGAATGAACCTATATTAGCACATCATTATCACTGCAAGTTCATTATTTACACTAGGGCTCACTCTTGGTGTTGTACATTCTGTGGGTTTGGAGAGATGTGTAATTACCCCCTCCTGTTCCTTGTGTCACTGCTTTCGTTCATTTCACTTACACATAAGCATATATATGTATATGTTTATGCATGTATATACATATATACACATATACATAGGCATACACAATCACATACATTGTTGCTATTATTATTTTGAACCAATTATTATCTGTTAGATTAAGAATAAGAAAGATAAATTATTTTTTGCCTTTATTCATTCTCTGATTCTCTGATTCATTCTCCGATTCTCTGATTCATTCTCTTTCTTTGTGTAGATCCAAGTGTAGATCCAGGTTTATGACCTCTATTATTTTCCTTCTCTATGAAAAACTTCTTTTAACGTTTCTTGCAAGCAGGTGTATGGCAACAAATTCCCTCAATTTTTGTTTGTCTGAGAAAGTCTTTATTTCTCCTTACTATTGAAGAATAATTTTATAGGCTACAGAATTCTAGTTTGGTGATTTTTTTTCTCTCAGCACTTTAAATACTTCATTGTACTCTCTTCTTGATTGCATGGTTTCTGAGCAGAAGTAGGATGTAATTCTTTGCTTTTCTATAGGTAAGGTGTTGTTTTTCTCTGTATTCTTTCAAGGTTTTTCTTCATTCTTGATCTTCTGTAGTTTGAAAATGATATGCCTAGGTGTGGTTTTTGTGGGGCATTTATCTTGTTTGATGTTTTCTTAGCTTCCTGGATTTGTGATCTTGTGTCTGACATTCTGACATTATTTCGGGAAGAAATTGTCAGTCATCATTGCTTCAAATATTGCTTCAGTTCTTTTGTTTCTTTCTTCTCCTTCTGGTATTCCCATTACATGTATGTTAGAACTTTTATAGTTGTCCCAAAGTCCTTGGATAATCAGTTCTATTTTTTTTATTGTCTTCTTTCTCTTTGCTTTTAAATTTTGGAAGTTTCTATTGTGTGTCCCCAAGCTCAGAGATTCTTTTCTCAACCATATCCAGCCTACTTAGGAGCTCATCAAAGACCTTCATTATTCCTATGACACTGTTTTTGATCTCTAGTATTTCTTTTTGGTTCTTAGAATTTCCATCTCTGCTTACATTATCCATCTTTTCTTGCATGGTGTCTACTTTTTCCATTAGATCTCTTAGCATATTAATCATAGTTTTAAATTCTCAGTCTGATAATTCCAGCACACCTGCCATATCTGACTCTGGTTCTAATATTTACTCAATCTCTTCAAACTGTAATTTTTGCCTTGTAGTTGTTTGCCGAAATCTGGACACGATGTACTGACTGAAAGGAACTGCAGTAAATAGGCCTTTAGTGGTACAGTGGTAAGGTATCAGGGAGGGGAAGCCTTCTGTAGTCCTATGATTAGGGCTCAGTCTTTTGCTGAGCCTGTGCTCCTTGATAGTGAATTTTACCAGTGCTTCTTTTTAAACTCTTTTTTTCTTGCCTTGCCGGGTGGCATGCAGGATCTCAGTTTCCTGACCAGGGGTTGAATCTGGGCCCCCTGCAGTGGAAGTGCAGAGTCGTAACCGCTGGACTGACAGAGAAGTCCTCTCTTATACGGGACAGGATAGCTAGAGGGGGCTGGAATTGTGTATTTCCCTTTCCCCATGTGGAAGGCTAGAGGAAGCTGACATTCAGTATTTACCTTCCGCAGGTAGGTTAGGCCCTGGTAAAACCCCAGCAGGTTAGGCTCTGGTAAAATAGTTTCTCCTGAGAGCAGGCCTTGTTAAGAAGGACAGAAATCTCCACCATATTTCAAAATGGTTATTTTCCCCTCCCCCTGCCAGAAGCATGAGGGGATATTTCTCTGATCTTCACTCTGAGGACCTGGTAGAACTCCTGGAGGTGAGGCTCGCAGCAGGTTGCCCCCCTCCTGCCCCACCCACCTCTGCCAAGACTGGATCTTTCTGGAGTTTTAAACTCCCAGACTTGTCCAGCAGCAATTCATCAACTGCAGTTTCGGTTTTTATACCCTGACACCAATTCCCATGGAGGTTTTCTGCTGTGGGCTTGCTTTTCTGCAAGTTGTGATTCTCTGTATTGCCTATCTGTCTTTCCAATTTAGGGGGCAGCATTTTGCTCTGTGACCTCTCTTCTCAATTTGACCTAGGAAGAGTTGTTGATTTTTCAGTTTGTTCAGCTTTTAACTCATTAGGATGGAGTGACCACTTCTGAACTCCTTTCCTGATGGACTGGAAGTCTGCAGTTCTTTACTTTATAATCACAGATATGAGTCCCCTATGCAGGAAAATTGAAGCAATATATCCATATATTCACTTAGTTTTTGTACCTAATGCTTTGGAAAGCTTTTGGAGAAAAACGTTGCTGTGGTATAATCCTTATATTCTCCTGAGAGGTAGCAGTATAAGAGCAAAAGAAGCACAGCCATTCTGTATTCATGTTGGTAGGTAAAACCTGAGGTGTGCAAAATTTCCTTTTTTTAATCACTCACTATTTGGGCGTTATGAGATGGTAACGTAGACACAGCCTCAAACGTAAAGAAAATGCACCCTTGCCCCACCTGTGTCCTGAGTCCTCCCTGACATTCCCACTATAAGCAGTGGATCTCATGTAGAAGGGGCATGATAAGCACAAGTTGACTACATTCTTTCTTTGAAATGTCACATATAATTTTTTTTAACCTCTCAAAATACAGAATGTTCCTGAGCTATTAAATATTTCATCAGTGTGGTTAATTTTTCCACATGGATTATTATCCTAGAAAGCTCATAAAATAGAGATTTTGTTCTCTGTGACAGCTGTTATCCCAGGCATTCAATAAGCAATCCATGCTATTTTCCCAACTTTGGCTCTCCAGAAAAATGGGTCCCTAATACTTTGTATGTATTTTTCATATTTTTCTGCATAGAATAATATAACCTGATGAACATAGGGTTCAAAAATGATATAAAAATTCATAGGTGAGTGAAATTAAGTTAAGAGATCTTTGGTTAAGATCTTAACCTTTGGTTAAGAGATCAAAACAGAAATCACAAGCTAATGGCATCAAAGACAAACACTTTCAGTGTTTCAGGCCAGCAGTGTGTACCAACAGCCTTAAAGCTGTTCATGCCATTTTGTCTAGTTATTCCACTTTAAAGTGATTCCAATTATTACAAAGTTATCATCATAACATCATTTATCATAGCAAGACAACTAACATTAGGGGAGTAGGAAAAACCAGAGAATTTCTTTTTATCCTTTTGGTGGAAATCCAAGCAGCCATTGGCATAACCTTGAAAATGTTTGTCATCCATGCCATTATCTTTGTTAGCTCTTTTTCAGTCCCTTGACCAAGGGTAATTTCACTCATCTATTTTTACATCATTTTGAACATCATGTTCATCAGATTACAGAAAGTATGTAGTTATCTTATTGCTGTCCATTAAGCTGTAAACTTGTTGAAGTGAGGGATTTTGCCTTTCTCATTTGTGTTTATCTTGAATGTGGCATATGTTACTAGATTTTCAAGAAAAATACAGATTAAAAAAGACTAAGTCCTTCAAAGGAATTTCAGTTACCATGATTTAGTTAAATAGCACCAGCCCCCCCAAAACATGATTCAAATTTCAGTTAATATGCTATGGTAGGGACTTCCCTGGTGGTCCAGTGGTAAAGAATCTGCCTTCCAATGCAGGGGACTCAGGTTCGATCCCTGGTCAGGGAACTAAGAGCCCACATGCTGCGGGGCAACTAAGCCCATGTACCACAACTACTAAGCCCACACGCCTCAACAAGAGAGCCTGCGTGCCGCAAACTACAGGGCCCATGTGCTCTGGAGCATGCACACCACAACTACAGAGCCCATACGCCCTGGAGCCCACGCACCACAACTAGAGAGAAGCCCACGTGCCACAACTAGAGAGAAGCCCGTGCACCACAACAAAGAGCCGCATGCCACAAATAAGATCCCACATTTCACAACTAAGACACGACGCAGCCAAAAAAAAAAAAAAGGTATGGTAATAGTGACTAATTACATGAAGTACAAATGTTGCTTCTCACTCTTCAGTCTATAAATCACTTCCTAAATCACTTCCTAGTAGAGGCACATCATGATTAGTGACCAGTCACATCACTGCTTTCAGAGATAGTTGGTGATTTGTCACTGGACATCTGTTACTCAGTTTATGCACAAACAGCAAAGCACGTGTCACGTTGCCTCTTTGTCTCCCAATGGTAAATCCAAATGACATTTTTACAAAACGATAATTGAAAGAGGAAATTGGCCAACAAAAAATGAATGTGAAGCAAAACAGCAAAAGTGGTAACACTGGAAAGGGAACTTTGAATCAAATGTGAATAGAGTCATTGCAGAAAGAGCTGACTATGGGAATGTTGACACTACTGCTGTTCAAGAGAGTCTAGGTGTACAGCCAGAGGAAAATAATGAACGTGAACTTGTGGACATCTATAAGGCACTTGGTTGTGAGGAAAAGAATGAAGATGTTCCAGAGGAACTGACGCAAAAAATTTCACATTAAAGGAACTTTTGGAAATATTTCATGATGTTAAAAGTGGGAAGGATAAAATGTTGGAAGCTGATCCAAACTTAGGAGCACTGTAGTTCACCAAAGTGTAAAAACAGTGTTTGCTTCTTATCATAAGTTAATTTGGTGAGAAGATAAGCACTGTTCAAACTAACCTTGATAAATTTTTTTACAAAGAAATAGGCACTTTACTTTTCAAATTATTATAGTGTTTCAAATTATTGTGCATTAAGTAAATACTAGTTTAACTTTTTTTTCCATTTCTCTATGTGATTATAACTGGCAGTAAGAGTTTTTAATGTTTTGATAAAAATAGGAAGATTTCTCACTAGGCTTTTAACTTTTAACAGTGTTTATGCTAATTTTGATTCTGTCACCAAAATTAAGTTAAATAACTTGCATTATTCTACATATAATGGCAAGAGTATAAAGCAGAATATAAACCACAATGAGGTATCACCCCACACCGGTCAGAATGGCCATCACTAAAAAATCTACAAACAATAAATGCTGGAGAGGGTGTGGAGAAAAAGGGACCCTCCTGCACTGTTGGTGGGAATGTAAATTGATACAGCCACTATGGAGAACAGTATGGAGGTTCCTTAAAAAACTAAAATTAGAACTACCATATGACCCAGCAATCCCACTACTGGGTGTATACCCTGAGAAAACCATAATTCAAAAAGATACATGTACCATTGCAGCCCTATTTACAATAGCCAGGACATGGAAGAAACCTAAGTGTCCATTGACAGATGAATGGATAAAGAAGATGTGGCACATATATACAATGGCAAATTACTCGTCCATAAAAGGAACAAAACTGAGTTTTTTGTAATGAGGTGGATGGACCTAGAGTCTGTCATATGGAGTGAAGTAAGTCAGAAAGAGAAAAACAAGTGCCATATGCTAACGCACATATATGGAATCTAAAAAAACGGTACTGGTGAACCTAGTGGCAGGGCAAGAATAAAGACGCAGACATAGAGAAAGGACTTGAGGACACGGGGAGGTGGGGGGAAGGGAAAGCTGGGACGAAGTGAGAGAGTAGCACTGACATATATACACTACCAAATGGAAGATGGACGGCTAGTGGGAAGCTGCTGCATAGCACAGGGTGATCAGCTCGATGCTTTGTGCCGACCTAGAGGGGCGGGATAGGGAGGGTAGGAGGGAAGCTCAAGAGGGAGGAGATATGGGGATATATTGATACATATAGATGATTCACTTTGTTATACAGCAGAAACTAATACAACATTGTAAAGCAACTATACTCCAATAAAGATATTTTTAAAAATAAATAAATAAAGCAGAATATATAGTGTGCTCACTAAGATTACACTGAATTTAAAAAACATCAGCAACATAAACATGCTAATAGTCCCATAATAATTATTTAATTTAAAAAGTTACCCCCCCATCTCTTTGGTTATGAAAATATAATACTTTTATAGTTAAAAAATTAATAAAATAGAAAAGACAAGAAGCTAAGATGGAAAATATTCAAAGTAAAAGTTAATTCTTCACTTTGGAAAACAGACAACTTTAACAGTGTACATGGCATTTGCTCTTGTAGTCAGGTGAAAACCCATGTAGTTGCTTCACCTTCCTCCTCTAATCTGCTGTCTTTATGGTCTGTGCTTGACATTCGTGAATGTCTGAGCCTCTTTCCATCTCTTAGAACAGGAAAGAAATTGGAATTCTTCTGTGGGGCCCACTCTTTGTTGCTCCTTGATTTTCCTTCTCAGTGTGTCCGTTGTGTGGACACTTCATCAAGAAATAGGTCCTTTGCCTTCATTTGACTCCTTTTACAGTCCAATTTCTCATCCACTGATATCAGGATTAGACAATATCATAATATTGATTTATCTAGTTGTGTTCATACTTATATTTTTAAAGTTAGTAGAATGTGTTTTCCAAAAGAATTCTTAAATGGAAGGTGAATGTAAGAGTCAGGTGAAGGGACTTCCCTGGTGGTGCTGTGGTTAAGAATCTGCCAATGCAGGGGACACGGGTTTGAGCCCTGGTCCAGGAAGATCCCACATGCCTCGGAGCAACAAAGCTGGCGCGCCACAACTACTGAGCCCGCATGACACAACTACTGAAGCCCACGCACTTAGAACCCATGCTCCACAGCAAGAGAAGCCACCACAAGGAGAAGCCCGTGCACCGCAATGAAGAGTAGCCCCTGCTTGCCACAACTAGAGAAGGCCCACGTGCAGCAACAAAGACCCAACTCAGCCAAAAATAAATAAAATTAAATCTTTAAAAACAACAACAACAATAACAAAATGCACTTCAAGTGTTATTAAGCACATTGAGTATTCTCCTAGACTTTAAAATTTTAAATCCTTTGCTGTTGTCTTTTTGTTGTCTTACTAGCAATGCTGTTTTAGACCAATTGATACCCAATAGAGATTGGGATTTTTCTCAAGCACCAGCTTTGAATTTTATCATATAACAAAACAAATACCCCCTTCTGCTTAGAGCCTTAATCAGTATAAATAATACTTAACCAGATTTTCCAGGAACAATAGCTAATGTTGTGAAAATGTAATGGTTTGGGGACACTAAACTTTTGGGGAGGAGGAAGTGTAGCACAGTGCTGTGTTTTCTAAACTGTTTTTGACCATATACGCCCCAATACCAGCATTTTTTTTAAGATTTTTTTTTTGATGTGGACTAATTTTTAAAGTCTTTATTGAATTTGTTACAATATTATTTCTGTTTTTTAATGATTTGGTTTTTTGGCCACATGTCATGTGGAATCTCAGCTCCCCAACCAGGGATCAAACCGGCACCTCCTGTGTTGGAAGATGAAGTCTTAGCTACTGGCCTGCCAGGGAAGTCCCCCCAAATACCAACATTTTTGAGTGAGGTTTCAATATACGTTCATTCATATATTTATAAATTACTTAAATAAGTGTATTGTGTATTATAAAGAACATTCAAAAATAGACTCAACATACATTAAATAATACTTAAATATAATTTGTTTTATTTTACTTTTGATAGTATATCAGTATGTTTAATAAGAGCACTATTATTAAATATGCTTTATTACTTTTGAAAAAAATTTGAGTACTTTCTTATGTAGCAATTCAAAATTCTTGTTCTATATTTAATTTTAATCCTGTCTTCCTGGAAAAGAAATCTCACAAAGATATGTAGGTTAAAATGAAAGAAATGTGTCATTGGCTAAACAAATTTTTTTTTTTTTTTTTTGGCTAAACAAATTTTAATCATGACAATAATTTTTCAACTCTATCCACTAGTTATGCAAAGTTTCAGTTGAAATTTGTATAGTAAATTATCATCTTCCTTCATGACAACCAATACTTCTTGCAAATTAGCAAGAATATTTTTAACATTGGGACCCAAATTCACCAAAACTCTTTTTAAAAAAAATATTTATTTATTTATTTTGGCTGCACCGGGTCTTAGTTGCGGCACACGGGATCTTTAGTTGCAGCATGTGGGATCTTTTTTTTTTTAGTTCCAGCATGCATGCAGGATCTAGTTCCCCAACCAGGGATCGAACCTGGGCCCCCTGCATTGGGAACGTGGAGCCTTACCCACTGGACTGCCAGGGAAGTCCCACCAAAACTCTTTTTAAATAAGATAGAAAACTTTGTTTTCAATTTTTTGATTGTACAGTTATGATGACATCACTTTTTCAGCAATAAAATGATGGAAACATCTCCAATGACACATTTTCAAAATCCTTTCTCTATAGCACAATTTTTTTTTGAAAAGCAGATATTATTTCACCCATTATCAAAGTGTTACTTTTTCCTCAAAGGAAAGATAAAGTTTATGTATTTTTTAAAAATCTGCTAGGTAGCACACTATTCATAACAATTTTTCATTATAGAAAAGGCCAATTAATTAGGAACACTTTTCAGTTGTAAAAGAACAGTGTGTAACATGTCAACTTTAAGAACTCTTAAGTGTTTTGTCATGAGATAACTAGTGAACCTCTATTTTCAGTGGCTCTCAACTGTTGGCTATCTATTAGAATCACTTGGAACATCAAAAAAAAACAAAAGACAAAAACTAAGAAACAGTTCTCAGCCTTCACCCCTGGAGATTCTGATTTAATTGCTATGGAGTGGGACTCAGATGGTGGTATTTTTCAAAAACATCCTAGGTCAATCTCACATGCAGTCAAGATTAAGAACCATTGGTATGTGTAGGACAAAGATTTCCTTGGATACTCTCTATACTGTACAGTATAGAATACAGTATATGGTATATATATAATATAGACAGTATATTAGAAAGTACTATATATATTCTATTTAAGCTAATATAACCCAGAGATTCACTTAACGGGCTGCAGGTCAAGAGCAGTATGTCCCAGTATCCAGGAGAAGAAAGACTATGATTGCTATGTCAAATCCTTTGTTTGATAAAACTCTCACCCTTCCCTCTAGTTGTGTTTTTTAAAATTATAGTTTAAAATTTAATTGTTTAAATTAAAAAATTTAATTAAACAATTAACAAATTTAAAGCACATAATATAAATTTTACTGTCTTAATCATTTTTAAGTATACAGTTCAGTGAAGTTGACTAGATTTACACTGTTGTATAACAAGTCTCTAGAACTTTTCCATCTTGCAAAACCGAGGCTTCATACCCATCGAATAACTCCACGTTTCCCCCTTCCCCCAGCCTCTGGCAGCCACCATTCTATTTTCTGTTTCCATGATTTTGACTATGGATATCTTATATAAGTGGAATCACACAGTATTTGCCCTTTTGCGGTCCTCTAGTTACCTTATTGTTACCCCCTCGTGTACCTTATTTGTCATGTGACCATCTCACAAAGGGAAGGATGAAAGAAGAAAGCCATGTTTCCATACTACGTTCAATATTTGTTGGGTTATTTTCATATTATAATTGAATGTTCTAACATTTTCTTTCTCCAGCCCCAAAGATAGTCTTGTATAACTCACTATCAATGCCCTCCAGCCAGAGACCACCGGGAACACACCTGTGGTTGAACAAGTTGGGTTTATTCCTTGTTGCAGCAAGGGAGAACACGCACCATGAGAACAGTGGTGCATTTCAGTAAAAGGATGTTTAAAAAGACTTATTATGGGATTTGGGTGATTTTGAGGAAGGTCTAAGGAAACAAAGACTCACTCTATGTGGGTGCTGTTGGGAAGTGAGGGCAATTCTATGACTGGGTATCTCAATACATCTCATCTATAGAGAGGCAAGGATAAAGCTGTACTTGGTAAAGAAGCAGCAGAAGCTCCTCTTAGGAGAGGGAGACGTTCGGTATTTTGTGAGTTTTTCACAGTGACCATATTTTGGTCTGTGCTTAGACAAGGTTATAAAGTGGCGTGTTTTGTCTCACTTTGTTGTGGTCTCAGAGTGGCCTTGTCTGATGTTGATGTTCTGCGAGATTGTTTTTGTGCAGCAGGAGGAAATCACGGTCCAGCCTTTGAGGTCAGTCTCCAGATTGTGATAACACCGAGACCTGGCTGGGAGTGTCAGACCAGTTCCTGGATTTCAGGAGCCACTATTTTCTTCTCTACCACTTTTGGAAACATACAGGTTTGGAATCAGGAAACCTGTGATTCAACCTGTTTCACCACTTACCAGCAGTGTGAACAAGGGCAAGTGACTTATTCTCTGTCACTTCAATTCCCTACCTAGAACCTACCTCAGAGGAACATGGTGAGCATTCAATGAAGTAAAGCATCTAGAATGCTGAGCAGATTAATTCTTATAGAGTAGGAGCTCATGTTAGCAATAAGAGCCTCTTATTTGGTTCTCCCTCATGCGAAATTCTTTTTTTTTTTTTTTTGGATGTTGGGGGTAGGAGTTTTATTAATTAATTTTATTTATTTTTGCTGTGTTGGGTCTTTGTTTCTGTGCGAGGGCTATCTCCTGTTGTGGCAAGCGGGGGCCACTCTTCATCGCGGTGCGCTGGCCTCTCACTATCGTGCCCTCTCCTGTTGCGGAACACAGGCTCAGTAGTTGTGGCTCACGGGCCTAGTTGCTCCGCGGCATGTGGGATCCCCCCAGACCAGGGCTCGAACCCGTGTCCCCTGCATTAGCAGGCAGATTCTCAACCACTGTGCCACCAGGGAAGCCCATGCGAAATTCTTTTATTCATTTAAGAAACACTTATTGGGTGATTGCCATGTATGGGTCACTGTGCTAGGTGAGCAGGACACACGAGGCCTCTGCCCTAACAGAGCCAGCCGTCTAGCAAGGGTTTCAGACAATTAAATAGGAAATTTAATACAGGGTGAAGGTTCTATGAAGGAGGACTGCAGGAGAAAGTAATGTTTCAGCTGATATCTGTCTAATAAATGCACGGGATTATCTGGGGAGGAATGCTCCTGGTAGCAGGAACAGCATAAACTAAAACAAAATAGTGAGAGAGTACAGGACACAGCTTGTTTGGTGGAAAACAAATGAACAAACTAAAAAACCACAAGAACAGAAAGGAAAAGAATTCTCACTTTTTCAGTGCACGCCGTATAAAACAATTTCTTTCCAAATCTTGCACACAATTTGGTATGCCACGGCAATAGTAATTATCACTCGTTAATTAATTAATGATGATACAATGCTTTGAAAATACAAAGTGCAGCACATTTGCTAACAAATTGGTGATTAGCATGATTGCTGTTTCGATACAGCCTCTGTTTACTCTATGCACTTGGACTTCCAACTGTCTGCTTGCCTTCGTGCATCAAAGACAGCTGCTTCACAAAAAGCTTGGCGTGGTGGCTATTTTTGGCTTTCCTTTCCCTGGGTTGTGAATGAACCTAGGAATGACTAATAGTGGAGAGGAAAAAAGTGACTGAATGACTTCCAACATCCTTTCCTAATAAGTCATTCTGCAGGGTTATACTCTCTCAGTTTCTAATACACTAAAATCTGACTAAAAATATTGGGAGACTGTGCTCTAGGGGCGCCTGTTGAAGCAAATATACCAAAGGCTATTTTTGGTTTAGTATTTAAATTTCCTTGATTGGGGTCCACCAAATAAACATAACTTCTTGTGGCTTCCACTTATACCTCTACTATTGCACATAGTGTCCAGAGAAATAATGACTAAATGGAATTCTAGCAGCATGTATCTTTTCCCTTGATAAAAAAAGATTTCAATGTTATCATCTTCTACCAGTTAAAAAATAAAAAACAAACCCTCAAAAAATAAAATAAAATAAAAAATGAAAAAAACAAAACCCAGCGCTAATGAGT
This sequence comes from Delphinapterus leucas, assembly GCF_059928025.1. NCBI lineage: Eukaryota > Metazoa > Chordata > Mammalia > Artiodactyla > Monodontidae > Delphinapterus > Delphinapterus leucas. The sequence continues at coordinate 54,360,522 of NC_143132.1, read as the reverse complement.
TTTGATTGTCAGTGAAGATCTGAAGGCATTTAGTTTATAATTAAACCCTATCAAAATGTTTTTTTTGTTTGTTTCTGCAGCAAATAACCAGGATAAGCAGGTATGGGTGATAGCCTCCTCTTGATAAAAATCCCATTGACTAGTAGACATAGTTCCATCAAAATGCTGGCTTTAACCAGTCTGAAGGAAGTTTCTGGTGAAATGTTCATCTCCTTTGTGTGTAGAAAGCTCTTGAGTGTCAGGTGACTCGTACACTTGGTTGGTTGCCTAGGTAAGCCAATGGGAATTAGGCTTGGAGAGGCTGCACTAACAGACCGAGGCCTGGAAGTGGTTGAGGACTTGTTTTTGTTTCATCTGCTGAATGTTTACAGCTATCTTTTGGCCTAGTATGGTCCCTACCATCAAGAACTTACTTCGAGTAGGGGAGAAAAGGCACATTTACAAATGTATTTATATTAAATGGGGTAGATGGTGGCAAGTGCAATAGGAGATGACAGATCCATGCTAAAAAGGGAGCAGGGAAGGGGGAGATTACTCTGAGCTGTGTAGTTTTCATGGCGGAGGTGGTTTTCCTTGAACAAGAGGAATTATTTCAAACAGCAGAGATGGCATTGTGGGTGAGAAAAGGAGAGCATTCCAGGACTTGGCAACGGCAATCACAAGAACACAGAGATAAGATGGCACTGGATGTTCAATCCTGTCTTTTCTATTAGGAAAGGGTGACCCAATGTCCCAGTTTTGTTGGGATAGTCCCATTTTATACATTCTGACCTATGGTAACTGTGGTAAACTGAATAATATTTCCCATAGATGTCTATGTCCTAATTTTCAGGACCCATGAGTTTGTTACCTTACATGGTAAAAGGGACTTTAAAGATATGATTACATTAGGGATTTTGAGATGGAGATATTATCTTGGATTAGCTGGATGGGCCCAATATAATCACAAGAGTACTTTCAGAAGGGAGGCAGGAGGATCAGAGTTGGTAGTAGGAGATGTGATAATGAAGCATGAGGTTGGAGTGATGCTGGAAGGGGTCATGAGCCAAGGAATGCAGAAGCTTCTAGAAACTGAAAAAGGCAAGGAAACAGATCCTGCCCTCAGAGCATCTACCAAAAGCCAACATCTTGAATTTTACCCAATGACACCAATTTTGAACTTCTGACCTCTGGAACTATAAGAAAATAAATTTATGTTGCTTTAAGTCACCAAGTTTGTAATAATTTGTTACAGCAGCAATAGCAAACTAATACAGTAACTATACTGAGCCCTTTTACTCCCTCACAAATAACCTGGTTTGGTGATAAATTATATCCTTATTATCTGCCCTAGGCTACAGCAGTTTATAAATCCATGGTTCTGTCAAAAGTAACTTTAGGAAGTAGAATTTAGGTCCATGAATGGTGATTATCAGGGATTAGACCTTGGAGGTCTAAAAGAGGATCATCTTCCAGAGGGTGTGGGATGAGGGGGTTACATTACCAACCAACCAGATTAAATGAGGTGAGAATCCAGAGGGAGCAAACAGGGAGATGGGATGTCATACTGACTCCTTTTCTTCAACAACCTTGTATGTTCAGATTTCCCTGGGATCTTAATCAAAGGCTCAGCTTGGCTTCAATCATGTCTTCTGGTTCTGTTTGTTGGACTGTGACATAGACAGGAAGTAGAAATTATGGTGCAACATTTTCAGAACCATCTTTCCAGAACAGTTGGGAGTATTTATTTGCCTTTTAGATTCAGCATCTCAGTTCATTTCCCAAAACTATATGGAAAGGATATTTTATTCTAGGTAAATATCTCAGTTGTATCTATTATCTATTTTAATATAAATGCAATAACTTCTAATACCATGATTTCTTCAATTAAAAAGTCTCAAAATGTTTTAGTCAGAGAAAACCCCTCCTACAGCCAATTCCTATAACATCTATAATGCTTGAAGGATTAAATCTTTAGTCAATTGTTTTTTATTTATAAAATGTTTTGATTCTTCAAGGATTTCCCACACATTTCTGAGACATTCTTTGTAGGAGAATTAATTTAAGATGGCAACTCATTCATATATGTGCCAAAATGGTGTCTTGGCCCAGTTTATTATTTAATAGAGAAATCCATTTCAGTAGTGACTAAGTGAAGCAGTAAAATAATTCTATCTTTGTGACATTATAAAAGCCATCTCTTTCTGTCTCATTATTTCTTGAGCTTTTAGATTTGTTCAAATGCCTATATTAAGTGAGTGATTAAATTATATACTAATTTTAGTTTTCTGAAAGATAGTAAAAGATTTATTTTTATATTTTAAGACCTTATGAGTCCTAGGAAAATTATCACTTGGACTTATAAATTGACGATTTTTATCCTTTGTATTGACAGAGTATTACTTTATAATTATTCTACAGAAGGCTATGTGATTAACTTTTCACAGCAGAGTATATATGGTTCTGATCTTGCTTTTACTTAGTTTATTCTGTTCTAAATTTTAGACATTCTTTATTAATTGAAGAAACTAAGAAAAAGTCAACAGAAGAAACAAAGACAGCTATACAGAAGCAAAATAAAAATTAGCTTATGAAACAACAATTAGTGTAAATTAAAGTAAAAATCTAGTTAGCACTTTAGTAATTTGTGAGCAAACTCTCAGGTAAAGTAAATAATTAAAGAAGTATAATTTATAAAAGAAAAATTTCTATCATGGATTACTTTATTTTCTTTGTAAAATTTTTCTTTGTAAATATCTAAGAGTTTAGAAATAAAAATACTATATCTAAGAATCCATGAAAGTAATAAGATAAAATAATGCTAGGTGATAGCTGGAGAAGAGCAAGTCAGAAACAGAAAAAAAGAAAAAAAATGATGGTGAAAACTGATGTATGTACATCAAGACTAATAAAACATATGCAAATACAATGACATAAAAATCAGTTTGAGTAGTACAACCTCACATATGCAATAATTAGTAGACTGAAAAAGTCAGTACTAATTCCTGGGTAAACAGGAACTCAGTCTCACAGGACCGGCTCCTTTGGTTAAACATTTTCATCCTTGACTGTGTGAAGTAAGTTGTTAAAATGAACAAGCAGTTCATCAAAAGAAACAGAGAGCAACAATTAAGCCAAAACAACATAGAATGTCCTAATGCATGTTTTCAGCAATATTCTGAAATCTCTCCCAAAACTGAGGCTTCATGACTGCTGCACAGGGTACTTTATCACAGATAAGGAGATCCAGTCAGATTCCCAGTGTACATCTGCTTCTTCATGAAGACAAATGTTCCAGTCTGTGTGTAGGGCTGGATTATTTTGGAATTTTAGATACTTCGCATTACTGAGGTCACTTATTAGTCTCCATTTATAGCTTTTGTAAAACATCAAGCTGGATCTTTTGGGTAGTAGGCATATTTCTAAAGTTCGTGGGCTGTATTTGTAACATACCAGAGGAAAGAATTCAGGAGAGTCAAGAGTCACTCAATGGCCTAGGCAAAGAAATAAGTGGGGATGACTCAAAGGTCACATAACTATTGCACAGAAAGCTCTGTGGGTGTATGTGAAAGAAAGCTGTAAATGGTAAAGCCACATGAACCAAGTGTTTTATATTTTAAATATATATATTTATAAGTATATAAATTATAATTATGAAGAGTAATTACATTTATGACACAACTGACTTATAAATGCTAATCTAGGCATACTTTAATAAGCTTCCTTAAGCTCTGTCTCATAGTTTATATCAGTATTAGTGAATGATTGATTACTAACAGAGTCATGTAAGTTAAACTTCAATTAACTAGGACTAGAAAGCTATCAGTTAAGTAGGTATACCCCTAAATATACATGAGAAGATTCAAAGGAAGGAAAGAACCCTACGAATATAAGAAATACAGGCAAATTTTGAGCCATCAAATATCCCTTAATGAACATCAGTTGCAACCCTTTGGGTGTAATCAATATGGAAAATCTTTTGTGCCAACACAGATATGCACATGTATATACACACAGATAGTGAAGACTTGTGCATCATTTACTGGAGAAGAAATCTGTTAGATTTTATATTTGGAAGGAATCTTTTAAAGTATCTATTCCAAAGTCTTTATTTTACAATTGGAAGCTGAGCCCCAAAAAGGTATCTTCACATCCTTATTAGGTCTAGAAAACCACTGGGTGGCAGAAAATGTCATGTCACAGGTAAACAATGCTAATCACAGAATGTTCCTTTAATTAACATTTATTGAGTATTCATAGCATATCTGATTCTAAGTGTTATAGGTTTAGAGAGGTCCTATGGAATGATGTGATGAGAATTGAGCTAGGAGTCCAGATACCTCAATTTCTGTCCTGGCTCTGATACCTCCTGGCAAGATGTCTCTTACAACTTTCCCATCTATAAAATAATGATTATAGTATATAATAGAATATAACATTCTTCAAGTGAGATTATGTGTGATCAAGTTTTATAAACCATAAAACACATATGAGACACCATCATCGTTATCTTCTGAGTTAATCTTTTAAATATTTTTAGACCAATGTTTATTAGGTTCAGTAGAATTTTGGTTTTATCAGACCACTGGGGGAAAAAACCAATGAGCTTAATTCTGCTTAGGCTGGAGAATAAGTGTTTATAACATACCTTAGCCCTTTAGGGAAAGCCTTCAGAAGTTCACATACGAGAGATGCGCCTACTTCATATGCTGTGGCAAAGTTATTTTTCACAAACCGTAAGTGGAATGTATACATTATTTCCTCCTGTACCTACAGTTTCTTTCTTCCCAAAAGGTTTTTTCAAGTTTTATCTGCAGTAGTGATGTTCTCCAAATAGCCACTTTCCCCTTAGTATTTGACAACTGCCTGACTATCCCAGGTCTTGCCTCTGTCCTACTGAAATAATTTTCCTGGTTCACTCTCCTCACAGGCTTCCTCTGTCTAAAGCTGGGATTTCCTGATCCCTACCTGTAGGTTTAGCCCCACCCAAGGCTGTGAAATCAACCAATCAATCGTGTTCTTAGACAAAAGAACTTGACCAAGGATCTATTTAATCTTACTATTTATATTTGTGCCTGAGTTTTGGCAGCCAGGCTCTGTCTTGTTGGAGTCCTGGCTGCCAGCCTCTGCCCAAGTTCTAGCCTCTGAGAAACTGCATCTGCAGTAATGGAAGCAGGTTTCAACCCATAAGAATATTCTCCAAAAATTAAAAGGTGCCAAATAATTTTTGAAAAAGATGATTATTATTATAATGAAAACATGTTGAGGAACTAGTGGGAAACCAAACTACTGAGGAATACGGGAGAGAGTCACATGGTGGCTCCTTTTAATTTTTTATTTTCTTGGCTGTGTGCCGTGTGGGACTTTAGTTCCCTGACCAGGGATTGAACCCGCACCCCCTGCATTGGAAGCGCGGAGTATTAACCATTGGACTGCCAGAGAAGTCTGATGGCTCCTTTTTAGATGTGTATTCTCCCAGTAAATATAGGCCCACGCCCTTCCCACATGTACCACTGGAACTTAGCTCTGGACCTCAGTTACGTGACTGTGTTGCTTCTAAATCTCTTTGATGCAACAGCCTACCTACTTTGATCTCTAAGTTGCAGCTTCTCTCAACTGATTCTCAGTGTTTGACATGCCCTGATTACATCTTGCTAACTTCTCTGTTACCCACTGCTTACCTAAAGTACCACGTATTGTCTATTACTATACTGGAAAGATACACTAATTTGCTATCTCCACTGTCCTTCCTTGCAATGTTATTTGCTTGGTCTTGACTTAAACTCTTCTAATGTCAAAGGACCACCCAACACCAACACTACTGTCTTTGAAAGGCAGTGGTGGTAGAAGTAGAGGTGGTTGGGGGAGTACTTGGCAGAGCTGGATTGAAAGTCCCCCTGCCCCCATTTTTAAAAATGATTTAGACAATTTTCTGAGAGTCTGCACGAGAGAAGACACACAAGGGTACCCAGACTAGCAAAATAATAAACCACCATCTTAGTTCTTTACAGGTTCTGTATCAACAGATAGTCTGGCTAAATTCAGGAATTCATCCTACTTTCATCTTCCTTCAATATTTATAAATCAGTAAACTAACTTTTTGCTAAAAGTGATACTAAATAATAAATGCTTAGTGTCTTAGTTTGGGTTCTCTGGGAAACACACTCTGAGATGGAGATTTGTGTCCAGGAAGTTTATTGGGGCATGTGCTCCAGAACAACCCCTATGAGGGAGTGAGGGAAGCAATGCAGATAGAACAAAGGCTTCAGCTAATATAATACCACAGGAATCTCTGGAGCTGGGATAGTCCTTTATAGTTGCTCTGAATCGAGACAAAGAGGCCTAGCCTTGGTACACCCACATTGTTGAATCATTGTGTGTGCACTGCCCCCGGGGCGTGGGGGGTGAACTTGACTGAGTCATCTCTTCGCCTGAGGGCAGCTGCTAGAGAGACCTCAGTTGTTAGCAGGCTGTAACCAATCTCCCTAACAACTGACAAAATGTGTGCCTGGGGCTTCCCTGGTGTCGCAGTGGTTGAGAGTCCGCCTGCCGATGCAGGGGACGCGGGTTCGTGCCCCGGTCCGGGAGGATCCCACCTGCCGCGGAGCGGCTGCGCCTGTGAGCCATGGCCGCTGAGCCTGCGCGTCCGGAGCCTGTGCTCCGCAACGTGTGCCTGATTTCTGAAGGATGGATCTGGAGGGTTTCCCACACCGTGTACATACACACACACACACATTTATATAAATATACACATATACAATACACGTATACACAGTCATACACATACATATATGTATATACACACATACATATACACATACAGCTCTAATGCTGCTTATCATAGTTCCTTGACCTCACCCAACAACCACCTTCATCTTTTTATTTAAATACAGAATTCCTCAGGAGAGAAGTTAGTCCTGTTTCAACATGAAATCCTTCTGGAAATTCCAAGTTCAAATCGGGTTAGCTTATACTCAGTAACAAAAAGTCACTTTAGAGTCTAAAAATAGCATTCTCCCTACCTCCACATTCTCACCACTGCCCCAGAGCTTCACCAGAAAGCTTTTATAATACATTATTTGAAATGTTTCTAAAGGCATTTCTTTTTCAGAGAGAATAATACCCTCATGTACAAAAATCTATATATCAGCTAATGGCTAAGGATTACACTGACTAAGGTATAATGAGGTCACCATGTCAGGTTAATATTAAGGATATTTCTTTTTAGCCTTTTGGGCCTAAGTGTCAGAGTGGTTATTCCTCTGTGTTAAAAATTCTATATTCTTTTTAATTTATAATAAGAAATTCCATTACAGTAGCACCCTGAACATAATTGCTAACCTTGGACTCAATTGTTTAGTCCATTTTTACTCCCAGCTGACACTGTCAAAAAACTTTTAAAAGATTTTTTGATGATACCAGACTAATACTAATTCCTTTTTTTGTTATTGTAATGGATTAATTGGTTAAATGTCCTATCTTGGTATGAAAATACATTAGCATAATACATCCTATATTATGACAAATTATATCTTACTTCAGTCACTTGAAATGAATGTTTTTGGGGCAAACTATATTGTACAGTAATGTTTGAACTGATTGTAATGTGAGTCAAATTGGTTATTGAGAGCTGCTGCTTTTCTTCACAAACACTGAGTTTTTTTTTCCTCTGGTAACTTGTTAGGGTAGGGGTCAGATTCTCCAATAATATTTTCCCAAGATGCCTAAGCCACTATGGACCAAAAGCCTGAGTTCTCCTTTGTGACATCTTGTGACTTCATTCTTATCATTTGTAGTATAGTCATTATCAATGACTAATTATTATCTTTGGCATAATGATGGGCATTAAAGAAAATATAAGCTAAAGTTAAGGTAAGGAGCTGAAAATGAGCTTGCAAATGAAGTGTGTAAAACAGTATAGTCAATAGATAGATAGACAGTCAGTAGATAACATTTATTGAGTACTTAATATGTGGCAGGCAATGTCCTAAGAGCTTTAGTATTTTAACAATAGTATGAGGCAGGGATTATTTCTTAATTTTTCAAACTCGGGGCAAAGACAGTATATGCCCAAAGTCACATGACTAGTGACCTTGTGATTTTAGTCCAGATAGCCTGGCTCCAGAGTAAATGTTCTTAACCATTACACCACAGTTACTTCTAATTAAGAGAATTATATTAGAAAGATTATATTTGCTCCCCCCATTTCTGCATTTTTGAGTATTTTTACTGTGATATTTTTTCTTGAAATATCAAGGAATGCAATGGAAAAAGTGAACATTAGCCAAAAACCTATAATTAAAGTAAAAAGGCAAGATTTTAAAGATGTGTAGTTAGTGATATGTAAGGAGGAGGAATTGGATCACCCCCCAGTCTGTCCTCATAAGAAGTCTAACACTTTGGGATATGGTGAGGGATGATGTCAGAGCGAGAGATATCAGGGTTAGATGCAACTTTCACTTTTTAAAATTTTGGGCCTGTGGCTTGGCTAATGGTTCTACCTGAACCTGAGGTTGGGGAAAATGTGCAATGGCCTAACCTACAGCCATATTTGTTGGAACTATTAAATAATATGAAACTGGTCAATACTGGCTGGTAAAACATTTACATCTATGAACTAACTCAATTATCTTATAAATCTTTGCATTCTTAATGGTATCATGAAGCTCAGAGTCATTGTCCAGCCCAAAGTAACAAATTTATTCTTTGTTTTTTATTTTATTTGAGTATAGTTGATTTACAATGTTGTGTTAGTTTCAGGTGAACAGCAAAGTGGTATTGAGTAGAGTTCCCTGTGCTATACCGTAGGTCCTTGTTGGTTATCTATTTTATGTATAGTAGTGTGTGTATATTAATCCCAAACTCCTAATTTATCCCTCCCCCCCCACATATGTTTCCCCTTTGGTAACCATAAGTTTGTTTTCGAAATCTGTGAATCTGTTTCTGTTTTGTAAATAAGTTCATTTGTATCATTTTTAAAAATTAGATTCCACGTATGACTGATATCATATGATATTTATCTTTCTCTGTCTGGCTTACTTCACTTGGTGTGATAATCTCTAGGTCCATCCATGTTGCTGCAAATGGCATTATTTCATTCTTTGCTATGGCTGAGTAATATTCCATTGTGTATATGTACCACATCTTCTTTATCTATTCACAAATTTATTCTTGGAGTAGAAGGGGGATTTAGGCCCTGGAAAAAATTGACCTCAGTAAGAATGTAATACTTATCATCCCTGTCTATTTTTCTTTCTTTTTTTTTTTTTGCGGTATGCGGGCCTCTCACCGTTGTGGCCTCTCCCCTTGCGGAGCACAGGCTCCGGACGCACAGGCTCAGCGGCCATGGCCCACGGGACCAGCCGCTCCGTGGCATGTGGGATCTTCCCAGACCGGGGCACTAACTCGTGTCCCCTGCATCAGCAGGCGGACTCTCAACCACTGCACCACCAGGGAAGCCCCCTGTCTATTTTTCTTGATTGCTCCTTCGGAAGGAAGAGAAGAGCCTGTTTTACACCCGTCTACTGGCCATTGTAGTCTTATCTTTTTAGATAAATAGTGTTCTTGTCCACTACGTCTAAAAGTCACCTTTTTAACACTGTCCAGCTGTCTTAGTCCATTTGGGCTATAACAAAGTAGCATAGAGTGGGTGGCTTATAAAGAGCAGAAATTTACTGCTCACAGTTCTGGATGCTGGACATTCTAGATCAGGGTACCAGCATGGTTGGGTGAAGACCCTCTTCCAGGTGGCAGATTTTCCTTGTATCCTCTCATGGTAGAAAGGGCTAGGGAGCTCTGTGGGATCTCTTTTATAAAAGCACTCATCCCATTTATAAAGGTTCCACTGCATGACCTAAGCTCCTTCCAAAAGTCCCACCTTCTAAAACCACTATATTGGGTGTTAGGATTTCAACATATGAATTTGGGGGGGGGCACAAACATTCAGACCATGCTTTTGTGTGTGTGTGTGTGTGTGTGTGTCTAATATTTTATATACTAGTAAATAATGTTTTTCTCACTGATAGAATATTTTCCTTCTCTTCCTCCTCCTTTGACACCCCCTCCCACCCCCTATTCAAGCAGCTAGTTTCTTTGAACTCATTGCCTCATTGGAAGAATGTCACAAGGTGGGAAAGAGAAACCCAATGTGTCTTTCTGCTTTTTGGTCTAAAAAACCCTATGGTACCCTGGGGAAGCATCACAAGTGAAAGCAAGACTTCCTTCCCATGACTCCCCAAAGGAAAAACATCCCCCACCCCAAACCTGTATTGAATATGGAGAGAGATGGAGGAAATGAGCAGAGAATTTGTGGGGATGAAAAGAAGATGTCTGGACCCGAAACGGCCCTTGCAGCCAGGAGTGAGGGCTGTCTCAGAGCAGGACCCCAGTGAGAGGTATTTCAAAGAGTCCAAGGGCTCACTGAGCGTGGAGTCTGTGTCCTTGTCATCCAGGGACTCTCCTAGTTGCCTTTCCCATTGGAAACTAATGGGGATTTTCTTGGTCCAGGCCTGGATTTTGCCTGGTGATGTCTAGCAGGAGTGTTATTGCCCATCCTCTTGCAAGTCTTTGTTCAAAGCCAACCTCTGTTCAACTATGCGGTGTAAATAATTCTCTCTTTCTCCCAGTTTTCATCCACAGAAGAAGAGTGGGCCTGTGAAGACTTAAATCAGGTTGGGGAATGGAAATCCTGACTGGCACTAGCTCAAGTCCCCAGCATCCCATAAGCAGGGACAATGTAAAGCCCCTACTCTTATTCACTTTTTTAATTGAGGTAGGTATCTTACTTGATAATTCTATGACATTTGATTATCCTTTTCCCCCTCTATCCCCTTACTTCTTTGGATGTTTCTTGTCAATCTTTGTCTCGTCCCATTTCTCTGCACATTTTTAAAGTGTTGGTGATTTTACGTCCCCTTTCATTCCTTTTCTCTTTTGATTTTACACAACTTTTTTTAATGCTTAAAAAAATGCATGGCTCTTTTGTTAATTTATTTTATTTATTTATTGGCTGTGCCGCGCGGCCTGCAGGATCTTAGTTCCCTGACCAGGGATCGAACCCGTGCCCCCTGCAGGGAAAGTGCAGAGTCTTAACCACTGGACCACCAGGGAGGTCCCTACACAACTTTTACAGGCTGAGCTCATCCACTATCAAGACATTAACTACCATTAACATTGCAAAGATTCTCAAATGTGTTCCACCAGCTTAGACCACTTTCCAAGCTTCAGATTTACATACCTAGGTGCCCAATGAACATCTCCTATTTGATGTACCACAGACATTTCAAACTCAGAATATCTACAATTGAACTCATTACAGTTCCCCACTCCCAACTTTCTTCTCCTATATCTTAAAGAGTATCACCACCATTCTCCTCTCTTACAGGTAAGAAATCTGGCAATTATCCTAGTGGTCTTCTCCCCCATTCTCACATCCAAATGACCTTCTAATTCAGATCCTTCTGAATTTATAGAATTCTGACCCTCATTTTCTTATATGGATCACTGCCATAAACTCTGTAGGGGACTCCCTGCTTCTCTTCTCCTAGATTCTCAAAGATGCAAATCTATTTATGCTAACTCTCCATGGAGCCTTTGAGATAAAATTTGAAATCTAACAAGGCCTACAAGGACCACTCTGAGGTCAGAGGTTAAGGTGATCTTGCTGAGACAAGGAGGATAGATTTGTTTAGCAATGAGCTGGCCTAGGAGCTCAGGATTTCAATCTCTGTTTGGACCTCAGTGTAGTAAATGAGAGCAGATTGCTGGCCTCCTTTACTCATAAGTTCAGTTCTTCAGCTTCCTTGGTCATCTTTGGAAATATTAGAAACAGTATTAAATGCTACAGTAATTTTATGTAAAAGAGACTATTTTCAAAGCATTAATATACTTTAATCTTTTGTAATTTGGTGTACTTGGAAATATTGATTTGTTTCAAAGGATGCTTATTGAGTGGGATTACATGCATTACATCAGAAGTGCAAAGAAAAAGGGTTACTATTGGCTTCTAAAATTCAAAATAAGACTTTAAGCAAGACAATATATTAGAAGATCAGGCCTTGTAGAAAAGGATTATAAAAACACCTCAGGATATAAAAAACTGAGCCTAGAGAACTCAGAATTTAGTGTTTCTTCCATAGTGTGAAAAAGATTTCCCTTTGCCTATGACCTATACCATGAAATTTGCTCCTTCAGAGCAAATTTGCTCCTTTTTCTCCAAGACACAATCTAGATTAGAGTTCTCAGCCTCCCTGGCATTTAGACATAGCTGTGTTACTGAGTTCTGGTCAATGGAATGTGAATGGAAGTGATTTGTGTTATTGCCACAACCTTATGTATTTCCTAGCAATCTTATAAGTAGGATGCCTTAAGGGCCAAGAGGAAATCAGAACTACATGATGGAAGAAACTTTGTCCCTGTTTGACCACGTAGAAAGGCATCTGACCAGGAACACATGCACTGAACTGTGACAATATAAGTGAGATACAAACTTTTCTTTACGTTAAGCCATAAATATTACAAGACATATTTGTTATAGTAGCCAATGCTCTCCTAACTACTACAAAGATATGGTTCAGAGGACATGGAAAGCTCTTACCGGGTCTAAGAGATTGTGAAAAGGAGGGAGGGAGGGAGGACAAAGAAGTAGATAGAGAGTGAGACCTGCCGACAGTGAGTTCCCATCATCTCTCCCCAGGTTTTGGCTTAGACATAGAGTGTGGTATGTTAGAGAAGTTGAGGAGACACCAACTACCTAAGGGCTTTTGCTCTTCCTAACAGGTGGAACTCAGGAAAGAGATGCCTCACAGACTGTCCCACAGCAAGCTGGGAGTAACTGCATCAAAATGTACTTAAAAGCTCAACAAAGTTGGGTGGGCTGACAAAATTCCAGAATTTAATATTCCTAAGTCACTCTCAATTCCTAAATTGTGACTGGGATCCAGATATTTCCCCATCCCCTTGAAGAGGAACCCAGAATTCCTCTGGCTGGAGACCAGGCCAGTGTGTCGGAGGGGTGTCACATGGAAGAGGGGGTGAAGTGGCTTGAGAAAAGGGCTACAGAGAGAGCTAGACCTGCGTGTGTGTGTGTGTGGTCTGTAGCACTAGAGAGAGCAGAGATGGAACTGAATCAGCCAAGGAGGGATATTGAACCCTTCCTACCATACAGACCAGCACATAGGTTACATCAGTGTCCCAATGTCATCCTTAAATGTCAGGAGGGTACACGGTCAAGTGGTGGATAAAGGATCCTGCTGTGGAGACAGAAGCAAGGGTCAGAAGACCTTTCTGCCCCTGCTATCTGGAGATTACCTGAGCCACATACCTCCCCATATTCTGTATTCTAGATACCACTTTAGGGATGAGAAGGGGGAAGGGCAGACATCTGAAAGACATAAGAATGAGTTATCCAAAGGAGATTTTTTTTTTTTTTTTTTTTTTTTTTTGCGGTACGTGGGCCTCTCACTGTTGTGGGCTCTCCCATTGCGGAGCACAGGCTCCGATGCGCAGGCTCAGTGGCCATGGCTCACGGGCCCAGCCACTCCACGACATGTGGGATCTTCCCGGACCGGGGCACAAACCCGTGTCCCCTGCATCGGCAGGCAGACTCTCAACCACTGTGCTACCAGGGAAGCCCCATGACTCTTTTTTGAATTATGGTTTTCTCAAGGTATATGCCCAGTAGTGGGATTGCTGGGTTGTATGGTAGTTCTATTTTTAGTTTTTTAAGGAACCTCCATACTGTTCTCCATAGTGGCCATATCAATTAACATTCCCACCAACAGTGCAAGAGGGTTCCCTTTTCTCCACACCCTCTCCAGCATTTATTGTTTATAGATTTTTTGATGATGGCCATTCTGACTGGTGTGAGATGATATCTCATTGTAGTTTTGATTTGCATTTCTCTAATGATTAGTGATGTTGAGCATTCTTTCATGTGTTTGTTGGTAATCTGTATGTCTTCTTTGTAGAAATGTCTATTTAGGTCTTCTGCCCATTTTTGGATTAGGTTGTTTGTTTTTTTGATATTGAGCTGCATGAGCTGCTTGTAAATTTTGGAGATTAATCCTTTGTCTGTTGCTTCATTTGCAAATATTTTCTCCCATTTTAAGGGTTGTCTTTTCATCTTGTTTATGGTTTCCTTTGCTGTGCCAAAACTTTTAAGTTTCATTAGGTCCCATTTTGTTTACTTTTGTTTTTATTTCCATTTCTCTAGGAGGTGGGTCAAAAAGGATCTATTTTTTTTTTTACATCTTTATTGGAGTATAATTGCATTACAATGGTGTGTCAGTTTCTGCTTTATAACAAAGTGAATCAGTTATACATATACATATGTTCCCATATCTCTTCCCTCTTGCGTCTCCCTCCCTCCCAACCTCCAAAGATTTAAAAAACCAGTTGGATAGGGAAATGTAATTCTGGTAGATTGAATGTTTCAAGTGAATGGAGATAGTGTAAAACAGAAATTAAAATATTATAAATCAATAATTTTAAACTTCTGCCACTACTTAGAAGGACGTTGTTTCAAAAGGAAGATTAGACATGTTTCAGAGACTAAAGGAACCAAGTGTTATTTGTATATGTGAGTGTCCCTCAGGTATGATAGTGTCATCTGCCCTCTTTTTGTTGTTGTTGTTTGCTTGTTTTGTTTTTTAATAAAATCATCTCTTACCCCAAAGCAAAGGTCTTCTTTCTATTTACTTGTCCTCTTGTTCCACTCTCACTTCTCATCCAAAATTATCTTTTTTGCTTGGCCTTGACCACACCCCATATCTCCTGGTCTGAAGGAGAAAGAAGAAGTTTTTCTGTAATGTGCAGGGGCCCACACTGGACTTTGTTCAAGGCCCCAGTTTGCCTGAGGTATGTTTTTTTTTCCTTACCTTTTGCCATTTCTGAAGACAGGAAGACTCTTACAGTCAAAATGTCTTACAAGTTGCCAGGCAGAGGAGAGAGTTATAGTGTTTCATCAGTAGTCATTTCTTGAGCATCTGTGAACCAAGCGATGCATTGTGGTATTTCTTCATTTTATTATCTCTCCCAGTTGAGCTTTTTTGCACTGATAACAAGTGGTTGAATTTAACCTAAATTTGGATCCCTAATTCTTTGCTTAGAATGTCTGCAAAAGGATATCTTTATGATGCAGCACTGAAATGAAAATAAATTCTGTACATAGAAGATTGCCTGTCATGTACTCCAGGAGATGGAATTAAAGGGTGTTGAACTTGCCAGATCTCTTGCAACGGATCACAGGCTTTCCAAAACAGGGAGAAGTTCGTGTGGCTAATTTCTTTTTCACATAGGACTATTAGTCAGTATTGGAATACCGATCTGTGAAAAGTTTTTGGCTAACTTTTAAGAGAAGCTATTTGACCTACAGTAATATGTAATAAGGTAATAATAGAAAACACAAAATGCTGAGTTCAACCAAATAGGAAATGCAGAGGAGAAAGTCCTAATATGATTTGATATGGCTTGAAATTTACTGACAATCTTAAAAAATGTCAAGATCACAGGCAGCAGTGAAAAGCTAGCTTTAACCAACCTCCAAATAACTGAAGGTGATTTAGAAGGAACTCCAGATCCTCTAGACTCTCCTAGGCAAATATTGTCAAGAAGGTTTAGGTCGAATTCTGGTTTAGGTATTGAAAAGAGAGAGTTTAGATCGATAAGTGAATGGTATTTTTAGTTAGTTTTAAAATAAATGAGTACATTTAGTGTGACGTTTACATTTTTAACTTGAAACCTCTTATAGACAGTGTGTCATAATCGGTGGCCTCTTAGACTCAAGAAAATGGGGAAGTTATATTGCTCCCTCTCTTTCATGATCTTGTTTCTGCTGTCCAGCTGATCTCTGAACACTTCCTACCTCTCATACAATCCAGCTGCCCTGAACAATTTCTAGCTCTGTAAATATACCATGCTTTCATTATACCTGTGGCACATCCTCTGCTTCCAACCTTGAATGTAATTTTCCTGGCACATTACTGCTCATACTTTAAGACTCAGCTCCGGCATCCCTTCTCTAAAACATTTTCCCTGACTATGTACCGCCTCCTTATTGCACACTGTGCTTGTCTCTGGCACTGCACTTACAGCACAAATCTTATATTTTTACTCGCATCAATTCAACAACACACAAACAAAAACAAACATATTTTTCATGCAGCATGGCCCCTAAACGGAAGCCAAATTCTTCATCTGGTGCTTAACTGAAGAATCTGATCTTTTTTCTTACTGAGGGTGTGTGATCACACAGTGTGATGGGTTTACTGAGTTATTGCAGTTTGTTGTATAGAGTTGCTGGGCTCAATTTGCAAAAAGCAGAACTCACTTTACATATTTTAAGCAGGATAAACTAGAATTAAAAGAACCAGGCTCATACATATTCATCAGAGTGCTAGAGACTATGGTTGAATCTTTCAGAAAAAATTCCAGAATAATATTGCTACCTGGACTGCCAGGAGTGCTGCTGCCTCTCTCAGATCAGGTATGTGGAATTAGGAGGGCACTACTGACTTGTTGAGTTCAAGAACACAGTGCTATAGCTGCTGTTCAGAGGTCAGGAAGCTACCACTATCCTCACTGCACCTACCTTTGGAACCCCGCAGAGCTTGATATGGACACTGGAACACAGCTGGGGATATCCCAAATACTCCAGGGCTGTGCCTGTGAGCAGCCAGCAGTAGGAAGATGGGCTGGTCTTCACTTTCAGATTCAATCTCATGCAAAGGATTGAAGGACTGAGCCAGTCGGCACCAGGAAACCTGGTGGCAAGGGATCCTGGACCAAGTAGTTTTATCTCTCCAACTGGTGCAGGTCAGGAGGGTGTCCTAGGAAGCTGAATTGAATGTGAATGCTAATTCCCTACATCCACTCTAACTAGGTATGCTGTGCATCTTGAGCAAGGTTGAGACCTTTCTTGGGTAACTTTGTTTATGCATTAAAACCAACACCTCACATAACTGCAAATCCATGATCTGTTCTAAGACAATGGCCTCTTTGTCTTAGAAGTAGACTTTCAGCTCTGAACAGAGCCTGTGCTCTACTCATCTTTGGAACACAATGTCTAGTACTGTGACTTGTCAGATGAGTGAAGGAATGTATGAATCGATAAACCAGTGAACGATATAAAAACAAAAACAAAAAACAAACCCTTTGTCCCTTTGTCCTTTTTTGATTCAGCTAATCCCTTTGACTTTTTCTAATCCAGTGGTTCTCAATCAGGGGCAGTTTCGCCTCCCCAGGGGACATTGGAGATGTCTAGAGACATTTTTGAGTATAACTACTTTCAGGGGGGAGTGCTATTGGCATCCATTGGGTAGAGACCAGGCTTGCTACTAAATATCCTACATTGCGTAGGACAGACCCCTGAAACAAAGGATTATTCAGCACAAAATGTCAATAGTGCCAAGGTTGAGAAACCTGCTCTAATTACTTTTTCTCACTCTGTCTGCCGCAATATTCTTATGTCAATAGATCAGAGCCCTTGAGAATTTGGACTTTCTCAGAATTCAAATCCTCATCTGTCTTTTTCCTCTTTGGCAGGGGTTTCCCCCCTCATCTCTCATTCCATGTTAATCATTCTGTCCCCACATGTATTACTAATGGACCTCAGGGACACAGACTGGCCTTTAAGCTCTTATATTAGAATTTTTCTAGAGGGAATTTTTGGAGTGTCACTCTTCAACTTTGTTTCTTAATCTCATAGCTCTAGATTTGGAATTAAAGTTTCATTCAACTTAGAAAATATCTTGAAAAAGTGGGAGGGAGCTTTTATTCTAACGTATTTTGAACCTTGATAGTCAACATAACAATTTTACTGGATTAGTTGATTTTTGACTTTTTTTCTTTCCTCTTTTTATAATTATCTGTCCAGTAGTCTTCAATAACAATGAAATTTTGCTCCTAAAATGAACTTCCTAAAAAAATTCAGTACTTCTTTTAGTTTATAGAAATTATCCCTTTTCACAATTAAATACTTCTGTAAGTGTAAGTACACCACAATTAGATAATTAAATGTAATTAAATACTTATAATTAAAACGTAAGTATTTCATCATAATTAAAGTCATACATGTCTATGATCAGAACAGGAAGTTAATATAGGTCTTAAAGTCAGAACTACATGAAACTCAGCTTATGCATCCAACTCTTATTGATCACCTACTATTCCCCACTGCTTGCCACTGAGAATACATCAGTGAGCGTATTATATCCAGTCCTACCCTCATGGAGCTTACGTTATTTAGTTAGGGTCTCTCTACTAGATAATCACACAAGTAGGATTTAATTACTATGGTGACAATCCTATAATTAAAAATCACAAGGTGGTATGAAAGTAAATAGGGAATCTGACACTATTTCTAACTTAATCAGGAGAGTTTTCCTTAAGAAAATAGTGATTAAGCTCATACCTGAAAGATGAGTAACAGTTAGCTATGCACAGTCTGGAAGAAACAGCATTCCTGGAAGAGGCATATGTAATGCCTTGAGGCAAAAAAGAGTTTGTTTGTTCAGGAAACACAAAGAAGGATTTTGGATTTAATACTTAGAACTCATGAAATAGTTTTAGTAGAGGAATGATTTAATCCGATTTACATTTTAAATGGTTGCTCTCACTGCTATGTGAAAAATGGGCTTGGGGCAAGGAAAAGTGGGTTAGAGGACACTAGTGAGAGGGTCATTTAAGTAGCCCAGGTGAGAGATGATGGTGACTTAAATTGGAAAGCTGATGGATTTAGGAGGCAGAGTCAACTGAATCTATGATTGATTTTTTGGAGGCAGAGGGGTATGTGCAGAAGTTGGGGGAGAATCGTTGAAGGAGGGGGAAGTGTTAAGAATGGCTCATAGACTTCTTTACTGAAGAGTCTGGGAGGATGTTAGTACCATTTACCATGATAGGTAATGCTAGAAGAGAAGCAGTTTGGGGATAAGGTAGTTAGAGATGATAAGTTTACTTGGGGGCATGTTGTATTTGAGATTCTTATAACACGTTCAAGTGTCTCAGCTGGAGATAATATAAACATTTGGAGCAATGAGTCTGTAACTCAGAAGAGCAATCTGGGCTGGAGATATGATTTTAAAACCATTGCCTGGGGCTTCCCTGGTGGCGCAGTGGTTGAGAGTCTGCCTGCCGATGCAGGGGACACGGGTTCGTGCCCCGGTCTGGGAGGATCCCACATGCCGCGGAGCGGCTGAGCCCGTGAGCCATGGCCGCTGAGCCTGCGTGTCCGGAGCCTGCGTGTCCGGAGCCCGCGCGTCCGGAGCCTGCGCGTCTGGAGCCTGTGCTCCGCAATGGGAGAGGCCACAACAGTGAGAGGCCCGAGTACCGCAGAAACAAACAAACAAACAAAACCATTGCCTGTAGATGGTGTTTGAAGATACTGGAATAGATGAGATCACTTTGGGAGAGAATTGAAGAGGGCCCAAGACTGAGCCCTAAGGAAGTTCTACACAAAAAGGTGGGTAGAGGAGGAGATGTCAGCAAAGCAGGCTGATAATAAATCAGAAGAAAAACAAAGGAAGTGTGGGGACATGGAAGGATGCAAGGCAAGGAAAGAGACTGTTGTAGAGGGAGAAGTGGAAACCTGTGTACTACAGAGGAAGCTGGGAGTTTAAATAGGATAGACGTGAACATTTTCATTGACTTGGCAACATGTAGGTCATGGGTGGCTTAGTGCTAGAATTTAGGTGGTAAGAACAGAAGCCAGGTATATGGCCATACCACCTCGAACACGCCCGATCTTGTCTGATCTCGAAAGCTGAGCAGGGTTGGGCCTGGTTAGTTCTTGGTTGGGAAGAACAGACGCCAGACTAGAATGGACTGAGAAGTCAATAGTAAGAAAAAGTAGAAGTTGAAGCTATAGCTATATATTTTGTAACTAGGAGAATAGATAAGATTTTAGTTGGAAATTTGTAGTCTGGTAAAATTTTGTTTTTTAAAATAGGAGAAATAGTATGTTTAAATGATAATGAAGAAATTCTGGTGAAGAAAGAACTTGAAGTTATGTAAGAGACAATGGATATAATCCAGAGGGAGAAGTTCCTGAGAAAGTGGGAGGAGATGGGATTCTTCACACAGATCAAGAGATTTTCCTATGATAGAAAATACTTTCTATTTAGTAACAGGAGGAGAGAGATAATGAATGTGAAGTTTAAAATATTTAAATATGACTCTCCTTTAGAATGAAATATGACTTAAATCCTCTTGTGATCTGAGGGTATTTGCATATATACCTCCAGAGCTTGAAATTAGTAACCATGTTATTGGGAGATTAAGATGTAGGAGTGCATTTGTGGATGCCTTCCTACCTGGGGAGTACTTAAGAGGTAAGGTGCCATAATCTTATTTAAAGTGAGTTGAGGGGCTTCCCTGGTGGCGCAGTGGCTAAGAATCTGCCTACCAATGCAGCGGACACAGGTTCAAGCCCTGGTCCAGGAACATGCCGCATGTCACGGAGCAACTAAGCCCGTGTGCCACAACTACTGAGCCTGTGTGCCACAACTACTGAAGCCCGTGCACCTAGAGCTTGTGCTCCACAACAAGAGAAGCCCACGCACCGCAACGAAGAGTAGCCCCCAGTTGCTGCAATTAGAGAAAGCCTGCACGCAGCAACGAAGACCCAACACAGCCAAATAAATAAATAAGTAAATAAAGTGAGTTGATATCTGTGTCACTCCACTGGCATGGAGATTGGGTACATACACGCACCGCAGGTCTCACTTCTCATACTCAGTCCCACAAGATGATGTGATAAGTAGCCCCAGGCAAACAACCAAAATAAAAGTTGATGGAAGCCAAACAACCATGAGAATCCTGATGTGCTTGCAGACTTCATCAGGATTGAATAACACTTTGGGACTAGTTTTTCACTCTTGTTCTGGACAGCACAAGAATAGAAAGATTTGCTAAACTCTTAAGATGCTGAGGCACCCTTGGCTGTGATAATGTGTCAGTAAGACTTGCACTGGACTGCAAATGACAAAAAAATCCAACTACATTGACTTAAACAATATGGGTTTATTTTCATATAATAAATAATATGAAATTATTTTCATATAATATATGAAAATATATTCATATATTTTATATATAATATATTCATATATTAATGAATATATTATATATTCATATATAATATATGGTTCATATAATAATACTGGTTCATATAATAATCAGTCCTTCAATACAGATTGCTGGTGTTGTTTCAGTGGCTCAGCAATGTCAGGGCCGGTATCTTTATTGTCTCTTGATCTTTCCTTAAGTTCACAATATAAGTGCTGACGTTCCAGCCATTATTTCTGCTTTCAAAACAGGAAGAAGTAGAAACCTGGAAGTGCTTACCAGTTGCATGTGTCCCTCTTTATCAAGGAAGAAAAAATTCCTCAGATTTCCCTCCAGCAGATCTCTGCTAACATCTGGGGCCAGAGGATAAAAGAAGCTGTAAAAGCGTATACTTGACTGTGTAGCCTCTTTGGTGGAGGCATCGTGGTAGAAAAGGGTGGGAAATGGCTCTTGGGTAGCCCAATCAACAGTGTCTATCACTTAACGAGGGGGGGCCAAGGAAGCACCCCAGGGGGAGATAGAAGTGGCAAGCCATGTCCAGGGCCAAAGCAAAGGAAGTGAGCCACCACATAGCAATGGCTCTGAAGAGATTGAAAACAGATTGGCATCTGAGAAGAGGAAACTTTAGGAAGACTGTGGGTCTCTAACCCATTCCCTGGGAGCTTCAGGATAGTATCGTATCTGTTTTACTCACCAACATATTACCAAGTACTTAGCATGGTGTCTGGTATATATTGATAGTAGGTGCTCAGTGATTGGTAAATTAACTAATGCATGAATGAATCATCCATGACCATGGTGAGATAAACCCAAGATAATAGTAGGAGGAACCTGGTGCTGCCTCACTCAATTTGGGACTTATTTCAATGGAGTTGGGGCTGATTTGGCAGATTAAAATTGTTAATTTTCACAGACTGGGAGGAGGACATATCCTCTTCATTTTCCTTTCCAATGTATGTCCTGGAAAGGGGCCTGTTTAAAAAAAATCACACAGAATTGAGGAGTTTGGGACTGAGATAAGTTTCAGGGCTTCTTACCCACTGTAGGGACTGTAGGAGAATGCACTGGGGAAGAGGGCCCCTGTGTAGCTGAGCCCCATCATGTCCATGCGTGCCTTTCTTGTCCTTAAAGGATATTCTGCACATTCAATTAACAAGAGACCAGAAGAGTTGGCTGGGGAAATTTCACTACTGATTAAAAATTCCATTTGTCTGTGAGCTGAGCTTGTTTTAATAATGTGACAGAAATGAATCTGAGGCTGCTAGTTCGTTGGCCCATTTAAATGAGTCATAGTGAATTGAATCTTTCCAATTTTTTCAGTCTTCTTTAGGCTGCTCAGTCATATACAATAGTATTCCCAAAGTTATAAATACATTGTAATTGATTTTACAATTGTGAAAGTTCAAAACTTGTGAACTTTTTTAAAAACAGAGAAAACGGGGGAGCTATGCAAGCTATCTCGTCTCAGATTCAAGTAATTTCCAAAAATCTGCAATTTATATATAATTATTTTGTCCGTGTTCTTCTTGACTTTCTTTACATTGTTGTAGATGACAGTTATGATCAGAGTTCTGCAAAACATGCTTATTCTGAAAGCCATTTTCAGTGAACTGAAAAAAAAACCTAACCAAAATACCTCCTACCCCTCCTTAGAAATTAAAAATAAATTAATTTGTTGGAAGCCATAAAGGGACCATAATAATAGAGCAAATAAAGAGAAGAAAATTAGATTAAGACCCTTCTTTATATATTTTCTCAGCATAGAGAGTTCTTTTCTCAACTGAGAGACTATAAGAAAATAATAAGTAAAAACAACTACAATTAATGTTATTTCCCTAGTTAAATTATAACTTACTCCACTCACCTGTGTTTGAAATTCAGAATAAGGGACATTCAATTGTCTTCATTATATATAATAAAATCTATAGTAAACTTTTATTCTATATCATGATTAATTTTGTTGGGGGGAACATGAAAGTTGGAATGAAAAAGAAAGGCATATGAGGAGAGCAGCAAAGGAAGACTGAACAAAAATGGAGGAAGTAGTGTTTTTGGGAAACTGTCTTAGGAGGTCGCCCTAAAACTATAATTAGAGTGGAGATACAGTCCAGATTCAGTTATGTAAATTGAAGCAGCCATCCAAAGGGGATAATCAGAGGGTGAAGTGTAGTTGCTGGCATGAACTGGATACAGAAATCAGGACCTGGAGAAGAAAGTCTGTGGAATAGGTATACATGGCCACATGCCCAGATAACTGGTTAGATATTATTTCTGGGTGTGTTTGTGATAGTGTTTCTGGAAGAGATTAACATTTGAGTGGGTGACCTGAGTAAAGCAGATGGTCTTCTCCAACGTGCACAAGCATCATCTAATCTGAGGGCCTCAATAGCCCAAAAAGGTGGAAGAAGGTTGAATTCACTCTCTTCCTCACTGATGAGCTGGGACATCGATCGTCACCTGCCCTTGGTGCTCCTGCTTGTCAAGACTTCAGACTTGGACTGGGATCTACACCATTGATTTTCTGGCTCTCAGTCTTTTGAACTATACCATGGGCTCTCCTGGACCTCTGCCTGCAGGTGGCAGATCATGAGGCTTCTCAGTCTCCATTATCACATGAGCCAACACTTTATAATAAATCTCTTTATATATTTTTGTATATTTTAAATTTTATGTAGGTATGTATGTTTTCATTCATTCATTCGTTCTGTTTCTGGAGAATCCTGACTAATATACCAGGGATGCCTGGAAGTAGAATCAGGAAGACTAGGAAAAGGTCAACACTAAGGTTCATGGGCTGAAACTGAGCAGGGGAAAAGAGGAAAGACAAGTGAGTGCACATGACCTTGGCTGGCAAGTGAATGTATGTCTGAGAAAAACTGAGATAGAGAGAGGAAAGAGGGAGGGACACAGAGACATGGAGAGAGAGAGAGGTAAAGAGGTGGGAAAAGCCCATGGGTGGAAATAGTAACACATTATCAAAAACACAGGAAAAGAGGGAAAGAGAAATACTCTATGTTTTAAAGACGATGAGAAGGAAGACAGGCTAAGAGTGTGGTTCACTAGGTTTTACGTCGTGTATTAATACATATTTCCTGCCAAACTCTGTTGTTCCCTTGAATGACAGGCTGTCCTTATCACGACAGGTTATCACTGTCCTTTAAAACTCATATAAGCTACTTAAACACTGTTCACAGCTCTTCAACTTTTTAAAAATACTTTAACATTTAGAAGTACGATCTGAGGCTTCTACCAGAAGTCTGTGTGTATTTATTATTATTACTTTTAAACAAACTATAATAACCAGAAAAATATCACTGACAAAAGGCAAAGAAATTAATCAAAAGTTTTATCTACACATATATATTTGATATAGATATATATGTATACATATATATTTGATACCAAATATATGCATGAATGTATACACAAACACATTGCCATATAATATTTGTGCCTGATCCCTGATGAAATGCTCAGATAATAGAAGACCCACATGGCAAATTCTAGTGCGAGAAAGGTCCAAGTTTCAAAGATAATGGAAAAAGAAATGAATGAGCTGGGGAAAGAGGTTGGGTGGCAGTAATGGTAGATTTCATATCCTTCATCAATGCACCGCCCTACTTAGAGAACATTGGGAAGCTCACAGAGATGGTGAAAGACATAGTTAAATGTGTCTTTGACCACTAACCTAATGCATTTCCCCCTGCATCTTTTGTGTGTGTGTGTGTGTGTTTTTGGCGGTACGCGGGCCTCTCACTGTTGTGGCCTCTCCCGTTGCGGCCTCTCCCGTTGCGGAGCACAGGCTCCGGACGCACAGGCTCAGCTGCCATGGCTCACAGGCCCAGCCGCTCTGCGGCATGTGGGATCTTCCCGGACCGGGGCACGAACCCGTGTCCCCTGCCTGCATCGGCAGGCGGACTCTCAACCACTGCACCACCAGGGAAGCCCCCCCTGCATCTTGCTATTCTTCTTTTTTTTTTTTTTAATATTTATTTATTTGGCTTTGCTGGGTCTTAGTTGCAGCACGCGGGATCTTTAGTTGTGGCGTGCAGGATCTAGTTCCCTGACCAGGGATTGAACCTGGGCCCCCTGCACTGGGAGCGTGGAGTCTTAACTGCTGGATCACCAGGGAAGTGCCTCTTGGTATTCTTTTATCTGTCAGAATGCAAGAATTCACTGTGGCCTAAAGGGCACCAGACCCACCATCTGAAATCTGGTCCAGAGTCTTCTAATCTGGGTAACTTTAGGCAAGTCACTTCTACCTCTGGATCTCAGGTTCCTCTTGAGTGAGTTGGACTAACATTTTGGTCCTCAGTCTTTTTCTGCCTCAACATACTGGATAGTTGCTGCCCAGCAAATTCAATAGTAATAGTAGTAGAGTATGTATTCGGGTTCTGCAGAGAATCAGAATGAGTAAGATAGATACATAGGAAGAGATTTATTGTGAGGGATTGGCTAATGCAATTATGGTGGCTGAGAAGTCCCATGATCTGCCACCTTCAAGCTGGAGGCCCAGGAAAGTTGATGGTATAGCTCCCGTCCAAACCTGAAGGCTTGAGAACCCAGGGGAGCCAGTGGTATAAGTCCCAGTCTGAGTCCTAAGGCCCAAGAACTGGAGGGCTGAGGGTGTAAGTCCTGGTCCAAGGCCAAAGGCGCAAAAGCCAGGAGTGCTGATGTCTAAGATCAGGAAAAGATGAATGGTCTAGCTCCAGCAGAGAGGAAATGCACCCTTCCTCCACCGTTTTGTTTTATTCAGGCTGTCAACAGATTGGTTGATGCCCACTGCATTGGGGAGGGAAATCATTTTTACCTAGACTACAGATTCAAATGCTAATCTCTTCTGGAAATATCTTCACAGACACATGCAGAAATGTTTTACGAGCTATCTGGACATCCCTTAACCTAGTCAAGTTGACACACAAAATTAACCATCACAAGTTATATTTATTGAGTATTTACTATGTGTCAGATGCCGAGTTAAGCACTTTTCCTCGTTTCATTCTCAGCACATGATTTTGCATTATTATTATCCCCAATTTAGAGACAAGGAAATTGGCTTAGAAAATTTTAAAAACTCAGCAAGCTTACACAACTAGTGAATAACATACCCCTTCTTAATTCAGGCCTATCTAATATGTAGGTGTTTCTTCTTAGTTCCCTATATTATACTGCTGTATTATATAGTCATGATTCTCAAATGGGGTAGCGATAAGTTTATGCCCCCTGACTCACAGATATGTCATGATATTGGTCTCCCAGGAGATTTTTAAAAGCCCACTTGAATATCACTGAACTAGATAATCTTTAGGCTTCTTTTCATAGATAAATTTGATGACTTTGGGATTCTGCTGCTGAGAAGGAAGGAAACTTTTGTCATGCCTTGCAACAAGATTGAATCTAGTAAATTCCATTGCTTTTCGTTGTCCTCAAATAGCCTGCCTGAATCTGCCACTCATCAATTCCTCTCTGTCTCCTTCAATAACTCACTGCCCTCAGAGCAGCCTCTGATCAGAAACGTCATTAAGTTAGCTCTGACTTGTCTTCTGATCATACCTCTTAGATAACATATTGAAAATGCCAGTTGGGTCACTGATGGTGTTCTTCTAATTAGACTGCCTTAGGCATAATTTTGTTAATATTTCTATAACAACAAATAACCATGTCACTGATGGCTGTGATCCAATTACAACCTGTACATCAAGCAATTAGTATCTTTATAGTTGGCAAAGATAAGTTGACTGAGGGTCACTATAAATAAGAGTGGCACCCATATTTCAATTTTCTGATATCCAAAAGATGTGTCACACCTTCCATCGGGGTACTGTCTCATGAGAGCACCCCTTCTGAAAGGACTGGTGGAAAGAATACATCATCAGAATCACACTATCACCTGGGCACGTTTTCATGCATTTCATTTCCTAGCTTCGATAAGAGCCGGGGAGAGGAGAAATGGCTAAAAATAGGTGGGATCCTTGACTAAAGGAAAAGATTGGAAAAGTCCTGTGGAGAGCTGTTCCTGGAAGCTTTGCAGATTCTTTAGAGCTAAAACGTAACCCCAAGTAGAAAAAGGATGACCATCACATTTGATTTAACTGCCTGTGGAGGCACTGCCTGTTTTTTGTGGTTTTTTTTAAAGTATTTTCAGAACACATGGTGTAGTGCCTTACTTCTGCCTGGTGGGAAGATCCTTATTGTATGAAGGGCTGCACCAGAACCTCAGGAGTGTTTTTCACTCCTATTGGGAGTTTTTTTTTTTCTTTTCCTTGTCCTTCCCCTCTTTCTTGATTCTGCCTCTGTCTGGGGTGCATGTCCCCACGCAGTACACTCTTCCACCTCAAGCTTTAGGTGAAAAGAGTGGGCTGCGGAAGAGGAAGGATGAGGGGCTATGCAACCTTATCCTATCTTTGTCACAAGAGACTTACAAGAGCAACATTCCTACCTGCATTTGTCCAGCCACTGCCCTGCTCCACTAACTCCACTGGCCACTAATATTTCATAGTTCAGAAAGGCTTGGAGTTGCATGTTTCTCACCAATACAGTTGTTTTCTAAGTAGATTGTATTCTAAAAGACAAATGAGAGAGAAAAGCCTACAGGTTTTGCCTCTACCTCACCATCTCCAATATCTCCATCACCATTTATTGAACACCACCATGTACCAAGAATTATGCCAAGTGCTTTACATGTAAAAACCCTCTCCCTTCTATCTCAGCTTTCAATCCATCACTGTAAAAGATGACCCTGGCCCCCCTTCAGCCCTTATTCCCTGGACTAGATTTTCAGGAGCCACATGGAGCACTTGTCTCCCCTGCCCAAGAACTCCCCATCTCAGTTTTTCATCCTTAAGAGTTCCTGCATTGGTCCCCATTTGCATCCTGCCCTTTGTCTCCTAGTTCCCCAAGGTGTCCTCCTAATACCATCAATCTGTGAAATCTTCACTCTACTATCAGAAGTGGGGACCCTGATCCAGCTGTCAGGATACTGCTCTTGTTACTTTCCTGAATACACTTTGGCACGAGAACACACACAAGCTTGGCTCTATAGTTTAATGAGTACCAATATCTCAGGTGTATTGTAGTTCAGTCGGCTTTTACGGGTTGGCCCCAAATCCAACTCTAGTACTGTTTCTTTGTAATATGCATTTTGAATTGTATTCAGCGGATTTACAAATGAAGTTTTGAAGCATAATCTATTGATATGTTAGGGACTGTCTACATTTTGGATGCATATAGAAAAGGTTGCGTTTTTGTGACTTGAAGAAGTAACCTTAAAACATTACTTTTAGGAATAGCAATGTCTTTTCCTAATGAGACTTGAGTGGTGCCCTGTGACAAAAGGAAATTAAGTTTTAAATGAAGTATGTGGTTTTCTACTCCAAATCGAAGCAATGGACCAAAATAATTGGCAACTGGAGACAGCACTATTGAAAAGTATGTTCCTTTTTCAGGAAAGGAAAAGAAAGTATATGTAATTTTCATCTCTTTTGCTTCACATCTAGCTCAGCTAGTTCCTGGCATAGAGTCGCATTTCAGTAAATGTTGGTGAATGCAGTTTTGAATAAATAGGTTGCTCTAATGTCTGTGTCTATGCTAGCAAGTATTCCTAACTGAACCAAATTATTTATCTTAAACTGAGTCTCTTCCCCACTCCCACCCCCCGCCCCAATACTTTTCTCTGATGTTTATTTTTATAGTGTGCAATTAAAGGTTGGCGAATGGCTGTAACAAATGATGGCATATTTGTTGAAGGCCCAGACCAGGAGGAGAGCCGTCACACCCTATCTTATTCTTATCACACTATCTTTGGTTGAGGGAGTCAAGAGTTGGTTTGGAGCTTTTGTATTCAGCCTGTCACTTGGTTCATTATTTGTCTGGAGTCCTTTATGGTTGATGAAAGGAGGCAGAGTTCTAATGGGAGCTCATCGAGACAGGGTCTATCCCTGTTCACCTTCATGCCCTTTTTAAACATCTAGCTTAGAGAAGGAAGGAAGTGACTACCATTTGTTAAGTATCTACTAATTCAGGCACTGTTCTGGGCAGTTTATACATATGGTCTCATTTAATTAATACAACAGTCTTATGATACAAATTTAGAGTTGAGAAAACTGAACAATACAGGCTTAAGGAATTTGCCAAAATCACATAGTTATGAAGTTCACCATTGTATACTCAGCTCCTAGCACAGTGCCTGATACATAATAAATGTTCAGTAAATAAAGACTTCTGCTTTGAACGTTTTTGCTCTTTTCACTGTCAAGCACTGCCTATCCAATAATTGTGCTTATTATGATAGCCACAAGAATGGTTTGAGACATTTTGGTGAATGTGCAATGGTTTTCACGTTTGACATATACATTATAACCATTCATCTTGTTATACCCACTCCTTTTGTAGAGAAAAATGGTGCTTTCTTTTCTTTTTCTTAATTCAAAATTATTTACCTATCAGTAAAACTGATTATGGTGTTTAAGATAAACAGGTAAGTTTCTGTCTCTAACATAAACAGCTCAAAGTTGGGACTTCCCTGGTGGCACAGTGGTTAAGAATCCGCCTGCCAATGCAGGGGACATGGGTTTGAGCCCTGGTCCAGGAAGATCCCACATGCCACGGAGCGACTATGCATTTTGAATTGTATTCAGCGGATTTACAAATGAAGTTTTGAAGCATAATCTATTGATATGTTAGCGACCGTTCACCGCAACTACTGAGTCTGAGTTCTAGAGCCAGTGAGTCACAACTACTGAAGCCCGCAGCACACTTAGAGTCTGTGCTCCACAACAGGAGAAGCCACTACGATGAAAAGCCTGCTCACCGCAATGAAGAGTAGCCCCCGCTCGCCGCAACTAGAGAAAGCCTGCGCAGCAACGAAGACCCAATGCAGCCAAAAGTAAATTAGATAAATAAATAAATTAGTTAAAAACAATAAAAAGCTCAAATTTTTATGAGGGAGACATGTGAGCACAAAATGACAATATATATTATATGTATATAAAATCAATGGCAACACTGGCAGGGGTTTTTTGGGAGTCCCCAGTTTCTGCTACAGAGAGACTGAGGTAGAGAATAAGAGTCAGGGAGGTGTCTTAGAGAAAAAATATTTGAGTTGAGACTCAAATGACGAATTATTGCTTATCAGCTAGATAAAAGAAAGGCATCCAAGGCAGTAGGGGCAGCAAGTACAAAGATACAAGATTTGAAAAAATCTGCAAGACATTTCATGTGGCTGGATGGTGGTTTGCATGTAAAATTATCATGGAAGGATGAGGATGAAGAAGTAATTTATTAATAAATACCATTTATTTTATACTTACTGTATGTCAATTAGATTGCTAAGAGCTTCATATAATAATCATCATTATTCCTGGCAACAATCTATGATTATTATTCTTATTTTGGAATAAGGATATTAAAGCTTTGGGAACTTACACTTTGACTTAATTCCAAAGTCACACAGCTAGTGAGTGACAGAGCCAGCTCTTGAATTAGGCGAGTCTGACACCATAGCCATTGTGCTTTACCACTATGGAACACTGCCTTCCAAAGGTAAAAATTCAGGATGGAAAGAGCATAGGCTCTGCTAAGAAATTTGGATTTTATTTGCTTCACTATGAGAAACAATAAAAATATTTTAGAACTGTTTGTTTAAAAAAAAACCCACCCTCTCTTTGACAGTGGTCTTGGCAATATATTTCTGGATATGTGTCCGTAGGCAAGGGAAAAGCAAATATAAACAAATGGGACTACATCAAACTAGAAAGCTTCTGCACAGCAAAGGAAACCATCAATAAAATGAAAAGACAACGTGCTGAATGGGAAAAGATATTCATAAATCATATATCTGTTAAGGGGTTAATATCCAAAATATATAAAGAAGTCATACAACTCAATAACGACAACAAAAAAAAAAACCTACACAAACAACCTGATTCAAAAATGGGCAGAGAACCTGAATAAACATTTTTTCCAAAGGAGACACACAGATGGCCAACAGTCATATGAAAATATGTTCAGCATCACCAGTTAATAGGGAAATGCTAATCAAAACTACAATGAGATATTGCTTCAGGCCTATTATAAAGGCAAGAAATAACAAGTGTTAGCAAAGGTGTGGAGAAAAGGGAACCCTCATACACCACTGATGGGAACATAAATTGGTGGCCACTATGGAAAACAGTGTGGCGATTCCTCAAAAAATTAAGAATAGACCTACCATATGATCCAGCTATCCCATTTCTGTGTATTTATCCAAAGAACATGAAAACATTAATTTGAAAAGATATATGCAAACCTTATGTTCACTGAAGCATTATTTACAATAGCCAATATGTGGAAGTGACCAAAGTGCCCATGAGTGGATGAATGGATAAAGAAGATGTGGTATATATATACACAGTGGAATACTACTCAGCCATAAAAAGATGAAACCTTGCCATTTGCGGCAACATAGATGGACCTGAAAGGTCCATTATGCTAAGTCAAATAAGTCAGAGAATTTCACTTATATGTGGAATCTAAAAAACACAACAAATGGACAAACATAACTAAACAGAAACAAAGTCACAGATACAGAGAATAAGCAGGTAGCTGCCAGAGGGGAGGGGTATGGGGGATGAGTGAAATAGGTACAAGCTATGAGGGAAATTAAGAGGTACAAACTTTCAGTTACAAAATAAATGAGTCATGGGAGTGAAATGTACAGAATGAGGAGTATAGTCAATATGTAGTCAATAATAATGTAATATCCTTTTATGGTGAACAGGTGGCAACTAGACTTATCATGGTGATCATTTTGTAATGTATAGAAATATCGAATCACCATGTTTTATACTGGGAACTAACATAGTGTTGTAGGTCAATTGTACTTCAAAAAACAAACAAACTTATAGAAAAAGATTTGTGGTTACCAGAGGCAGGGGGTGGGAAGAGGTGGAATTGGATGAAAGTGGTCAAAAGGTATAAACTTCCAGTTATGTAAGATAAAAAAGTACTAGGGGTGTGGTGTATAACATGATTAATATAATTAACACTGCTGTATGTTATATATGAAAGTTGTTCTCATCACAACGAAAAAATATTTTTTCTTTTTCTTTAATTTTGCATTTGTATGAGATGATGGATGTTCGTAAAACTTACTGTAATCATTTCATGTTGTGTATGTGTCAAATCATTATGTTATACACCTTAAACAATGCTGTATATCAATAAAACTGGAAGGAAAAAAATAAAGCTTTCTAGTTGTTTTTTTCCAGCCTGTGGAATCACAAACAAACAAAATAAATGAACAAACCAAACCAAACAAACACACAGATGGTACAGATGAACCGGCTTGCAAGGCAGAAATAGAGACACAGATGTAGAGAACAAGCGTATGGACACCAAGGGGGGAAAGTGGCGGGGGGCGGGTGATGGTGTTGTGATGAATTGGGAGATTGGGGTTGACATGTATACACTAATATGTATAAAAGAGATAACTAATAAGAACCTGCTGTATAAAAAATAAATAAATAAAACAAAATTCAAAAACAAACAAACACACAGATACAGAGAACAGAGCATTAGTTACCAGAAGGGACTGGGTAGGGGAGTGGGCAAAATGGGTAAAGGGCCTCAACTGTATGGTGATGGATGGAAACTAAAGTTTTGGTGGTGAGAATGCTGTAGGGTATACAGAAGTAGAAATGTAATGTTTTACACATGAAGCTTATGTAATGTTATAAACCAATGTTACCTCAATAAGAAATACATTTAAAAATTATCTTTGTTTCATATAATATTACCCTATTAGGATTGGACTGTGGACATTGTGGAGGCTGGGAAGCCAAGCAGGAAAACTTTTCATTCATATAGAGATATTATGGCTTGAACCAAAACAGAAGTGGGGACAGAGATAGAGGATGGATTCCATGAATTGTTGGAAGATAAAACAGGGAAAGATTTGATGATTAATACATCAGGTAAGGGAGAAGATGAGAGTAATTTCCAATCTGGTGTTGTGGATAGCTTGCACTGTCATGCCATTAACAAAAAGGATACTGGAAGAGAAATGGGTTTAAGTCAGAAGAAGGAAGAGCTATTAATGTTAATTTTAGAAAATAAAGAGTTTGACACTCATCCAAGTAGAGAAGATGACTTGGAACTAAAGCTTAAGATGTCTCAGGAGAGGCTGGTTTAGGAGTCCTTTGATTTGGGAGTGAGTAAAGTGAAGTAAAGTAAAGTGAAGCATCAGTATTTTAAGGGAATGACTAGTGGCAGAGGAATCATCTAAGAGACTGAGGAAGATCTGCCAGAGTGATGGGAAGAGGACCAGAAGAGAGAGCATGGAAGACATGATTCTAAGAGCTGTGGAAAGAGTGACAGAGGAGGAGGTAGGGACAGGAGGGTGGGCCTCTCATTCAGAGAGGATGACAAGAGATCAGCAAGAGAAGAGGGGACACAGGGACAAGGCAAACATATACTTGTGAAAGCTGAGCTCAAGGAACTGGGAGGTGGTGATTAACAGGGAGGAAAGAACAGAACTAGCTGATGAAGACCCTATGAGCCACTGGAGGAGGAAGGTGGACGAGAGAGGCATCACTTCCTCTGAGCCAGGTGGGATGGAGGTGTGTAGGCTGAGAGGCAGGTGGATTTGAAAGCAAGGACTGGGGAAAAACTATTTGCTCACATGTAGTTTCAAGTTGAGTTGCAATTTTAATGAGTCATGTGAGATCTCATCTAAGTGATGATAATAAGTATTTGACTCAAGAGCAAAATTATCTTTCCTCACAAGGAAACTAATGTGAATTAACAGAGGGTAAAACAGTCATCTTCTGGGAAATTTGAGATCCTGAGAAAATCATGTAGTGTACCTCTCACTTTCTCCTTCTCTAACATTCTTATGTAGGTGAAAAACAGGTTAAAATGAACATGGTGGGGATCCCTGAAGAGAAAAATGAGATCCATAGAAGAGTTAAAATGATAGCCCAGGGCTTCCCTGGTGGCACAGTGGTTGGGAGTCCGCCTGCCGATGCAGGGGATACGGGTTCGTGCCCCGGTCCGGGAGGATCCCACATGCCGCGGAGCGGCTGGGCCCGTGAGCCATGGCCGCTGAGCCTGCGCGTCCGGAGCCTGTGCTCTGCAGCGGGAGAGGCCACAACAGGGAGAGGCCCTCGTACCGCAAAAAAAAAAAAAAAAAAAAATGATAGCCTGTCAGTACTTTACATTAATAAAATGCTTGGTGGCTTTTATTTCCCACGTTCCCTACTGGCTCCACTCCTGTGCTCTTGTTTTTCTGTACACTGCCCTCTCCATCTCCTCCTCACCTTCCCTCCTTACTACAAGGCTCCTCAACTCTCTTTCTCCTCTGATACCAGGAGCACTTTTTATATTGTTCTTTGCTGCCCATCCCCATCTATCGTGCCTTAGAGTTGTGTGTACGTGTTTTGTTTGTGCCATTTGATGTTATGTGTCTACAGTACAGGGAATGTCTTCTACTTTGTCTTTTGCCCTCCACTATCCCTTGCTATTAGTAAACACTGAAGAAATATTTATTAAGTGAATATAATGATTCCCTTTTTACAGATGACAAAACAAAGGTACTTGAGACGAAATAATAAAGCTTGCAAGTGTAGAATTTAAGACTGTTCAGAACTAAGGTCTTCTGATTCCAGGCTCTTTTCCTAAACTCTTTGCCTCTCTAGAAACATCAAGCAAGTGCAAAGGGGGAACATAGGGCAGTAAAAGTGAAAATGTGCATTAATATAGAGGCTCAGGTGACCCAGGCAAATACCAGTTGAGTCACTTTTTACTCTCCCAGTAGCCACTTGTAATGTCATTTGCCTGTGTCATGGCCGACCTTCCCTAGTTACTCTGATGCGAGGGTCACAACCAATGTGCCCAGCTAGAGCTCAGCTGTTCTTTACGGATATCGCTGATGGTCAACATAGACATAGAGTTTGCTGGTGCCTTTACCAAAACGATACTTTACTTTGTTGGCACTGTTAACCCATTGAAAACAAACCCATTTAATAGATAGTCTTGCTTTAAGTAGGTATATGATAGGATCATCCATGCTGCCCCTATCACATATTGACATATTTTAAAAGTTATGTGCACATCTTATCTGTAAATTTGTAAATAAGGATAAAATAAAATGCATTTTTGTAATGAAAAAGTTGTAATGTATAATGACAATGAAATGAAAAAGTTGTAATGTATAATTATTACCACACTGGCACCAGATGATGTTGTGTCTTCTTATCCTACTTCTCCCTTTGTTTCCTCTATATTCACCGTAGTTCCTTTTTCCTCATTCGAAACTGGGTTGTTCTTAGCTAACTGCCGAAGCCCTCATTTCAAATGATTAGCTGAGAATAGTTTAAAATAGTACATTTTCCAAGGATATTTGTAGTTTAACAGCATATGACTGACTATTGGTAGATTTCATTTACTAACTTAGTGGTGAGGAAAACATTTTTTTTGCAGTTAATTTGCATGATATTTAGAAAAATTACATTACAGTGGCAACCACCTATTATGTCCAAAAATGAAGCACACACCCTGGATATGTAGTATACGGTTCATGCAAACAAAGGCTGTCACATAAGAATCTATGGTGGTATAGTGTTGAGATTGAGATTTAACTTAGTTCACAAATCCAGACTCAGATTTTCCCTTTTCCTCTGCCTCAAACCTGCAAGATATGGTATTTGTCTCATTTCATGAAAATGTAAAAATAAAACCGCAATACCATAGTCACCTTTTCCCCCCTTTTCTAATTGTTTGATAGAGACGAAGTTGAAGTTGAAAGAAAACTCCCATTTTTGGAATAAATATTTTCCTGGCAATAACTTGTCCTTTCAGTGCCTTTCATTTTTTATAGCTCTAACTTTAGTAACCTTGACAGTGGGTATCTTTTTCACTCTATCCTCTTTAAAATTTTGTTAGTAGAGTCTGTCTCTAGTATCACGAATCTTATCTGCAAAGGCCACTAAGATAAGAATGCATAGAAAACTGACGCGAGGGCTACTAAATGTGTTTCTCATTCCTTTGACCCCTTTATTCTTTGCCTCCAATTATCTATGAAATGGGCGCTGGATGAGTCCTCATGAATTGCCTTTGAGAAAACAAGAAACTTGGCAGAAAATGCATCATGATTGTCCAATGGGATGATATGCCTCAACTTACTTTAGACGTAAAGAAACTTTGCAGACAGCCAACCCATAGTGAGCTAACTACCAAGGAGTTCACAGCAACCACAAAGATGTGTGAATGCTTGGAATGGCCAGGTTACATTTATTTTGTACCAAGCAAAGCAGAAAATTACTCTGTAGTCGAGTTACTTCCTCTTTTGAGGAACCGAAAAGACAGTAAATATAGTTGAAAACAGAGAGACAGATTGTGGTCAAGCTTACAATAGGCCCAGTGAGTGGACAATATCTCTGGGTTATGACTAGTGGTTCCTCAGGAGGGATGGCTGGCCTACAAAGAAGCTACTGGATGAATTTCTCTAACTTGGTTGCACTAAGGAAAAATCTCCACTTTCCTCCATGGACAAAAGTTAGCTTGATCCATGTATTAAAGTCTGGGTAAATACAAATATTTGACGTTGCTTTTTGAAAGCTTCTTAAGGCATTTTAATGATTACTTTTCTTCAGAGCTTTAATTTGGGGAGAAATTGATTTTTCCTCAAGATGATCAGTGGGCTTGGGATAACTGGGCACTTTCTCTGGTTCTGCTGAGATTTCAAGAGTCTGTAGAGGCCAATGTGTTCTTCAAAGTTTCTGGTTGTATGAGTTTGTGAAGAAGTTCTATGATCTCTCTATCCTTTTCTCTATCCAGAACCTCTAAACAATGTACATTGGAGCAAGAATTCTGGTTTTCCAATTCTGTCACCTTTTTCTTTAAAGCATCAATGTTTTCCTTCAGAGAGAAGATATCTTTAGTTATTGTGCACTGTTTGTCTTCACTAACATTCATTCTGGTTTCCAGTACCTCCATTTGCTTCTGATAAAAGTCAGTCCTTTCCTGGATTTTTGGTACTGGACCCACAATGTCAGTCACTTGCCTGAGGATTTCAATCTGGGCAGTTTTAATATCTCGGAGCATTACTATAACATTCATTTCTTCATCAGCGTTTACGTCATCTTGATCACAATCATAGGAAATCATAGTTGGATATCTAGTTGAATTTGGGTGCTGGTTCTTACATGTATGGTAAGCATTTTTTTTTCACGTCGTTATTGCAGTATAATTGCTTTACAATGGTGTGTTAGTTTCTGCTGTATAACAAAGTGAATCAGCTATAACAGATACATATATCCCCATATCTCCTCCCTCTTGCGTCTCCCTCCCACCCTTCCTATCCCACCCCTCTAGGTGATCACAAAGCACCCAGATGATCTCCCTTTTCTGGTAAGCATTTTTAAGACATTGTCTGATCTTGGAGAAAGTTGAATGCCACATCTGCCAAGCAGCAGCATTTACCCTTTTTTGTTTGTTTGTTCGGTACGTGGGCCTCCCACTGTTGTGGCCTCCCTGTTGCAGAGCACAGGCTACGGATGCCCAGGCTCAGTGGCCATGGCTCACGGGCCCAGCCGCTCCATGGCATGTGGAATCTTCCCGGACCGAGGCACGAACCTGTGTCCCCTGCATCGGCAGGCGGACTTTCAACCACTGTGCCACCAGGGAAGCCCCAGCATTTACCCTTTTGGTGTGAAGTTTGTACATCTTTCGTAATGAAACAAGAGACAAGGTGTTGGGAAACCTGACCAAAATTAAAGAAAGAAGCAATGTCAGAATGAAACGGTCTTTCTCTTACTATTTTTCCGGTGGCATCCTAGAACGCCCTATGGAGAACGTCAAGGGCAATAGTAGGCACCCTTCGATGATTAGCTTCTTACAGGGCGGTCCAACTGGAGAGCTCTGTGAAATAATGGGCAATTGCATGGAATCCCTCATAGGCTGACCTGATGCTGATGCCACAATGGCTGCTGGCTTAGAATATATTTAACCTTAGGGCAGTAATTCTCAAAAGTTTTGGTCCAGGACTCTTTTTCACTTGTAAAAATTGAACACCACAGAACTGTTGTTTATGTGAGTTATACCAATCGATATTCCATACTAGAGATTAAAACTAAGAAAATCTTAAGATATTAATTTATTTAAAAAATAAACCCATAACATGTTAACATAAATGACATATTTTTATGAAAAACTAATTATATCTTCCAAAAGAAAGAAATAGTGAAAAGGGTGGCATTGTTTACATATTTGCAAATATTTTAAATACCTGGAATACCTGGATTAATAGAAGACACCTCTATTCTCATATCTGCTTCTGCATTATATCTGTTGTGATATGTTGTTTTGGTTGAAGTATATGAAGATATTATGGCCTCACAGAGATATATAAATGGAGAGGGTATTTTAATGGCCTTTTCAGATCATTGAGGTTTTTATTCTTTGCTACTCCACCAAAATTTGACAAATGATAATTGATTAGAAGGTAAGTGTAATGTGTAATCTTACAACAGAATAATACTGTTACATTAAAATTCATTGGTCTATCTTCCATTTTTAATAGATGTGTAATATCATGCATTGGTCATTTGGAAAATAATGATTCACTGAATTATGCAGATCTTTCAAATGGTAACTCATTTTATTATATAATATCAAAATATCACATTCATTAATATCACCACCAGTCTCACCAGAAAAGTCTTTGAGTATTGGCAAGAAGCCAAGCTCATGGTGGCAGATAAAATTTTCTGAAATTCTAATTTTAGCTTGAAAAGCTTGAAATTTATTAAGCGTGTTAGTTGTTTCTCTTGAAGTGACAGGCTCTCTATATCCTTTTTTTTTTTTTTTTTGCAAAAATGCTTGTCAAATACCCAAATATGAATACCGTAGTTTACTGCCAGTTTTTCTTTCAAAATGATGTCCCATGAAAAAAGCAGCTACTTCAGTTTGTAACTCAGATAAATACTTTTCCTGGAGACAACCATTATATTTCTGTAAGCAGCAGAAGTGCTTCATGTGTACTTCTCATTACATCACATTTAATATTAAAAAGACATACTGAAGGTTGAGATTTAATAAAATGTAAAATTTTTACTGCTTCATCAAGGACATTCTAGAGCTAAACTGGCTTTTTCTTGTATGCATTCTTTTTTTTTTTTTTTCTCTCTCTGAGTGGAGGTGAAGAATACAATCACTATTGGTAGCTTAGTGCCATTGCCTGGGCTTGTGCTAAGGTATCAGTTTTACCCACCCTTGCTTTTGCAAGGCAATTTGGAAAATTAAAATGACATGATAACCCTGTCTGTCAAGGTATAGTCCCACTTTATTAAAGAAGATATTCCTTCTTGGATCAGTGCCAGTTCCAACCGTCTTCTAAATCACTCTTTCTCATATTTATGCTTAAATGCAGGGCCAGCTTCAGCCTAGGTTTTGGTATAAACTCTGAATTTAGGCAAAAGTAATTTAAGAATTTTGGGTCATTAGTGATATCAGGGATTTTGCTTTACTGTCCTATCTTTGAATTGTTCTTTAGTAACTTTTCCAAAACTTCTAGAAACCTTTCCAAACTCTTGCTGAAAAAAAATGTTCCTATCACAGAAAGATATTTGGAGCCAGAAAAGGTAGTGTTCAAAGCTGTCCCGTTTACCTTGGCCAAGGCCATTTTATCCATCAAGCACTACAGACACTGTGCTTAGGACCTATGAAATTTCAAGGAACCAATAAAAATAAATATTTTAGAGCCAGAAAGGGGAAAAAAAAAAGAAATCGGGCTCAGAATACTAAAATCTGCAAGATTGAAACAATAAATGTTTAATTAAATATCTCCAAAGTGTACAGTTATATCATCTTCATTAATTGTTAAATTAGTATTAAAATTTCATTACATTTGGAGGCAATTTGTAGATTAGGTATTCTTGCTTTACAGGAATTCCCAGTTAAATTAGAGGGATTGCTTGTAGCAAATACTCCCTTCGGGTTAATAACAGCTAAGTCTTATTGGCTGCATACCAGACATTGTTCTAAATATTAGCTTATTTAACTGTAATTCATAGAAGTCAAATAATTTTCCTTTCTGCTAAAAAACGGGCAGAGTCAAATTTCAAATCCTTACATTCTAGCTCCGGGGTCCGTGTGTTTTTCCTCCTACTGCCACACAAACCAATACGATAAAAATATATATTTGTCAACTCAAGAGAAAGATAGACATTTCACTTTTTAGAAAAAATACACTATATATTTATTTAAAAAACTCATTTTGATTAAATTTTTAGAAATATGAAAAAACTAATTTTTTGCTTATTTATCAAAGCTAATTGAAGCAGAACTTTGTAAAGACTTTAGAAGTTAAACTATCTCTAATTCGAGTAAGTAAACATGAACATTTAGAGGCTATTCTTGCCTTATTGTAGTAAAAGTATAACAACTGTAATAAAAAAAGACTTAAAATTTTTCAACTAAAAATATTTATGTATACTGATTATTTTTATAAAACAAAAATTAATCTAGTAGATTTGATGCAAACATAAACCTGTCTGGTTTCTAATTACTTACCTATTAATGTTAACGAAAGGAGCCTTAGCCTATTTGGGGTTTGTTGGGCAGTGAAAAGCTGTAGTGGGAGAATACAAGCCTGTTGATCAGGGTCAAGTTGTGAGAGTAGTCAACACGTGAATGAATAATGGGAAATGAGCTGACCCCCTCTCTTCATGTTCCTGCCAGAGATGTGGAGCCATTTAGGAGTAAAATAACATGGCAGACTGGAGCCTAGTTACTGACTCTTACCAAGGAAAAATGTCCTTCAGGAGGCAGGCTTTTAAAGGAATGGTATTTGGAGCCAGAAAACTTAGAGTTCAAGGCCCTCCCATTTATTAACTCTGTGCTCTTAGTCAAGTTACTAACTTGTCACAAGACTATAAAATGGGATAATGACAATACTTATTCCATAGAGTAGTTCTGAGGATTAACAGTGCTCAATCTTTGTAAACTCTTTTCCTGTTCCTCTCTGACCATCTTCTTCTTACTCTTCTTTCAAATGAAAGAGGAAATGGTGAAGAGTTTTAAACTTTAGCTCTGCTCTCCCCGTCTCTCAGTCTGCCTTTTATTCCTCTCCTTCAATAAAGAGGCCACTGTACCATCATATGACCAAGACATAAAGCATGTGCTGCTCACTGTTCAAAATCTACAAATGCAGATAAAGCATTTGGATTAGGACACCAGAATGCAGCAAACAAGGCCAAACAAACTGGCATTCTGTCTCCTAGTACAGCTATTATAGCTAGCAAAACCAGCTATGGTGTCAGACAGCCTGGCATGTAATAACCAATGGAGAGATGGCTCTAATAATAGATAATCTTATTAATGTTTAAAATGCTGGTGTTTGAGTAAGTTAACTATAAATTAATTACGGTAGAGTCTTTTTTTTTAAGATTTATTATTTATTTATTTGGCTGCATCGGGTCTTATTCGCGGCACGCGGGATCTTAGTTGAGGCATGTGGGATCTTTTGTTGTGATGTGCAGGCTTCTCTCTAGTTGTGGCGTGCGAGTTTTCTCTTCTCTAGTTGTGGCACGCAGGCTCTAGGGTGCGTGGGCTTTGTGGTTTGAGGCACGCAGGCTCTCTAGTTGAGGCACATGAGCTCAGTAGTTGTGGCGCACGAGCTTAGTTGCCCTGTGACATGTGGGATCTTAGTTCCCTGACCAGGGATCGAATCCACATCCCCTGCATTGGAAGGTGGATTCTTTACCACTGGACCACGAGGGAAGGCCCTATGGTAGAGTCTTTATTTAATTAAATTAATTAATTAATTAACTTTTGGCTGCATTGGGTCTTCGTTGCTGTGTGCAGGCTTTCTCTAGTTGCGGCGAGAGGGCGCTACTCTTCGTTGCAGTGCGTGAGCTTCTCATTGTGGTGGCTTCTCTTGTTGTGGAGCACGGGCTCTAGGCACACTGGCTTCAGTAGTTATGGCACATGGGCTCAGTAGTTGTGGCTCGTGGGTTCTAGAGCGCAGGCTCAGTAGTTGTGACACACGGGCTTAGTTGCTCC
Source organism: Delphinapterus leucas (assembly GCF_059928025.1). NCBI lineage: Eukaryota > Metazoa > Chordata > Mammalia > Artiodactyla > Monodontidae > Delphinapterus > Delphinapterus leucas. The sequence goes on along the minus strand of NC_143132.1, from coordinate 54,318,444 downwards.
GTAGCATGTGCTATCTTCCCAGACCAGGGCTCAAACCCATGTCCTCTGCATTGATAGGCAGACTTTAACCACTGTGCCACCAGGGAAGTCTCTCTGGTAGAGTCTTGATCATCTATATAAAATCACCCCAATTTACATCTTTTTTTTTTTTTTTTGCGGTACGTGGGCCTCTCACTGCTGTGGCCTCTCCCGTTGCAGAGCACAGGTTCTGGACGCGCAGGCTCAGCGAACATGGCTCACGGGCCCAGCCGCTCCGCGACATGTGGGATATTCCCGGACCAGGGCACGAACCCGCGTCCCCTGCATCGGCAGGCGGACTCTCAACCACTGCGCCACCAGGGAAGCCCTACATCTTTTTTAATATGCTTTTTCAAGTTGGGAGAGAATGGGGTAGAATTATAGTTATCCTGCTAGCATTTGGGCATTATTTGTACCCTTTATGTTACACCTACAGTCATCTACTATTACTCGTGTACCCTTAGTGCTTGTGACCATGAAAAATTATTGCAAGTCTTTTTCTTCCCCCACAAAATTTGAGGACCAGGTTTACCAGAACTTGGCCCCCCGCCCCCCGAATATCACTTGTTACATGCAGAGTGAGATAAAAGACTGAGAAAACAGGAACCATGAAGGTCTTTCTGATTTGACCAGGGTGTCTGACCCATGGGGATAAGAATGTATTAATGAGAGAGCACTAACCCAGTGTTACACAAAGGAACAAAGCTGTTTTCTTCTTCTTTTCTTTCTTTCTAGCCATGAGGAGTAGGAGAGAATGAGAGTGAAATCAGAGCTGTTGTGCTAGATCACGACAGGGATGGAGCAGAAAGCAAAGGTATGGTGTTGATGAGATAGGCAGAGCCTGACGCAGTGATGCAACACTATCAGCTTCATGAAGTGGTAAAACTGAGTGACATTGATAAAGCAAACTGGTTAGAGTAACACATGAGGTGAGGGGGCCACTTCCATTCTGTGGTGTCAATAAATGTTTATGATAACACTTTAAAATCATATGAGGACTTCCCTGGTGGCACAGTGGTTAAGAATCTGCCTGCCAATGCAGGGGACATGGGTTTGAGCCCTGGTCCGGGAAGATCCCACATGCCGTGGAGCAACTAAGCCCATGTGCCACAACTACTGAGCCTGCGCTCTAGAGCCCGCAAGCCACAACTAATGAGCTGGTGTGCCACAACTACTGAAGCCCTCACTCCTAGAGCCTGTGGTTTGCAACAAGAGAAGCCACTGCAATGAGAAGCCCATGCACCACAATGAAGAGTAACCCACGCTCACTGCACCTAGAGAAAGTCCGCGCACAGCGACGAAGACCCAACGCAGCCAAAAATAAATAAATAAATAAATTTATTTTTAAAAAATCATATGAAACCAATGCCAAAAGAATATGATGTCATTAGAGAAATGCAAATCAAAACTACAATGAGGTATCACCTCACGCCAGTCAGAATGGCCATCATCAAAAAAATCTATAAACAATAAATGCTGGATAAGGTGGAGAAAAGGGAACCCTCTTGCACTATTGGTGGGAATGTAAATTGATACAGCCACTATGGAAAACAGTATGGAGGTTCCTCAAAAAACTAAAATTAGAGCTACCATACGACCCAACAATCCCACTACAGGCATATACCCTGAGAAAACCATAATTCAAAAAGAGTCGTGTACCGCAATGTTCACTGTAGCTCTATTTACAATAGCCAGGACATGAAAGCAACCTAAATGTCCATAGACAGATGAATGGATAAAGAAGATGTGGCACATATATACAATGGAATATTACTCAGCCATAAAAAGAAATGAAATTGAGTTATTTGTAGTGAGGTGGATGGACCTAGAGTCTGTCATACAGAGTGAAGTAAGTCAGAAAGAGAAAAACAAATACCGTATGCTAACACATATATATGGAATCTAAAAAAAAATAAAATGGCTCTGAAGAACCTAGGGACAGGACAGGAATAAAGATGCAGATGTAGAGAATGGACTTGAGGACACGGGGATGGGGAAGGGTAAGCTGGGAGGAAGTGAGAGAGTGGCATGGACTTATATATACTACCAAATGTAAAATAGATAGCTAGTGAGAAGCAGGTGCATAGCACAGGGAGATCAGCTCGGTGCTTTGTGACCACCTAGAGGGGTGGGATAGGGAGGGTGGGAGGGAGACCCAAGAGGGAGGGGATATGGGGATATATGTATATGTATAGCTGATTCACTTTGTTATAAAGCAGAAACTAACACACGATTGTAAAGCAATCATACTCCAATAAGGATGTTAAAAAAAATAAAAACTCAAAGAAAAATGAATAACAACAACAAAAGAGAATATGATGAACACCTCTAAGGAAATGATGGAATGATAATTTTGATAATTGGTAATGATAATTTAACATTTCACTGTAACTAAAATTGTGTGGTCTGTTTCTGGAATGCCCTCCATATATATATATATATATATATATATATATAATATTTTATTTATTTAATTTTGGCTGCATTGGGTCTTCATTGCTGCACGGCTTTCTCTAGTTGCGGCGAGCAGGGGCTACTCTTTGTTGTGGTGCGTGGGCTTCTCATTGTGGTGGCTTATCTTGTTGCGGAGCACAGGCTCTAGGCATGCGGGCTTCAGTAGTTATGGCACGCGGGCTCAGTAGTTGTGGCACATGGGCTTAGTTGCTCTGTGGCATGTGGTATCTTCCCGGACCAGGGCTCAAACCCATGTCCCATGCATTGGCAGGCGGACTCTTAACCACTGCGCCACCAGGGAAGCCCCCTTTGTTTTTTTTTTTAATTAATTAATTTACTTTTGGCTGCATTGGGTCATCGTTGCTGTGCGGCTTTCTCTAGTTGCGGTGAGCGGGGGCTAGTCTTCGTTGTGGTGTGCAGGCTTCTCATTGCGGTGGCTTCTCTTGTTGCAGAGCACGGGCTCTAGGTGCTTGGGTTTCAGTAGTTGTGGCTCACGGGACCCTCCATATATTTATTCTGCAGTCAAACTTCTACCCATCTTTTAGGAGACATCCTGATAATACTTTCCTTGTTCTGTCCTGTTCTGATTCTCCCTGTGATCTTACCAGTGCTACCGACCTGTTCTGTGTCCCTACCCAGTAGCACTCAGCATAGTGTATCATTATTGTTGGTGTGCCTATGTCCTCTTTAGATTGGGAGCTCCTTGAGGGGAGAGACTTGCTTTTCAACTCTGTGTCTCCAGTGTCACAAAGCCTAACATATAGTTGGTGCTCAGTATATCTTTATTCAATGAATGAATGAATGCATGCGTTCATGCACTTGTGAGTGATTGTCAAGGTATCCAATGGGTCCCTCCTGCGCCCATTTCTATGGGTGGCTAGGGAACATATTGCTTGCTTCATAAAGGTAATCTATGATAACTTTTTTTAGTTCCTGAGGGATCATTTAGCATTTTGGGACAGGGATTTAATAATTTCTTCCCTGAAGACCTGAAACAGTTAAGTAGCATGAGAGGTAAACTGAGATCAGGCAGATGGAGGTAATTATGAACCTGGAAACAGCTAAGGGGTGGATAAGAGAGAGCCTGGTAAATGATGGTAACAGCAGTGGTGTTAATGGCACTGATCCTACAGGTGACTAAGGTACCCAGCATACTGCCCCTCTGCAACATATGAAGTTTTTTAGGCCTCCAGGGAACTGCAGGTAATCAGCATATTCTCCAAGTCTCTGTGGAAATGCCTGCGAATGCATTTGTCATGAACTTGGGTACACAGGCACTTATCTCTTTATTCATGTCATCTTATATTCTGAACTCCAGATTTACAATGAACTCTCTCCAGCTTATCTAGACGTACTCTTCACCATTTAGTTCCAGAACCCTGGGGACACATTAGTATTTTATGTAATGTCTCCACCCCGTCATCTTCCTCCAGTTCTTTCTGTTATGCTTGGCTCTCCCTGGTAATGTATCATATTAGGTTGCTCGGTTTCTGTAATTCTTAAGTTCACCTCTTGGTTTCCCTTCTCAGATATTACCTTTAAACTTCTACTCCCTTTAGCTGATGATTGACACTCTTTTTACAGTGCTTTATAAGCCCTGATGTGCACAATTGATGTAGCCATTAAAATAAATGGCTCGAGAAAGCGAAGGAGAAGTGTTTTTGCTTAACCATTCACCTTCCTTTAATGGAATCAGTGAATAAATCCAGTGAGTTAGTTTTTAAACACCTCTGTTTTACTGAATTTATATCATTTAGCAGAACTTTTTGAAAATCATTATATGATGAGTGCTGCCCAGTGTTAACTTTCTGTCTTGTTCCTGAATTGCTTTGTACTTCATTTAGGGAACCCCGAAAATTAAAAGGTATGGAATACATAGTGATCACATAGGAAATAGGGATTTAAAATGTAAACAAATACAGAAATCATAAAGTGTAAAAACTGAAGAATGTTAATTTTCTCACTTCTAATTATGAATACTGTACAGTTTGTGGTCTTGTCTTATTTGGGTCTGTTAATATATTAGTAGAGCCTTATTTAAGAAAACTTCTGTTCTAGTGTTTGGCTTTTCACTTGTAATGATGCTTTATAGTACTTTGGATTACAATATCCAAGGAGCTATCTTCTTTAAAGTTTTAAAGATTATAATGTGAAAGATTGCACTGGCTTTCCTTCATAGTACTCACCTTGAAAGACATCTGTTTTTATGGCATTTTATGTTTCTGAGGGAATTTGCGACAATGTCTTTGTGAAGTAAATGTGTATTTATCCCTTGGCTTTAGTTTTCCTTCTGTTATTAGTCTGTTCTCTGCCTATCTTGGGCCTATTACTGCCTATTCTGTTCCATAAGAATGAAACAATAAGAACAGCATAATGCCATGTGCTGTTACTAAAAGGAGTGTCATAAGGGTTAACATGAAAAATTTTATTACATCTAATTTTTAACTTGATATAATATCTCTTATTTAAGAACTGTAACTATTATTATTATGCACTATTTCTGCAGTGTTTTTCCTTCAGGAGTTTGATTTTTAGAATCATTTCCTCTCTCTGTTTAAAGCTACCTTCCTCCTTCCTCCTGTATGGGTTTGGATTACAAAGATCTTATTTAACTTTCCAAATGTATTATTTCTCCTTACACACTCTGATTACACACAAAATGGAAAATGCTGGAAGGCAATCATAGAACTGAAGGTTTTTTCTCCTCCTTCTTTACCTAGGCTTTGACAACTATGATCTAAGGGAAAAAGTATTTAGTCATTGTTTTAAATATTTATTGAAGGTTCCCTCTACCTGCCACCCCTCCCCACCAAGAAATGTGTATTGCTGCTGCAACTGCTTCTGTATGACAAAAACCAACTAGAGTATAAAAGGTATATAGGAATGCTTAAGTATAAGATTGAAAATTTGTTTTTCTGGGCCATTTCTTTCAGGAAATTTGAGGTCTCTTTCTGGTGGTCTGAATGTAATGTAGGTATCAAATGACAAGCTAAGAGTGATAAAGCAGTTCTATTAGACACATATTTCAATAATTTTCAGCTTCAGTCTTTGGCACTAATGGCTATGATTCTCACTGTAACTTGTAAGAATTAATTACCATTCATTCTATTTATGTCCCCAAGTTTCTCCTCCATGATGTAGTATAAAATGATAGCAAGCTGGTTGAAGTTCCTGGGCAATTTACATATTAGAATAGGTAAAAAATCTTTATCATAACCTCCACTGGGCTTCACATTTAAATTTTTCAATGGCACTTCAAAAGAAAAGAGATGTTTCTGGAAATCACATTCTTTGTTGGTAGAAAGTAGAGCTGAAATCAAATGAATGCCCAGGCTCACTGTTATGATTGAGAAAGTGACATAACTGCTTAAAACCTAGTAAAACAAAACATCTTAACTTTTTTTTGTATTCCTTTAATAATCCTATGAAAGCTTTGCATGCTTCCTTAGGAAACAGCATATACATACAATTTTGCATATAATTTTAGGTGATTCACAGACCTCTGTCCTCTCCCCTGCCCCCTCAGGCATTTATGGACATAAATAGTACCATAAATAGTACCTCAGGTTAAAATTCCTGACTGTAAGAGAAGGATTATTCTGGCACCAATACCTGTTTGTGGGTGTTTTGCTTCTAAGGGGTCTGGGAGCTTCGAGGTAGTTTGGTTCCAGACCTTAGACTGACTATGTGAAGTGCTGAAAGTGAAGGCCATTAATTATTAGGGATCAAAGGCGGGAGAGGCCAGTGGAATGCAGTGACTTGGGAGGTTTCAGGATGAACCTTTAAGAATGAGCGAGATCTGGGTAGATTAAAGTTAGAAGGGTCTTCCAGGTTGTATGAACCATGAAATCAGGGTCTCTGTCTGGTTTGTTCTTCACTATGCCTAGCATGGTGCCTCCTATATGCCCCTAGGCTTTCAATAAATATTTACATAGTGCTTTGTGACTCACTTCTACTGAAGAGCGTGAGTCAAGAGAAATGGCATTAACTTAGGGGTGGAGTTCTGTAACCGACCCTCCTGAGACAGTCCCGAAAAAGGATCCTCCTGCCAGCTATCATTTGAGCCAATAGAATGAGACCAAGTTTGGTTCAAAAGCAAAAGAAGCAAAAGAAAGCTTTATTCTTTCATCAAAGAATGGAGGGCTTCCCTGGTGGCGCAGTGGTTGAGAGTCCGCCTGCCGATGCAGGGGACACGGGTTCATGCCCCAGTCTGAGAAGATCCCACATGTCGCGGAGCGGCTGGGCCCGTAAGCCATGGCCGCTGAGCCTGCGCGTCCGGAGCCTGTGCCCCGCAATGGGAGAGGCCACAACAGTGAGAGGCCCGCGTACAAAAAAAAAACAAAAACGGGGAAGTGTGAGCTAGTGCTCTAGAGTACACGCCCCCTCTCCCCCCAACCACGGAAAGGCCAGGGGCGGGGCTGCTTTCTAGGGATCTTGTCAGCGGGAGCGGGGGAGAGAACTGAATTCTCTCCCGAGCTGTGACGCTCCCGCTGCAGATTTCACGCAGGGCCCGCTCAGTGTCTCTATGCACGGCCCACCGCCGCCATCTTGAATCGCAGTGTCCTGTGCAGCGCTTCTGCACACGGTCCGCTGAGCTGAGGCGTCTGGCGTAGCCATTTTGCCTGAGGAACTTAGATCCGGAAACTCTGCGTGCAGGGCCTCTGCGTGTAGCACCGTACGAGCAAGTGAAACTAGACAAAGCACAAAGGAAAAGAAAAAGGTTAGACTTTATTTTACTACCCAGATTGTATTTTTATTCCCCAGGGATTGTTAATGAGCTTTGCTGGTGACAAATCTCTTCTCCGTCTTTTGTCCTGCTCCTTATTCTTGAGGGGAGCTGAGGGGTGAAGGTCCATCTGATTTTGGGTGTCGGTCGTCATAACCCTGGGTAGAGGAGTAGAACTTCTTTCTCCCAGCTGCCTTTAGATATGTTTGGCTGTCTCCAGGCTTTAGCCCAACTGTTCATATCCCCGAGCACCACCACTTGTCTAACCTTTTGGAGACAAAGGACAGCAGACAATTTAAGATACATGGCCCAAATGTTAGCAAGAGAATAATGGTCATATATCAAATTCGTCATAAAAATGCAAGTGTCGGGCTTCCCTGGTGGCGCAGTGGTTGAGAGTCCACCTGCCGATGCAGGGGACGTGGGTTCGTGCCCCGGTCCGGGAAGATCCCACGTGCCGCGGAGCGGCTGGGCCCGTGAGCCATGGCCGCTGAGCCTGCGCGTCCGGAGCCTGTGCTCCGCAACGGGAGAGGCCACAACAGTGAGAGGCCCGCGTACAGCAAACGAAAAAAAAAAAAAATGCAAGCGTCTACGTCTTTCGCCTGTAGGCAGAAGTGTACCCTGATTTTGAGGCTCACTGCCGTGGCTCAAATATATCCCTGGTTACACTTTCGTTGTTTTTCAGAAGAGTAAGCTTCAGGTCAGAGAAAGATGAATGGCATCTACATACTGGAGGAGGGTTTCCTTCTCCAGGTGTAGATCTTTCAGGTCTTTAGCTAAAGTTTCCCCAGAGAGGACGGCGAAATTTTTGAACACTTGGGGCAGGACTGTCCAGCAGAATTGTTTTCATTGTGTGTTTGGGTCCTGCCACTCAAAAGCAAACATTTCTTGTGACTCTGGGGCTAATGGAATACAGGAGAAAACATGTTTTAAATCTAATACAGAATACCAGGTCCTAGTGGATAGTAGAGTAGCCAGCAGAGTGTAAGATTAGGGACGACTAGTTGTATATCCCAGGTGGCTTCACTGACTGCCCTGAGGTCCTGTACCATCCGGCATTCCCCACTGGGTTTCTTTACAGGGAGAAAAGGGTATTACAGACTTATTGGCATGGTCTAATAAGGCCTGGGTCGATTAGGCCCTGTATAACGGGGGCAATGCCCAATAAGGCCTCCTGATAGAGAGGACACTATTTTCTATTGGTCCATATTTGTAGTACCATGGGACTGGCTCCTGCAGCTATTCCCACCCATCCCTGGGCCCAGACTTCAGGATTTACTCCCAGGAGGTGGACTTGCTCTGTCCCAGGAGGTTTGTCCTCAGCCATTAACATTATCATCTTGTGCCTTTGTCTAAGGGGATGCCAGTCTCCAGTTTGTCTCCCATTAGGTGACCCCCAATTTCTGTAAGATATCTCTTCCTCGCAGGGGTGTAGGGCATTCGGGAACATACAGGAAGGAATAGGTAAAAGTATGTTCATCCAACTTGCATTCTAATGGCTCTATGAATGCCTGTTCTTGAACCTTCCCTGATACCCCCATAATTTTACAACCCTTGTGACAGAGTTTGCCTGGATCTGGTGTTCAGAACCAGATAAGTGGCACTGGTGTCAACTGAGAATTCGACAGGCTTCCCCCCATGTCCAATGTCAGCCGGGGCTCTTGGGGGTCATTTGAAGCACCAGCTTAGAACCCATGGCCCCATCATTCTTCATTTATTTGGACCATCTGCCTTTGAGGGTAGTGGCCAGGATCTTCCATTGCCATCCCCCTTTGGGGGCAGCGAGGGCATTTTCCTTTTCAGAGTCCCTCTGGTTTACATATGGTGCAATGATTGGGTCCCAGTTTCCTTGGCTTCCTCAGCCTTCCTGAGGGGGCTGGGGCTCACTCATTAGAGTGGTTAGTTCAGATTCCCATGCTGACTGGTTGACACTGGAGGGCAACAGCCAGTAGGTGGGCTTGCCTCTGGGCTTATTTATCCTCTGACTTTTCCTCCTCTGTATCTTGGTTATTAAACACCCAGTAGGCAACCTTGACCAGGCGAGAGGTAGGGGTATCTGGTTCTATTTCCAGTTTCTGAAGTTTACACCTAATGTCGGGGGCACTTTGGCAAATGAGATGTAACCTCAGGATTGCATTCCCTTCCAGTGACTCAGGAGCTGTGGTAGTAGATTTAGAGGCGTTCCCTGAGGTGCTCTAGGAATCCTGGAGGGTCTTCGTTGGCTCCTGATTGATTTCCTTTATCTTATTCCAACTGACAGGTTTCTTTCCTGCTGCCTGGATTCCCTTTAGGATTTTATTTTTATAATGGGTCAGCCTCTGTCTTCAGCTCTTTCTCCATTGTCTGGGTGGTCCCAGTTAGGTTTGTTATCTGGGATCACTTTCCCTGGTCTGAAAATAGCATGACCTGCATTGTTTCTGTTCTCTTTGTCTGGTCTTTTCTTCCCCTGTTAGGAGTACATTGAGGAGGCCCTGGGCGTTAGCCCAGGTAGGTTCATGGGTCTGAAAGATTCTCCTAATCAGATTCAGGAACTCCTCTGGGTCTTCCCTCAACCCCTTACTATGAGTCTTCCAGTTATACAAGTCAGAAGTGGTAAATTGTTGTATACTTGGCTGAACACTCCTTCTTCTCCTGCCTCAAAGGGAGTACTTTTCCTGATGGGCTGTTGGACTGTGGCTGGTAATTAGTCCTGCTTAGTGTAGACGGCTCCTCGGGCCTGTGGCCCAAATCAGGGTATATTACCTCAGTGGAGGAGAGCCACATCCCTTTTTTTTTTTTTGCGGTACACGGACCTCTCACTGTTGTGGCCTCTCCTGTTGCGGAGCACAGGCTCCGGACGTGCAGGCTCAGCGGCTATGGCTCACGGGCCCAGCCACTCCGCGGCATGTGGGATCTTCCCGGACCGGGGCACGAACCCATGTCCCCTGCATCGGCAGGCGGACTCTCAACCACTGCGCCACCAGGGAAGCCCGAGCCACATCCCTTTTGAAGGCCTTTGTTCTGATAGAAGGCTATAAAAAACTGGACATAGGGAATTTTATCCAATTTATTTTGTCTCTGGCATAGCAGGTCCAATTTTAAAATGGTGTTGTAATTTAGAGACCCATCAATGGGCCAACTTTCCCCATCTCTCAGCCAGATTGGAGCCAGGCTGTCCAACTACCGAAGAGGGTGGTTGGAGTGATTTGTTGGCATACAAATGCCACAAGATTTGACCCTAATAAGATTTTTGGTTCAGGAAATTTGGAACCAGCACCAAAACGTTAATGGATTTCTTAAAAGACCAAAATAGGAGGCATCCAAATAGCATGGACTCTGCTGTAACTGGGGGTCTCCCTTGAACTTGTAAGGGCCTGTGCTTGGGATAGTGAGTCCCTCCTCAGTCGGAATATCCCACGGCAGGTTAGATGGGACTGCCTCTGGGCCGGAGCAACTTAGCCACATTAGTTCCTGACCAGCTTGGTCCATTTGGGAGTGGCACAGCTGTCTGAGGAGGGGGTCTTCTCTTTCCTCCTTTCGGCCGAAGAGGAGGAGTTTTCAAACTTCCCTCCAGGTGAGAGTTAAAACATGAGGGATTTCCATGGGATACTCCCCAGATTACTGGGGAGGAGAGCCTGTGGAACCTCAGTTGATAAAGAATCACCCAAGGTTCATCTCACAAGCAGTGGGGGAGGAGAGGTCTGGCAGTGGGTGTTTCCTGTACTTGCCAGCAGCTCACAGGGCTTCCTGATAATGGGGTTCCTGGTCTTGTGAGCAGCTCACAGAGCTTCCCTGCACTTCAGAGAAGCTAGTGCTGACTGGAAGAGCTCAACCAGCTGCATACCTACCTTTGGACCCTTTCACACTCAGGCGTCCCTGGTGTCTTTCCCTGAACTTGGATCAAGTGTCCTTCTTCCATTTTGTCAGGTAGTCCTTATTACCTGGGCCGTTACCCAATCTTGCCTATAGGCCCTTGGGGCTGGCCACTTTCTTTTACCAAACCCAAAGTGACTATCAAGAATGCTACTGTTGACCCCTGGAGGTTGGCGAGGAGAGCATAAAGCCCTGGTGCAGCTGCTACTACTGCCTTGTAGAGGGGTCAAGAGTATAGCACTACTGGTGAGCCAGAGGGCAAGTCTGCCTTCCCTCCTTCTTGTCCACAGGTCCCCACTGTTCCCAGGCACCTGGTACGGCAGGAAGGCCATCCAGAGGCAATGGACAGTGAGTTTCAGTCTTTGATCCCCAACAGTGCCACAGTATGATTCACTCAAGGGGGCACAGTCCAGATATCTCTGGGGGCCAGGCTATGTGGACACCATACCTGGGTATTGGGTTGCTGGGCAGAGTTGCTCTGAATTTGGCTGAAGGCTGCTGCCTTTCTGCCCTCTCAGAGTTACTCAAAAATCAGAGTCAATCATCCTCACACAAAACTCCCAAAGCCCCTGCTGTCCTCCCACTGAAGCCAGGATGAGCCCAGAGCCTGGTGAATACGTACAAGCAAAAAGGCCACCGTCTGTCCCTTTGTGGCCGACAAAATTTTGTTACCACCCTTTCGAGTTGGGTGCCAACAAAAGTCCTCCTGCCCAGTGTCATTTGAGCCAATAGAACAAGACTGACTTTGGTTCAGAAGCAAAGGAAAGCTTTATTCTTTGATCAAAAGATGGAGGTGCTTCCCTGGTGGCGCAGTGGTTGAGAGTCCGCCTGCCGATGCAGGGGACACGGGTTCGTGCCCCAGTCCGGGAAGATCCCACATGCTGCAGAGCGGCTGGGCCCGTGAGCCATGGTCGCTGAGCCTGTGCGTCCGGAGCCTGTGCTCCGCAACAGGAGAGGCCACAACAGTGAGAGGTCCGCGTACCACAAAAAAAAAAAAAAAAAAAAAAAAAAAAAAGATGGAGAGGTGTGAGCTTATGTTCTGGAGCCTACCCTTTCCCTGAAAGGCCGTAGGTGGGGCTGCTTTATAGGATTCTTGTCAGTGGGGAGGGGAGGTGGAGTTCTTGCAGGTCAGTTGCAGCTGTTCCGCTCCCTGCTCTCCACATAGCAGCGCTGGGTGCATGCAGCATCTCTGCACATGGCCCACTAAGCTGAAGTGTTGGGTGCAGCCATTTTGCACTAGGAATTCTGGTCTGAAGTGCTGGGTGCAAGGCCTCTGAATGTGGCACCCTATGAACAGGTGAAACTAGACTAAGCACAAAGGAAAAAGAATGGTTAGAGTTTATTACCCAGATTCTATTTTTATTCCCTGGGAAAGTTCTGCCTGTGCCTGTGATACAAAGTGACTGAGATAAATGTTGGTGGCTGGTCTAGATATCTCTGGTGATGAGTTGGAAGTATGGAAGTGTTTTATAACAGTTCTTGGGAGGTCAAAGCTGCAAAATTAAATGTCTTAATTTTATTGCTAAGGAACTAAGGATCAGCAGATGTGATGTATCCAATATTTTATGATAAATAAATTCTGATAGCCCTTAGGACTAGAACTTGTAGTGGTGATTCCAGATCTGAAAACTAATTCCTAGACCTAAATCCCCCATAGCAGTGGAGGAGCTTCTGTATTTATCGTGGCTCCTCTAGTGTACAGTTTTCACCTGAGCACTGCACCTAATTTCCCAGAGTGAGGAGGAGAGAAGGAAAGGCTTTGTGGGACAACTGAGTCGTTTTTCATTTTGACTTTCCCTGTTCTTTCAGTACCGTTTTAAAAGGACGTGTTATCAAACGCAGAACCTGCTTCGTTCACAACCACACCCCTTTTCTGGCCTCCTCTTCCCACCTGTACTCATGTGGGCTCTCTACCTGCTGAGTCATCGCGGCATGGCGGTGAGTCCGTTTGTGGCTTTCCTTTATTCCAAAATGTAAATTAAGCACCAGCTATTATTTAATTGAATCCTGAGTCACCAGTGGGCATTTTTGTTTTCCTTTCTGTATAACTTCCATATCTATACATATATTAACGTCGAAAAAATTAATCAGTATATCTAAGAAAGAAATGGAAAACGTTCTTTGAGTCAAATTGAGGGCTATAACCTGGAAACAGCATCTCAGAATGCTCCCAGAACTGTTCCGCCCATTAGAAGTCAAGGCAGAGTTATGTAAGTTTTTTGAGACAGAGGGCTGTACAATAAATGACATTGACAGTTTACACAATCCAGATCTAAGCGTCATTGTGGCCCCTTACCAGATCAGGAAGGGATGTTATCTTTTAAGGAGTTGTCTTGTTGATGCTTGGAGAATGTTGCTCCTTATGGTTTGGCAGGCATTTCTGCCCATGGCAGAGGTTCGGTTGATGCAGAATGCAGGTACACGGTGCACAGTAGGAGGAAGAGAGGAGGCCAAAGGGAAGAAAAAGTTTTTTATGTTTAAATTTTTCTTGTCTTGCCGTGAACTATGAATTTTATTTCACATTAGTCTGTCTTACACATACAACACAAGTGCCAGTGAAATTTCCCCGTTTTAAATCCTTGACTTTACTCGCAACAGCACTACGTCTTTTCACTTCTTCTTCCTTCCTGACTGTTATGAAGAAAATGATCATGAACTGAAGTGCTTGAGGTCCAACATGTCCATAATGAAGAGAGTGGACTGTATCACAGTCCAGCCACATGGCATGTATCTCTGTGTGTGTGTGTGTGCGTGCGTGCGCACGTGTATGTGCACATGCGTGCATGCCCGAACATGTGAGTGTGGTGATGGTGATACCTCCTTTCTCAGACTTCGTGGTTCCACAAAGAGGGACAAGAATCAGCATGTTGCTCCTGCCCTGCCTCCACCTCCTCAGAGGAGGATTGCCTTTGCTTAATGCTGAGTTTGGGATAAGGAGCTGGGAATGCATACCTCATCTCTTTCCTCCTTTCCTTTGTCTTGGGATTTGCTTGCCAGCTGAGAACTCTTCATTCTGCCCTCCATGTCACCAGCTGGACAGGGGCTGACTCTGCTCCCCTCCCCTCTCCCTGCCCAGCTCTGAGAGACAGTCCAATTCTGAGGTTGAGTATTAGGAAGACTATGGTCGCCATACATCCATGCCACATCCATCATAAGGGTGATTTTTTTTTCTCTGAATAGCTGTACTCTTCTGCCTATTTCAGCTATAGAAACTGGGAGAGGAAAAACGGCATAATTTGCTCACCTTCTCATACACCCAACAAAATAGGCTCATTTCTAGTCATTAGAGATTTGGATGACGTTACTCAGCTGCTTGTTTTGGAGAAGCTCAGAGTAAAACCTGTTGAAAGTGGACTGTATTTGGTGAGAAGCCTGTGAATTTGAAATTCTGATTTTAGGTGCAAGGTTTATAATTTAGATATGACTGAACCTCTTTGTTTTTTCTTGCTACCACAAATATGAGAAAAACCATACTGACCTGATTTTTTAAGAGAGCATTGTGAGTAGTAACCTGAAATTACCAGGTATAGGTACTTCAATCCGTTTCTTAAAATTTTCTCTGCCCCTGTTTCCTTATCTGTGATATAGGGATAATAGTAATTCACAAAATTGTAGAGAGGATTAAATTAAATGAAAAAAATGTATATGAGAAACCTGGCCCATCATAGGCAGTACCTGGTCCATCATAGGCATTCGATAAATATTTAATAAACACCTATGATGTGGTAGGTGCTGTGTCATAAAAAACTGTTCTTTATGAATCAGTGAACTCAATGACCCACCATTTTGTTGTCCAAGATAGAACCATTTAAAAAGAGGGAATGAGAAATCAGTCTGTTACTGGCGACCTCATATTTTTCCCTTCTGTCTATTCCCTAAATGTATCTTTTTATTTTTAATTCAACCAATGCCATTTTGATCCTGTAAAATCTAGTTCTCGATGTTTCTAATCAATGGACTTTCCTTTAAAAATTGTTCATATTGCCTTAAGAAAGAGAGAAATCCAGAAGTCTGCTGCCAAGCAGGTCTCTTGGTGGCATCCAGACTGACCCCAGGGCAGGGGGAACAGGGTGAGAAGGCTGGAGGTTGGCTTGGCTCATGTTGCCAGACTAGTCTAAACTGAGTTTGAGGCACAGAATGAGAGGTAGCGATGTTTCAAGACAACCTCAAAATTTTCTTTCCTATCTGTCTGGAAGATAAAACAAGTTTCACCAAACTTGTTTAGTTTTTTGATATTCCTGTGGAGCAACCAGAATTTCTGTTTGTAAGTGCTCATGAGCCGTAGACTTTGGGGGTAGAAGGTGGGAGTTAGAGTTGGTTCCCTGACTCTTTATCATCCTTCCTGCTTCACAATGGCTCTGTCAAGTTGGTTCTTCCCGGGAATGTGCTGAAGAAGAGGGAAGGCTACCACATAAAGTCAATCCACAAATTTACCATCTCTCACAGGCCTGTCTCCCTTCCAGAACTGGTAGATCCCAGTAATCTCCTACAAGGGTCATGGTTTAAGAAGAAAAAGAAAAAAGGAGAAGGAATTCTTTCTCATTTTTAAAGATCTGGGCCTACTGGATTTGTTTACTTTTACATTGGTTAAGAGACCTCTCTTCTCTGTGCAAAAGGAGGACGATTCTAAAAAAAAGAAAATTTTCTTTCTCTCTGTGTGGCCTTAGGAAGGCTTGTCCAACACAAGTATGACAGTCTGGGGTTTGGCTTGGTGAGGTGATGGAGGGAGCCCTGGGCAGAAGGCTCTGGTTTTGCTCTGTCGTTAACCATCTGTAAGAGAGCCCCTGGGCTTAACTGAAGGGACTAAACTCAATGATATCTTTTTTTTTTATAATAAACTTATTTATTTTTATTTTATTTTTGTCTGTGTTGGGTCTTCGTTGCTGTGCGCAGGCTTTCTCTAGTTGCCACGAGCGGGGCTACTCTTCCGTTGCCATGTGCAAGCTTTTCGTCGTGGTGGCTTCTCTTGTTGCGGAGCACGGGCTCTAGGTGTGCGGGCTTTGGTAGTTGTGGCTCGAGGACTCTAGAGCTCAGACTCAGTAGTTGTGGCGAACGGGCTTAGTCGCTCCGTGGCATGTGGGATCTTCCGGGACCAGGGCTCGAACCCCTGTCCCCTGCATTGGCAGGTGGATTCTTCACCACTCTGCCACCAGGGAAGCCCCCTAGACTCAATGATATCTTAATTCCATTCCAATTTAAATATTAGAAAAAGTATACCTTATGTGTCAGAAGGGGGATTTAATTAACTTTCAGATTTCTGAATTAAAAAAAATACTCCCTGTTGTATTAAATGTTAAATACTCTATTATATACCATGTTCATAATGTAAACCCGCTTTTATATGCTTATTAAGGTTGAAACTTTTTAAAAAATCACTTATTATCCAATATTTGGTTATTAACAACTTAAATATTTACCTATTTAATTGAGAATAGTCACATGTCATGCAAAAAATTTAAGAGTTGGAGACTCTTCCTTTATTAATGTCTGCTTCAGGTATTAGAAACATAAAAGTATTCTAAGACCAGGAAAATTCCAAGGTCATTTAAACTGCATTTTATTGGATCAAAGATGCAAATTTTTTGCCTCATATTTTAATATCACTGAAATTGGAATTCATCTTACAATAGATGGCATCTTAGCATTGTATCATAGATTAATTGGTGATGCTTTTCTTTTCTTAATAATACTTGCAGTTAATGACATCCTAGTTTTATTGAAATACAGTAAATATTAATTTACTATAAATCAATACCAAAATTTAAGACTAGCTTTCTAGTCTTATATAAATGCATTACACATATTAATCCTTAAGTATAAATCCAAATTTCATGAAACTAATATATCCTAACATGATCATTTTAAATACACAAAGCTATATTGAGCATTTTTCATTCAGTGAAAGTTCCAACTTGAACCTAAGCTGGGATTTAACATGTCCGGGCATGTTGAGTGAACCTGAGCCTGCATATGAGATGTTGACATATATGAATCGATTCGTGTGGGTGCTCTCAGAGGAAGAAGAAAGTTCTGTTTTGGTGTCTGCAACTGGACACAGGTGTATCAGTTGGGTTCTCTAGGAAGCAGCACTGAGAAGGAGTTGGAAGTACAGTTTATTGGAGAAGCATCCATGAAAGATAAAAGTAAGAAGAATTGTATTGAGCAGGGAAAGCCTTCAGATCTGACAAAGTCTTGGCCAACCCACCAGGGAGCTCTGGAGCAAAGATTATCTATTAGGTTGTGTCCCCTACTGAGCAGAATGTCCTGGTTAGGGCTACCCAAATAGAGCACAGTCTCTGCTTGAAAGCTGAGGTGGATTCTGAACATGCTACAGCTGGAGACTCAGCAAGCTGCACTCCTTGCAGGTAAAATATAAGATCTTTCTTGATGGGGAAATCTGAGAACTGCCCAGGAGAGCACAGTGTCTGTCTTAGGTAGCAGTTCTGATCCAAGGACTCATGTCTGAATCCTGTAGTGAGAGTTGTGTCTACAACTATGTAGGGTCTGAGATTTTACCCTACTTGCAAGCGAACAACTTAGCCTGGCACAGTGTCATGGACACTGACAGAAGACATGAGACTCCTTGGTTAGAGACAGAGGACATTGTTACTCGTGGCACAGTAGATATCATGGTTGCATGTTTCCACAGGGTGATGCAAAGAGGGCTAAATGATGTCTGTGCATGCAGTGGGATGTGTTACAGAGGGAGACCTCAAGCCTAGGGAATCTGAGTCTGTTATAATTGCACAGAGCCTGCCTGATTTTTGCCTTTGCCCCAGAGGACAGTAAACAAATTTGACCTTTGCTCCAGAGGCAGACACTCTATCTTCCACAGCTTTTGGCTATGCAAACATCCTTAAAAAGCTAATCCAGAACAAAGGCAGCCACTGTCTCTGCTCACAAGATGTGCAGAAATGTGAGAGACCCAAGGGGAATTGTCTCCAAAAAGGTACTCCAAGCAGAAGCTTAAGGGAGTATTTTCATAAGTGACTCTGGAAGATAAGGGGCACAAAGTAGAGACAACTCTGCCTGGTTCTAAAGTGATGTGTTGGCACATAGTAGGGAGAAGGACATTCTTCCTACTTCTTGCAACAAAAGCAGCTTCAGCTCAGAGAGAATTATAGGGGAGACCATGCCATGTAGGCACCTGGAGGGTTTGCAGTTAGAGGAGCACCGAGAAACAGCATTATCGACATGAATATCAGCTCTCTCACTGACTTCCTCTCTCAGTGTTTGCCTGTAGTGAGTCAGGCCACAGCCTGAAAACAATAAGACTGTGAAAATTGTGGAGATACTCTTTCAGGACCTTTAGAGATAGTTGGGCAGGGTTACAAGGGCTGACTTTCATGAGACTGATTTCTGTTGCCTCTGCAGGTGAGAATAAGAGACAGAAATCTGAGATGTGATCATTACTATTATCCTGCTAGTACCCAAATGCTGGAGAGACCTGCTTAAAGAAAGTCAGGTCATACCAGTCATGCTTATTCAGTAGTTCTCATGAGCTCTTTGATATATGAATGACTATATTTAGTAACTCTTTTCAGCCTAATTATAGTTGGCAGTGTGTCTATTTCCATTTTGGTCCTTAACCCTCCTTTCTCCAGAATGCCTGAGGAAAGACTGAATAAGCAAATAATTTCATCTGGGTTAAAAAAAAATAAAGATTTAGAACTAATGAAGGAATTTCTCATTCATTTTCAAAGCTCAATTTCAATATTTATCAGTATTTCAATATTGAAATATTTTTGATATTTATCTCTTCCTTGAAGCTGGTTTATTCCAGATCACTGTGGTCTCTTCCTCCTTCAACTCATATAACTAATTGTAGGAATGGCAAAACTGTTTCATCACATATACTTAATCACTCAACTGGGAGTGAGTAGCAGGAGTACTTTGTTGAGAACTGTGAGATCATGTCCCAACTCCTGGGAAAGGCAGCCGCGAGCAACGTGGTTCATGACTTTGGCACAGAGGGGTTGCAGATGCATGGTATATATTTAATGACACCCGCCCAACTAGTTTTTTCAAAGCTTTTCCACAGAAGACAGTTTGGTTTTGGTTATTTTTTTACACAGAGCAATGAAATGTCATGAAACAAGTTTTCTTTTTCCAAACAAGTTTTGAAAATGTTGCAAAGTATGAAACTCTTGAGAATTCACAATGACCATTGCCATAACAAAGACTAAAAGAAATTGAGCATTAAAGAAAGCTGCTTGAATATATGTAATCTAGAATCTTCAAAAAAATTTTTTACTCCATAATATCCTAACAAACTAGTCGTTATATAACACTCTGTGATAAGTTTTTTTAATTCTCTTGTGTAGAAATATAATTCTTGAATTATTTACCTTTTTGTGTGTTTGTTTCTCGCTGCGGCTGAACTATAAACCTGTTGAGAACAGAGATTATGTCCTAAAATTCTTGAATGCGTCACAGACTTTAAATCAATGCCATGTACATAGTTAGAGTTCAACATGTATCTTTTTGATGTCTTAAATAAGTTCACCATGGTAATAATGATGGTTATAGATACTTCACCAATTCACTGGTGTATTTCCAGTGCTTAGCATGTTGTTAGAACTGAATTAAAATGTATTGCAGGTTAGAATTGTGTGCTAAGGCAGGTGAAGATGCTAAGATAAATCAGTTCTTGAAATAAAGGAGCCTTGAAGTTTTTGAGGCAATTAAAAATTTTTATTTATTTTAATTTTTTTCCAATCTTATTGAGATATAATTGACATGTAACACTGTGTAAGTTTAAGGTGTAAAATGTGGTGATTTGATACACATATATTGTGAAATATTTATCATAATAAGTTTAATTAAAACATCCAAAAAAAAAAAATCCTTCACCTCACTTAATTTCCATTTTGTTGTTACTGCTGTAGTTGTGGTAAGAGCATTAAAGCTGTACTCTCGTGTCAACTTTCAGGTATACGATCCAGTGTTGTTAACTGTGGTCACCATGCAGTACCTTAGATCCCTGAAACTTACTTATCTTAAAACTGAAAGTTTGTACCCATTGTCCAGCATCTCCCTGTTTTCCCCACTTTTCTGCCCTTGACAACTACCATTCTACTCTATTTCTGTGTGGTTGGTGTTTTTAGATTCCATATGTAAGTAAGATCATATGGTATTTGTCTTCTTCTGTCTGACTTATTTCACTCAGCATAATGTTGAGCCAACTTTTAAATAAAGGTAGTGGGCTCATGTTGCAGCAGAAGAGAATGAAGTAGGAATACAGAGAAGAACCTGACAGTGAGTTTGGCTCCCCTGGAACTGGGTATCTGAGAGGGGCATCCCATCCGGACCGAACTAGCAGTTTGCTTGAATGCTTATGAAGCAGTATAGCAAGTGGTGAAGTGCGTTTTCCTGGTTAGACTGCCTAAGCTTAAGACCTAGCTCTGCTACTTGCTAGCTTGCTAGATTAACCTCAAGTTAATCTCCAGTTCCTATCTAGAAAGTGGAATAAAAAGAATGCCTACCTTGTAGGGTATTGTGAACATTAAATAAGATATTTAAAGAATTTTCACAGTGTCTGTTGCATGTATTGAGCAGAAATAAATACAAGTAATCTATTATTCTTGCTAGGGTAGATTAAAAAAAAACCCACAGAAAGCTCTTTGAACTTTTGAATAGCAATGTAGTATAAGTCTTTTTTCCTTGATGTTTTCAGATGTCTCTTTTTTCTCAATTTTTACACTCTTGTTATATGCTATGTCTTGTGTAGCAGTATGATCAGTCAAATTTCTACAATAAATTAAAGTCAGATTGTAATGTATGATTTTACTTCAGGGCAAAAACCATATCCTACACTTTTTTGTATCACTTGCTGAGCCAGCACAGTACTTCCTAATAGTTATATGCTCAATAAACGATTATTAAACATTACATTGAAATATTTCAAAAATATATCCAACATTAAAAATAAATAACTTCCAAATATGATTGTGAATTAAGAGGTAACTGGTTCTTTCAAGTATGACAAGATATGTTAGCTGGCTAGATAGCTGAATTGCTGCTTTGTATATTTTCTTATAGGCATACTTTCTTAAAGCTTCTGTTATTTTAGATATTAACTATTTCAGTATAAATTTCTTGGAGCCTACTTTTAGAGTTGCTTCTGTTTTCCAACTCCCAAGCAATTAATTGCATATATAAATAGCCATTTTTCTCTTTTTTCTATGTAAAATTCATTATTTATTTCCTTCAACAGTACCAATAATTCTTTCAAGTTTAATACTGTCAGGTTTAGAATTACGTATTTTAAGACAATTCCCCAATTGTGTTAGAAAAATATCACAGATGATTGTAACAAAGATTCTTAAACATCGCATTTGTTTCTCATTACTTCTGTTGGCTACTTAGGCTTTACTCAACTTAGACAAAGCATGGATTGAGCACTACTTAAGTTTTTTCATCTTCCCTCATAAGCCATGAGGTCTATTTTGGAGCTCGGCTGGAGGACTGTTCCTCACAACACTGTTATTCTTCCTGGACAAGAAAAACATAGCTAGGAAGAAATAACTTGATAAACCTCCTGGATCTTTACTGTGATTTAGGAACTTGTTATATCTGTAAAGCTCATAGCAATCTTATGAGGCAAGTACTAACATTATTTTGCTGAGGAAGCGGAAGCCTAGGGAAGTTAGGAAATTCAGCCAAAGTTAAATGGCTAGTAACTAGTTGCGCTGGGATTTAAGCCTAAAGGTCACTCTTATCCAAGTCTTAACACTACTCTATGCCACCTTTTTTTTTTTTCTTTTAATTTTTGGCTGCACCCTGCGGCATGTGGGACCTTAGTTCTGTGACCAGGAATTGAACCCACGGCCCCTGCATTGGAAGGCAGAGTCTTACCCACTGGACCACTGGGGAAGTCCCAGCTCTATGCCATCTTTTACCCATAACTTTTGACATGGTACAGACGGTCCCCAACTTACAGTGTTGTGCTTGGACTTAAAATTTTTGATTTTACAATGATGCAAAGGTGATAACGCATTCAGTAGAAATCTGAATTTTGATCTTCTCCTGGGCTAGTAATATGCAGCCAGATACTCTCATGATGATGGGCAGCTGAATTTTGATCTTCTTCTGGGCTAGTAATATGCAGCCAGATACTCTCATGATGCCTTTGCCGCTCCCAGTCAGCCACGCCATCACGAGGATAGACAACCATTATATTACAACGATTCTGTTTTTCACTTTCAGTAGAGTATTCATTGTATTGAGTAGAGTATTGATTGAGATATTCAACACTTTATTATCAAATAGGCTTTATGTTGGATGATTTTGCCCAACTGTAAGCTAATGTAAGTGTTCTGAGCATGTTTAAGGTAGGCTAGGCTCAGCTGTAATGTTTAGCAGGGTAGGTGTATTAATGCATTTTCAACTTACAATTTTTTTGACTTACAATATTTTCAGCTCATGATGGGTTTATAGGGGTGTAACCCCATAGTAAGTCGAGGAAGATCTGTAGTATTATCTTTATAGTTAAAATATGAATGAATAAGCAACAGTAGGCCATTTTGGACTGCTCAAACTACCAGGACATTGGAATACCTCCCACTTTTCTTCATACATACTCCAACTCTCAAGTATGTTTAATCTTAAAAAGAAACAAAAATGTTTCACCGTAGCTTTATAAAAGCTATAATTTGTTCTGCAGACTTGAGTCTAGTTCTCCTGTTTTCACGTTCACTCAACACCTACTTCCATTCATGCTGAGTCAGCTAATAAGGTGCAGAGATAATGCTAAAGCTTATGAATAAGAAAATTGGGATGACTACCACGGTATAAATCTTTCTTTTAAAGCCAGAATTTGAGGTTTAAATAAATGGCTGTCTTGATTACCTACTGATCCCCCTGTGAGAGAAAGTATATCTTTGACTCATCTGTGTCTTATTAGTCATCTTTAAAACAACTAGAACATAATGAAGAAGAGGAAGAATTATTTTGTTTATGCTATAAAGTATTTCAAAAACATGTATTTGTCATTATCAAAAGTGTGTACTTTTATTCACTATTAGTTTTTTCCATGAGAGCTCTAAGCTTAAACTTGGCATCCATCTGGTAAGTTTTCTGAGAATGTTATTGTCCTCAAAAAGCTCACAAAATGATAACTTGGAAGAAAGAAGGCAGAGGCTTTTGCTCTGGACTTTCCACCATATGATAAGAAGATTCTGCATAAATCTTGTTAAGAAAATTTTCTTGCATCACTGAGCTTGCAGGAAGAAAGGAAAATCTCCAAGAGCCCCAAACATACAAACACATGAAGAACAAAGCAGAAAAAATAATCTATGACGTAAAATTGGAGGAATGAGTAAGCATCTGTGAAAAAGCAGGGTTACACTGGTTGTAATGCGAGAGCTAGGATAAGGAGACTAAGACTTAGGTATGTAACAAAGTTGAGTGGGTGATACCAAGACTCCCAGATTAAGCTGTGGATCTTGGAACGGGCTAGAGTGTTCTCAAGTCAGTAGTGCTAACTGGGTCTCAGAAGAAACAAATTTAATTCTTTTCTGGATGATAGTATATTCAATTTAGGCTCCTGTGTTTTTCCAAAATATTGGAGAGCAGGGCCTATTAAGAAAGGTGAGAAGTGGTAGAATCCTTCTGCTCTGAGTTGAGACCCTTTTGATTTAGTGTTCCCTTTTCTCTTTCTTACCTTCTTTTCTTTTTTCTTTATAGTACCATAGCTACACTCTAGAAGTAGTAGTGAGTGAGAAATGAAGCAAACCCTTGAAGGGACTGAAACCTAGCTTGAAGTAATTTCAGTTTCTAAAATTGCATTAAAGTGACCCCAGACTGTTAAAGCTCTTAACCACTTGCCAAAAGAGATATCAAATCTCTCTTTGGGAAGATAATATAGGCCTAAATTTAATTCTAAAAATTTTTATATATAATATCTGGCACTCAAGAAAATAACTAATTAAAGGGCACATAAGTTTATAAGAAAATATGATCAAAATTTAAGAGAAACAATAAATAATGGAATAGATCCACAATGGATCCAGAAAATGGAGATACCAGATACAGATTTTAAAGTATCTGTGCTATGTTCAAGAGAATTTTAACAGAGAATGAAATGGAAACTCTAGAACTAAACACATTTTTTAAAAATCCCTGAAAATAAGAATTCAATAAGGAGTATTAAACATACTCTGGACATCATATTAAATCCAGCAGAAGAGAGAATTAATGAATCAGAAGATAGTTTGAAGAAAATATTTTTTTTTTCTCAGTACGCGGGCCTCTCACTGTTGTGGCCTCTCCCGTTGCGGAGCACAGGCTCCGGACGCACAGGCTCAGCAGCCATGGCTCACGGGCCCAGCCGCTCCACGGCATGTGGGATCCTCCCGGACCAGGGCACGAACCCGTGTCCCCTGCATCGGCAGGCAGACTCTCAACCACTGCGCCACCAGGGAAGCCCGAAAATATTTTTTTAAAGATAGAAATAGATAAAATATTTGGGGATGCTGAGGGGATAGTCTGAGAAATATTTAACACATGGATAATTAGAGTTCCTGGAGGACAGGAGAAATAAAATAAAGCAGAAGTATATTTGAAGTGATAATGGACTTTCAATTTTTCAAAAATGATTAAATACATCAAGCCACAGATTCAAGGTACTTTATGAAACCCAGGTAGGGTAAATGAGAGCAAAATCACACATAGGCACATCATAGTAAAACTGGTGAACTACAAAGACAGAGGAATACTTAAAAGCAGCCAGAAAAAAGCTTTTTGTAACCCCCAAAGGAATAAAAATAGGATTAACTCTCTAAACTCGTGGTATGTAGCTAAAGCCATGTTGAGAGAAATTTTTGGTTATAGATACATATACTAGAAAAGAAGAAAGATTAAAGTTAATGAGTTAAATAGAAGCATGGAAGCTAGAGGACAGTGAAGTAAGTGCTGAAAGAAAATGACTGCTAATGTAGAATCCTATTTCCAGTGAAAATTTTCTTTATGAATGAAAGTGAAGTAAAAGCATTTTCCATACAACCCCAAACTGAGAATATTCATCATTAGCAGCTTCACGCTAAAAGAAATACTAAAGCATGTCCTTCAGTAGGAAAGGGGGAATGATTCCAGACAGATGATTGGAAATGCAAGAAAAAGTAAAGAGCACCAGAAGGAGTAAATATGTAGGTAAACCTAAAGAAATGGTTACTGTTAAAATAATAATAGTAACAATATTATTATCTTTGGATTTTAAAATATGTAGAGTTAAAATGTGGTAACAGTGTCATAAAAATCTGGAGCGGTAGATATGAGGTCCTGTATTGTCTTGGAAGAAGTAAAAGTACTAAATTATGTTAGACTCTGTTAAATCAAGAATCTATGTTTTAATCTCAGGATAACCCCTATCCCAATAAAAAAAGAACAGTAAAGAGGGTATAACTCAAACAGTCAATTATTCAAAGAAAGTAAGAAAAATCAACACCAAATAGTGACACTTTTAGCTTGATTCTCTGTGCTGAGAGAAAATTTACTAAAAGTTAATATGTGCTACACCAGAAAGCATGTCTCAACACATTTAAAGGGATTAGAATAAAATAGAGTATGCTCACTTACCATAGTGGAATTAAGATAAAAGTCAATAAGGTAAGTAGAAAATCCCCTAAAATGTTTGGTAAACAAACAGTATGCCTCTAAGTAATCTGTGAGTCAAAGAAGAAATTGCAATGGAAATTAGGAAACATTTTTACATGTTAAAAAAAATACTACCTGTCAAGCTCATGGCATGTAGCCATACTGAAAGACAAATTTTTAGTTTTAAATACATATATTAGAAGAGAAGAAAGGTTAAATGAGTTAAGCATCTATCTCAAGAAGTTAGAAAAAAATAGCAAATGAATTCTGAAGAGAGTACAGGGAGGATAGAAATCTTAAAGAGAAGAAAAGAAATCAGTGGTAGATTTAAAAAAAAATGATAAAGATCAACAAAACCAAGAAATGGTACTTTGGGAAGAATAATAAAATTGACAAACCCATTATGAGACTGATCAAGGAATAAAAATGCAAAGAGAGCGAGAAAGCAGAGATACTTAACACTAGAAATGAAAAGGTGATGTTTCCACAGATCCTGTGTATCCAGCTTCATGCCAATAAATTTGAAAATTTACATGAAATTAACAAAGTCCTAGAAAAGCATAATATTAAAACTGACATAAGAAAAAATAGAAAATTTGAACATTCTTGAATAAAGGTATTTGCCAGTGAATTTTTTAAAATACTTAGGAAAAAAGTGCTAATTCTATAATTTTTTCTGGAGAATAAAACAGGAGGAAACACTTCCCAGCTTACTTTATGAGGGAAGTATAATTTTCATAATAAAATTTTAAAAGGATTTACAAAACGAAAACTATAGGCCAAACTGACTCAATTGTGAAAGTCCTAAACGTTCAATTAGGAAATTGAATCAAGCAATATATAAAAAGTGTAAAATATTGACCTAGTTTGATACAGGATATATACAGCATATTCCAAAACAAACAAATCAAACAAAACAAACTACAGCAAGCATCATATTCAATGGTATAATGTTTCTCTCTGAGATAGGAAGGATACTAGTTGTCATCACTTAAGTCAACATTTTGCTATAGGTCCTAGCCAGTGCAGTAAATCAGGAAAAGAAATAAAAATATTATAACTGGGGCTTCCCTGGTGGCGCAGTCGTTGAGAGTCCGCCTGCCGATGCAGGGGACACGGGTTCGTGCCCCGGTCTGGGAAGATCCCACATGCCGCAGAGTGGCTGGGCCCGTGAGCCATGGCCGCTGAGCCTGCGCGTCCGGAGCCTGTGCTCCGCAACGGGAGAGGCCACAACAGTGAGAGGCCTGCGTACCGCCAAAAAAAAAAAAAAAAAAAAAAAAAAATTGGAAAGGAAAGAAAACATCATTATTCATACACAATATAATTTTGTACTTAGAATATCCAAAAGAATCACTGATAAATTATTAGAATTAATAAATGATTTTAGAAGATTTGCTGCATGAAAACATCGCTTATATTTTTATGTATCAGCAATGAGTTAGAAAATAAAAGAAAATAACAATTGCAGTAGCTTTAAAAAGAACACAACAGGGACGTCCCTGGTGGTGTAGTGGTTAAGAATCTGCCTGCCAATACAGGAGACACAGGTTCGAGCCCTGGTCCGGGAAGATCCCACATGCCTCAGAGCAACTAAGCCCATGTGCCACAACTACTGAGCCTGTGCTCTAGAGCCCGTGAGCCACAACTACTGAGCCCACGTGCCACAATTACTGAAGCCTGCATGCCTAGAGCCTGTGTTCCCCAAGACAAGCCACTGCAATGAGAAGCCTGTGCACCACAACGAAGAGCGGCCCCTGCTCGCCACAGCTAGAGAAAGCCCGTGCGCAGCAATGAAGACCCAACGTAGTCAAAAAAAAAAAACAAAAAAACACAACAAATACCTATGAATAAATATGACAAAAGTTGTACAAGACCACTATGCAAAAAAACAGTAAAAAATAAAGAGAAAAAAAAAATTTAAGGCCTAAAGTAGTAGAAAAATATGCCATATTCATGGCTTGAGTCAATATTTTAAAGGTGTCCATTCTCCTCAATATGAGCCACTGAATTCAGTGCAATCCCAGTGCAATTCAGTGCAATTTTTATGTGGAAATCAACAAGTAGATTCTAAAATTAATGCAAAGAGCCAAGAGTCAAGAATAATCAATTATCTTGAAGAAGAAAAAGATTAGAGAACTTGCTCTCTCTGATATAAAGCTTATTAGGAAGTTATAGTAATTTCAGTGTGGTGCTGGCACAAGGATGGATAAATAGCCAAAGATAATAGATTAGTGCCCAGAAACAAACACACACATATATGTCTACTTGATTTCTGTTAAAGAAGGAACTACAGAACAGAAGGAAAAGGAAGATCCTTTTGATAAATGGTTCTGGGTCAACCAGATATCACCATAGGCAAAAGTGATACCTGATATCACATGCAAATATGAATTCCAGGTGGATGTTAGATCTTTTTGGAAATAATATAGAACATTTTCATGACCTTGAGGATAGTGATAGATTTCTTAAGCAGTGCACATAAAACATTAGTCATAAAAGATTGATACACCAGAGTGGGTACCTTAAAGTTAAGAACTTGCATTCATCAAAGGAGTGAGAAGGCAGGCCACAAAGTGGAAGAACATATTCATAACACTTATAATCAACAAAAAGCTTATATTCAGAATGTATAAAGAATTCTTAGATATAAGATATAAAATTCTTAGATATGGATGAGAATAAGAGATGTTAAAAAAACAATTATATAAACAAAGAATTAGTAAAAATTAGCACATTAAATAAGGAGAAAGAATCAAACATTCAATAGAAATGACCATGTTTCTGAAATATTAATATTTCAGTTTCTGGAATATTAATAAAGTCAAATTTTGGCTAGATTGATAAAGTAACTACATATAATATTATTAATGAAATTGATATAACTGGATTCTGTACAGAACAAAAAGAGAATACAATGAATAATTTTGTGCCAGTATATTGAAAACTTAGACAAAATGAATTTCATATAAATGACTTACCAAAACTAATTCAAGAAGAAATAGAAAGCCTCAACATTCTTAGGATCATTATCTTCACAAAAAAGAAAACAGGGACAGATGCTTTTAAAGGAAACTCCTACCAAGCATTTAGGGAGCAGATGATTACAATCTTACTAAATGTTTTTTTGCCAATAGAAAAAGAGGAGATATTCCAAACTCATGTTATTAGAATAGTGTGGCCTGGTAACAAAATTATTAACAGGTATTATGGTAGTTAAAAAAAAAAAGTGTATGCACACTCTTTGATACTCAAGATTGGGTTTGATAAACCCCATCAAGAGGTGGGGTTTATTTCCCCTCTATGATATTCACTGCTTGAGACTGTCTTAACAATAAGTGATGGCAGATGGCAGAAATGGTGCTATGCCAGTTGTGGCCCTAGCTTTTAAGAGGACTGGCGGGTACTGCCTTGGTCTCTTGGAGCCCTGAGCCATTATGTAAGAAGTGTGACCACCCTGTTACATAGACCGTGTGGAGAGGCCCTGAGATTATATATAGGAACCCAGCTGAGCTTAGCATTCCAACCTTCCCTGTTAAGGCACCAGACATTTGATTGAATTTGTCATGAACTTCAGCGCAGTCCAGTCACTAGCTGAATATCACTGAGTGATCTCAATAAGTGGCCACAAGGAGTTGAAAAATTTCTCAGTGAAACCCTGCCCAAATTTTCAACCCATAAAATCAGGAGACATAATATAAGTGGTGCTATTGTTTTAAGCGTCTATATTTGGGAGAACCTTGTTTTGCAGCAGTAAATAACTGGAAAAGATTGTATGAGGGATCACATTTGCAGTTCCGTATCAGGCATGAACATAGATGCAAAAATCCTAAAGAAACTATTTGCAAATCAAATCCAGTGAAGTATAAAAAAAAAACACACCATGACCAAATTGGGTTTTTTCCAAGCATGCAAGAGAGTTTACTATTAGAAATATCATTAATGTAATTCACTGCATTAATAAATTAAAGAAGAAAAACATAATTTTATTTCAATTAATGCAAATGAAGCATTGACATGTCAAAATACATTCGTGATAAACACTCAGAAAAATAGGATTAGAGGGGTATTTTTTAATTTTGATAAAGAGTCTATCAGAATTGAACAGCAAACATTCTTACTGGTAAAATATATTAGCATTTCATTGAAAATCAGGAGGTTGTCTGTTATCAACATTTCCATTTAACATTGTACTGGAAATCCTAGATAACATGGTCATACATGAAAAAGAAGTAAAAAGCATTAAAATACCATTTATAACAGCAACAAAAATAGGTACAGACTAAGTAGCCTAACAGAAGGTAGGCGAACCTATATGGAAACAATTTAAAACAATTTAAAACTTTGTTGAATGATATTAAAGTAGACCTATATAAAGTAGACCTATATAATATTTTGTGGATAGGAAGATTAATATCATAAAGATTTGTGTTTTCCCCAAATTAATCTTTAGAATTAATGAAATGCCAATGAAAATTTCAACAGTTTTGCTTTAGTGAAGCTTTACAAGCTGATACTAAAATTTTGTATGAAAGAGCAAAAACTCAAAAGACAAGACATTCTTAAGAAAAATAAGGTGGGAGGATATGTTATGTTACAATGCTATAGTGGTTATTATATTTAATATTTGTTAAAGAATAGGCATACTGATCAATGGAACTGAATAGAGAGCCTCCAAATAATATATAAGAATATAATCTTTAATATTGTATGTATAATATCTATAGTAATCAAGAAGTACCAAATGTAAAAGAGATATTTCAGCTGCAGCTCTAAACTATAAAAGTTTTTTTAAAAAAAGCACTCAGGGACTTCTCTGGTGGTGCAGTGGCTGAGAGTCCGCCTGCCGATGCAGGGGACGCGGGTTCGTGCCCGGGTCCGGGAAGATCCCACATGCCGCGGAGCGGCTGGGCCCGTGAGCCATGGCCGCTGAGCCTGCGCGTCCGGAGCCTGTGCTCCGCAACGGGAGAGGCCACAAGAGTGAGAGGCCCGCGTACCGCCAAAAAAAAAAAAAAAAAAAGCACTCAGAAAGGATGGTATATCCTAAGAAATCTGATGTTCAAGCGCAGGAAATTCATGACAATTAGAATTGTATCTGCACCTAAGCAGAACACACTACTATGTCATGGCTTCAACGAACATTCTGTTCCCTCTATTGCCTGACTAGTTCCTTATCATTAAAAAAAATCCATATCAGATATTGAGATGTTCCCTGCTTAATTAAGTTTCTCTGGGTTAGCTTCAAGAACAGTTCATTGGTCTCTTTGTTGTACTGTCTTTGTGAAGAATATAAATTACTAATGTATTTTTGGACTTGAATCACAGTAACGCAATTTATTTATATGTTTGCTGTATTAGATTGAGTTTCTTGAAGATAGACAGCCCTTTTTATAGACCACAATTTTGGCCAGTCTGTACGCTGGGTATTGAAGATACAGGAATAAATATGTATTGAGAATGTGCTTGGAGTCATGAAAAGGATTGAGAGAAAAAGGAAAGAAAAGAGGAAACAATGGAAAGGTAGTAACATATTTTGAATTATTTAGCACTGTGCTTATCACATTAACATATATGGGCAGAGTCATGGAATTACAGAGCTGGTATGGACTTTGAGACCATTTATCAAATCCTCTTATTTTACAAAAACAACTAAGCCCCAAAGAGGTTTTGTGGCTTGTTCAAGGTTACCTGGCTGTCTGGTCATGGAAAGTGCTGAAGTCCAGACATCCTGACTCCTAGGCCAGTGTTATTTCCCCTATATCATATTGCATCTAGTTCTGGCCTTTCTATAATAAAAGAACAGAATTTAGTATCTCAAAACTCATTTATATCATCTGACCATGACACATGTCCATTATGTCCTAATGCTTCCAAAATAACAGTTTTAAGCTTGCTTTAGAGGTTGTTTTATTTCTTCCTGTGAAAAATCAGGTACACATGCCTTTGAATTATGTGACTTAATACTAAATTATGTCCCATGGTTTAGTCTTTATACTATTTGTAAAACCCAAATATCATCAAGTTATTCTAATTTATGTTACAAAAATATCTGTGAACCCTGGGCTGGACAAGTAACATTATTCTTATTAAAAACTTCAAGTGTATGTAAATTTATAGAATTAAGCATTTTTAATGCTTAGATTATGTGATTGTCTATAATTACATCAGGTCAAAACCTCTCCTTAAAATTTTGTTTCAACCTGGGTTATATCCAATCAATTGAGACACTGTTATTTAATATTTGCTTTTACAGTTTTGTATAAAGTTTAATAATCTACTTAATTTGATTTAATTTTCTAAAGGCTGAAGTGTTTTTGAATAAGCTTTGCCTTCAGTTCCTATTAGGATTCTTTCACTCTCATAAAAAAGTTAGTTTCATTTATATTGCAAGAACTACACGCAAATAAAATATTTCTCCTGGCTTATAATGATGTCTCAATTTGAACCTGTACCATTCATTAATTAAGCCACCTAGTTAACAAAAAAAAAATTGACTGAATAGCATACATAATTCCAAAGTTTTAGATTTTAGGCCATTAGGTACTTTTAAATAACCACTGATCATTTGTCAGAGAGCTGAACTCAAAAGAATTTTCCCTGTTCTCCAGAGATGAAAGGTGAAGAAAGGGGAGTCTGAGAATAGAGACAAAAAATACTCAAAACACCATCTAACTTCTGTTTTCTGGGTCACTAGAGATACTCTGAATAACATGTCTCCAGACTGTTGGAGAATATATTGGAAATTTTCTCCTGTCTTCCCTGACCTTTCCAAAAGCAGGTTATTTGATTAATCAATTTGAAAGTCTAAAATTCTCAGCTTTTCCTAAAACCAGATTTCTGAAAACCTAACTATATCAATAGTAGATTGCTATGAGAGGTATGTTTATTAAGATCCTCAGAAATGATGTTGTTTGAATATCATGTATGTGATTTGACTCCATTCCAGGTCCACTGTTCCTCTGTGTGTGTGCATCTTAATCTGTCTTATTCTACTTTCTCATTTATAGATGGAGAAAATAACTTTCCTGTAGCTGAGAGCTGGGGGAACTGTTTTGAAGCAGGAATGAGTGCTGTTGTGTCACTCTGCCCTGGCACCAGCTCCTTTGGGGAAAGTACCTCTGCAGTTTTGCTGGGGCAGCCAATCACACCATTATAGTCTCAGTACCTGGTCACAGGGGTAGACAACCAGCCTAACTGGGCCAGCCCTTGATGTTGCAGGGACCTGGCTAAGGAGGCTGCAAGGGGTCTAGACCAAGTTAACCAGGGTCCTGTAGGATGTTCTAAACAGAAGTTGGGAGAGAAAAGCTATCTCTACTCTGTGTTCAGAAGCTGTGAAAATGTGGTCATGTCACCTGCTGTGTGAAAAATCTGAGAGAAAAACAGCATCATGCAGTGATGAATATAATAGGGCAGACAAAGAAAGCAGGGACAGGGCTGACAACATTCGAGTCCCTGGCCTGGTCCTGGCCCTGTTCCCAAGGGGGCCATGTTCCTGCCATTCTTCCTTTGATTCTGGGGCATAATCCAGTATCTTCAAGAAATATTCTTTTCATGCAAACATATTTGAGCTGTGTTTTCCTGATAATACAATTAGCTATCTAACTATTCTTCCTCTTTTTTTTTAATGACAAAAATAAGGAAAGAAGACTGCCAAAAGGAGGTACTTTTTTTTTAAATTGGAGTATAGTTACTTTACAAAGTTGTGTTAGTTTCTGCTGTACAGCAAAGTGAATCAGATGTATACATACATCCCTTCCTTTTTGGATTTCCTTCCTATTTCGGTCACCATAGAGCATTGAGTAGAGTTCCCTGTGCTATACAGTAGGTTCTCATTAGTTATCTATTTTATACATAGTAGTGTATATATGTCAGTCCCAATACCCCAATTCATCCCACCTCCTCTTTCTGCCCTTGACGTCCATATGTAAAGGAGGCACTTTTTAAGAGACAAGTAATGCATTTATATCTGACATGGATGGTGGTTGAACAGCAACATTACTGGGAAGTTTCATCCTTGCTAGATTAATTTATGGAGTGTCAGCAGGCTTTCAAATCAGAGAAAATATCTTTCTATGGCCTCTCCTTAGGGTCTTCACCTCCCATGAGGGCCTCTTGGAAGTCAGGTCAGGTACTGAGGGATGAAGGGTCTGAGTAGCCTGCTCTCTCTTGCCTGCAGTACTTCTGGTCTAGACCACTGTCCTGAAGCCACCCAGGAGTGTCTCATTACCCTCTTGGCCAAATTAGAATTGTACCAAAATGTGCTTTCACAGAAATCCACAGCACTGATGTATTCCTCAAAGCTTTATTCTTTCTAGCACATTTATGAACAAAATTTTAAACAGAAAATTTGACAAGGTTTCTGCACAGAAATTTAAAGCAATTGCATGACAGTGGTGGCTCCTGTAGCCCCACCATATTTTAGTGAGGAGGCAGGTAATATCCTGTTTATTAGAGAGAGGGACAAAAAGGGCAGAGGAATAGATATGTGCCCCTAGTCATTTGAGTGGTACAAATGTAAGAGCAAGAATGGTGTATTGAGAAATTACATGGCATTGAGAGGCATAGCTTTTTCTTGAATTCACGTGAATGTTCTGAAGTCTTTTCTGTGATAAAAGTAAAATGCTTTAAGAAATTCTTCTGAAAGCTGTTACACTTCTGTAATAATAATCAGCTTCTGGCAATGGGGCTGACATATTTCGGCTCAAAGTGTACACACACACACACACACACACACACACACACACACACGTTATTTTAAAGGCAACAATCTAGCAGTTACCCATGATGTGATCCAACTTCTTGTGTCATGTTCCTGACTGTATCGGGTAGCAATGCTTCGAAGGAAATGTTTCATTTTATTTGATGATATCAACATGAAGTTTCATACAATAAAAGTGAGGGCAAGGAACAAAGGCAGCACATCATTGTTTGACAACATTTATAGCAATGGCCAGGTGTGGAGATATTCTCTTGTACCTTTTAGGTGAAATCTGGCTCTGTGTTGTTTGTTTAGATTAGAGTTTAATTCAGTAGTTGAAGAACATTGCCTGAGTATTTTTGTTTTTAGTCATCATTGTAATAGGCCAGTGATTAATTGAATTTATATATAGTAGTATGTTTTCTTTTGCAGGGCTCAGTTCCATTTTAACAAGCTGTCTTCCATGTAATAACATATGCTTTTACCAATGGAGCATAGTATTTTAATAAAATATTAATACATTGTGTTTACTCATATATTTCATTGGAAACAATGGATCATATTTCTTAATTACAAGACAGAATGAGTTCCAACGATTGAACTAAAAGATTGAGTCAAATTTAAGGAGTGAAACAGTTATTCTTGATGAAGTGCAGGTAGTGATGTAATTTCCATGCACGTTGATGTAAACATCATTACTGAGTTATATTTTCATGTTTATATAATTTTGTGATTCATGTGCATGCCCTGTAAGCAACTTTCCTAAGAGAGTAGTTGTCTCAGACCCAGACCATGGGTGGATTAAATGTAAGTTTTTCATCATGGTATTGTGTAAACAAGTGCCACCGAAAGTGTGGTCTGTGGACCTGCATCCTCTTCATAACCTGGGAGCTTGTTAGAAACTCAGAACCTCACTAAACAGAATCTCTGTGTTGGCAAGGAGCTCCTGAATCTATGCTTTAACAAGCTCTCTTGGTGATTCAGTGTACACTAAAGGTGGAAAACCACTGATGTAGACATTATAGCATTTCAGTTCCTCAGGTATCAATGTTGATTCAGACTTTCTATTCAAGAGCCATTATAAGAGCTGAGGTTTCCCCTTTCTACCATGGACACTTACCCAAATAAATAATCAGATTACTTTAGGGAACAAGTGACTCAATTACTGTCTCTGTGTTCAGAGTACTTTCTCATGGGGACCTAGTCATTCCTTTAGTCGATGGGTCATGAGTCAAAGAACTGGCTAAATTCTAGAAACTGGCAAGGATTTGGGACACTGCATTGGTGCAACTGACATCAGCTTAATTCTCATCCCTATTTATTTGTTTGTTTATTTATTTTGGAAATTTATAAAGTTGTGTAACCATTACTATGATCCAGTTTTAGAACATTTCCATCACCCCTCAATATTCCTTTGAATCCATTTAAAGTCAATCATTTGAGTCAATCCTCACTCCCACTTCTAGTCCCAGACAACCTCTGATCTGCTCTTTAGCTCTATAAATTTGTGTTTTTTGGATATTTTATGTAAGTGGAATCATACAATATGTATTCTTTTGTGCCTGTCTTCTTTCAGTTTGCATAATGTTTTTGAGGTTTGTCCAGCTTGTAGAATATATAAATATTTGTTCCTTTTTATTGCTGAGTAGTATCCCATTGTATGGATACCACATTTTGTTTTTCCATCACCAAATGACGAATATTATGGATAACAGTACTATGAACGTTCATGAGCAAATCTTTGTGTGGACATGTTTTCATTTCTTTTTTTTTTCAGGTTGATTAGTTTTTAGATTTTTTATTGAGGTATAGTTGATGTACAGTATTATATGTTTCAGGTGTACAACATAGTGATTCACAATTTTTAACGGTTATACTCCATTTATAGTTATTATAAAATATTGGCTATATTCCCTCTGCTGTACAATATAGCCATGTAGCTTATTTATTTTAGACATAGTAGTTTGTACCTCTTAATCTCCTGCCACTATCTTGCCCCTCCCCTCTTCCCTCTTCCCACTGGTAACCACTCGTTTGTTCTCTATATCTGTGAGTCTGTTTCTTTTTTTGTTTAGATTCCACATATAAGTGATATCATACAGTGTTTGTCTTTTTCTGTCTGACTTATTCACTTAGCATAATATCCTCCAAGTCCATTAATGTTGTTGCAAATGGAAAAATTTCATTATTTTCTATGACTGAGTAGTATTCCATTGTATATATATACCACATCTTCTTTACCCATTCATCTATTGTTGGAGGCATATTTTCATTTCTTGTGGGTATATACTGAGGACTGGAATTGCTTGTTCATATGATAAGATGATATTTAAATTTTTAATTACATAACCCAACTTATTTCCAAAGTGGCTATACTATTTTACATTCCCACCAGCAGTGTATGAGGGTTTGAATTTTCCTACATCCTCACCGGTACTTGGTATTGCCTGTATTTTTGATTATATCTCTTCTAGTGAATGTGTAGTGGTATCTTACTATGTTTTTAATTTGTACTTCACTAATAACTAAGGATCTTGAGCTTTTTTTATTTGATTATACCCATTTATATGTTTTCTTTGATGAAATGTCTCTTCAAGCTTATTTTTATATTTGGTTGTATATATTCTTATTGAATTGTAAGAATTTTTAATATATTCTCGGTACAATCCTTTATCAGATATATTATTTGCAGATATTTTCTCTTGGTCTGTGGGACAACCCATTTTCTTAATGGTGTGTTTTAAGCACAAAAGGTTTTACTGAATATTTTTTACTGAATATCAATTAATCAGTTTTCTTTTCAGTTGTAATTTGTGATTGTTGTAACATATTTAAGAACTTTTTGCCTAATGTGTCACAGAAAATTTTTTCCTAGAAGATTTATGGTCTTAGCTCTTTATGTCTGTGATCCATTATGGAGTTATTTATATGTGAGCTAGCTAATTGACTCAATTAATGGTATTAGTAAAAGGTTCATATTTGTAAATATATTCAATTGTCCCAGCACCATTTGTTGAAGAGAATATCTTTATCCCATTGAATTGTCCTGGCACTTTGTCAAAAAAAAACGATTGAATATAAAAGTAAGGGTTCTTTTTGGATTCTCAGTTCTGTTGCGTTTATCTGTATGCCTCCGTTTATGCTAATACCACACTGTCTTGATTACTGTAACTTTATAGTATAGTAAGTTTTGAAATTAGGTAGGTGTAAGACCTCCAATTTTGTTCTTTTTCAAAGTTATTTTAGCTATTCATGTTGCCGTAGAACTTCATATCATTCTGGAAGAAAGGTTAAATCTGTGATACAACCATATTACGACTGGTTATGCAATATTTTGTAGATATATCAACTTGAATGAATATGTAAGGGCTCCTGTCAGCAGCAGGGAATCTAACAAATGATATATGACAGTAACTTCTGATTTTTAACTTACGCTATATTTTTGCAGAGCCTGAGAAAATTTTGAGAACTCAGAGTCCTGCATATGATTGACAGTTTTAATAAATACTTTTCTTAAATCTTTATGTGTATCTCTATTGACTAGGATTTCTCTGTGAATACAACTGTAGGTATATGTGCAATAGCTCAGCTGTATTAATCAAGTCTTCTTGTTGAACGAATTGTCTTTGACACCTGTGTTTAGCCCAGTATTGCTTGTCATTGTAATTGATTATCTGAATTCATCAATAAATATTAAATCACTTCTTCAGTTGTACAATTTGACAGTGAAGAAGTTTTTATAGACTACTTTTATTCACATTTTTCCAGATTTAGTCAAAGATTTTCTGACTATACATTGTTAGTGGATTCATCAGTCTGCAGAAAATTGTATTGACTTTGTCATTCTCTGAATAATAATTGATGCTTTACTTTCTGTTCATAACTGTAATTCTAAAATGAACCCTGTTATTTGACAGAGGCACCTTATCAATCACATTTCTTGTTTTGTCCCCAATCATTGCTTTGACATTTTTGCTATGAGGATTCTATGTTTTTCACCAGTTGCCTCACAACACCATAAAGCTTTTGTACTCTTATCCTTATTATACAGCATGTTAGTTTCTAGGGTGCTTGAATGTCCTTCTGTTTTGCTTCAGTAATTTTGGTAAGTTTCTCATAGTGTTCTTTGTATGTGTCAAAATGACACTAGTGTTTCCAAACACAACATGTAATAAAATAGGTTAGCTCTCAGCTGGCAGTCAAATTCCACATTTCAAACAGTATTTGTCATATTTGTGCAATATTTTGTTTTTTGTTGAAGCTGGTATGTCTTTTAACACTAACAAGTGATTCAGTCGTTATTGTGACTTTATTGTTTTCACCATTAGTGTTCATATTTGTTATAAATTTCTTTTATTAGGCCTAAAAATCTCTTTAAACCTATGATAGTTTCAATTAAAACACGAAGAACTCAACCCAGATTATAATTCACAATGGTATATACTCATATAGTAAACTGTGATTGACTTCCTGATGTGATAGATTGATACATTAGTAAGAAATACATGATGATGGGAATGGAAATTTGATATACAAGAATCTGTACCAGCTATCTGTTCATTCATACTACCCTTACATCCAAAGCAGAAGTTTTAATTATTGAAGGTTTGACCCATTCATGGATCTGCTTGAGTAAACAAACTCTATGCAAAGTAGACTACCTATTTTGGCTTTGCTGTAAGTAATAACATCCATAAGAGTAAGGGTTTGTTCTGCTAGTTAATTTCTTTCCTGATGTTAAAAATATACAACTAGTAAAATATTCAAGTGTTAACAATATTATCTTGTGGGTCAGTGGTGGTATATGTGGCATGCTTTGGGAAACATTGCCTTATCCTGTAACATCAGGATCTCAAGTCACGTAAACAAACCCACTAACTAAGTCATCTGACCATCTACACTGTGCTATTCAAAGATATAAACTCATATGAAGAATATCTGTCAGTATTTTTGATTCCTGCTTCTGAATCTAACTTTTTAATGAACAGTTGAGATTGTTAATAGATGAAAGAGGCAAAGAAAAATTTGGATAATAAAAACATCTTCCACTCTCTTCTCTACATCATTCTAATTGAGAAGCAACCAGAGTGTTAAAAAATCTGGATTCCAATCCAGATTTTTAACTGAGAACTCTTAGGTAGTTTAAACCATGCTACATATGGTTTCTTCCGTGTATATTAAAAATAATTATATCTATCTTGGAGAATTCTTGTGAGGTTTAAATAAGATTTCAAATGTCGTGTGACTGGCACAGGGCTTAATGCATAGTAGATGTTCAAAGTATTAAAAATACTTTTAATCAATTTATTCATCTGGGCTACGAATAACCTTTATACTCTTTATGCTACTGTAGAAACTAAATTACATTGTAAAAATTCTTTGAGCTGTCTATCAAGAGTTAACAAGACTTTCTTTGAAAATTCCAAAGGCACCAACAAATCTAAGAAGTAAGACAAATAATGGAAAAATTAAAAATTTCTAAAATATAGTACAGCCTAATAATGTACTCTAAATGTTGAATGTTTTGGGTTTTCAGATGAAAGGCACTGCGGAAATAAGGTATCATTACTGTGAATATTACTATGCCGTGCCAAACAAATTTTTTAAAATTATAGAATCAAGACATGTAGTTCAGCCTTCCTATCACATTATCCCTAAGAATATGTACAAAAATCTCTAAATGTATTGGTAAACTTGAATCACACTATACAAAATTATGATCCCAATTATGAAAATACAGTATTGTATTCCCTAATTGGTGAACCTAGAATTAAATAATTTTAAGAGGAAATGATGAAAGTTGTTTGGACAAATTAATATTTAAACAAAAGACAACATAGAATGCACAAAGCTAAAATGATATTTCATTTAAAATATTGTTATTCTTATTATTTTTGTCTCTAAGAAAAAAGAGTCAGAATTTATTTGTGTAGGAATTCAGGAATGATTTCTATAGCATATGGTTTTGTTTGGTGATTTTTCTTTTCCTGAGAGACAAGCTACCTGGAACCATAAGTTATTTTTCTAAATCCATTCCCCCTTGACCTGCTTATGTGCTTTTTCACTCATT
Organism: Delphinapterus leucas; assembly: GCF_059928025.1. Taxonomy (NCBI): domain Eukaryota; kingdom Metazoa; phylum Chordata; class Mammalia; order Artiodactyla; family Monodontidae; genus Delphinapterus; species Delphinapterus leucas. Next base: position 54,278,034 of record NC_143132.1, on the reverse strand, counting down.
ACAAATATTATAGGATAAGCCCAGAGCAAAGGACTTTGACCTTAAAATGTTAGGAATATAAGAAGCCAATGAAAAAGCTTAACACCATTTAAAGACCACTGTTTCCTATAGGTATTAATGAATAGTAGTAATACAAAAGAATGTGGTCCAAAAAAAAATAATAAAAGAATGTGGTCACTCTTCTGGAACAGTTAGTGAGCCAAATGAACCTTGTATTTGATTGCTTAAACTGTATTCTCCAAGGACTGAGAGGGAAGTCCAAATTTGGACCTAGTTGAGCAGAAAGCTCAGAGGAGTCTGATTAAAGTTAGGTTAAGAAGAGAGTCTTTGTCACAGGGAAGCAGACAGACTATATTATTAATAATTAAGTAAACATGGATGTCAGTTTGTGATAAGTTCTATGGTAAAAAATAAAATAGGGCTTCCCTGGTGGCTCAGTGGTTAAGAATCTGCCTGCCAATGCAGGGGACACAGGTTTGAGCCCTGGTCTGGGAAGATCCCACATGCTGCGGAGCAACTAAGCTCATGTGCCACAACTACTCAGCCTGCACTCTAGAGCCCGCAAGCCACAGCTACTGAGCCCACGTGCCACAACTACTGAGCCCATGTGCCACAACTACTGAAGCCTGTCTGCCTAGAGCCCGTGCTCCGCAACAAGAGAAGCCATCTCAATGAGAAGTCTGTGCACTGCAACTAAGAGTAGCCCCCGCTCGCTGCAACTAGAGAAAGCCCACATGCAGCAATGAAGACCCAACACAGCCAAAAATAAAAATAAATTAATTAATAAAATAAATAAATAAAGTAAAACAGGATAACAACCTAAGTGTCCATTGGTGGATGAATGGATAAAGATGTGAGATAGATATATATATATACACACACACATATATATAATATACAGATATATAAATATATATTATACAGTATATATAATAGTAGTATTCTATTTTATACACACACACACACACACACACACACACACACACACACACTACTCAGCTATAAAAAAAAAGGAAATCTTGACATTTGCAACAACATGGATGGACCTTGAGGGTATTATGCTAAATGAAATAAGTCAGAGAAAGACAAATACTATGTGATCTCACTGATATGTAGAACCTAAAAAACAAAACAAATGAAGCCCTAACACCCAATGTGATAGTATTTGACGTATAGTATTTTGGGAGGTAATTTGATTTAGATGAGGAAGTGAGGGTGGGGCCCTCATGATGGGATTAGTGCCCTTATAAGAAGATGCACTAGAGAACTTGTTCTCTAACTCTCTCCACCAAGTGAGGACACAGGGAGAAGGTGGCCATCTGCAAGCCATGAAGAGAGCCCTCACCAGAACCTGACCATGCTGTCACCCTGATCTTGGATTTCCCAGCCTCCAGAACTGTGAAAAATAAGTTTCTGTTGTTTAAACGACCCAGTCTGTGGTATTTGTTATGTCACTCCAAGAAAACTAAGACAGGTAAATGTATGAAATAGTTGCATAGGAGAGGGCAAAAGGAATGGATTAGAGAAATTAGAATTGCTAGTTAGCACTAAGGGCCCACTTGAGATTGGAATTGATACATTTCAGTGAGATCTGCCACCCTGAGAGTGTTTTTCACCACCTCCTTTCTCTGTGTAGCTGTAGAGTCACAGATAATTATCTTTTATTGCTCACATAGTAAGGGTTGATGAGAGTAAGACAACTAAGCAGCTCTTACATGTCCAGGCACAGTGGAAACACAGAGGTAGATAAACATAAGAAGCAGCGAACCATAGCCCCAAACTCAGTAGCAGAGCAGTGTCTGTGGTTGATTGAAAACCGCAAACAAACTAGATCAGCTGACTTTAAGCCAAGGAGTTTCAATGTGGGGATGCCCTGAATCCAGAAGAGCATGGATAATGGATCGCTTGCTCATTTTTTATCTCCTGTTTGGCATACTGTAGACTTAATCAGAAATATGTCTAGGATGGAGTCATTGTCAGGTACTGGGACTTTCTAACCATTAACATTAATCCAAGAGTGAATCTTCATATGTATAGTCAATCCTCATTATTCACAGATTTCATATTTGTGAATTTACCTGCTCACTAGAATTTATTTGTGACCCCAAAATTAATACCTGTGGTGTTTTCACAATCATTTGTACACATGCACAGAATGGTAAAAAATTTGAGTCCTCTGACATGCGCATTCCCAGCTGAGGTCAAACAAAGTGACACACTGCCTTCTCTTTTCAACTCTCATACTGTAAATTAATTAAATAGACCTTTCGTTGGTCTATTTAGTGCCATGTTTTTTGCATATTTGTGCTTTTTGTTGGTGATTTCACTATTTAATGTGGCCCACAAGTATGGTAGTGTTCCTAAATACAGAAGGCTGGTATGTGCCTTATAGGGAAAATACGTCTGTTGTATAAACTTTGTTTAGGTGTGAGTTATAACACTGTTGGCCAAGAATTCAATGCTAATGAATCAATAATGTTAAATAAGGTGGCTTTAAACAGAAACACACATAAAACGTCGTTAAGTATTGATCAGTTGGTGAAAATGTTATGACCAGAGTCTTACAGGAACTTAACACTGTATTTCTCCTAGGAGCAATGGTTCAATATTTGCTAATGCAGTGTGCTTTTGTGATTTTATAACACGTAACTACCAAGAACAATGAGAATGAGTTGTATCTGCTAGGTCATTCAGTTAATCATATTAAAATTTTCAGAAATACTGCGCTCTTGGTCTATCTCATTTTCCCCATGGGACTCACTCACCTTCTCCCTGTCCTTTATCCTTGTAGGTTTCCTATGTGCCCAGTCTTGTAGGTACCTTCCTACCTCAGTAGGTTTCTTCCTTCTCCCATAAACATTGAATATTTGCACTGCCATCTAGTACTGGAGTCCCCATAGGGGTTTTATGACTGTACTCTCTTCTTAATTACCTTTTTAAAAGAAGCCATGAGTGTTTTGTCTCTTCTGTGTTCTTGCCCTTGGGCTTTTCTTGGCTGTCCCTTCCCCTGTCCCTGCCCTGTGACTTGTAGAATCCACTTGCCTCCCTTAGTGGCTTTGGGATATGTCAACTTGTCTAGGATGAACAATAGTATCCAGAATTCCCTTTCTAGTATGTTTCTGGTTAGCATGGGCTATAGGAAGTATTCTCGTAGGAGAGTTGAAGGAGTACAACTTTGTAGCTTACACACGTTGTCCCAGTTACTCATTCAAACACTAATCTAGGTTCTGCTGTGAAGGGATTGTGCAGATGTGATTCAAGTCTTTAATCAGTTGACTTTCAATTAATCAAAATGAAGATTATCCTAGGTATACCTGACTTAATCAGTTGGAAGTCCTTCAGAAGAGGGCCTAGGTCTTCCCTGAGGGAGAGATCCGGAACAGCTACTAAGTCTGTAATTGTCCTCCCTTTCTCCTGGATCTTCCTTTCTGGTTTCTACCTATAGACAACAAGCTTCACACTGTGCCCATGAGCTCTAACTGCTTGGGATCTTCCTTTTCTGCCTGTCTGTTCTACTGACTTCAGACTTGCTTAGCCAGCCTCCATAATTGCATGAGTCAATTTCTTGTTTAAAAAAAAAAAAAAACTCTTAATATATATGTATATATCTGCTACTGGTTTTACTCCTCTGGTTGGACCCTGATTGATATACTTCCCATGTTGCAGATTGCCCCTTCCTATCATCTTCTCTTCCTCTGTAAATATTTCACCTTTTTCCTACAGTATAGGATAAATATTCAAACCCTGACTCTTTCATTTTCTAGATGTACAAGTTTAGGGAAGTTACTTGAACTTCCTGAGTCTTAATTCCTTCATCTATAAAATGAGAATGTTACTAGTACATACCTTATAGAATTGTTGTGAGGCTTAAATTGGTTAATGTGTATAAAGCACTTAAAACAATAGCTAGCATATTGAAACCATCAATAAATATAATTGCTAAAATTATTATTATCTAAAGAATTTTATTTTTTCCTTTCACATCCCCAGTACTGTGGAGAACATAGGGGAAGCTGAAGATAGTTCTTTTCCATTATAGGTTATTACAAGATATTGAACATAGTTTCCTGTGCTACATAGTAAATCCTTGTTGTTTATCTATTTTATATATAGTAGTGTGTATCTGTTAATCCCATACTCCTAATTTATTCCTCAGCCTTTCCTTTATGGTAAGCATACGTTTGTTTTTATGTCTGTGAGTCTGTTTCTGTTTTGTAAATAAACTAATTTGTATTACTTTTTAGATTCCACATGTAAGTGATATATAATATTTATCTTTCTCTGCATTACTTACTTAGTATGATAATCTCTAGGTCCATCCATGTTGCTGCAAATGTCAATAGTTCATTGTTTTTTTATGGCTGAGTAATATTCCATTGTAATATCCTATTCTTTATCCATTCATCTGTTGATGGACACTTAGGTTGCTTTCATGTGTTGTAAATAGTGCTGCTATGAACACTGGGGGGCATGTATCTTTTCGAATTAGAGTTTTCATTTTTTCTGGATATATGTTCAGGAATGGGATTGCTGGATCATATGGTAACTCTATTTTTAGTTTTTTAAGGAACTTCCGTACTGTTTTCCACAGCAGCTACACTAGTTTACATTCCCACCAACAGTGTAGGAGAGTTCTTTTTCTCCACCCCTCTCCAGCATTTATTATTTGTAGACGTTTTGATGATGGCTGTTCTAACCAGTGTGAGGAGATATACCTCATTGTAGTTTTGATTTGCATTGACAGTTCTTTCTCTTTAGAGTTTTGTAATGTGCTTGGGAAGAGAAGACAAATGTATGGAGATTTATTTCCTGAACCAAAAATAAAAGAAAAAGATGTAATAGATTGGATTACATTTATAGGGGCAGTGGATATAAGGTGAGATGTGTAGTCCTCTGGGAGAGGGAAGATACTCAATTTCTCTGGTTTTTTTCACCTCTCTTACTTAATTTCTCCCAAGTGGAGAAGTTATTAATCTGGATAGATAGATTTGAGGACTCTGATTAGGTCATGTTTATTGGTAAACTGTGGTCCGTGTGCATTACAAGGTCCCATGCATGTGTCCCACACATGTACTCTCCCTATTCTGCCCCTGCTTCAGAAGTAGTAAGTGGACTATTGGGGTGAGCCCTGCTCGCACAACTGGCATCAACTTCCTTTTTCCACAGGGTGACTTCTACACGACAAGATCTGTTCACCTGAGCTCTCTTTCTTTTTCTTTTGTGTACACTTTATAGATTTCACTTTTTCATTAAGTCTCAGTTCCATGTGGCTTTTAAGACAGTGGTTATATCATGAAATTTGGGTTTGGAGGTTAGGGCACAGGGAGGCAAGCCCAGAACTCTCTATGCTGGGATTTTAGGAACAGGTCCATCTAACGAGAAATGGGTGCTTTTTTTGTTTGGCTCTGTCTCTTGTTGTATACGTCCCTTAGGGCTTCACAGGGAGAAGAGGAATATTAAACAAATATTTCTGCCCTCAAAACCTTGAAAATATATACATAGGATAAAAGCCACCATGTAGTATGTCATCATCATTTGTAGTTTTTGGCTCCTTTTGGAAAAGTTCAAGTATGCTGAGCTATGTAGCTTTCTTGTACAAATTACAGGCCTAAATGGCCTCCTTCCCCACATTCATTCAAACCCAAATCTCCAGATTCATTACTCCAAAGAAATAAAAAGCCACACATGCCAGTCCTAAGGGAAATAAATCCAGAGAAAGGATGTGTTTGTTTTGAGGCCTAGGGGTGCAAAATGCAAGAATTCTGGGGGCAGGATAAGTCCTGAGCCCATGATGACATTAGAATGTGGAAAAGAAATTCCAAATTGCTCAACAAATAACATTTCTAGAGGAAAATAGCAGAGAAGGGATGATCCCTTTGGGTGATGTGATCAGAGAAAGTTTTTTGATGGAGATGAAATTTGAACTGGGTTTTAAAGAATGAAGAACTTTGATTGATGGAGAGAAGATGGAGAGAATTTTAGGCAAAGGTGATCTGTAAATTTAAATTCTACTACCATCATTATTATTTGTCTTAGTTTGTGTATCCTCTAAAACCAAAGCCTGAGGCAACCACTTATTTTGAAGTTGATTCCACGAAGCACAGTGAGGAAGTGGGCGAAAGTGAGATAGGGTAATGAGGAGAGCCAGTAAGGAGTATGTTAATGAGCCTGTTACCACTGTAGTCAAATGGAGCTCAGTCCATTGGGGATTCTCTGAGAAAATGTATGGAATGTGCTTCAGAACTGTTCCACCAGGGGCCAGGAAAACTAACTGTTCCACCGGGTCTCACACTCCCCATTGATTGAGGGTTGTATGTTTAATATTTTAGTTTGTACCTGCTTATAGTTCAGATAGCTCTTGAGGTACCAGAGAAAACCTTCAGAAAGAGGGCTTCAGAATGCAGAAAACTGTCCTAATTCCTTTTTCACCTCACTAAAGTTCCTTAGTTCAATTGGAAGAGCCAGAACTTAGAGTCATTTACTCAACTATAACATTTATCGAGCACTTACCCTGTGCCTGGTACTCATCCAGGTGCTGAGTGCTAGCACATCCTACATGTTCTACTCCAGAAACATCCCAAAGCAGTCCTCTTCTCTCCAAATCCATTTCTCTATCAGTAGTATGGAGCATGGTGGCCATTTAAAGTTGTTGCCAAATTGAGACAAAGTGCTGAATCTTTGTAGCCCTTCATTGTGCCACTACCACAGTCCATTCCCATGCCTTTCCCCCCCACATTTTTGTTCCTGATTTTCCAATTTTGCTTTTTCCATATACCTGTCCAGCCAGCTAAATAATTCACTGCTGCACATGAGTCTACGTATATTCCTAGTTTCGGCCACTCCTCTCTCCACATGAGTCTATGTACATTCCTAGTTTCAGCCGCTTCTCTCTCTGCACCCTAAGTAGATGATTGCCGTGGTTAATTTTATGTGTCAGCTTGACTGGGCTAAGGAGTGCCCAGATATCTGGTAAAACACAGTTTCTGAGTTTGTCTGTGAGGGTGTTTCTGGAAGAGATGAGCATTTGAATCTGTATACTGAGTAAAGAAGGTCACCCTCGCCAGTGTGGGAAGGCATCATCCAATCCACTGAGGGCCTGAATAAAGCAAAGAGGTGGAGGAAGTGCCAATTTGCTCTCTCGATTTTAGCTAAGACATTCATCTCCACTGACCCTTGGATGTTTGGTACTCCTGATTCATGGACTTTTGGACTTAGACTGGGACTTTCACTATCACACCACCTGCCCTCCCACACCTTGCAAATTCTCAGGCCTTAGGACTTGGACTGAATTATGCCATCAGTTTTTCTGGTTCTTCAGCTTGTAAATGGCAGATTGTGGGACTTCTCAGCTCCATAACCATGTGAGCCAATTCCTATAATAATAAGTCTCTTCTTATATGTATATCTTATTGGTTCTGTTTCTCTGGAGAACCCTGAGTAATACAGTGATGAAGTGCACTGTCCGAAGCTATGCCCAATGGGAAGATTTATTCTTGTTTCTATCTTTCAGGGTTCTGTGAGTGGAATTGAGTTGTGTCTACCAAATGGTATATTGAAGTCCTAACCCCTGGTACCTGTGAATGTGACCTTATTTTGAAATAGGGTCTTTGCAGATATAATCATTCAGATGAGCTCATACTGGACTAGGGTAGACCCCAATTCCAGTGACAAGTGTTCTTTCAAGGAGAGGGAGATTTGGAGGCAGACACACAGGGAGGAAAGCCATGTGAAGACACAGGCAGAGACTGGAGTTATGATGCCACAAGTTAAGGAATGCCTGGAATTGCCAGCAACCACCAGAAGCTAGAGGAGGCAAGGAAGGATTCTTTCCTATATCCTTAGGAGGGTGGATGGCCCTGAGCACACCTTGATTTTGGACTTCTAGCCTCTAGAACTGTGAGAGAATATATTTCTGTTGTTTTAAGCTACCCAGTTTGTGGTACTTTGTTATGGCAGCCCTAGCAAACTAATACACAGATCACTCCTGAGTGGCACTGTGGTGCGGTTACAGTCCATTTTCAGCTTGCATCCATCCATCAACCAAGCTCAGCTGTTTTTCTCCTATAGTGTTGATCATAAAAGACCCCCACTACCTACAATGTGACATAGGTATGAGCTGAGAAAGAGCTGCCCTTAACTATAGTGGTAAATTGTGTAGTTCTGGGCCACCTGTTGGTATATTTTTAGTGCCCTCTGGCCCTCCTTGTAACTGATCATAACTGATTCCACTTTCATCTTACAAGTGATTGTAGCTTGGCTGCCTGACCATATGACTTGATGGATCTGACAGAATTCAGCTTAGGGTATGGAGTATGCTGTCTCTATAACTCAGAGGCCTAGCAAGTTTTATGCTTCCTTTTTATTGCTGGGAGAATCAAGAGGCAGTAATCTGTCCTTTACTTTCAAATGGATGTTCATTTAGGTCTCAGACCACTTGCCCCTTAAAATCTTCACTGATGTGGACAGATCACTGTCATAAACATTTGTGGTGCTGTTGCAGGATTCTTCTTCATAGGGATCCAGCTCATCTTTCAATCAATGGTTTTTAGGCCTGAGAATTGGCTCAGGTTTAGAAACTAGGTAAAGGGTTATGAATTTTCATTGGGATGATTGACTCCATCCTTCTGTTTGTCCACTCCTGATTACTTTTGATTATATATATTTAGCAAAGTTTTTGTTGGTTTCCCACTTATACCTGTAAATAAAATATTTTATAAGCCATTTTCATAGAATCCTACAAGTCTGGTCCTTCTGACTGCCCTTCCAACATTGCTGATCGTTATGGCAATTTCCCACCTTGCTTTTGTCAGTAAGGTGCTACCATCTGGCCCCCACTATTTCATGATCCTATCATCTTCTTTGGCACTAAGGGCTTGGTTCTGTAATAACATCTGGTGTTAGTCACAGCCCAAAGAGAGCAGCCACAACTGAGCTTTTCAGTGATGCTGGTGCCCTTCTCACCAGCACATTTCTCGTTCTTTGGTAAATGGAATGCTCTTTAGGTCCTCCCATGGGACACAGTTGGCTCATGGATTGTTAGGTCTTGAAAAGTACAATATATTCACTTTTGCATCCTTTGTTTTCTGAGCTTTTCTTCTTCCTCCACTGTCTGCTCCAGCAGATCTAGTATGTATACTTTACGTAGTGTGTGCCGTAAGTTCCTTACAGTTGCCAAGAGCCATCTTAGCAGATATTAGTAAGACCTGCTCTGGTCTTTGCTAAGGTGTTAAATTCAGTATTATAAGAGAGTACTCTCCTGTTGATAAACCCCCTCTTATCCATCTTTATATTTTACGTCCCTTAATCCAGCAGCCTCACTTTTCTGTCCCATGTGTGCTCTCCTGGATCCTACGAGCTCATACTGTGTTGCCCTGTACTCTTTCAATGTGTATAGTCCCTTTCCCTCTCTTAGCAGGCCCAACAGTTTCTCAGGTGGGAGTTATGCTGAGATTGACCCTAACTAGGGTTTTGTGGCTAAGAGGTAGGTAGGGATAGATCCTGAGAGATAATGTGCTATCTTTTGAAAATAGATCTCATCTGCAAACAAGGGGGCAGGTTAGCCTTTAACATGAAGAGGTAAAAACATTTACTGGCCCATAGGTTTCATCTAGATTTTGGTGTCCAGGTTCTAAAGTGTATTGACCCAGATGTCCCTATCCCTAGTCCTAGGGTCCTACTTCTTTTTAATTAAAGCCTTCTATTTGGTGTAGCAGAGCTGCTGGTGTTGGAGTTCAACCATCTCTGAAGCTTCATTACCCTTACAACGTTATTAGACTGACCTTAGCTTTTTTCCACCTTTTAGCAGGTAATTCAGATCAAAGAGTCTACTTCCTTAGGACCATTTCTGGTACCCACCATTTTAGAGTGAGTTTCATGGAAGCATATCTGAGGTGAAGATTTGTGTGGGGCGTTCCCTCAGGAACAACACCTTTAAGGAAGTACAGGAAGCAGAACTCGATAGAGGTAGAAATTCCACTGTGATGAAATTATAACAGAAGTTTCAGATGATCCTTCGGGGAATCTCTGGACCTGAGACACATCTTTAGAGTTATCCACACATTGATGCAGGGGGAACAGGTTTTTATACTTTGCATTAACCAGGCATTTGATGTAGTCTGCCCTAGGGCAGTGATTGTAACCTTGGATGAGGTGGGTCCCTTTGATAGAGGGCAATTCGAGGGGAGAGATGTGGTTATGAGATATCAGCAGCTAACACTTCCAGCAACTCACAAATAAGCACCTTGGTCCTGATAAGGGCATCCAAACAGCACTCTAGTATAATACGTAACGCATACCTGCATTTATCTGTTTATTTTAAGACAATAATTAGAATATAAACTGCAAGAGAACAGGGACCTTGTCTGTCTCATAAATTGCTATATACCCAGAATTAGAACAGCCTGGCTTAGTATTTACTCAATAAGTATTTGTTGACTAAATGATTGAACTAAATGAGTAATTAAAGCATATTTATAGGTGCCACATTTTGTAAAATGACAATCACTTGGCACATAACAGGGGATACAAATAAATGAAAATTTATTTATTTATTTTTTAAAACATCTTTATTGGGGTATAATTGCTTTACAATGGTGTGTTAGTTTCTGCTTTATAACAAAGTGAATCAGTTATACATATACATATGTTCCCATATGTCTTCCCTCTTGCGTCTCCCTCCCTCCCACTCTCCGTATCCCACCCCTCCAGGCTGTCACAAAGCACCGAGCTAATATCCCTGTGCCATACGGCTGCTTCCCCCTAGCTATCTACCTTACTACGTTTGTTAGTGTGTATATGTCCATGACTCTCTCTCGCCCTGTCAAAGCTCACCCTTCCCGCTCCCCATATCCTCAAGTCCGTTCTCCAGAATAAATGAAAATTTAAATAGGAAAGCATCCCAAAATACATTTCTACTCTCACATTCCAGTACAAATCTCCAACATGAGTTTTTTTAGTATTCTGAAATTGAAACCACTTTTAATGCATTAAATGCATTTATGAATGGCATGGGCAATATACTCATTTTCAGCCATGACCTTTTACTCTGATGTGGATTCTTAATGAACTGACTTGGTTGTAACTGGTGTTAAAAGAGTATTGAGAGAGAGATTATAATTGGATCAGCTCTTGTAGTTGGATTGACTCACAAAGGCAAATTTGGTTTTGCACCTAGATCTCATTAATATTCACTTTCAACTGCCTTCCAACAGATGTCTGTTTTGACTTTAAACGTAGATTTTTCCAAACATTTTTATGATACTATAAACATATAGAATCTTCTGAAACTTTTTTCCTAACCATATTGTATTAAATTTTGGCACTGTCCCATATGGAGTGAGAAAAAAAGTAAGACTGAAATGTCATCCACTCTTTAAACATTTCTAATGCAAAATGTCACAAAAACTCAACATTAATAAAACATTTACTTTTCCCCATTTTGACAACTACCATGTGTGGGTTCAGGTTTACAATTGAAAACAAATGAACACCTAATTATGAAGAGCAAATATCAAGAATAGCAGCAACAAGGAGTTCTGTGGACCTATTGCCCAACAAAAGAAGCATAAGTGGTGATAATTATTTTTAAAACAATTTAAAATCTTTGGAACTTGTGCTAAGGATATACAGCAAATGAAGAAACAGTTATTAAAGAAAATCTACTAAAACTCATTAACAGTAAGGCTCTGCGGCACTTGATCCATGACCCTTTCCCTCATTCTCACCCCCAACACAGCTTGATTGAAACTCTGCTTCAAGTGAGTATGGGCAAGAAAATGGGACTTCCTCTTTCCTAAACTCTTAGTCAAGGAATACCATACCTCACATGGAGGGACAGGCTGCCAGTACTTCTCATACCCTCCCACTCTGAGCTGCAAAGGCTAAATTCCTGGTGAGTGGCTGAGAGGTCAGGAGTGCCATTCCTTCACCCAGACTCCACTCAGAGGGAGGAGACTCTACCCAAGCACGGCAGGCTGAGTGTCCAGGGGCCCTGATCACTTTCACTCCAACTCACTACTGGGGTGGAAATTCCATGCCAGGAGGGGCAAATTCAGAAGACCAGAGGCTACCACTCCTGTCCAGTGCCCAGAGTATTGACTCAGATTTTTTTCCCCAGGGGATAGGCAGTCGGTAAGAACAGACATCTACAAAGCTTTCCCCAGAGGAATTGATTTTATTTGAAACAGAGTATGGGGAATTTCAAGCCTCAAAAGAGATGTGCTCAAAAACAATGGAGATTTTGGTGATAAGCAATTAAAAGGACGTTGGCATGTCTGTAAGAGACCTAAACCAGAAGCCATCTGGTTCAGCAGAGAGAACCAGCAAAAGACAGTTAAGAAGAGCCCTCCTGGGGCCAGAACAAACGTCAAAAACTGTCCTCCAAAAATACTCCTGAAAAGGGGCTCCAATTCAATTAGATCAGACTGTAGAACAATTTATGCCCCAGAACATGGTCGAAAATAGTAGAACTATCAGTCAGCAATTAATGGAGTCTAAGAGCTTGGTGTGATGCCAAAGGGGGAATACAGCTAAACAGGAAAATCAGAGAAAGAGAAGAGCTCTGCTGAAACCACTGTCATCCCAGGGTAACTGTGTGCATGCCCAAAGCTGTTCCTTCTGAGGAGAAGCATCAGAGGTTTTATACAGGATAGTAGACTTTACTAAAACTGTCTATCCAAGTCATTAAACAAATAAACAATCAAACAACAATAACAAAAACACAAGCTCCAGAGATGGGAGGGGATCCGTATCCAGTGTTGCTATAATATATTACTTAAAATGTCCAGTTTCAAGACAAAATTAGGAGACATGCAAAGAAACAGGAAAGTGTGACCCACACAAAGGAAGAAAAAACAGGCAACAGAAACTGCCTGTGGCCCAAGATAGTAATTTGAATCCACATGAAAAAGCAGAGGGCTGGTAAAGGTAATTATGTAAATTTAAAAGACAAAATGCATAGTTCTTTTCCTATCTTTACTTAACTGATCCAAAAGCAATTATGAAATAAAATATGTACATAATTGTACTGTTGGACCTGTAACACATAGAAATGCCATATATTTGCCAGTAACAGCACAGAGAAGGTGGGTGGGAGCAAAGCTGTATTGGAGTAAAGAAGAGACAACAGATGGTAACTTAGATCCACAGGAACAAATGAAAAGAACCAGAAATGGTAAATAAGAAGGTTAATATAGCAAATTCTATAAATATGTACCTGCTTTTTTCTTTTCTCAGCTCCTTTAATAGACATAAAATGAGTAATTAAACATTAATTAATGTAATGTAATAATTATAACAATGTATATTGTTGGATTCAAAACACATATATGTACTAGTTATAATAATAGCACCAAAATTGGGGAAGAGAGAATAGATGTGTATAAGAATAACATTTCTGTATCACACTGCAATTAAATTAGTATAAATCTGAAGTCGATTCTGATTACGATGTATATGATAAGCCCTAGAGCAACCACTAAGAAATAAATTTTTTTAAAAGTGAAAAAGATAATTAAAGACAGCCATGTGAAGATGGACACAGAGATTGGAGTGGTAAAGCTACGCACCACGGAATGCCAAGGATTGCCAGCAACCACAGAAGCTAGGAAGAGGCAAGAAAAGGCTTCCTCAGACTTCAGAGGGACTGTGGGCCTGCCAACACCTTGATTTTGGACTTCCAGCTTCCCAAACTATAAGAGAATAAATTTCTGTTGTTTTAAGCCACCCAGTTTGTGATAGCAGCCCTAGGAAGCTAATATAGACATCTAGAACTGTTGTTGAATGTTTTTGGAAATGGATGTTGGCATACGAGTTTTTCTAAAAATTTAGAAAGTAATGTCTCAGAAAAAAAATGCATTGTTATGGATTGAGTTGTGTCCCCCATGTGTTTGAATTCTAACCCCCAATACCTCAGAATGTGACCTTACTTGGAAATAGGGTCATTGCAGATGTAATCAGTTACATTAAGATGAGGTTACGTGGAGCTAGGGTGGGCCTAGTCCAATCCAATATGACTGGTATCCTTAAAAAAGGGAAAACGTGGACACAGACTTGAATACGGAGATAACACCATGTGAAAACTGGAGTTACACTACCACAAGCAAGCAGAAGCTAGAGAAGAGACCTGGAACTGATCCTTCCCCAGTCCCTTTAGAGGGAACATGACACCCTGATTACGGCCTCCTAAACTCCAGAACTGTGAGATAATATGTTTCTGTTGTTTAAGCCACTCAGTTTGTGAGTACTTTGTTACGGCAGCCCTCACAAACTGATACACCCACAATGCTATTTCTGAGCCATAACAACGGTTAATTTTTTGGTTTATCTCTTTTCAGTTTCATCTCTATAAAACTGTAGATCCACATTTACTTTATGCACAGATATACACATGTAACCTCCATCCAGATTATCAGAGGCAGGTTCCTCTTAATAAAATTATCCAAAACTTGGAAATCAAGGCAGAAAGATTATTGGGTGGCCTTCCAAACTCCAGCTGGAGACTGTCTAACAAGCTGGTCTGAGCCACTCTAAAGGGAGGTAATTTGGACTTACTATTTACCATTGATTAATGCCCAGTCTCTATTAAGTTACATATTAGCTGGAGAAGATCAGTAAGGCATACATTACTTTTTTTCTGGTAGAGACTCAAATGATTTCTGTCCTATAGAAAAGATAACCCCCAAAGATTACCGTTTCATTGCTCTGTATCTAAATTAGCAATCTTATTTCAGCTTTCTTTCTTTTGGTAACTCTCTTTCAAACTCTCATATCCTCCTTTGAAACAGGTTTACCATCTTGCTAATTCTCTCATTAATGAGTTCAAAAAAATCTTTGACATCTGTACACTATATATTTGTATGAGTCATGATTTTAATTTTTTGAAAATTATACTTGACATGCCTTAGAAGAGTAGTTCCCAAACTTTCAGAGTTCATGAAGAAGAAAAATTATTAAAATAAAATGAAGTTGGCTGACTGAGATAGGGTTGCCAATTTTAATTTTCCAAGTAATGTCAATTTTAAAATTACAGACACAGAAATAATCTTTTAATACCACCATTTCATAAAAGGCAGTGCATGGCCTTTTTACACCAAGAGAATAGAATAAAATGTAGTATAAACTATGTAACATTATGAAAATTTGCCCCATTCTATTTATTCTTCTCACTGTACAGTATATTGGTGAAAACAAGCATAATTTAGGAGGCACTGCCTACAGATGACTGGTTTCCTTCCTACTTGTGCAGTCTCTTTTATTCACTCATTTAAAGTCTTTACTTAGGGCTTTCTGTGTCCGAACAAGAGCCTGCTATGTGGCAAAAGAGCATCAATTACATGTCAGGGAGGCATCTTCTATATACAAACAAAGTTTCTGACATTGGGGGAAATATATTCTAGTGGAGAAAGATGCATTAAATAATCCCTCCAATATAATTAAAATTGTGCTAAATATTATAAGGAAAAAGCATACATTTAATAGTGTGCCCTGAGCTGCTTCTCAGTAACTTCTCAGTGAAAACTGCTACCTTGATAGAAAGGCCCAGAAAATTATTCTCAGAGTTGCTTCTCTCAATAAAAGGAAGCCACTTTTCTCTCCTTAAAAGTTAAATATGTGACTGTGCTTGGTGGTACCAGATCACCAATAATAATAGACTTTGACTTGTATAGCCACCTGGGCTTAACAGGAACCCTCAGAAAGAGCAGCGACCTCCCACCTCTTCTTTCCCATTTTCATCCCTAGAAGAAAGGAGCTGGGCATTGAATGGTCCCTTCTAGATGAAATAAACAAATTAAAATGAGGTCAGTTCATAGTCTTTTTAAGAGCACAGAAGTGCTTTGTTGCAGTTGATTATAAAGTTATATTGTTAATTAGCTCAGCAGCTCCACAGACTTGGGCCCTAAGGCTGTAAAGCAGTCCTACAAGGAGGGAAGAAGGGCATTATCATATGCAAATCTCCCTTATCATAAACTTTCTGGAGATAAATTTTGACTTGGTTGAAAAAGTGTGGGCAATTTGAGCTTCAGGAAAGTTTGTAAATACATGAGTGAGGAGGCCAAACACTTCATGCTCTCCCATACAATGTCATGGAGAGTTAATTGAAAGACAAGAAGCCAAAACTCAAAAATTTAGGACCAAAGACACTTGCTTTAATAAGGGTGGCGATGAATCCTAGAAGAGAAAGACATCATCAGGTGTTTGGAATGGAATTCTGAGACTCTGAAGTTGGTTGAGGAGCAGAGAGTATCCGACTCCTAGAGAGCACAGTTTGCTGCATATTGCAAGCACGAAAGTGGTTGGTGGATTTCTCTTTGTTGTATAGTCAGGGAATACTCCCTATATGTTTGCGTGTGAACGTAATTCAACAAAGTAGCACTTTGTAGGTTTGGCAGAGGACTAGGACAATGAATAATCTTCTCATTCTTCTGCCATCCCCAAGATTTATCTGCATTCCACTGTAGTGTTCATAGCTAGGGGATGAGCCATATGGGTGAGGCTCACCCAAGGTTGGGATGAAAGTCTGCTATAAACTTCTGAGGAAGCTCGAGGGATAAATATTTAATTTATAGAAAACTAGCCAGGTAAGATATTCAGAGGACTAAAGGCCCATTTTGCCACTCAGGATAAGAAAAAAGAAATTTGATGAAAAGTTTAGTAGTGTCAACTCTCTGCTCCTCAATAGACAATCAGAGAAGCCCATTGATCAATGAAGACTAAGTTTATTTGACTTACAGCAGTGAGGAAGAACACCAACTTGAAAAAATAATGGTTGCTTCTCAAAATAGGGAAATTATGGAAGAGTACTTATAGGGTTTTAGAGCCAACTAATTTGGGAGATTTCAAGCTGAGTCCTGCAAGGTGGGTAACTTCTCAGGATTTGGCAGAGTTTATGATATAATAACTTTGGATTGATGGGCACAGCAAGATGAGGGACTTAAAGAGAGTCTTGATAAATACATTTCTAGTTTTGATAAGTAAGCTGTTAAGTTGGTTCACGGGCTTATCTTCTTGGGAGCAAGTAATTCCTAAAGCAAGCAAGTACCTATTTTTGCTCTGACCCAGTATTGTGTAAAATAGGGACAGGAAAGTTTGCCTAGTCCCAGTATTGTTTAACATAAAATGTAGGAATTATGTTGCTTTCAGTTCTCAGGAATCCTGTTGGTCTTTCTCTAGCCTAAGCTGCAGGATAGACCATCATCACCTAAGGATGTGACAAATCAGGATGTATATCATTGTTTGATATGTTTTGGTCATGTGAAGAGTTTCTGAGGGTTGTCATTCAACCTCTATTAGTGACAGATTTTCTTGTTCATTTTGTTGGAGGATCATGTTTGGATCATTTCATGGAACAGCATCTGCACAGCAGAATTTGAGACTCCAGAGAACATATATTTGAGAGTTGCAACATGGACAATTACTAAGAGAGAGATTGTGATACGATTGTGATATGTGTAATCACTTTTAAGGCAGGAGCCAAGAGTAAACAAATTAAAAAGAACTAATACCATTCTCAATCTGAAAAGGCCACACAACCAAATATGAGGATATTAGCAAATTACATAATTTTATGATTTTTATGTTTGCTTCCCAGATAATTTTAGTATGGTACTAGTAAATATCCAGAGGTCTGTAGCAATGTAAGTACAACATTCTTTCCCTAAGTCCCATCTGAAAAGAATGTTGTACACATGTACCACCTTGAAAGACCTCTATTTTGAACCACCTGTCCAAATTTATGAACCTCTTGGGTGAGGAATTCTATTGCCTCAGTAATGTTGTCATTCTTCTGCTATTCTCTGTACCATTCATTGCCTGTAGAATTCTACTTTTCAAGCCCCAGGTAAAGTGTGAAATAAGGAAAAAACAGTCGAAAATATTCCTTTGGTGGTTATTTTTTAAATGTAAATTGAAGCTCATAATTTTTTCCTTTTTGAATTAAATTATCTAAATATCTGTTTTTCTTAGAAGGGAAATGAGTGGATCAAAATGGACCCAGGGTGATATTAAGAACCATTCTGAAGGCCATCATCAGTTTACTGACATTATTGATCCCTGTTCAACTTACAGATTTCCGATTACAGTCAATAGTCTTTTGTGCTTCAAATACTCATATATGGATATCAAATAGAACAGGCATGGCACAAATTCCATTACCTGGTGCCAGGGCAATTCTATTTGACATCCACATATGAGTATTTCCACTGAAAGCAGATCATTGTGTGGCTCCTAACTACTAGTATTGGATTTAAATCACAAAAGACTACTGACTGCAATCTGTAAATTGGACAGGGATGAACATTTAGCTTAACTAATGCACCTTTCTTACAAGGTCTGTAAAAGTGAGGCGACCTCTCAATATATGCCATCTGTTCCTTAGATTTTTCTATGCTCTATTTCTGTGAAAGCTTGATTGCAAAGGCTAGCTCTTCTGTGTATTTCTTTTTTCTACAGAAAAAGGAACACTCCTTTCTAGGTTTGACATACAAGAGACTTTAGATTTCTGTTTGGTCTGTTGTAGTTTTTGCCATCTAAATTAGTTGCTTGGTGGTTGAGTCCAATTAGCAAGGATTATAACAAGGAATGCGTTTTGTCTGATTTGTGACGAAGAAATGGTACCAAATGAAGCTCGGTAGCTCCCAAAGTAAAATGAGTATAAACCAAACATTATGTTTGATTGTATGCTTTAACCAAGTCACAATCAAATTATAGGCAGGTATTGGAATCATGCCAAGAAGTATGTAACTATGCAAAAAAACTATTAAGTTTAGGAACTTTATAGGTATCATGGTTAAGAAATAATAAGTGTCTGTTAAGGACTAGAAATCTTAAACCAGAAAAGAGGAAAGAAAATATTTAGGGAAATAGAGAAAAAAAATAATGCAAATTAGAGGATGGGAATCAGTGGTTCTGGTCATCTGGATCTTATTCATGGATCTTAAATGGAAGCAGTCTACTATTCACAGTTGTCTCCTTGATCTGAAGGTCTTTGTTAGAAGCTGTCTCCACCCACAAAATCATGTGTTTCTTGAGGATTCCTAAGGACCCTCAGCTTGAAGTCTGGCTGGGACAGGTTTTTAGTGTTTTAGGGATGAATTATATCTCTTTAGTTAAAAGATGTAGATCTAAGGGTCCACACCCTATAGTTTTTCTCTTGTATTATTTATTAACAGGAGCCACTAAGGTTCTTTTCATCAAGTCTCAAGAACAGTTTTTCTGTGATGTTTCTTCTAAAGACTAAATCTCCTCGAGAATTAACAGAATGGAAGAAAGTTAAATTCTCTTGAGGCAGGAAACACAGTAAGTTTGTGAGGATATAGTCTTACTCTGAGAGTAAGAACATATTATGAACAGAGAGGACACTGACAAACCTCCAGGGCTTTTTGATTTGTGCCGTAAAGTGTGCTATGATTGTCCCTGATTAAAATAGGTATCGAGGCTGAGTAATCTACAAATCAAATCTTTTTTTAGACAATTATACCAGTCTATGTACATGAACATTAGTGTGCTTCTAATGTAAAAGTGTACACAGTTATTGAAATATTTTGTTATGTTAGACTTAATATAATCTAGTTTCAGGCAATATTTTAAAAATATACAATAATAAGTAAAAATGATTATTAGTAACCTATCTTTTCTCAAAAGTAAGAAACCTTTGGTTAAAATGCAGAGAAGTATCTTAGTGATAAAAAGGAAACTTTGTTACCGAACAAAGAACGGCTGAAAAACTCACAAATTTGGTGAAAGAAGATAAGTCGACATCCAAGAAGCTCAGCAAATTCTAAACAGGATAAACTTAAAAAAAAAATCTTTCAAACACATTGTAATCAAACTTCTGGAAATCAAATATAGAAAGAGAATTCTTGAAAACAGCCATTGAAAAGTGCCGACATTTTGAATGACTGAAGATTTCTCATCTTCAGATGAGAACACCCAGAAATCAAGAGATCAGAAGATAGTGGAACAACATTTTTCAAGTGCTGAAAGAAAAGAACTATCACGCCAAAATTCTATAGCCAGTGAAAATATCCTTCAGGAATAAAGGCAAACACATTCTTAGGTGAAGGAAAACGAAGAGAAGTTACTGCCTTTAAAATAACTGCTAATTTTTTTTTCAAGTAGAAGGAAAATGATAACAGAGTGAAACCTGGAACTTTACAAATCAAGGAAGAGAAATTGAAATGGTAAATATCTGCATTAGTTTCCTAGGACGGCCATAACAAATTACTATAAACCTGGTGTCTTGAAACAACAGAACGTTATTCCCTCATAGAAGTCCAAAATCAAGGTATTGTCAGGACTGGACACTCTCCAAAGACTCTAGGGGAGAATCCTTCCTTGCCTCTCTCATCTTCTGGTTGCCGTAAGCGTTCCTTAGTTTCCGTGACTGCATCACTTCAATATCGGCCTCGTTGTCACATTACCTCCTCCTCTTCATGTTTGTATCTTCTCTTCTGTCTCATATGTACACTTCTCATTGGATTTAGGGCCCACCTGGGTAACCCAGGATGATCTCATCTTGAGGTACTTAATTACATTTGCAAAGACCCTTTTTCCAAATAAGGTCACAATGACCTCTTATGTGCTTTAGTATATATATGGCTTTTGAAATTAAAAATTATAACATTTTGAGATTAGATTTTCTGTGCACTTCTTTCTATGTGTCAGTTGTAATATATTTCACAAGTACAACATGGTGGATAAAGGGACATGTGTTTGCTGTAAGGTTTCTATATTCTGTCTGAAGTGGCAAAATATTAACTTTAAGTTTATATTTTAAGTTAATTAATTACAGAAAGTTAGGCATGTATATTGTAATCCCTAGAGCAAGCACTGAAAAAAAATATATGAGAAAGCATAGTAAAAAGAGCCAATAATGAAATGGTTTACTAAAAAATACTTAAGTAATTCAAAAGGAGAAAAAAGGGGAAACAGAACAAAAAACAGAGGGACTAATAGACAACTAATAATAATATGCTAGACTTAAATCCAACCATATTAAAAATTACATTAAAAGTACTATTTTTAAATTAAAAAGAACAGATATTGTCAGATCAGTTAGAAAAACAAGACCCAACTATATGCTGTCTATAAGGAACCCACTTAAATTATAATGATATATAATAGATAGGTTAAAAACAAAAGCCTGAAAAATGATATACCATGCAAATACTCATGAATAAAAAAAAGCTGGAGTGCCTATATTAATATCAGACAAAAAAGACTTCAGAACATGGAAAATTACTAGGAATAAAGAGGGACTTTACACAATTATAAAGCACTCAATTTACCAATGAGACATTAAGATTCTAAATGTATACACATTAGCAACAGAACTTTAAAAACTTTGTTTAAAATGATGCAAATGCTGATAGAATTTAAAGGAAACAGACAAGTCCAGAATTATACTTACAGACTTTAACATTCTTTTCTCAATAATTATATAAAAAGTAGATAGAAAATCACCAAGGATTTCAAAGCCTTGAACAATGCTATCAACCAATTAATCTGATTGTCATTTTTAAAGCACTCTATTCAACAAAAACAGAGTACATATTTTTTTCAAGTGCACATGGAATATTCACCAAGATAGCCGATGTTACGAGTCACAAAAAAACTTATTATATTAAAACAAATGAAATAATACAAATTATATTCTCTGACTACAAAGGAAATAAAATAGAAATCAACACCAGGAAACCTGGAAAGTCCCTAAATATTTGTAAATTAATTAACATAATTCTATAGAAAATATGGGTCAAAAAGGAAGTCTCAAGGAAAATCAGAAAATATTTTGAAGAAATAGGAAATAGAACATATTAAAATTTGTGGGATGCAGTTAAAGCAGTCCTTAGAGTGAAAGTTATAATACTCAGAGCACATACTGGAAAACAAAGTTGTCTCAAACCAGTAAGGTAAGATTTACATTAATAAACTAGAGAATCAGTGCAAACTACACCAAAAACAAGCAGAAAGAAGGAAATAATAAAGAGAGGAACGGAGATCAAGAAACTGGAAACAAAAAAAAGAGGAAAACCAATAAATGCTAAAAAAAATTTCCTTGAAAAGATTAATAAATTGATATACCTCTAGCAAGACCAATGAAGAGCAAAAGAAAAAAGGCACAAAATACCAGTATTAGTGAGGAGAGAAAAGATATCACTGCAGTCTCACAGACATTAAAATGATAATAAGGGATTACTATGAATAACTCTTAAGCACATAAATTTGACAGCTTAGATGAAATAGACTGATTTCTTGAAAGATAAAACAAAAAGATAGAGAGCCTGAAGAGTCCCATATCTATTTAAGAAATTGAATTCACTGTTAAAGATAGTCCAAAAAAGAAAACTCCAGGCTCAGATGATTTCACTAGTAAATTATACCAAACACTTTTGGAAGAAATAACACCAATTTTGCATGATCTCTCCATAAAATAGAAGGACCATCTCCCAATTTATTTTATGTAGTTAACATTACACTAATACCAAACACAGACAAAGAGAGTATAAGAAAAGAAAACTGTAGACCAATATCTCTCATAAACACAGATGCAAAAATCCTCAACAAAATGTAGTAAATTAAATTCAGCATTATATGAAAAGAACAATACATCATGATCAAATGGGGTTTATCTTGGGAATGCAAGGCTGGTTCAACATTCAAAAATCAATCCACGTTAACTCACCATACTAACAGACGTAAGAAAAACTGCATGGTCATATCAATTGATGCAGAGAAGTTATTTGATGAAATTCATGTCCATTTATGATAAAACCTCCTCACAAACTAAAAGGAAGATGGAACTTTTGCAATACAACAATGGGCATCTGCAAAAACAAAAAATAATAACCTACCTCTAACATTATATCTGGTGGTAATGCAGACTGGAACAGCTCATCTGGAAACGTTTGGCAGTTAAACATAAACCTATCACATCTGGTTCCTAGGTTCTTACTCTAGAAAAATAAAAACTTATGTTCACACAAAAACTTGGATGTGAATGTTTATAATAGTATTATTCATAATTGCCTCAAAGGAGAAACAAACCAAATGTTCTTCAATGGGTGAATGGATAAACAAACCTTGGAATACTTCTCAGCTATAAAAAGGAATGAACTGTTGACACACACAACAATGTGGTTGTATGTTTTATACTAAGCTAAAGAAGTCAATCTTTAAATTTATATGACATTCTGAAAAGGGCAAAACTATAGGGACAGAGAAATGGTGCTTACCAGGCTTACGTGTGAGAGGAGAGTGACTACCTCCTGGGCAGTAAGGAGGAATTTGGCGGGAGTTTGGGGATTGTTCTATATCCTGTTTGTGCGGAGCTTACAAGAATCTGTGCATGTTTGGGGAATTCCCTGGCAGTCCAATGGTTAGGACTCCCCACTATCATTGTGGAGGGCCTGGGTTTGATCCCTGGTCTGGGAACTAAAAAAAAAAAGAGAAAGAATCTGTGCATGTGTTAAAACTGTACACAAAAACATGAAGTTCACTCTATGTAAATTTAAAAAGGCTAATATAGAGATTATATATATTTATTAAAATATATTTATCTATTTACCTATAGATTTTTAAATATGTAAATAAATATATAAATTTAAAAATAAAACAAACCATATTTATTGTCTTGTATACATATTATGATTTCTCCATAGTCAATTTTATTAATTTTAACAAAATTTTTACTTTTAACTAAATTAACCAACTTTTACTTTTTAAGCTATATGAGGAAACTAGAAGATAAACCAAAATAAGTATAGCTAATTTTTTATGAGCATATATTTTATTTTACTTAAACAAATTTTAAGATGGCAAACTAAATGTATTTACTATTATTTGAATATATTTGCCTATCTCCTTAATTTTTAGTAATTCCCTATATAAAAATAAATGATAAAGGAAATTTAAAACTATGTTTAATGACCAAAGTGTTATATTTTTCTTATCTAGAGATTATCCACGTATCCAAAGATTATTTATTAAATAACACAATTTAACATTAGTCTAAAATCTTAGACTAAAGGTCTGGAAAAAACAATTTAAATCAGAATCTCCTATGATTTAGATTAGCATTAGAAAAGTTCACAAGGTTAAACACTTTAAAAAATCTGTCAGTTCAATTTCATTTATTAAAAATATTTAAATATTTTTTCCAATTTTAAACAATTCTCTAGAAAAAAATTATACCTCCCAAGACACATGGAACTAATGGAAGAAAATTTTAAAATAGTAATCATTACAAATTAAGCCCAAATCTTGTACTACTTAAAATATTGTGGAAACATTATCTTTTATGTGGTGATAAAACCAGAGAAAAGACATGGAGTTGTTTAGGGAATTCTCTGGCTGTCCAGTGGTTAGGACTCTGCACTTCCACTGCATGGGGCACGGGTTCCATCGCTGGTCAGGAAACTAAGATCCCACAAAGCGTGCATCACAGCCAAAAGCAAAAGGAAAAAAATTAAATCACTCTAATTTGTTCAAAGTTCATCTATTTATCAGGCATGTTTTAAGACCGTTGAATTAACTTCAAAAGGTCTGAGTGTCTAGCTTTTCTTCTTATCTGGAATCAAAGGTGATTATCCAAATTCACAGTTAAACCTTTTCTTCTGAGTTACTGTTTTAGCTGGGAAAACATACAAATGAAGTACAGTTAACATTTTCTCTCTCTCTTTTTTTTAAAAAAAATTCTTGACTACCTAGAGTAGCTATTTCTAGAGTGTGTAAATTAGTACAAAACAATATTTTTATGATCAATTAATCTCTAAAGTTTCCCAAGAGTAGGGAAAAGGAGAGAGAAAGAAAGGAAAAGGAAAAAAGAACTAGCTGGCTTTAGGCAAATATAAAATTATTATTGAAAAAGTCTAAGTATCTCCTCTCTACAAGGAGGGAGTAGGCTTAGATGTGAGAAAATCGATCTTTACACTTAAGCACTCTTGGGCTAGCACGAATGTGAGCACACACATACACCCACACACACAGGGTCAGACAAGGAGACAGGGAGGCAGACACAGGCAGAGACAGACAGACAGACCAATTAAGCCAGTTTAAACAGTACCATGTGATCCAGAGAACCCACTCCTAAGCATGTATCTGGAGAAAACTATAATTCTGAAAGATACTTGCACCCCATTGTTCATAGCAGCACTATTTACAATAGCCAAGACATGGAAACAACCTAAATGTCCATTGACATATGAATGGATAAAGAAGTTGTATATATATATATATATATATATATATATACACAATGGAATATTACTCAGCCATAAAAAAGAATGAAATAATGCCATTTGCAGCAACATGGATGGACCTAGAGATTATCATACTAAGTTGAAATAAGTCAGACAAAGACAAATATCATATAATATTGCTTACATGTGGAATCTAAAAAAATGATACAAAAGAACTTATTTACAAAACAGAAATAGACTCACAGACATAGAAAACAAATTTATGGTTACCAAAGGGGAAAGGAGTTGGGAGGGATAAACTGGGAGTTTGGGATTAGCAGATACAAACTACTATATATAAAATAGATAACCAACAAGGACCTACTGTATAGCACAGGGAACTAGACTCAATATCTAGAAAATAATCTAAAAAAATAATATATGTATATGTTTATATATATATATATGTTTATATATATATTTATATAGCTGAATCACTTTGCTGCACACCTGAAACTAACACGGCTTTGTAAATCGACTATATTTCAGTAAAAAAAAATAGTAACTCAGGCCTTTGATAGTTCTATCAAGTGTACAATTTAAAACTCCAATATCTTTTGATCCCTGAAGCACAAAGCTAAAAAGAAAGATTCCTCCTTTGTTATCAAAGTGTTCTCTCTTTTATATTGACAAAACAGAATCTTGTAAGGGTTTCTTCCCTTCTCCTTTGAATGTATGTCTCACATGAATAATCTTATTCTTGTTAAAATTTCCCCAAAGTGGCCACTGAATATTAGTGGCAGAATTATGCTAGGTACAGAAAAATGCACATGAAAGAAAACAGAAATCAAGGAGGCACTCAGCGAGGCAGGCAAACAGAGAGGATCCCATTAAAATTACAGTGATTACCAAAAATGATGCTTGTGCAAACCTCTAATCTCTAGAAACTGACCAAAGATTATTTGTCACCAGCTGGGGTCCAGTGACCCCTCCATCTCTGGGTAGGCAAAACCAAATGAAGCAGTTCTTAGGGATACAAAGATAAGACTGAGGAAGATCCTAATAAGATGTTGAAAAAGTGTCACAAGTCAAAGAGTGTCCAAGGAATTTGATCTGGCAAGAACTCCTGGACTTGGCAGTTCATAGGGCTGACTTGAGGACATGCTTCTCATGTTCATGTCTGTCCTCTTCTTTAACTTTTGTTGTACAGACTCAAACAGAAAGTGACAGGAGAAGACAGGGAAACAAACAGAAGCGTGTTCCACCATGTATAAGGGATTTCAATAGGGAAGAGCCAGTCAGTGTATCTGGAGAACTGCTCTGAACCTTCTGATAAATGATCAAGTGGTACTATCTACAGAAGGTAGAATGAATGACAGACTAAAAGTTTCACCTGATCATAGACATTATGTAATACATGGTTCTCAGTTTATCAGGTGCTGAGCTTGCTGAGAATTTCTTGCTCATAAAGTCATGTGAAGATTATAATTTTTACTTATTCATTTCAGTTTATTTACCTACTGAGTAGTTTGAGGTTTGATTTCACTAAAAGGTACTGGGGCATAAGAATGCCATTTATGAAATACTTTAGACGTGGTGATAAACTTGTGGTATGTAAACATGAATTCGATCTTGTCCCAAACTTCAAGGGGTTTTTAGTCTAGTAGATAATCATTTAAAGTAATAAGAGGGCATCCGTGTGTTGTTCCTGTCTTTAGGAAAATGTGGTTCCAATGTTTAAAATTATGTTTACTACTAGTTTATGATAAATACTTTAAAAAATCACATTGTGGAAATGTTTTTCAATTCCCGTTTTCTAAGAGATTTTTATCAGGAATATGGTTGTCTTTTCTGCATCCCTTGATATGATCATGTGATTTTCTTCTTTAATACATGTCTTACTATTGAACTGCTCTTTTGTTTTTAATATGAAACACACTTGCTTTTATACTTCTTTGTTACACTTTTGGAATAATTTTTTAACACTGTATTTAGGATATTGGCATCTGTATTCATAAACACTCTTTCAAATTTCACTAGGCTAGCTTAACTAGAGCTACAAGTTGATTTTAAGAGTGAATAGGAATTCCTTGTTTCAGAAGTTTTTGATAGACTCTTTCTCCAAAACCTCTAGTCCTCTTGCCTTTTGGGGGTGAAAATCTTTTCATTTTTTTCTTACCTGTTTGATTTATCCAATGCCTCCACAAGTATGTACTGAATGTCTCTCATCCAGTGCCTCTGTGAGGTGCTCTGGGTAGGGGCATTTACTATGTTGAGCAGTGCAGTCACGACTCCTGCCTTCTGCCTGTGTGGGTCTTCAGGATCTATTCAGATTGCCTACCTCCTCTTGAAGCAGTTTGGCTACTTTCCTAGTGTATGATATGTTTCATCTGGATTTTCAAATTTATTGCCATAGCATATACAATGAGTATATCTCCCTTTATATTTCTAATAGTTTATGTTTTTTTTTCTTTTTATTTCTTGGTCAGGAAGTGGTATATAAAAGAAGATCTAAAAAGATGCATTATTATAATAATCACTCATGCTTACATCGTACTTCCAATCTGTTCTGTTTTTCTTGTATTATTTTATATAACCCTCATGAAACCCTATGAAGTAGATCTAAACTGAAAGCTTATGCCCTTTTAGAGACCCTATGCCAATTTTCTATACCTGGCATATTGACATCTGATTTTGTATCTTGTCATTATTTCTTTTTCCTGAAGGAACACTTCTATTCCTTTTTTTTCTTTTGCCTTTTTTTAGCTTAAGTATTTCACTGTCTCTGTAAGAAATAAACACTAGAGAGAAGAAATGAGGTCAAGAGCAATACCACAAAGGAAAAGATAGAAAATTTTTAAAAAGAAATACCTCTTGCTCTCTGTTTTGTTTAGGAGCAAATGTTTACTTGTTAAATGACTGGAGTGAACATTCTAAAAGCTCTCACAAGATGAAGCTAGGAAAAAGTAGATATACTGAAATTGTAAACATTATAAAACCTGCTTGGGTAGACAGGAACCAGAAGATAATATTCTCAAATATTTCTCTTAGAGAAGAGGTCCTGGAATTTAATTTGGGTAGGTACAGAAGGCAGAACTAAACTAACACAAGTTTACCGGGAAGCAGATATTAAATAAGCATGAGGAAGAACTTTCTAGGAATTGGAGCTTCTGTCTATGAAGGGGGGGACTGCCTCACAGTGTAGTGAATTTCCTCCTCATATAGGGTGACTGTATGAAATTTGAGAGTAAAATAATTATAGTTTCATAATTTTAAAAGTAAGTATTTACTGATTGATAAACTGGTTTTGTTTTATTGGTGGCATTGTATAATAAAAATTCTATTCAAAAACTTTAAAAATGAAATTCTTAATAAGTAAAGAAGATAAATCTACGTATATTAAAGCAAAATATAAAAATGACTTATATGGATTATCCATATATTCAAATTATATAAGCAGAGTTCTTTGTCTTATTTGAATACTTTCTTATTTTAAAACTTTTTTTTGTACTTGTTTGAATACTTCAATCAGTACTTTACAGGTTAGGGCATCTTTGTCTTTATTTCCTTTACATATTTCACATATATCAGCCCTATAATTCCCCTATTTCCTCAAGAATCCACTGACTGGCAGGCTGACATCTTGGGGTACCCTGTGGGCTGGGGTGAGGCCATGACAAGAATCGCTGCCTCAGCCACACCCCACTGGCTGGGCCATCACTAAGCTAGCAGGGCAGGAAGCATCCAGATGGTATTTGTAAGCATTTCCTTTTATTACTGAGTGTCCTGCATGATCTCCTTGGGAGATTGGTGTTAGTTGCTTTGTTCATAGAAAGGTTTGGGCATCTATCAGATTTAACCATGCACTAGAGTGGGGACTCCACTCCCTGCACAAAATCTCAATTGGTCTCAGCTGAGTCAGAGCTGAAGCTGGAAAAGTGAAAGTCGACCAGACCCATCTTAGCATTTTCATTGAACTATTACTAATAATACTAGGTTAAAAATGAAGAACCCAGGGCAAATGCTAAATTGAACAGGCCAAAAATATGATGGCGTAAGAAGAGACCATCCTTGGCAAACCAGCTGTGAAGATCTCAGACATGCAGAGTTGTTTTCTCTTTTATTAAGCATAAATTCTGTGCAGGCAGAAGGAATTCAAAATAAAAATTCATGGGGTTTTTAAGTATGTCTAAAATGTCCTGTCTCTAGCGCTGTTTGTTTGGTACGTTATTCATCAAAAGTTTTCCTCCATCCCCGTCGGAGCCTGGAGACATTGGAGACCTCTGAGAAGGGAAGATTGTAGCCGGCTGCTACTGAGTAATGGAACTGAGGGACCTGCACTTGAATCTGGGTTCACTACCTACTGGTCTTGAGCACTCAGTGTCTCCTTTTTCTCCCCTGTAAATTGGAGATAACAGTAGTAACTGTGTCACAAAGTTGCTATGAAGATTAAATCGCCCAACATTTGTAAAATAGCTTTCACTATGCAATTGTTAAATAAAATAAAATAAGCTCCCCAGCCATGTGGGAGAGAAAAGGAAATGTGTTGTTCTACTGTGTTCTGTTCTTCAAACTGACTGTTGAGAGAGTTCCTCTTCACTCTCTACAAGGAAAGAATTACTTTCAGTGCTAAAATAAAAATCCTATTTGATATGGTGACGAAGACACAATGACACGAATGCTGCTACTCTCAAAGGGCCTTTAATGCAAGACCATCTTGCTTGTGATTAGAAACTTAATTAAGGACTTTTAGGTCCCTGCACTCTGGTTAGGAGATACCCTTAAGATTCTGAAACCCGGAACTACCCAGGATATTTTCTGCAAAGAGCATCAGCCGTGGACAGTAAGTAGCAGCCTCAGGGAGGAAAATTAGAATGAGCTGAAAATCTCTTCAGACTCCCGTGATAGTTACAAGGGAGAACAAAATGTTAGCACTGTAAACAGGACCATGACTCATCATCATATGGCCTCTGAAATTATGGTCATGAAAATCAAAATGCTGTACATAAGAAATCATACAGCAGCTTTGATATACTGTAAGATTATGTCATTATTCTGGTTTTAAATTTAACTGCCTGTCATTCCACGCTTATGCTAACCCCAACAGTGTGGGGCATTCAGTATTTTTTTTTTTTCATTCCAGAATAAAATGTTCTTTAACTGGAAAACTGTTCAGATGAATCACAGCCTAGGAAGTGCACGTGGGCAGCTCATAAAATAAAAGCATTACCTTTGCTAAAGCATCAGAATAATAATTTTTTTTAGTAACATGCACTTTGCATTCAGTGGTAATTACTATGTTTTTAAAAACAGCAGTTGAATAAAAAGCTTGTACTACTTATTACTGACCTGCTGACTCACCTGAATTTTAGTGCCTCTAGATGACGCCAGATTGATTTTTTTCAAAGATAACATCCCAGGTTTAGCCATGAATTAGGGTAAGCCGGTCATGGCATTCACACTTCTCTGACATCAATTCTGTCACCTAGTTAGGACAGTATGAGTTCCAGTTCTTATTCTTCAGACACTGTGATGAAAGAAGTTTGAGATTATGTATCGACAGGTAGCTCCTGTCTCCCACAAAATCAAAGGGTCAGGCTCAAAGCATTTACCCATGGAGTGGACCTGTCTCAATTAAAACTTGCTGAAAAGCTCTCTGCATGGCTATGTTATAAAGGAGTTAGTTGCTAAGGGATAAAGACCTGATTAGCCACATGAGAACCTAGGAGCACTTTCACCCACAGCTCACATGCATTTCCATCTGTTCAAATGCTCAGACCCTTCAAAACAGAAGGCTAAGAATAAGAACATGATCAATGAAACTCTTCCTCTTAAATTTCAGGGCTTCCTAATACACCCCATAACTTCAGGTAACAAAGAACAATTTGTTAAACAAGGAACAAAGTTTTTAGGAGTTGAGGTGTTTTTTTTGTGTGTAAGGAGAAGGCTCTTGCATTTCAAGTATCTGTAGCAACAGAATTTGAGTCTTTATTAACTTTACCAGTAAGAAGTCAGCTTTTTCATAGGCATAAATCCTTTATTGTTTCATCAGTGAAGGACCAAGTAATTTATATTTGAAGTTTAGGCATGTAGTTGTACTGATTTGCTTAATGCAGAAGGTGGCAAGCTATGGCCTGCAGACCCAGTCTGGCCTTCACCTATTTCTATAAATATTTGTTGGAACTCAGCCACACTCATTCATTTAGATATTGTCTACAGCAGCTTTCACTCAGAGACTATGTTCAGAATGTAAAATAATTTATGTTTGGTCCATTACAGAAACAGTTTGCTGATCTCTGGATTAATACATATTTTCATAAAACCCTCATGGATTTTCTTTGTGGTTTCTTGCATAGTGGGTCCTGGTAGAGAGAGGAAAGTATGTAGGTGCAGCTGAGCAAAGATCTATTCAATAGTTTTATACCGTGTGCTGCCTTTGTTTACCCATCCAAGCAAAGTTGCTTCTTACTTCCTTTGTGTCTCTTTAGACTCTAGAGATAAGTCTCTTTTTGCACTCATTGGTTTAAATACTTGTCTTTCCTATTTGATATCGAGTAACTTGAGATTAAGGCCTGCGCTTGACTTAATTTTTTATTTTAAAATCTAACACAATACTTGTTATAATACTAAAAATTTTAAGGAGTTGAATTAAATTGGGCAGAATTTCCCAGCAACCTAATAAAGCAGAAGCATTTTATGGTGGGTGCAAAAGACGCAAAGAATGCATTCTCCCTCAGAGCATTTTAAATTATTTTTAAAATAACATGAACTCTAATCCTAGGATTATATGGAAGAACAGGAATTGAAAGCCTCTGATACATCTTGATCATATAGCTCAAAATCAGTAACCAGGAAGCATGTTTAACAAAGATGGAGATTTAGTTTTTGCTTTTGATTTTAATTTTTCTTTTAAAATAGTTAAAACACTATGAACTCCTATTCATTGAAATGATGAGGGAATGGGATTTTTTAGTTAATCTAATAATCTGGCTAGTTACTATACAGTTATAAGTTTTCAATTTTTAGGGGGAAAATGATGAAATCAACAGTGATAAAACCATCTGGACAAATTCTAAACTTCCTTTGATTGTAAACTTGATTCAAAAGGCACTTCAGAATTTTGAAGTAACAGTTATAATGGACATAAATAGTAGGTGGTCAAATACTTATTGATTTGCATTCTACACTTCAAAGTAGACAGTCTGAGAAATTGGGCTGAAAAGATGCTGACTCTATGGTATATTTTGAAAATTGCTTCAAAAATTCCTGATATCAGCTTGTTTACTTGTCATTTAAATTTTTCACATAAAAGTAAATTGCAGTTAAAAAAAAAAAACCTTTCAGTTATTTGAGTTTCTAGGCTATTTACATTGTAGACAAAGGAAAGTTTTACAGTTTTTAAATACCATGAGAGTTGGCAGGGTTCTAAAATACTTTTCCTTTCAGTTTTGATGTCAGTAATAAGTATTAGTTTGTACCCATTTTAAACAGCAGAAGCAAATATTATTCTGTCAGTCTTCTTCCAAAATTGGTTTTCTGTCTCAGTGTCCAAAGTGATGATTGTTATGGGCCTAGATAGAGAGAGATGAGCGTTAATCCTGACTCAGCCACTTATTATTTGTGTGATCATGGACAATTTATTTAATCTCTCCATGTTTCAATTTCCTCATCTGTGGAATAAGGAAACTTAATAGGGTTATGGTAGGGATTAAAAAGAATGAATATAAAGTCTGTGGTTAGCAAGTTTCTGGCACATAGTTAGAGATTTGAAAATGGTAACTATTTTTCTCAGAGTTCAAGTTATTAAAAATTATTTACTTTTTAATTTTTAAATTAACATCCAGTAAAATTCATTTTTTGGGTGAACAGTTCCATGAGTTTTAACATGTGTATGGATTCATGTAACTGTCATCACAGTTGGGATATAGAACAGTTCTGTCACCTCAAAAGTCCCTCATGCTGTCCCTTTGAAGTCACACTCTCCCCCCAATCCCTAACTCATGACAACCACTGATCCAATTTTCGTCACTATAATTTTTCCTTTTCTAGAATGTCCTATAAATGGAGTCATACAGTGTAACATTTTGAGACTACTTTCTTCATCCAACATGATGCATTTGGGATTCATCCAAGTTTTCCTGTGTGTGAATAGTTTGTTCCTTTTATTGCTGAATAGTATTCCATCGTATGGATGTATCACAGTTTGTTTATCCATTCACCCATTTAAGGACATTTGGGTTGGTTCCAGTCTTTTACAATTTTGAGTAGAGCTATTGTGTGACCGTATGTTGTGTGACATATGTTTTCATTTCTCCTGGGTAAATATTTAGGAGTGGAATTTTTGGGTCATATGGCAAGATGTGTTTAACTTTATAGGAAACTGTCACAGTTGTTTTCCAGAGTGGCTATATCATTTTGCATTCCAGGAATGCAAGAGTTCCAGTTGCCCTGCATCCTCACTGACACTTGGTATTATCCTCTATTTTAAAAAAATTTTAGCCTTTCTGATAGGTGTGACATGGTAGCTCACTGATTTTTTGATTTTTGTTTTTGGCTGCACTGCGAGACTTGGGGGAATCTTAGTTCCCTGACCAGGGATGAACCCGGGCCCTCGGCAGTGAAAGCCTGGAGTCCTAACCACTAGACCTCCAGGGAATTCCCTGTTTCTTTGTTTGTTGTTTGTTTTATAATAACGTTGAGCATATTTTCATACACTATT
The DNA here is from genome assembly GCF_059928025.1 of Delphinapterus leucas. Lineage (NCBI taxonomy): Eukaryota > Metazoa > Chordata > Mammalia > Artiodactyla > Monodontidae > Delphinapterus > Delphinapterus leucas. Next base: position 54,244,140 of record NC_143132.1, on the reverse strand, counting down.
TGAAAACCATGTATTTTGTTTGGTGCAAAGTCTATATGAATATTTTGTCCATTTTTAAATTGAGTTTTCTTATTAGTGAGTTTTTGAGAGTTCTTTGAATATTCTTTCTATATCTTGGATAGAAATCTTTTGTCAGATATGTGACTTGCATATATTTTCTCCCAGTTTGTGACTGGTCTTTTCATTCTCTTAACAGTCTCTCACAAAATGAAGGTTTTAGTTTTTTTTTTTTAAAGAGTGTGAAGATAATTATTATTATTTTTAAAATATTTATTTATTTATTTGGCTGCTCCGGGTCTTAGTTGTGGCACACGGGATCTTTAGTTGTGGCATGCAAACTCTTAGCTGCAGCATGCAGGATCTAGTTCCCTGACCATATATCAAACGCAGGCCCCCTGCATTGGGAGCGTGGAGTCTTAGCCACTGGACCACCAAGGTTTTAGTTTGAAGTCTAATTTATCATTTTTTTCTTTCATGAATTGTACTTTTGGTGTACTTTTCTTAGACATTTCTAAGAGCTCTTTGCCTAACCACATATCATGAAACTTTTCTCCTATATTTTCTTCAAAAGTTTTATAATTTTATGTGTTTTTTTTGTTGTTGTTTGTTTGTTTTTGTGCTATGTGGGCCTCTCACTGTTGTGGCCTCTCCCGTTGCAGAGCACAGGCTCCGGACGCGCAGGCTCAGCGGCCATGGCTCACGGGCTTAGTTGCCCCGCGGCATGTGGGATCTTCCCAGACCGGGGCACGAACCCATGTCCCCTGCATCTGCAGGCGGACTCTCAACCACTGCGCCACCAGGGAAGCCCTGCTATTGTGTTTTTAAAAATTATTTTTGGTTTCCAGTTGTTCATCATTAGCATCGAGAAATGATTGATTTTTGTGTGTTGATTATGTATCCTGATACCTTGCAAAACTCATTTATTAATTCTTAGTTTTTTTGTTTTTGTTTGTTTGTTTTAAACTACTATGGATTTTCTGCAAAGACAATTTTGTCTCTTGCAAATAGGAACTATTTTATTTCTCCTTTCCAATCTTCTTAATGTTGAATAGGAGCGGTAAAAGAGAATATTTTTTCTTTGTTCCTCATTTAAGGGGGAAAGCTATCAGCTTTTCATAAACAAACATGTTGTTAGTGAATTTCTTTTCTTTTTTTTGTTAGATGCTCCTGCTCTTTAACAAGTTAAGAAAGTTACCTTCTATTCCTAGTTTGTTGAGTCTTTTTTTTTTGGTCATGAAGTGATGTCAAACTTGATCAAAAAATTTTTGTGACAGCTTGGTTCAAGATGGCGGAGTAGAAGGACGTGCTCTCACTCCCTCTTGCGAGAACACCAGAATCACAACTAGCTGCTGGACAGTCATCGACAGGAAGGCACTGGAACTCACCAAAAAAGATACCCCACATCCAAAGACAAAGGAGAAGCTGCAATGAGATGGTATGAGGGGCACAATCACAATCAAATCAAATCCCATAACAGCTGGGTGGGTGACTCACATACTGGAGAACATGTATACCACAGAAGTCCACTGGAGTGAAGGTTCTGAGCACTATGTCAAGCTTCCCAAGCTGGGGGTCTGACAACAGGAGGAGGAATTCATAGAGAATCAGACTTTGAAGGCTAGCAGGATTTGATTGCAGGACTTTGACAGGACTGGGGGAAACAGAGACTCCACTCTTGGAGGGCACACACAAGTAGTGTGCACATCGGGACCCAGGGGAAGGAGCAGTGACGCCATAGGAGATTGAACCAGACCTACCTGCTAGTGTTAGAGGGTCTCCTGCAGAGGCGGGGGGTGACTGTGGCTCACCGTGGGGACAAGGACACTGGCAGTAGAAGTTCTGGGAAGTACTTCTTGGCGTGAGCCCTCCCGGAGTCTGCCATTAGCCCCACCAAGGAGCCATGTAGGCTCCAGTGCTGGGCTGCCTCAGGCCAAACAACCAAAAGGGAGGGAACCCAGCCCCATGCATCAGCAGACAAGCAGATCAAAGTTTTATTGAGCTCTGCCCACCAGAGCAACACCCAGCTCTACCCACCACCAGTCCCTCCCATCAGGAAACATCCACAAGCCTCTTGGAGAGCCTCATTAACCAGAGGGCAGACAGCAGAAACAAGAAATACAACAAGAACTGCAGCATGTGGAACAAAAACCACATTCCCAGAAAGGTAGACAAGATGAAAAGGCAGAGGGCTATGTACCAAATGAAGCAACAAGATAAAACCCCAGAAAAACAACTAAATGAAATGGAGATAGGCAATCATCCAGAAAAAGAATTCAGAATAATGATAGTGAAGATGATCCAGGACCTCGGAAAAAGAATGGAGGGAAAGATCAAGAAGATGCAAGAAATGTTTAACAAAGATCTAGAAGAATTAAAGAAAAAACAAACAGATGAACAATACAATAACTGAAATGAAAATACACTAGAAGGAATCAATAGCTGAATAACTGAAGCAGAAGAACGGATAAGTGACCTGGAAGACAGAATGGTAGAATTCACTGCGGAACAGAATAAAGAAAAAGAATGAAAAGAAATGAGGATAGCCTAAGAGACCTCTGGGACAACATTAAATGCAACAACATTTGCATTATAGGGGTCGCAGAAGGAGAAGAGAGAGAGCAAGGACCCAAGAAAATATTTGAAGAGATTATAGTCGAAAATTTCCCTAACATGGGAAAGGAAATAGCCACCCAAGTCCAGGAAGTGCAGAGTCCCATACAGGATAAATCCAAGGAGAAACACGCCAACACACATAGTAATCAAATTGGCAAAAATTAAAGACAAAGAAAAACTATTGAAAGCAGCAAGGGAAAAATGACAAATAACATACAAGGGAACTCCCATAAGGTTAACAGCTGATTTCTCAGCAGAAAATCTACAAGCCAGAAGGGAGTGGCATGATATACTTTAAGTGATGAAAGGGAAGAACCTATAACCAAGATTACCCTACCCAGCAAGGATCTCATTCAGATTTGATGGAGAAATCAAAAGCTTTACAGACAAGCAAAAGCTAAGAGAATTCAGCACCACAAAACCAGCTCTACAACAAATGCTAAAGGAACTTCTCTAAGTGAGGAACACAAGAGAAGAAAAGGACCTACAAAAACAAACCCCCCAAAATTAATAAAATGGTAATAGGAACATACATATTGATAATTACCTTAAATGTGAATGGATTAAAAGCTCCAACCAAAAGACACAGGCTTGCTGAACGGATACAAAAACAAGACCCATATATATGCTGTCTACAAGAGACCCACTTCAGACCTAGGGACACATACAGACTGAAAGTGAGGGGATGGAAAAAGATACTCCATGCAAAGGAAATCAAAAGAAAGCTGGAGTAGCAATACTCATATCAGATAAAATAGACTTTAAAATAAAGAATGTTACAAGAGACAAGGAAGGACACTACATAATGATCAAGGGATCAATCCAAGAAGAAGACATAACAATTATAAATATATATGCACCCAACATAGGAGCACCTCAATACATAAGGCAACTGCTAACAGCTCTAAAAGAGGAAATCGACAGTAGCACAATAATAATGGTGGTCTTTAAAACCTCACTTACACCAATGGACAGATCATCCAAACAGAAAATTAATAAGGAAACACAAGCTTTAAATGACTCAATAGACCAGATAGATTTAATTGATATTTATAGGATGTTCCATCCAAAAACACCAGATACACTTTCTTCTCAAGTGCGCATGGAACACTCTCCAGGTTAGATCACATCCTGGGTCACAAATCAAGACTCAGTAAATTTAAGAAAATTGAAATCATATCAAGCATCTTTTCTGACCACAACACTATGAGATTAGAAATCAGTTACAGGGAAGAAAATGTAAAAAACACAAACACATGGAGGCTAAACAATACATTACTAAATAACCAAGAGATCACTAAAGAAATCAAAGAGGAAATAAAAAAATACCTAGAGACAAAAGACAATGAAAACACAACAATCCAAAACCTATGGGATGCAGCAAAAGTAGTTCTATGAGGGAAGTTTATAGCTATACAAGCCTACCTCAAGAAACAAGAAAAATCTCAAATAAACAATGTAACGTTACACCTAAAGGAACTAAGAAGAAAAAACAAAACCCAGAGTTAGCAGAAGGAAAGAAATCATAAAGATCAGAGCAGAAATAAATAGAAACAAATAAAACAATAGCAAAGATCAATAAAACTAAAAGCTGGTTCTTTGAGAAGATAAACAAAATTGAGAAACCATTAGCCAGACTCGTCAAGAACAAGAGGGAGAGGACTCAAATCAATAAAATTAGAAATGAAAAACGAAAAGTTACAATGGACACCACAGAAATACAAAGCATCCTAAGAGACTCTATGCCAATAAAATGAGCAACCTGGAAAAAATGGACAAATTCTTAGAAAGGTATAACCTTCCAAGACTGAACCAGGAAGAAATAGAAAATATGAACAGACCAATCACAAGTAATGAAATTGAAACTGTGATTTAAAATCTTCCAACCAACAGAAGTCCAGGACCAGATGGCTTCACAGGTGAATTCTATCAAACTATCTATCTTCTCTAAATGAGAAGAGCTAACACCCATCCTTCTCAAACGCTTTTAAAACTTGCAGAAGAAGGAACACTCCCAAACTCATTCTACGAGGCCACCGTCACCCTGATACCAAAACCAGACAAAGATACTACAAAAAAAGAAAATTACAGACCAATATCACTGATGAATATAGATGCAAAAATCCTCAACAAAATACTAGCAAACAGAATCCAACAACACATTAAAAGGATCATACACCAGGATCAAGTGGGATTTAACCCAGAGATGCAAGGATTCTTCAGTATATGCAAATCAATCAGTGTGATACACCATATTAACAAGTTGAAGAATAAAAACCATATGATCATCTCAAAAGATGCAGAAAAAGCTTTTGACAAAATTCAACACCGATTTATGATAAAAATCTCTCCAGAAAGTGGACATAGAGGGAACCTCCTTCAACATAATAAAGGCCATATATGACAAACCCACAGCAAATATCATTCTCAGTGGTGAAAAACTGAAAGCATTTCCTCTAAAATCAGGAACAAGACAAGGATGTCCACTCTCACCACTATTATTCAGTATAGTTTTGGAAGTCCTAGCCACAGCAATCAGAGAAGAAAAAGAAATAAAAGGAATACAAATTGGAAAAGAAGAAATAAAACTGTCACTGTGTGCAGATGACATGATAGTATACATAGAGAATCCTAAAGATGCCACCAGAAAACTACTACAGCTAATCAATAAATTTGGTAAAGTTGCAGGATACAAAATTAATGCACAGAAATCTCTTGCATTCCTGTACACTAATGATGAAAAATCTGAAAGATAAATTAAAGAAACACTCCCATTAACCACTGCAACAAAAAGAATAAAATACCTAGGAATAAACCTACCTAGGGAGACAAAAGACCTGCATGCAGAAAACTATAAGACACTGATGAAACAAACATGATACCAGCAGATGGAGAGATATACCATGTTCTTGGATTGGAAGAATCAATATTGTTAAAATGACTATACTACCCAAAGCAATCTGCAGATTCAATGCAATCCCTATCAAATTACCAATGGTATGTTTTACAGAACTAGCACAAAAAATCTTAAAATTTGTATGGAGACACAAAAGACCCTGAATAGCCAAAGCAGTCTTCAGGGAAAAAAACAGAGCTGGAGGATTCAGAGTCCCTGACTTCAGACTATACTACAAAGCTACAGTAATCAAGACAATATGATACTGGCACAAAAGTAGAAATATAAATGAATGGAACAGGTTAGAAAGCCCAGAGATAAACCCACGCACCTATGGTCAACTAATCTATGACAAAGGAGGCAAGGATATACAATGGAGAAAAGGCAGTCTCTTCAATAAGTGGTGCTGGGAAAACTGACAGCTACATGTAAAAGAATGAAATTAGAACACTCCCTAACACCATACACAAAAATAAACTCAAAATGGATTAGAGACCTAAATGTATGACTGGGCACTATAAAACTCCTAGAAGAAAACGTAGGAAGAACACTCTTTGACATAATTCACAGCACGGTATTTTTTGATCCACCTCCTAGAGTAATGAAAATAAAAACAAAAATAAACAAATGGGACCTAATGAAACTTAAAAGCTTTTGCACAGCAAAGGAAATCATAAAGAAGACGAAAAGACAACCCTCAGAATGGGAGAAAATATTTGCAAATGAATCATCGGACAAAGGATTAATGTCCAAAATATATAAACAGCTCATGCAGCTCAATATTAAAAAAACAAACAGCCCAATCCAAAAATGGGTAGAAGACCTAAATAGACATTTCTCCAAAGAAGACATACAGATGGCCAAGAAGCACATGAAAAGCTGCTCAACCTCACTAATTATTAGAGAAATGCAAATCAAAACTACAATGAGGTATCACCTCACACCAGTTAGAATGGGCATCGTCAGAAAATCTACAAACAACAAATGCTGGCGAGGGTGTGGAGAAAAGGGAACCCTCTTGCACTGTTGATGGGAATGTAAATTGATACAGCCAGTATGGAGAACAGTATGGAGGTTCCTTAGAGAACTAAAAATAGAATTACCACATGATCCAGCAATCCCACTAGTGGGCATATACCCAGAGAAAACCATAATTCAAAAAGACACATACACCTCAATGTTCATTGCAGCACTATTTACAATAGCCAGGTCATGGAAGCAGCCTAAATGCCCATGGACAGACGAATGGATAAAGAAGATATGGTACATATATACAATGGGATATTAGCCATAAAAAGGAATGAAATTGGGTCATTTGTAGAGAGGTGGATGCATCCAGAGACTGTCATACAGAGTGAAGTAAGTCAGAGAAAAACAAATATCATATTAACGCATGTATGTGGAACCTAGAAAATGGTACAGATGAACCGGTTTGCAGGGCAGAAATTGAGACACAGAAGTAGAGAACAAACGTATGGACACCAAGGGGGGAAAGTGGCGGGGGTGGTTGTGGTGGTGGAATGAATTGGGAGATTGGGATTGACATGTATACACTGATGTGTATAAAATGGATGACTAATAAGAAAATAAATAAACATTAAAGAATAATAATAGTAATAAAATAAAATATGACACAAAACTCCCTGGTGGTCCAGTGGTTAAGACTCCATGCCCACTGCCATGGGCCGAGGTTCGATCCCTGGTCAGGGAACTAAGATACTACAAGCCACACAGTGCAGCCAAAAAATAAATAAATAAATAATAAATGAACTTATCTACGAAACAGAAACAGACTCACAGACGTAGAAAGCGGACTTGTGTTTGCCAAGGGGTGGGGTGGGGAAGGGATGGATTGGGAGTTTTGGGATTAGCGGATGCAAAGTATTATATATAGTATGGATGAACAACAGGGTCCTATTGTATAGCACAGGGAACTATATTCAACATCCTGTAATAAAATTTTATAACTGGATCACTTTGCTGTACACCAGAAACTAACACAACACTGTAAAAAAAAAAAAACAAATTTTTTTGTGATATCTACTGATTTCTTTAGATGGCCAATATGGTAGATATATTAATTGGTCACAGTGTCCAGTGGTCATTATTTTATATATTACTGCATACTATCTGCTGCTATTCTGTAGAGGATTTTTGTGTCAATGTTCAGGAGTGATATTAGTCTGTAATTTTCTTGTCCTCTTTGGTCTGTAACTTTCTTTACTTTCTTGTCCTCTTTGTATGCTGAAGAATGCTGGCTTCATAAACAGGTTTGAGAAGTGTTCCCTATTCTTTTATTTTCAGGAAGAGACTGTAGATCTGATGCGCCTTCTTCTTTAAATATACCACTGAAACCATCTGAGCCAGGAGATTTTTTGGAAAGGTTTTTCCTTAATTAAACAATTTCGATTTTTAACAGTTAAAAGACTATTCAGAATATCAATTTCATTTTGGGTGAGTGTTGGTAGTTTATGATTTTTGAGGTGTTGGTCCATTTCATAAGGTTATTGGATTGATGTAAAAGTAATTGTCCATAGTATTCCCTTATTTTCCTTTTAATTCTTATTGGATCTATAATGATATCCCCTGTTTTACTCCTGATATTAATAATGTATGTCTTCTCTGTTTTTCTTTTTCAGTTTTGATAGAACTTTGTCAATTTTATTAGCCTTCCTAAGGTTAATAAAACCCAATTTTGCTTCTCTATTGTTTTTGTTCAATTTCTGCTCTTAACGTTGTCATTGTCATTTCCTCCTTATGCTTACTTTGGGGTTTAGTTTTTTTTCCCTCTAGTTTCTTAATGTAAAAGTTTGGACTACTGATTTGCGACCTTTCTTTTTTCTAACCTAAGCATTTAATACTATAAATTTATCTCAATGGAGGGCTTTAGAGGCATCCCTCAAATTTTAATATGTTGGACTTTGATTTTTTCCAGTATAATATAGTTTTTAACTTTTCATGAGATTTCTTCCTTGATCTGTTGCTTATTTATTAGTGTGTTGTTTAATATCCAAGTGTTTAGAAAATTTTGTTATCTTTATGTTATTTTTAGTTCAGTTGTATTATGGAGAACACATTTTATGTAATTTCAATTTTAAAAAATTTGTTGAGTTTTCTTTGGTAATCCAGGATAGAGTCTGCATTGGTGATTGTTCCATGTGCACTTGAAAGGAAGATGTACTTGGCTGTTATTGGGTATTCTGTAAATGTGAATCCAGTTAGTTGATGCTGTTATTCAGTTCTTCTATATCCTTTCTGACTTTTGTTTGCTTGTTCTATCAAATACTGAGAGAAGTTGAAGTTGTCAGATATAATTATGGATTTCTCTTTCCATTTTGTCAATTTTTGCTTCATGTATTTTGAAGCTTTGTTGTTCATTTAGGATTATTTTGTCATCTTGGTGGATTGACCCTTTTATTATTATGTAATAGCCCTTTTAATCACTTTAGCTTTCTTTTCATTAGTGTTTGTATGGTATACCTTTTTTCCATTATTTTACCTTTAACCTACCTAATTTTTATTTTTAAATCCTTTCTGACAATCTGTCTTTTAATTTGTGTGTTTAAACTATTTACATTTAATATAATTATTGATATATTTGGATTTAAGTCTATCATTTTATTATTTGTTTTCTGTTTTCCCCCTTCATTATTTGCTTTTCTGTTTCTGCTTTACTGCCTTCCTTTGGACTATATGAATTTTTTAATTATTTCACTTTATTTATTGTGTGTTTGACTCTCTTTTTCATAGTTTGTGTTGTGCTCAAATGTTATAATATACTTAATTTTTCACAGCTTATACAAAATCAATATTTTACTACTTAAGTTAGAATGTGGAAAACTTAACACTGTGTAGCTCCTTTTATTCTCCCCCATTTATGTTGTAGCTGTCCCATGTATTACTTTAATGTGCATTGAAAAATTATCAATGTAATAATTTTTGTTTTCACATATCAAATGTATTTTAAAGAGCTCAAGAGAAGTCATATTTACCCAGTATCTACCATGTCGGTGGATTTCCCTTCAGTCCTGTTGGTACAAGTTTTCCTTTTGTATCATTTCCCTTTGGTCTGAAAAACTTCCTTTAGCAATTGTTTTAGAGCAGGTTTTCCAGCAACAAATTTTCTTCATTTGAGAAAACATTTATTTTATCTTTATCCCCAAAGGAAAGTTTTGCTCTTGAAAATATTGAGCCAATTCCTTCTGGCCTCTGGGATTTCAGATGAGAAACAACATTTGAATTGTTGTTCCCCTATAGTTAATGTATTATTCTTTTGTTTTACTTTTTAATACTGTTTTGTCTAATTTTCAGAAGTTTGATTATAAAATGTCTTGGCATGAACTCTTCTTTGTGTTTATCCTGTTTGAAGTTCACTGAACTTTTAACATGTATAAATTCTTGACTTTCACCAAAAGTAGGACATTTCAGCCATTAGTTCTTCAGATCTTTTTCTGTACCACTCTGTTTTTTCTTTCCTTCTGGAACTCCAATTTCACGAATATTAGACCTTTGGGTACTGTATCACAGGTCCTCTTTCCTGTCATCTCCATTCTACTATTGAGCCTATCTGGTAAGGTTTGTTTTCTTTTTTTTTAAACAGAGTGAAAACAAGGTCTCTTTTATTTTTATTTTTTAAAATTTTATTTAGTTTTGGCTCCGTTGGGTCTTTGTCGCTGCACGTGGGCTTTCTCTAGTTGCAGGGAGCAGGGGGTACTCTTTGTTGTGGTGCTTGGGCTTCTCATTGAGGTGGCTTCTCTTGTTGCAGTGCACGAGCTCTAGGCACATGGGCTTCAGTAATTGCAGCACATGGGCTCAGTAGTTGTGGTGTGTGGGCTCAGTAGTTGTGGCTTGAGGGCTCTAGAGTGCAGGCTCAGTAGTTGTGGCACATGCACTTAGTTGCCCCGTGGCATTTGGGATCTTCCTGGACCAGGGATCGAACCCATGTCCCCTGCATTGGCAGGCGGATTCTTAAACACTGTGCCACCACGGAAGTCCCTGGTGAGTTTTTATTAGAGATGTAAAGGTCAAAAAACATTATGTTGTTGAAAGTTTCATGGAAAATCCCTTATATTCTGTTGAGTCTTATATTTGTCCAGAATTTATATTTTTAACAAAGTATTATCCTTCATAGGTTGCATTAATATAAACTGCCAGTCAGATCAATGGGACATAGGAGAAATTATTAGTTTCATGTAAAGTATGTGTGTGTATGTTGTGGTTTTCAAACATGTCCACAAACTTTTTAACGCTCTTCATCAAAAGATTCACTTTAATTACCCTCCCCTTGAATAGTATTCAGTACTATACTAGTGACTTGCATCTAACAAAGAGAATGCATTGAAAAGTGATGCTGTGTTACTACCAAGATCAAGCTAGAAAAGGCAATACAGCTTCCTTATGACCCTCTTTCTTGAAAAACTCACTCTTGGAAATCAGCCACCATGTTGTGAAGGCACATGCAGAGAGCACATGTCGGTGTTTTAACTGACACCCACAGCCAAGGCTCCCGGAGAACTCCAACATCGACCACCAGACCTCAGAGTGAGCAAGACTTCAGATGATTCCAGTTGCCAGCCAGGCTTCAATCTACCTCAGCCAAAGCTGAGTGGAGCATAGATGATTTGTCCCAACTGAGCCCTGTTCAGATTATTGGTTTTAAGCAAAATACATGTTGTTGTTGTAAGCTTCTATATTTGGGGTAATTTGTTACCTAGCAATAGATAAATGGAATAGATTTTGGTATTTGGTACCTGGAAATGCTGCTGGGGGTACTGCTTTAACAAGAAACTTAAAACATGTAGGAAGTGCTTTGGAACCTCAAGGAGAGTGTTAATGAAAGCCTAACACCTTGAAGAGACTGTTAATAGAAAACAGGCTTTAGCAAAATCCGTCTACCAATGCTTTCCATTCTTTTAGTTACATCTGCCCCCATACCATTCAAGTACTGGAGCTACTGCATATGCCAAGGCTTTGCCTTTTGCTTGTACCTCATTCCTATATACTGTAGATGAGAACCTTAGTCATGGTGATGCCACAGCATGGTTAGGAGTTAACCTCCCTCCTACACTTGCCCCACACAATGGCTGCTATCTGACTGTTGGGTAATTCAGTTTCAAAATCCTATCCTAAGGGACTGTTTTCTGGAGCCATTTTCCATTCTAACTCTTAAATTGGGTTTTCATGGAAGCAGAGTCTGACTCAGTGATGCAGTGAAGGTGCTTTATTTGGGACATAATCCCAGGAGACAAGTGAGAGAATGGAGAGAATGATGTAGGAAAGGGAGAAAAGTCAACAAATGGTACATTATTGTGCAGGTTGTTGCCGAGAACAACTGGGATTCGATCCCACATGTGAACTCTGAAGAACCTTGTAGAATATGCCTCCGATGTCTTGCTAAAGAACTGGAGGCTAGTCCATTTCCATAAAAACTCCTGTTCAACATTGTTTAAGGGTTGTCCCCATGATTATTAACACTTCTTCACTTTTGTGTCTACTGAGCCTCTACTGAGTGACTTCCAAGACCTCAGAGAAACTCTGAGGCAGAAAAGCAGAGAGGTGTCATGTTTGAGGAGAGATACTGACAATATGCATGGAATTGTTCACCTCAGCTGCACTGAAATCAGATGGACTGAGTGGGATGTGGTTTTGGGCCTCACAAATGTCTATTACACCTACATATATATTTGAAGAATATGTAAAATTTCAGTTAGAGGGTAGGATGGAATTCATTTTTCATGAAGCTAAAAGATCTTTCGGCAGCCCATGAGTCCCATGTTAAAAACTCTTGGTCTAGAAGCTCAGTAATTTTGTATATATCCTCTTTCCAGGCACACAGGAAGCCTCACTCTCCAGCCTCCCTTGCAGTTAGGTTGATCATGTGACTGAGTTAGAGACAATGGCTAGGGGACAGAAGTAAAGTATACTGTTTCTAGCTCTGTCCCCTAAATTTGCTCATCAACAAAGAGAGGATTCAGTGGGAAGATGATGGAGTCACATGATGGAAGGAACTTGAATCCCTGAATTGTCACTTGGAAGAGAGCAGCCCAGGCTAGTCACCCAACTCCCATCAGACTTGAGTGAGTGACTTGAGTGAGAAATAAGCCGTGTGTGTGTGTGTGTGTGTGTGTGTGTGTGTGTGTGTGTGTGTGTGTGTGTGTGTGTGTGTGTGTTTGAATCCACAGATGTTCTGAGTTTGTTTTTTTAGCAGCTGGTTTTAATTACTTTGGCTAATGCAGTCAAAGTATCTTACAAAGTAATACTGGTATCTTACATAAGACTGGTAGTTTCTTGATTCTTACTACACTTGGGTCATTGAAGAAAGTATTAGTTATCACCTCTTTATCTTATTGGCAGGCATGTGATGATAATTGACAGAATCATTTTTGTGCTTTGCTTTTAGTCTCCTAGGGGCTAGGCAGCAGCTCAGCTGTAAGCAATAGTATAATTATTTTTAGATCACTGATTGCTTTCCTCCTAGTTAGGGAGAATCACCCATTGTCACCTTGCACTTGCTGAACACAACTTGAGAGAGAAATCCTCCTTCACATTCCCAAGATAATAAACAAGAGAAAGAACCAGCATGAAACACTGTCTGCTTTTCTCCTTTATCATGAATGGCCAAGAAAATATCCTGGGTATAATAAATATGAATCAATGGAAGACAAGAAGATAATCACTTGGATTTTAGATGAGTAAAAAAGAAGCTTCCCTAGTGTTTAATAATATGTCATCATTTTTAGACAAACATGAGGATAATATCTATTTGGTGTCAGAGATGGACTGTGACAAAGAAGTAAGAATACTCCCTCTTGTGGTTCTTGAGAAAAATATTCCCTCCTATGAGAGTGTATTGAGAAAACAGAAATTCTGGATTCAAAGGCAATTTCAATGGATAATTACAGTTTACCCTTTTCTCTCTGACCTGGTTCTCTGAAGCTGAATAACCATGTTAGGCTATGGATCTTCTTGAGGGTGTTTATGAATTTATACTCTTAATCTCAGGGAGAAACTGTGAATGTGAGGAAAGCCTTCTTCATCCTGAACTGGAAAAAGTCTGCTTCCACTTGAAGTTTTTTTTTTTTTTTTCCTGAAACGTTAAGAAGTAGTAATTGTCACTCAATTTATTCTTTCTTTAACTTGCAACTGGTTCCCCAATGTCGCCTTGTACTAGCTTTTGGGGAAGCTTTGATTTAAGAAGAGTAAATTTGTGTTAGGGCACTATCTCCTCTAAAATACATCACTCATTATTTTGTGGGGCGGGTGTAAATGTATTTCTTGGATATATGTTTTTTCCCTTTATTCTATTTGGAAACTTATTTAGCAACTTTGTTTTTCTCAGGGGATGGTTGGCTGCAAAACACTGGAAATAGTAAATTTACTAATTTCTTAAGAAGTAAAGTAGGGATGGCGTTGCAATCATAAGACAACACATATCCAACGTCAGCAGTGGTTTGATGTGAAATTATCATTTGTTTTCTCATAACTGTTGCCTTCTGTTTTTTAATTCTAATGTTTCATCATTAGAAACATGATATCCTGCACTTCTGAGGAGGGTGGACATCTGTGTAGGAAATCGATATCTATTTATCTCTTGATCTCTCTTTCTTTCTGGTTCTCTGGTTAGGTTGTATATATTGTTCTGGTTTGCCCTGAAAAGTCCTTGTTTACACTGCTGTCTCTGTGTCCCACTTAGCTTAGGATTTGTTCCTTTCTCTTTCTTTCTTTTTTTCAGTGAAAATGTTAGCAATTTCAATTTCATAAGTCAAAACATGCAACTTGAAGAACACAGGAGGCAATTTTAAATTTAAAAAGATTTAAATTTTACATTAAAAAATACATTCTTTAGAAAAATACCTGACATATTATAAACAAGAAAACAAAAGTACGTGAATTGTGAGGGGAAAAGAAACTGCCTTGGACTAGATGAAACACATTACTTCTACTTAATGTTTCATTGGAAAGACAAGTCACACGGGCCACTGAGTTGCATAGCTGCTGGGAAATGGAGTTTAGCTGTCGGCTTAAAAAATAAGAAATGGGTTTGAGAAACATATACTCGGTCTCTGTCATATTATATTAGAACAAATGAATGAAGAGAGGGCATGAAAAATATATGTAGTACAAAAACAAGAAAGGTGTTATTTACACTTTATAGATAAAGAAACTGAGGCTCAGAAGAACTGAGAAAATTGCTTATAGCCACACAGGCAAAAAGGGGCAGAATTAACCATCAGACTTGAGTCTACTTGACTTCAAGGCCCAACATTTACCATCACATTCCAAAGATCTCGTTGTAGTTTCCAGAAATCATACTTTATAGTACCATTTATATCTTTATCTGTGTTTAACAGAAGTTAAGATTTAAGTGATTTAGGTTATTATTTCTAATTTTACCTGAATTATAATACTTGCATACATTTTTGGAACTATAAGTATAAATACTGAAAGGATTTATGTATACTTGTCTATCAGTAATTTAGATTTGATTTGAACTTTCTTGTTGTGAAAGTCCATTTATTACCTAATTATACACAGACAATAAATAGCCTTTCCTTTTGCCAGTCTATCTATCTATTTTATTTTATCTTTTTTCTCATTTGAAGCCATGGAGTTAGAAGCAAAAAATCTCAGGAGATTTTATCATTTTTTTCTGGATTGGGCATAAACACACAACCTGGTTCTTGCTCAGAGCTCTTTATTACTTTTGGGGGTGAGCATACTATAAACCTGGAAGGTGTCTCTCTTTATCTGCATTTTCTCCCACATAAATAATCTTGAGATTCATAAAAGGAAAGTAAAATTCTGAGATTAAATTCCCCATTGCCTTTGTTGGTTCATTTTATCAATTGTGTTGACTGGTTGGTTTAATAGAACAACTTCCTAAAAACATGTAACAAATTGACCAATCCACTTTTGCTCTTTTCCCATATTTTTTCCAAAGTCAAAACACAAGATTTTTTGTTGTTGCTGTTAAATAGACAATTAACAGAATTATATGAATCTAAAACTTTGAAAGAAAATGACAAACATTATGTATAGCTTGGGCACTTTTGCTCTGTCCTGCTTTTTGGAGTTACTTTCTGTCAAGGATGATTCTACCTGACACCTGTTAAGCAAAGTTGAAAAAAGTGAAAGATTGGTTGGTGGCCTTTAACTCCACCCCCTTACATTTCTGTCTGCTTCCTTCAGCCAGAGTTCACATTTGGGCTGTCTGTGTGTTGAGAGCAAAGTGGACAGAAAAAAAGTGGACAGAAAAAAAGTGAAAGTAGAGGACACATTCATTTCTTCCCTTAATGCTAACTCCAGCCTTGCTTTGATTCTGCTTTTCTCTGTTCTAAGAGTACTTGATTCTGGACCAGCAGATCTTTTTGCAGAAACAACACTGATGATTTTCTACCTATCCTTTCTGGAACTGTGTCTGGTTAATTGTTGCTTTGCCCTTACCCTTTCCAAGCACAAAAACTCTGAGTTTTGTCCTTTGAGGAAGCATGTAAGCTACTAGCAAAGCATAAATCCCTGTTTGTCTCAAACAGGTCATGCATTTAGTTGCTCATCAAGAAACATTCTATCTCGGTTCCACAGAGAGCAGCAGCTCAGCATGCTCAGTGTTCTGACTGACACAAGCTCGGAGATCCCATATCAATAGTATGTAAATGTAGGAGGTGAACAGGCTGCAGACTCGAGGGGAATTCAGACATGTCTGAACATGCCTGGTGTACTGGTAGGGCCATCTCCCCAAAAGACTTGTTCTTCTGATGAACTGAGGAGATATCTAAGAAAGTATGTGTCCTAAAACAGGAGACTTTGACCCTGTAACAAATCCTTAGTTGTCTGGATGGATGGGTAATTCTGAATACAGCATCAAAATTTTCACTTTCATTTGGCTAGTAGGCAAGACGCTATTGGATGGAGGTTTAAATCCTGTGGCGAGCAGGATTTAAGATCTGATTTTCTAAAAACTCTCAAGTATAGATGCACAAACAGTGCTTCACTGGAGGTCTCTAAAACAGACGCAGATGTGAGAGAAGCTCTTCTCCACGCGGTTAAGTGTGGTGGACATGAGTCTAAAGATGCTTTCCCCCAACCCCACCCCAGGCTTCTGACTCATGGTTACCTATTCAAACAGTCATTTAGGTACATCTTTGAAGGGATTTTGCAGATGTAACTGAAGTTCCAAGTTAGTTGACCTTAAAGTATGAAGATTACCCAGCTGGGACTGATCTTATCAGGTAAGCCCTCTTGTAGGTAGGAGCACACAAAGAAGTCAGAGATTCAAAGCACGAGGAGATTTGACGCACTGTTGCTGGATTGACGATGAAGGGGGCCTTGTATTAAGGAATGCAGGTAGCCTTAAAGAGCGTAAGCGTAGCCCCTTTCTGACAGCTGGCAAAGACACACGGACCTCAGTCCATATTTGGCCAATGATCTGAATGAGTTTGGAAGCAGATTATTTCCTAGGGCCTCTAGATAAAAGCCCAGCCCAGGGGACACCTTGATTTCAGCCTTGTGAGACTCTAATCAGAGAAGCCAGTTGAGCCCGCCCAGACTTCTGAAACAGAAGTGTGAGAGAATTTATTTGTGTTATTTTAAGTCACTACATTTACGGTGATTTGCTATGCAGTGAGAGAAAACTAATGTAGTAATAGAATCAATGAAGCTTTGTATCTTGTGGGACTCAGGTCTTAGTGGTGGTGGGAGGCCCTTGTGTCCCACAAACCTGGTGGTATACAGTGAGTGCTAGTGGTAAATGGTGGAGTGAGAAAAGACTTGGTGAGTGCTTGCGAAACATCCCCTAGGAACTCCCAGAAATTCTCCTGTTTGGGGAAGCAACCAGAAATTTAGATTGTTACAGTTAATATGAGTCACTAGAACCTATAGGCTCATGAAGTTCAGGGAAATTGACTGCACATACCTCAATAAAGTCCAGTTAACTCTCCTAGCATAACTTCATTCACCAAAAGGGACACAATTTTGTTTCGTTTTTAAATTGTTTCGTTTTGTTCTTTGTTTGTTGTTGTTGTTTTTTCTGATTTACTTCTCCCTACTCCTAAATTCTGTGGCCTTTTTCTTGGCCCTGATGTCTTTTGGTAGATGCCAAGAAGTGGATGTAGTAAGTATATCCTTGGATAATGGAAACAGTAGAAACAAGTATCTCTTTTTCTTTATTATTAAATCCTTGCTACTGAGATAAAATAGCAACTTAAGAAATAGGTCATCTTTTTCAGTATACTTAGGTGCCTTTATCACAAACTTCCAATCAAAAAAATAGTAAGCAAACATTTTATATTGGGTTCTTAACAAAGGAAACTTGACCATAGTATGGAAGAGCATGGACTTTCCATTTTCAAAGCCAAGATATAGATTAGTACAGAGATGATTATAGTATAATTGCACTGTAATTTTATAGGAATATTCTTGGGAGACAATTTCCTTCAGATCTCTTGCATTTCTGCACATCTGAGCAGATACATTGGCAGCTTCTGTTCTAGAATATCTTTTTAAGTATGTTTGTATGGCAAACAGTTTTAAAAGATAAAGATAGTGTCTCTCTCTGAGGCAAAGGGCAGATTTGTTTGTTGTCCAAGATAATAAAGATAATGTGTCTTTCTGGAGCAAAGGTTGGGCAAATTTGCTGGCAGTTTCCTTTAAAAGTTTGGTGTTGCCTAAGGTCAGGGCATCTAGGCTGTGATACAAACTGTGTGTGCACCAGGTGATAAACTTATCTCAGTTTGCCTGATACTTTCCTGATTGTAGCATAAAGTCCTGAATACCAGGAACCCTTCCGTTTGGAACACACCAGGGAGTTGGTCGCTTTAGTGAGCTGCATGCACCTGAGATGCTCCTTATCACCCCCATGGGATTTGGGAGGCAGGGAACCAATGTAAGTTTGAAGCTCATGCTGTCACTGTGCTCTGAGTAATAAAGTCCTTTGGCTCTGACCCAGGAGTCTCATGTCTTTGACTAGCACCCTTAAAACTGTGGTAGCCTAACTTGTTAGGTAGCAAGTACAATAAAATCTCTGACCCTTCACAGTTCTTTACAAACATAAGTCCAGTGACTGCTGGAACTGTAGTTGGAAAAATGTCTATTTTAGATTGGAGAAGTGCAGTAAGCCCATAAGCTTCCTCTAATGTTTTCCAAAAGCTGTTTTATGAAATGAATAATTCAAAAGCAAATCAACTTATGAAAGTGACTTTGTAAGAACTTGTGTTATTTCTATTGCAATTTTTTTCTCTTATTCATACATTATTTAGAAGTGCATTGTTTAATTTTCAAACATTTAGGAATTTTTCTAGTTATCTTTATGTCACTATTCTTTAGTTTAATTCCACTCCAGTCAGAAAACGTACCCTGATTTCAATTCTTTGAAATTTATTAACATTTGCTTTGGTCTATTTTGGCAAACGTCTAACTGCATTTGAAAAAAAAAATGTGTACTTTGCAGTTGTTGGCTGTAGTGACTATATTATTGCTGATTATTCTGTCAGCTATTATAACATTTCCAGGAATGATTGTGGATTTGTCTCTTTTGCCTTTAAATATTGGGTGACACGAATTTAGGAATATTTTATTTTCTTGTTTAATGGACTCCTTTATCATTTTGAAATGTCACTCTATTTCTAGTAATGCTTAAAGTCTACTTTGCTTGGTATTATTAAAGCTGTACCATCTTTATTTTGTTTAGTTTTTGCATACGATATATTTTTCCATTCTTTTTATTTTTAAGGCTTCTGTGTTCTTATATTTAAAGTTTGTCTTTTGTAAACATCATATAGCTGGATATTATTTGTTTGTTTGTTTTAAATTCAGTCCAACAGTCTTTGTCTTTTAATTGAAGTCTTTGTTCTATTTACATCTTGTATAACTACTGATATAGTTGGTGTTATGGAGTGAATGTTTCTCCCTAAAAATCATACGTTGAAACCCCACCTCTTAATGTGATGATATTAGGAGGTGGAGCCTTTGGGAGGTAATTAGGATTAGATGATGTCGTGATAGTGGAGCCTTCATGAATGGGATTAATGCCTTTAGAAGGGGAGCTTGCTTCCCCTTTCTGCGCTCTGCCATGTGAGGATGCAACAAGAAATCAGTAGTCTGCAACCTGGAAGAAGGCTCTCACCAGAACTCAAGCATGCTAGCACCCTAATCTTGGGCATCTAGCCTTTAGAACTGTGAAAAATAAGTTTCTGCTGTTTATAAGCCATCCAGCCTATGGTATTTTCTTATAGCAGCCCAAACTGACTGAAAAACAGTTTGGTTTACATCTACTAACATATTGCTTGTTTTCTATATATCCCATCTGTTCTTTGATTCTTCATTTTTCCTTTCTTGAATTACTTTAGATTAATCAGGTATTGTTCATTACTCTATTTGCCCTCTATAGGATTTTTTTGTTGTACACTGTAAAAATTATTCTTTTTGATGTTTTCCATGTAATTACAATATACATCCATATCTTATTGTAGTCCACTTTAAATTAGTAACTTTACCAGTTACTGACCAATATAAGAACACTTCAACAGTTTAATTCCATCTACCTACCGGCCACCATTTGTTCCAGTGTTGCCATCTATCTATCTATCTGTCTCTATATATATACACATATATTTACCACATGAGGCATTAACATGAGTTGAAGGGAAGTTGAATGCAGATTTTTGGATCCTTCTCTCAATTCCTTTCCTGTCTGGGATTGTGATGCTCAATTCCAAGACACAATGACAGTGCTGAGCTCAGACCTCTTTCCCCTCAGTCCAGTAAGACTGTGCCTTTCTGTTCTAGCTATATTCCCTACATTACAATTAGAAAAATGCCCTCAGAAAAAGGCCATAGCGTGAATATAGACCTCACCATATGTGCTTCCTTTCTCTCAGAGACTGAGTCCTGCCTATTCTGTTTTTTTTGTTTTGTTTTTTTTGCCTGTGCCTTCAAACAGTTGATTTACGTATGTCATCCAGCTTTTATAGTTGTTCTTGGCAGAAGGCTTCGTTCAATACCAGCTACTTTATCATGCATGACTGAGACTGGAAATCCCTTAGAATGTTTTTATCAACAGAAATTTCTCCTCATGTAATATTTGGTACACCAGTGGTATAGTTCATGTAAAAGCATGATTATTTCTTATCAGTATTTAAAATAGTGAGATAATTCCTTAGCATCCTTCAATGTTGACCAACTATTATTATTTTTAGTGTAATTATGAGTTCATGATTAAAACATATTTGTTGTAGGAATTATTCTTAGTGATGCCCAAATTTTCCCACCTTTGACCACTGGGAACCTCTTTAAGTTAGCTCTTGAGTTCTTTTGAAATGACCCTGGTGGGCTTTTATACTTTCATTGTTATATGTTTGACAGATATTCCAGGATCATCTTGTGCGTTTTTTTTCTTCCTAGACCTGGAATCAGCCATTTGTCTAAGGAACCCAAGATAGAGTATGAGAGGAGGATCAAGGGTCAGTGGTGTTCTCAGGGCACTGCCAAGGTTCGGTTAAAGCAAGAAGGTAAAGAGCCTACCTAGACAAAAAGTTGAAGACATATTAGGTGATTTTGCTGATGGTGGTTCATGATTTCTAGAGGGCAGAGAGATTGTTAGAGGTAGGTAAAGGGTGCGAGATTAGGTAAAATGAATGAGTTAAAGGAAAAAAGGAGATGGAAAATAGAAGCCTGGTGAATACTAACATGTATATTAAACCACTTAGTATGTATGTACTTATGTCTTGTGCTAACAAATTTCATTATATTAAAAGTCACCATCAAACAATTCCCATGTTGCTAATAGCTGCATAGACTCAAGTGTAGGACTTGACTGATGATATCTGTTGGCCACGCCTTTGTTTCTATCAGATTTATCTGGAAAATATCTCTGTACAGAGCTCAGAAAATGTGAATATTTCCTCCTTTTCATTAGCTTAGTAAAGTGGTCCCCTTTGAGAAGTGGGAAGAATCACCAGACACTGTAGAGAAAGAATGAGTAGGACTGTAATTCATTTGTACATTTTATTCAGTCATAACTCTGCTCCGTACATAACACATGTAAAGATATTTATTTCATCTACATATATTATTGAAAGAGTCTTAGTGCATAAACTGTTGGTTGATATTTTCTGTTGAGTTGATAGATTTTAGAGAAATTCCTGGTAGGAGCAGTATCATTACTTGCAAAGTTATCTTCCTGGGCAGGAGTCTCTTGAAATTGTAGTTATGCTAATGGAGATAGTTGAATAGTAAAGTCATGTTAGTGTTGACTCTAAACTGTGTGTGTTTGTGTATGCGTGTGCGGTACATGATTTTGATTTTTCACTGCGAAGGATGAGACAGACCTCTCTGATTTCAAGAATTTCATTAAGTCTAGTGGTAGGGACAGGTAAGCTATAGAAAATATTTAAGGTAAGTAATAAATGCTTTATGCTTGGGCAGCAGGGATGTAGGGTTAGTAATAAGTGCTTTATGCCTGGGCAGTAGGGAGCATCGGAGGCTTCACCGAGGAGATGATCCTTGAACCTTCTAGTTGGTGTTCACCCGCAGTGGAAGGAGCCTTTCCAAACAGAGGGAACAACTTGTGCAAGGGTGTATAAGGAAGAAGGATAGGAGATAAGGCTATAATAATGTATTATTCTATATATAATGTAGCTAAATCGAATGGCCTTTATTCCATCATAAGGAGTTTGCACTTTTATCCTATATGAAAAGGGGAAAATAACCATTAGTTGAAATTAGATACAGGCAAGAGAAATTTAGTTAGTAGAATAGAGCCAGAACATTTTTAATAATTAGGTATGGGAGATTATGGAAAAAGAAAGGTTAAGTGGGCTTCCCACATCCCTGATTTTATAACTGGATAATAATAGAGTGGGAGTGGGGTGGAAATAAGCAGTCATTGGGGGAATGGGACTATGATAAATTTTATATATCTCTATTAATATATTTATCTACAGTTGTGTGTATGTCTCTCATGGTATTTTTTTAAAAAATAAATTTATTTATTTATTTTTGGCTGTGTTGGGTCTTCGTTGCTGCACGCAGGCTTTCTCTAGTTGTGGCGAGCGGGGGCTACTCTTTGTTGCAGTGCACGGGCTTCTCATTGCGGTGGCTTCTCCTGTTGCGAAGCACAGGCTCTAGGCATACGGGCTTCAGTAGTTGTGGCACATGGGCTCAGTAGTGGTGGCTCGTGGGCTCTAGAGCGCAGGCTCAGTAGTTGTGGCACACAGGCTTAGTTGCTCTGCGCCATGTGGGATCTTTCCGGACCAGGGCTCAGACCCGTGTCCCCTGCATTGGCAGGCATATTCTTAACGGCTGTGCAACCAGGGAAGTCCCCCTCATGGTTCTTTTTTTTTTTGCGGTACGTGGGCCTCTCACTGTTGTGGCCTCTCCTGTCACGGAGCACAGGCTCCAGACGCGCAGGCTCAGCGGCCATGGCTCATGGGCCCAGCCACTCTGCAGCATGTGGGATCTTCCCGGATCAGGGCACGAACCCGTGTCCCCTGCATTGGCAGGCGGACTCTCAACCACTGCGCCACCAGGGAAGCCCTCTCATGGTATTTTTTAACCTTATATATCTCTTAGGCTAACCTCTCTGCTCTTCATAGATAATGAAATATATTCCCTTGTTTTTATTAGGAAAGATTTATCTTGTGCTGCCCTTTCAGCTGTTTACTTGTTCTGTAAGCTTTCATGTTTTCTTGAATAATGTTATGTACCCAGTGGATATTTTTATAATGAAAAGTCACACATAGGGCTCTATCACACATAGAGATAATATTAGTCACTTCAAGAAACTGTCATCACACAAAAATGGGCCAGATTGAAAGTTAGCTGGATATGCCTTGCTGGTTGCAGCCATGAAGGGGGTTCGGTACTTGACAACAGATTTAGACTTTAAGGGAGGAATTAACTGAAAATTCTTGAAGAAGACACAGGTAGCATAGAGGCAGACAGACAGGACGATGTTGGAATGGAAAAGAATGCATAGTTTGGGAGGCAGCTCTTTGATACACGTTTGGCTTGCATTAGAGTCTGCCACATTAACTGAGTTTTCAGTCACCTTGCTATTTATTTCTTGTATGATTTAAAAATTGAAATGTTGGAGTTCCCTTGTGTCACAGTGGTTAAGAACCCGCTTGCCAATGCAGGGGACACGGGCTCGAGCCCTGGTCCGGGAAGATCCCACATGCCACGGAGCAACTAAGCTTGTGCGCCACAACTACTGAGCCCACGTACCACAACTACTTTAGCCCGTATACCTAGAGCCCAAGCTCTGCAACAAGAGAAGCCACCGCAATGAGAAGCCCGCGCACCGCAACAAAGAGTAGCCCCTGCCCGCCACAACTAGAGAAAGCCCGCGCACAGCAATGAAGACCCAATGCAGCCAAAACTAAATAAATAAATAAAGAAAAATATTTTAAAATTGAAATGTTTACATATCTGTAAGTGAAAATATTGAGAGAGAGATGGATTTGAATTTTTTTATTTGACCAAGTTCTCCATATTGGTAGGAGGTAGGACAGAGTTACAGAGAGTCATGAAGCACCATCACAATGTCTCCCATTTGTCTCTTCTGACTCAGTTTATGTGTTCATTATCTCCTCCTGACCTACTGAAATAGCCCTCTCTCTGTTATGTTCCTATCTCTAGACCTCCTTCCTTCTGATGCATTTCAAACACAGCTAGAAAGAATTTTAGATGCTATTCAACAAGTCTTAACAATATGCATGTTGCTAAATTAATTAAGCAAGGAGTCCACAGACTATGCCTCTAATGCCCTGGTGGCCTGTAAGCAAACTGACCTCTAAGTCTGTCAGTGCGTCAAGGTTAGGAAATCAAAACTCTGAGGATAACCAATCACAAAGAGCCAACTAGGCATTAGCTTTAACCAATCAATAATTTCCTTTCTTTGCTTCCACACTTTCTCTGTACGTCTTTTGCCCGGCTTCTCTTGGTGGAGTTCTCATGACGACTTTCAGTTTGGGGCTGCCTGATTCACATCAGTTTTTGCTCAAATAAACTTGAAATTTTCAGTATGCCTTGGTTTATCTTTTAACAGTGATTTTTCAGTCAGTTTGTACTTTCAGCAAGACCTCTAGCTTTTAAGTTTAATACGGGGTTAATGTTTTTGAAATTTCTTTCCAAAAGGCTTGAATAAAGTCCAAATATTTTACCTCGGCATTTGAAACTTTCCAAGATTTTGTTGTAAATTTATTAACAGCCACTCTTCCCTTAGGCCATTGTGAACTTGCTCATGTCACCTCACTTTCATATGGCTTTGCCTGCCATCACTAGAGTGTAGGCACCACAAAGGCTAATCTCCAGGAATTTGAACAAGGGGAAGATTTTGAAATGAATGAATCATTCATGAGTCATCCACTCATTTGTCTACCTCCTCCTCAATCTCTGCATATCTAAATTCTGTGCTTACCATAAGGCCCAGATCAAATACCACCTCTTCCATGATGGCTTCCCAATTCCTTCACACAGAAGAGCCATGTACTCTGGAGTCTATAATATTTTGTTTATGCCTCTTTTATGATGCTTATTCTCTTCTTGAAATTATTCTTTACATATTCTCTAGAGTGGAGTCTATATTATATTTATTTTTGTATCTTCCCTAGACCCTAGACTCATGGGGCTTGGCACATAGTAGGAACTTAGTTAATGTTCCTTGAGTCCATTAATTATGAAAAGAGAACTGAGAGGTGATTGTTGCATGAATGCCTGAATCTCTAGAATAAGTTCGTGTAAACACACATTTGGAGCTCTCTTTTCATTAAAAAAAGAAAACCTAGTGAAAGTAAAATTACAGCCAATTTTGGTATTACCATTCCAATGATTAACAACTTTGATAATAGTAGCAGCTATGCTTTATTGAAAACTGACTCTGTGCCAGACAGTCTAATCACTTTAAGTATATCATCATGAATCTTCAAAGCTACCTTGTCAGGGACTATGTCCATTTAAATAATGAGCATATTAAGGCTGAGGCTGAGTCTTACACATTTAAAGCTTACATGACTAAGATTTACATATTGATCTGACTGACTTCAAAGCTCTACCCACTCGACCATACCTCTGCACTTTTGGGGTTAAGAAATACTTTTGTTTAACTAAGTTAAATGTCTTGTGTGATGTCCACAGTGGAGACACAAACATGACCAGGAAACCTGGCTATTTGCAGTGACAGCCCTTAGTCTCCTTAATAGAGAGCTGCTGACTATACTGCTACCAAAGGAAGAAGGTACTGTTAGTAAACTTTTAAGGGAAGTCCCAGAATTTAAGTTGAACTTGGTCACCATTTTCTATAATAACTGAATATTACAACCTGGAATCCAGGGGTGAAAGGGAATTTTGAGAGTACTCCTAACTGTGGCTACCTGATTACAGGTTAAAGACCTGTGTATCCTGATGACCAGGAGTCCACAGGATTGCCTTCCTCTACACTGCCTCATTAACCTAACTCCCCCTGCCTACTCTATCTCCAGCCATCCCTGGGAGATGCTAATTGTAATGGCTCTGGAGTCAGTGGAAGGTAGAAACCACACAGGCACAAAGCAAATAAACTGCAGAATTTCCAGTTTTATTTCACAGCCTCAGACTTTTGTCCTTATGATTTTCTTTTCTGGTTGTTTAAAAGATTATAGTATGGCTAAGTCAATGAACCTTTAATTCTGTAACTCTGTAGTGGGTGTTCATTATCTTTTACATGGGAACTAGAGAACATTAACTCTCTTTCCTTCCATTTCCCTAACTGATAAGAGTTAGGTAAGTGAGGAATGTTCTAGCTTTTTTTTTAGTTTCTAAGTTAATTTTTTTTATTATTGAGGTATAATTGATATATAGTATTATATTAGTTTCAGATGTACAACATAGCAATTCAACATTTGTGAAATGGTCAGCACAGTAAGTTTAATTACCATCTGTC
This sequence comes from Delphinapterus leucas, assembly GCF_059928025.1. NCBI lineage: Eukaryota > Metazoa > Chordata > Mammalia > Artiodactyla > Monodontidae > Delphinapterus > Delphinapterus leucas. Next base: position 54,217,717 of record NC_143132.1, on the reverse strand, counting down.
ACTTTACAGAGTTCATGTAATATTATTGTCTAAATATAGCTCCTTCTTGATTGTCTTCTTCCTGCTCCTCTAGTCTATCCCTGTTAGTAAGGTTTTCTGCCTCCCCACTTCAGCACTTCTTTTAGTATCTCCCAGTAGTAATAATTAATGAATGGAAATCATCCATGTTTTTTGTATGGTGATTTCTATTTTGCATATCCATTATCTTATTTTAGCCTAAAAATAACAATCTATGGAAGGTAGATTGATAGTATTTTCATCTCCATTTTACAGCTAAGGGGACAGGTCCTTTTTCTTTTGAATGTGAGAAAAAATAGCATTTGTAGTTCTGCTGTCATCAGAGCCATCAACTTCAAGACTATATTGTTGTAACAGAGGACCAGGAGATAAGCAAGCTGAACTAGGGTTCCTCTTCCTTGTTTTCTCTTGAACTTATCAGTACATGGAACACTGAGTTAAGAGCGTAGCCTTTGGATTAAGACAGCAGGAGCACAAGTCTCAATTATGATACTTAGAAGCTGCATGTTATTGGGCAAGTTACTTGACCTACCTAAACCTCAATTTTGTATTCTAAAAAGATAAAAGATAAGGATTATGATAGTTATACCCAACTCAGTAAAATAACATTAGGAACCATTTAATTCCAGGTCATCATCATTACACTTAACACTCATCTATTCAAACTGGCTATGTTGTTCCGGTGTTCGTACGTTCCCTTAACAAATATTTGAGCGTCCACTGTGTATTAGACACTGTGTTGTAAACCAGACACACACAGTCCCTGCCCTCATTAAAGTGTACATAACAAGCTCTTCACCCAGGGATGAGTTACCTGCTACAGGTAGATGGATCATGAGCAATTTAGGCCACTGCTTCATAATGTGAGATAGAATATGCTGTTATATTTGCAATACCATTTACATGGAAGATTTATTTAGAGAATCTGTAAGTGCTTGCAAATCATTGAGTATTTGCCATAAGTCCATAAGGTGAATGCTTTGAAGCTATTTCCTTTGAGTTAAAGTGATTCACTAAATAGAGAAATCATAGCCATCATGTTTAAAGGTACATGAGTATATAGAAAAGGAATAGGGCCTCCAGTTCACACATCATGCCAATTCTTTGTGTAGATTGCCTTGGGGAATAATATTTTTAAAATTATAGGTATCCATAGAAAATAGGAATAGCAGATCATTTGCTTCTCACTGCTCACATTTACTAAGACTTTTATAAAGATTTTCCCTGGGCACATGAATCAGTTTAATAATGATTGCTGCCAGTTGGTGGCTAGACATCAGACTGCCAGCCTACTCAACAGTGTTGCCATCTGCTATTTGGATTCACAGTGTGCTGCGGCTACGCACCACCTCATTAAGAACGGGACCCTTGTGAGCTATAGACAGTAGCTTATTCAAGTGAGCTGAGGCAAACTCCTCCCCGGGCCACATTTGTAGAAGCTGCGCGCATCTCATCTTCTTTGGGAATTGCTCTATGCTGATTATACAGTCTGATAGCTCACCATCTCTGATATTTAGGCGTTAGTCTTTCAAGCCAGCTCCTTGTTTCAAAGTGGTATTAAAATACAAAAATGATTATTTCAAAGATATGGATTTTTTTTTTGGTAATACAGTTACATCTTGGGATGATATTAGTCAGTGGCTTGCCAAACACAAATATTTTAATAAGTTAAGTATATTATAATTCATTGGGCTTTTTTTGGTTAGACTTTCCAGTTCTGAAGTTTTTTTCAGTTTTGAGGAAATCCTACTGCCTAGTTTTCATGGAAAATGATTTTCAAAGGCTTTCAATATACTTTTCTTTTTTCTTCTCCCACTAAGTATCCCAAGGCAGCTGTGAATGCAAAATATTTGTGTTTGTCAGACAAAATTAAATGTGTTTTATCCGAACCCACTGATCACTTTTAGCGTTTTTTACAGGAAAATAAAAATTTATTTGTGTAGGTCATATAATATTTAGAGTTTCTCCCTCTGCCTCAATAGCTAATGGATTCTGTAGCACTTTAAGAATTAGGTGTATCTCAAAATTGGTCTGGTTTCAAATTGTAAAGGACTCATGGGCTGGTGATCAGGCTCAGGCACCCTTCCCTCACTTCCCACACAGACACTTACCCAGTTCTCACACTTGTACTTACCAACATCCAAGATGTGTTTCCTAACCCTGTGCTTGTTAGGTACTCTGTGAAGAAAGGTTTTGGTGGGCAAACAGAATTGGGAAGCGGGGCATCTCAGACTGGTTTCTCCAGGATGCAGACTCTGAGATGTAGCTTAACCTGCAGGATGTTTATTTAGAAGAGTGCTTGGGATCAATACTTGTAGAAAGAGGGGAAGAAACAGGAATGGGTAGAAGGAAAAGCTGAGATGTAATGCAGGTCCAACAACAGCCTTGGCCGACATCATGGAGAGCTCTGGAGTCGGAATGACCTTCAGAGTTTCCCTGAGATGGGCAAGAGAACAACTTTGTAATCTTGCACTGGTGGGTCATTGGATATGGGCAACCCATGAAGGGGTGCGACCTTGGTTGAGTGCTTCCCTGCAGCTGAGGCAATTCCCAAAGAGGGCTGACGGCTGCAGGCTGCCTACTAACAGTACTCCCAGCAAATGAGGAGCAAGTCCTTCCTTGAAGGGGGATCTGGGCAGTAAATAGATCATAATGCTGCCACAGGACCCAGATCGAATAATATCTTTTGAAGAGCTGTACTAAACTTCCACATATGAATGGCTTTGAGAAGCTGACACTGAAGAAACCTTCCAACTTTGTTTTTCTTCTAACATCAGTTCATATCCTATGGAACTAGTGTGTCACAGAACATAATATGATAAATGTCTCACTAATCTTACAGTGCCTTGCAGGCTATGTTAAAAGAACTGAGTACAGATGATTTTCTCCAGGCTCCGCTGCCTATAAGTCCTGATTGAAAACTTTGGTGTTGCCGTAGTAATTATGGGCTTGCAAGTCACACATTCAGGTGTGTGGAAAAAGGACTTTGCTTTTCCATAATTGACCTTAATTTATTTTTTAAGCTGTCCTTCTGCCTAGTGGCAAACATACAGTCACACCCCCCGGATCCTTAACTTTAGTCATTTTCCAGGTATACAGACATCATATCTTAAGGTAAGTTAATACAACATCTCCTCTTCCACCCAGGGTTGCAGCTAAGCTCCAGGGGACTTCAGTCATGTCTTGGTCTTGGGGGTACATCTGATTCTTTATTGGCACCTGTCCACAGCTGGCATCAGCTGAGATGAACACTGTCCTTTCTGGTCTTCACTGACATCACCTTCCATGCTGACATCTGATGGGATGTCTGCATTTCCATCCAGTACTGCTTCAAAGAGTTCACACTCCATCTCTGGCCAAGAGGTACCTCTAGTCTGTCAGCTCTTGAGGTCATGTTTTCAATCACACCAAGAAAAGCATTAGCTCCATTCTGTAATTCTGTGGTCCCATAATGTCTGTGACATAGTTTAGGATCCATCTGCCTAGTTACTCAATGCCGATATTTTTTTTTTTTATTGAAGTATAGTTGATTTACAATGTTGTGTTAGTTTCTGGTGTACAGCAAAGTGATTCAGTTATATATATATATTCTTTTTCATTATAGGTTATTACAAGATATTGAATATAGTTCCCTATGCTATACAGTAGGACCTTGCTGTTTATCTATTTCATATATAGTAGTTTGTATAAGTCCAAACTCCTAATTTATCCCTCCCCACCCCTTTCCCCTTTGGTAACCATAAGTATGTTTTCTATGTCTGTTTACATTTTGTAAATAAGTTCATTTGTATCATATTTTAGATGTTTTGTAAATAACATATTTTAGATCCCACATATAAGTGGTATTACATATTTGTCTTTCTCTGTCTTACTTCACTTAGTATGATAATCTCTAGGTTCATCCATGTTGCTGCAAATGGCATTATTTCATTCTTTTTTATGGCTAAGTAGTACTCTATATATATATATATATATATATATATATCTCACATCTTCTTTATTCATCTGTCAATGGACATTTAGTTTGCTATGAACATTGGGGTACATGTATCTTTTCGAATTAGAGTTTTCTCTGGATATATGCCCAGTAGTAGGATTGCTGGATCATATGGTAGTTCTATTTTTAGTTTTTTGAGGAACCTCCATACTGTTTTCCATAGTGGGTGCACCAATTTACATTCCCACCTACAGTGTAGGAGGGTTCCTTTTTCTCCACACCCTCTCCAGCATTTATTGTTTGTGGATTTTTAACGATGGCTATTCTGAACAGTGTGAGGTAGTTTTGATTTTCAATGTAGCTATTTCTACTCCAAGTTTAATGCCACAGTGTCAAAACAGCACTGTGGGACTTTCTCAGGATAACCAGACAAGAAATAGGGCACTGGTCTATTTTTAGTTCACATACATTTTTTCTGGGGGGTTCTTTCATGCTGTAAGTTAGAATAATGAAACTCTCTTCAGAACCCTCAGCAGCAGTTAACTCTCTTGCTTTCTCTTCAACTGTGATTTACTTTCTTCTTACTTAGTGTTGAGATTTTTTTTTCTTCCTTGAATGAGTTTGGAGGAGGTAGGCATGGAAGAGATTGGCTAGACAAGTATCCCTCCAAGCCTACATTTTAGGCCATGATTTTGGTCCTTGGAATCCCAAAGCCAGTAACTAACTTTTATTTTGATGAATCATCTATGGCCTCTCTTCCCCAAGGCGTGAAGTCTACAAGTATAATTTGAGTGGGGGAATGAGCTTGGGTGGGGAATGGGTGCTGGGGTAGGAACAAAGCGTTTGCTTCTAGAAAAAACATAACCATAGTTTTACTTCACTATTCTATTCTATTAGCCTATTAATTTATCATTGTGCAAATATTACCTATCTTTATTTCTGTAGCTTTCTGGTGGGTTTTGATATCTGGCAGTGTAAACCTTCCAACTTATTCTTCAAGACTGTCTTGGCTATTCCAGGTCCTTTCTATTTCTGTATACATTTTAGATTCAGTTTATTAATTTCCTCAAAAAAAAAAAACCCTGCTAGAATTTTTATTGGTATTGCAATGACTCTATAAATAAATTTGGGAAAAATTAAAAATATTGATCTTTAAAATTTTGAGTCTTCCTTCCATTAACATTGTTCATATCTCTATTTAAATATTCTTTAATTTCACTTAGCAATATTTTATAGTTTTTAGTGTAGAAAAATTGTATTACAGTTAGTTTACTTCTAAGTATTTGATGTTTTTGATACTGTTGTAAATTTAAAATATTTTAATTTGTCCAATTGATCCAGTACAATAATATGTAGTACAATTGATTTTGATAGAGTTACCCTGTATCACAATGTTGACCTCACAGTCATTCTTATTGTTTATTTGTAGATTATTTCAGATTTTCTACATATGGTAGATCATGGGGTAACAATTTTATTTTTTCCTCTCCAATATATATATTCCTGTTTTTTTCTCTTCTTCACTGTCCTGGCTAGGACATCAAGTGCAATGTTGAATAGAGGTGATGAGAGTGAACATCCTTGCCTTAGTCTCAATCACAAGGGGAAAGATTCCATGTTTTACCATTATGTATTATGTTAGCTGTAGGTTTTTAGCAGATACTCTTATCGGGTTAGGAAAGTTCCCTTCATTTCTAGTTTGCTGATAATTTATAATGTTAATGAGTGTTGATTTGTCAATTGCTTATTCTGCATCTATTATCATATTTTTTTCTCATTTTTCTGTTATTAATGTTCAAATGTTAAGCCAACATCCTGATGTACTAATTAACCTCTTTACATATTGCAGATTCTGTTTGATAATATTTCATTTAGTGTTCTAGCACCTACATTTGTGAGGTTTATTGGCTTCTGAGCAGGAAAGAGTTAAGTAGCTAGATTCCAAAGAATATTTCCTGGAAATGTTTCCAGGAAAGAAAGATGTTTCCAGGAAAGAAAGAAGAAAAAAGAAGCCAGGTTAATTATCTTGTAAACATAGTGATAACAGACTTCATGTAAAGAAAGTAATATTAATTAGTAGGACATGAATCCTTATCTTTGAAACATTTTTAGCAGGATTTCCCTGACTTAGAATTGATTATGGTAAACAAAATCACAATCTCTGCATTTATGGGGCATGGCTCTCAGGAAAGTATCATGTAAGTTATACAATTACCTGGGTATATAATGAAGAAGTGTCATCACCCAAAATCCTCCATGTTGTGTGAAGTGACCTCATTTAGAGAATGTATCTTTCCAGCTTTGCCAAATAGCTCATCCAATGCAAGAAGGAAGGAAATAGGAATACATAGACATTATTCACGACTTCTCTCTGCTTTGCCTGTGCCTCTTGATTGCTTGTATTCTTGAGATTATTAGCAAAACTATATCATGGATAAAATCTTTTATTCCTGTGTCTTTGAGTCTGATTTGACAATCCTATCTTTTATGTCGGCTCCATCTATAATTTTCCCTTTTTGTAATTCCATGTCAGGTTTTGGTATCAAAGTTATGCTTGTTTTTTTTCCTTAAATGTTTGGAAGAATTTACCAGTGAAGTCATATGGGACAGCATAGTATTATATGGAAAGCTATGGACTTTTCCTGTGGTGGAAGATATCACAAAGCCCCCTTCTTGACAAGACAGTAGGTAGGTGACCCCTTATGAGATGCCTCCATCTTCATTCCAGTCTGCTGGGCAGATGACTAGAATTAAATCCAGCATAACCTCATTTGAGAAGTGCTGGGCCTGATAAGGGAAGAAAAAGATTATATACTGAAGGTGCTACAAGAAGTAGTATGTACCAGGTTTGGATTTTTGAGGGTGCTTTATCCGGGGGCCAGGATATAAGGCTAGAAAAATAAGAACGTGTTTATTAAGGGACACTTTATTGGGACACAGGATTTATCATCCTAGCAAGAACCCCAGGAGATGGGACAAATTCACTTATAGGCTAACCCTTAGAAGTCTGATATAGTTATGGCCAACACAGTGAAATGGAAATGCCCAATTTGTCCTGGATAATGGTAGGACATTCAGTGAAAAGGCTGAGGGAAGTGGTTATACTGGACTGGATATATTAGGAACCTAGAAAACCCAGCACATGATTTTGTTCCAAAGCAGAGCCCAGAAGACACATGATTCAAAAGGTTGCCAGGGATGTGCTTGTAAAAGGGTACGAGCATCATGGGTTCAGTGGTGGCTCTCCTCTTTAGAACAGGGCTGATTGCAGGTGAGGTGGTAACAGAGGTGGGCTTATTAGTGTCATTGGGGGTGAGGGGCGCTGAAGTAATAGCGGGCTGGTGCTTAACTACCGAAAGTCAGGCTGCCATAATTACTGTAACAACTGGTGAAGTGGGAGGGACAGTCAAGGGGGCTTGACCCTCAGGGTGTTTGGGAGATGATTAATTGAACATAACACCCCTACAGCCAAAATAAAAGGGCAAGTGACAAGAATGCTGCTTAATATCTATAACCGGTAAGGCAAAAATGGAAAAGGATGGGGCCGAGGACATTGTTCCCAGTGGAACCTCATGCTCCCTTGTTCACTCCCCAGATCTGAGGCAATTTGCAGATTCGGAACCCACAGATGGAAGAGGGGGCTGGGTCCCTAGGAGGAAGAACCCTGCTATACAGTGGCATGAATATACTGTGATGAATCACCAAGTTCTTCCCTAAACGGACATGTGACCAGTTACTAGGGTGACATTGATACCTGGAAATCCAAAGCAGCATCATGGCCCCCTGTTAAAGTGCGGGCTCCTGGGGACTACTTGGTCCTGGCTGTCGTACTGGCTAAAATCTGGTTCACAAAGGACACACTGAGTCTGTGGACCCACAAGTGGTCACGCCCACAGTACCTTAATGTGTTCTTAGAAACGATTGCAACATACACATAAAGCCTTTTGGAAACCTCTGAAATTCCTCCTCATCCCAGCCAAAATAAGAAATCAAAAACATTTGGCCAGGGTGGGGATGGGGGAGGTGGAGATCATTGGTGGTCCCCATCATTTCTCCATTTACTTTGCCAGTTTGGGCTTTGAAGAAACTGGAGAGAATGGCTGTAGACTACTGCAGGTATAACCTTGTATTAGCCCTGATTGCAGCTGCTGGGCAGATGTGGTTATCATTGGTGACAGAGATTAAGAAAAGCTCAGGTACCTAGTATGTGTCCATTGATCTGGTGAATGTATACTTTTCAATCCCAATCAGGAAAGAGGATCAGAAAGAGTTGGCTACATTATAGCTATGACCAGGAATGTACTTGAAGGTCAGTGAGAGGGCAACTCTTTCTAATAAGCAGAGCTGTGAGTGGTGTACCTGATCATCTACTTTGTGTAGAGAACTGGTTCTAGGTGAGAATGTGTACTTTACTGGCCAGTGGCTAATGGCTGAGGCATCTGTTCAGGGACTTGGACGGAAAAAGTACTGGATAATTGGTATGTGGATGGGCCTATGGGAGTAGACACAGAGTGTGAAGATTTTTGTTTCACACACTAACATCCACCAGAAAGCAACCATTATGAAAGGGGCACTTAGCAACCAAATAAACAAAATGTTTTGACAGTCAGGCCTTGTCATCAGACACCCCGAACCGGCATGATAGGCACGTGAACGGAGTAGCTACAGTGGCAGAGCTGGAAGTTATGTTTGGGCTCAGCACATGGACTCTCACTTACCAAGGCTGATCTAGCTACTGTGGCCTCTGAATGTCCAGCCTGTCAGCCACAGAGACCGTCAGTAAGTCCTCAACATGGCACTGTTCCTCAAGGAGACTAACTGGTCACCTGGTGACAAGTTAACTATAACAGGCCTCTCCCATCTGGAAATAGCCATTAATTTGTCCTCACAGGGATAGAACCTAGTGCAGGTATGGGTTTGTCTTTCCTACCCGCAGAGCCTCAGCCAGCACCACTATAAAGGACTTACATAGTATCAGATCACTTGATGGTGATGAAGGTGCAGGAGTAGGCCCATGACCATGAGATCCCCTGGCCTTATCCCATACTCCACCACCTACAGCCTGATGCATGCAGCCAGCCTCGTGGAATGCTGGAACAATCTTCTAAAGGCACAGCTAAAGTATGAGCTTCGAGGCAACATTCTGAAAGGTTGGGATGTTATCCTTCAGGATACAGTGTATTCATTAAACCAGAGATCTGTATGGTGCTGTGTCCCCAGTAGGAGGATTATGAGAGTCAAATGGGATGGCAGAGGAGTGGCCTCATTTACAACACTCCCAATGACTTCTTATTGGAAGCATGCATGCTTCCTGCCCTGCAACTCTACCCTCTCTAAGCTGAGGCCCTGGTTCCCAAAGTGGGGATACTCTTGCCAGGGGCTATGGTAAGGGTCCCATTGAGCTACAAGAAATAATTGCCATTAGGGCACTTTGTACTCCTTGTGCCCAGGGGTATGCAGGTGAGGAGTCACCATATTCACGTGATGAGCAGGTCGGGCTGCTTTTACAAAATGGCACAGGGAGGCATATGTGTGGATTCCAGGTGAGGCACTTGGTGCCTCCTGTTCCTGCCTTGCCCTGCTGTAACTGTGAACAGACACACGTGGCAAACCCAACCTAAGAAGGGCATGGTCACTAAAAGTTCAGACCCTTAGATGTGATGAAAATTTGCATCACATCATCAGGTAAACTGCCAAGAACTGCTGAGACGATTGGTAAATGGATAGTGGAGGAGGGAGAGGATGAGGACCACTTGAAGCCCTGAGATCAACTGCCAAGAGAGGGGATGTAGTTCATTTCGCTAATGTTACTACCTCCTTCTTCTAAGTTTCCCCCAGGAAGATAGGCCCACAGGGACCACGGAGGCCTCGCTCCCTGAGCTCGGCAGCACAAGGCGTGGACTACAGAGCCATGGAAGTACATTACCCAGATCTATTGCAGACAGTAGCATACCTGAGGGCCCCAGCTGCTCTCTGGATCCATTAGTTTCATGCTTAGGCTACATTTCCCATGGGTCATTTCCATTGGAACAACCACTGAGCAGGTATCCTAACGCACGCCTATTCCTGTGAGGTAGGAACTCCTTTGGGAGGCAAGTTCTGACCATAAACCTTCCTGGAATTATGCTGCAGTCTGGGACCCTTGCTACTCAACCCTCCTTCCTTATCTCTTTCTTTCAAAGGGGTCAGACATGTTAGGTAGTCTGAAGACTCTACTCCTCTGGCTTCCTCTCTGTTTCAACCCTTACAGGCATTTCCCCAAGTACATCTCTTGTAAATCTAATTCCATATTTGCATGTGCTTCTTGGAGGACCTGAACTAACAAATTTGGACTTGGTTCTGGCAGGTAGTTACTTGAGGATCAGCTTCATGTTACTGAGGCTTGTTTTTTGAGCAAGTCTAGATTTTATTGTCACGCTAGTTTAGCCCTACTTATGTAAGATGTAGCCTTCCTGGTGTGGAGTTCTCTGTGAGGACACCCCACTATGGCTGGATGGAAGTTAAATGTTTCCCACTCTTGTGCTTGTTTTGGGAATTGTTCAGTGTGCAGCAGTGGGCACAGAGGGATCCGTATGCAAATTTCTGGAAATTTTTTCTCTGCATACCTTCTTTCTTGCTGATACTCTGCCCTGAAATTCAAGACACTTGTCCCACTCGATACTAACCCTTGTCTCCTCAAGTCAGCAGGACTGCTCTGCTCCGTTCAAGCTCCTCCTCCTGCAACGAGGTCCAGAGTGCTTAAACCCAGAAAGGCAGGACAATGGTAGGGTCACCTTGTTCCACCTGCTCTGTGATCAGTCCTTTGCTGCCAGTTGTCCCATGTCTGAAAAGCTGCTTCACACAACTATTTTCCTAGCTTCTTGAAACACTGATAGCTAACCTTTTTGTAAAGTTTCTAATATATGTATTTGGAGGTATACATTTCCCATAAGCATTTGCTTTCACAGCATGCCACGAAGTTTTGATATGTTGTATTTTCATTAGAATTCATTTAAAAATATTTTCTAAATTCCACTGTGATTTATAGGTTGACTCAGGGGTCATTAGGGGTATGTTCCTTACATTACGACCATTTGGGAAATTTTTTATCTTTATATAACTGATTTCTGATTTCATACTCTTACAGGATTTTAATCTTTTGATATTTGTTCTGACCATTTGTGATCAATCATATGGTCAGTTTTGGTAAATGTCCTGGGTATACCTTAAAAGAGTATGTATTCTGAAATGTTTGGATGTAATGTTTTATATTATGTCTTACTCATATGCAGTGTGCCAATACATAGCAAATAGTAGGAGCTCGATCCATATATATATACTTTTTTATAAATGTATTAATTAATTTATTTTTGGCTGTGTTGGGTCTTTTTTCCGGTGCGTGGGCTTCTCATTGCGGTGGCTTCTCTTGTTGCGGAGCATGGGCTCTAGGCGCGCGGGCTTCAGTAGTTGTGGCTCGCGGGCTCTAGAGCGCAGGCTCAATAGTTGTGGCCCATGGGCTTAGTTGCTCTGCGGCATGTGGGATCTTCCCGGACCAGGGCTCGAACCCGTGTCCCCTGCATTGGCAGGTGGATTCTTAGCTACTGCATCACCAGGGAAGCCCTTGATCCATATTAAATAACTCAAAAGTTTATTCCTACTGGTGGCAGTTCCAGACCAAACAAGTGAGGATGATAATGACATCACATGGATGTAGGCAGAGAGAAAATTATTTCTGGTAAAATGGAACTTCAAAAGAGGAACCCCAAGTCAAAATGTGCAGTTTCCCCCCTGCCTCCCTGATTCCAGCCAATATTAATGCCAGCCCTTTAGGTTATGGAAATTATTCCAACATTTTTCCTTCCTGTGTTTCTACCAATTTTTCCTTTGTTGGTTGTAAGCTCTGTATCACTAGTCTATGTGACAGTAGAAAACAATATCTTAGGAAAAATTAATGACACTGATTTATAAAGCTAATAGAAATATAAGAAATGATTAATTTTATTTCTCCAAACAATTCATGATTACTTCTGAGATTACATGAGTTTAGAATATATCTAATATTGCTATCCAATGGTAAAATGTTTCAAGTAGAATAATTTAAAAATTTTCCAAGTTCTAGGGTCACTTTCTATTTCTTGTGTCACTCAAGGTTAAAACTGTTAACATACAGCTTCTAGGAAATACATTTAACCTTCCTATTTAACCCTTCTGCCAACCTTGATCTGGACGATGAAATTTTGATGATAGAAAGAAGAGAGAATATGGATTTAGACAAGGCTAACAACACATTCTCTAGGCTTATGAGATGCCTCCTGTGCACTGTCTCCCATCTCTTCCACCTCCGATTCCAGCCGCAGCTTTGGTTAACAGCTCTGGGCAGGTTTCATCCCGCTCTGTGTTGTCAGTGCCTCGTCTCAGGGTTGCGTCAAGAATCTAGCTTCCTGTCCCAAAGCTTCTCTGTTGCAGCACATGTGATGCTGTAGTACCAGTGAGGGTCTCCTCAGGGGGGAGTTAATGCCCCATGGGAGCAGCCCTCAGCACACAGGTGATAGCTGCTGAGAGATAAATCCTTCTTCTTTTCGTCCCTCAGGCAGACTGTTCTGAGCCAAAGTTTGTTAAGAATCCTGGGAAGGCTCTGCACTAAGCCATGAACGCTAGTGGACCACTCAATAACACTACCTTGTTTTGTCTGGACTTTCCCTTTTCCGCCTGTTCACTCCCCTCTGTCTCATTCCTGTTCCCTGGGATCACATTCCCAAATAGAATGTGTCTACCTTTGTTTCAGGCTCTACTTTCAAGAATAACCCAGATTAAGACCGTAGGTAAATAGGTTGTTGGTAGACTAAATAATACAGGAATATAATTTCCCTTGACTCTGCACATGCTATAAGGAAACACTTAACGGAGCACAGTTCATGGTAAGTTCGATGATTTTCCATCCTTTTCCTTTTTGAAAGTTCATCATCGATCCTGATGCCTGAACGCCTGAAGAAAGAAGTTGGTACAAATTAGCTTATAATTGAATAGGCAAATTTCTTTGTGATGACGGCTCTAAGTGTTTTTTCTTTGTGAGGCAGCCCTCAGCTATTTGATTGGATATTTCAATCTAATAAGGAGGAACCCTCAGTCTACTTAATGAGGTAAAGCTTTTCGTTGCTTTGGAAACAACCATATCACATTTCTTATTCTCTTTGGTAAAAAGCTGGAGCTTTTACTGCTGTAATCCTTTTTGCTAAGACACTCAGACATACCTTAAACATTTAAAAATTACTGGAATACTGTCAGGACTTTCTTATTCATGAAAAACTGAAGAAGTATCTTGAAAGATTTAGAGGTTATTAGGAATAAATTAAGGTTGCCCACATGCCAGCCCTGAGAAAAATGTTATCAGTTATAATTTTTTACTCATTTAAGGTACTGAAGACACTACAGAGAACAAGATTGGTTAAATCCCCCTCCGTCTTCACCAGAACTTATATTCTACTGGTGGGGAAAGTGAGACAGTAAGGAAATTAAATAATTAAAATACATAGCATTGGGCTTTCCTGGTGGTGCAGTGGTTGAGAGTCCGCCTGCCGATGCAGGGGACGCGGGTTCGTGCCCCGGTCCGGGAAGATCCCACATGCTGCGGAGTGGCTGGGCCCGTGAGCCATGGCCGCTGAGCCTGTGCGTCCGGAGCCTGTGCTCCGCAACGGGAGAGGCCATGGCAGTGTGAGGCCCGCGTACCACAAAAAAAAAAAAAAACCCATAGCATTTCAAATAAAGGCTACATATAAAAATAAATTGGGGATGGGGGAATGAACTCACAAGTTTTTTGTTTTGTTTTGTTTAATTTATAGGTCTTACTGAGAAAATGACGTTTGAACAAAGACCTGAGGAGGAGAAGAGAGTCAGTCATGTGGATGTCTGGGGGAGAACCATTCAGGAAGTGAGAAAAACCATCCCAAAAGCCCTGAGATGGAAAGATGCCAGTGTGGTTTGCGAGATGTGAGCATTAGAGATGAGGTTAGAAAGGGCATGGGGCAAGGAGGAAAGGAGGCAGTGGCAGATCATGTGAGAGAGGGGTTCTCAATGGATGTAGGGCCATTCTATGCACCTAGGGGATATTTTGAAAAACTGGGAGGACATTTTGCTATTACTATGATTGGGGTGGTACTATGGGCTTTAATGGGTAGGCAACATTTATGCTCAAAGTACAGTAATGTTCGGGACAGTTCCACCCAACAGAGTATTTTTCCACATTTTGTGTGTCTTTAAAATGCCCTGCTGCTCATTCGTGTAGATGTATGCTAACTTCTAAATTCCATTCATGGTAAGCTGGGTTATTGGGATCCACTCCCCATTGAAAACAAGTAAATGTCCTGGATAAAATATAGTTGATCAATTTTGGAAAGCTTTTGCTAATATTTTTTCAAATATTTTTCTGCCCCAGGCTCTCTCTCCTTGCTTTTCAGGAGTTCAGTTTCATGTATGTTAGGCCATTTGATGCTGTTCCATCAGTCACTGATGCTTTGTTTATTTAAAATATTTTTCTCTCAGTGCACTTATATTTGGATGATTTCTAGCAACCTGTCTTCAAGTTTAATGATGCTTTCATGACTGTGTCCAACCTACTGATAACCTATCAAATAATTTCAGATATTATATTTTTCAGTTGTAGGATTTCCATCTCATAAAAAAATATTACCCGTATCTCTCTCGAAATTCTCTACTTCTTCACATATTACATCTTGTTTTAGTAAGATTCCTTAACATGTTTATCATGGCTAAAGACCTTGTCTATTAATTGCAGGATCTGTACTCATTTATGTTTCTATTGATTTATGAGAAAGGTGACACTGCAGGGCAGTGGGAAAAGAATAGTTTTTCAAGAAGAGCACCTGGGTCAGCGGGATAGCTATATGAAAAAAAAATTAACAACTGCACACCATACTCCAAAATCAATCCTACGTGGTTAGTAGATTTAAAGATTCAAAGAAAAACATTATGTTTTAATTAATTTATTTTTTTTAATTTATGGCATGTGGGATCTTAATTACCTGACTAGGAGTCGAACCCTTGCCCTCTGCAGTGGAAGTGTGGAGTCCTAACCACTGGACCACCAGGGAAGTCCCCCAAACATTATGTTTTTAGATGGTAAAACAGGAGAAGGTCCTTGTAGGCAGTGGTTTCTTAGGATAGCAAAGGTACTAACCATAAAAGAAGATTGAAAAGTTAGACTTCAATAAAAATTAAAAATTTACAGTCATTAAAATTTAACAATGAGATGGTTAAAATGCAAGTCACAGATTAGGAAAAGTTTGTTTGTTTGTTTGTAGTACTCATAAATGAAAATGGACTCACTGTAAATCAAACAGAAAAAGACAGCCTCACCAAAAATGGAATAAAGAACCAAAAGGCATTTTACTAAAGGGGATATTCAAACGACTAATAATTACATGAAAAGGTGCTTTTTTTCATTAGTCATCAAGAAGTGTAAACTGAAACCACACAACCTCCAAATGTTGGTGAGGGTGTGGAGCAATGAAAAGTCTCACACGCTGCGGGTGGGAGTGTAAATTTGGACAATTGTTTGGCACTATCAACTACAGCTAACCATAAACGTAACCTATGTTGGAGCTATTCTACTTTTAGGTATATATCCCAAGAGAAATATGTATCTATGTGATACATATATAGCTTTAGATACACATGATATGCTGATTAGTATAGTAATGTTCACAGCAGTATTATTTGCAATAGCTCCAAACCTGGAAATAACATGAATATTCAGGATCAGTGTAAGGGACGAGCCACAAAAGACATATGACTCCATTTTTATGAACTATCTAGAATAGGCAAATCTATAGAGACAAAAAATAGATTAGTGGTTGCTTAGGGCTGGAGAGGATGCAGGGTAGGGGAGTGACAGCTAAAGAATATGGAGTTGTCCTGAGGTGATGAAAATGTTCTAAAACAGACTGTGCCTGTCAATGGTTGCACTTACCTGTGAATATACTAAAGAAACATTAAACTGTACATTTTAAATGGATGAAAATTGTATGGTATAGGAATTATACCTTAATATAGCTGAAATTTAAAAAATAACAGTATAAACGATAAACTGCAGCATATTCACACAATTAAATGCCATACAGCATATAATAAAATACAGACCTGTTACATGCAACAGTGGATGAATCTCAAATGTAATATGGAAAGAAATAAAATACTACAGAATATTTACTGAATAATTCATTTCATGTGAAATTAAAGACAGAACTAATCTTTTGATTATGGTTATATTTGGGGAGAAGTTGCCCTTGACTGAGCACGCTCTATTTCTTGATCTGGGTGGCAGCTGCAAGGTTATGTTTGTGTTAGTCTTTGAAAGTTTATTGAACTGTATATTTACAGTTTCACGTTTTTGGATTTGGTAATTCAACAAAAGTTTATTAAGAAAAATTTTTTAGAAATCCAGTTCAGTACGTTGTCCTATTAATATGCATTGAAAAGCTGGACTAGAAGAATACAGAAACATTTTGATAGTTCATTTTTGTGGGTTGGGAGTATGCTGAATTTTAATTTTTGTCCATATGCTTTTCCGTATTTTCCAAATTACCAGAGTGGACATAAATATATTACATCTATCAATAGAAAAAATGCTATATAAATACAATTGTCTGAGATCTTGTATTGTTTATACTCATTTAATCACAGTGTGAGGACTTTGGTTTTTGCTCCCAGACAGGAAGGGATTGTCATTTTAGAGCGAAGGAGGGTGTGGCTGCTTGTCTGGGGATATCCTGGCAGCCCTCCTGACTGCCAGGAACTCAACAGCCACTCAGCAGAGAAGAGCAGAGGTGCAGGTGTAGGGGCCCAAAAGATGGTAAATTAAGCCTCAGTAGGTGGCGCCCAGTAAGCCCGGTTGGGTCGTGGTCCTCCTGGAACCTGAGTCCTTACTGCAGAACTGTGGTTGGACCAGAGACTTAAGCTCTAGCCTCCGTGCTGGGTAAACTGAAAGACTGTAATCTAATCATAGTAATCCCCATGTTTTTGTAAAGCCTGAAGCTAAGAGCGGGGTTTTTTTCCTTACATTTTTCTGAGGTTGTTAAAAAAAAAAAAGAAAGAAAAAGAAGCGACAGAGGCGACTGTTCCTGCCCTGCAAATCCTAAAATATTTGCTATCTGGCTTTTTACAGAAAAAGTCTGTCAACTCCTTGATTAAGAAACTCTAGGCTGAAGAATTTTAAGGTATTTAAAAATGTTACCTGGGTAAGCTGTTGTTGGCGAGAAGCCCGGTGTGGAATGAGCCTGCCCGGGCATTTTCGGTCAGTGGTCACGAGCTGTAGTACTGCCCAGGCTCGTCAGAAAGTAAGTCAGAATCCACTAAGCAGAGTGTGAAAGCTCACCTCTGGAGAATCCAGCCTGCACGGGAATGGCCAGGCACCAGCGGCCGCACGCAACGGACTCTTCCTGGCAGAGGGCTCCAAAGGATAAGCGATGATCCCTGCAGCCCGCAGCGGATCGCAGAGGAGGGGGCGGGGTTCAACTGGGAAAGCAGCGTCGTCACTCCTGGAGAAGACAGCGGAGCCCCCTCGGGAGCCTTCTCTTCTCTCCTCTGCTCCAGGCAGCCGAGGTGACTGCGAGGTCTGCCCCACCTCTGTTAACTTTTGGAGAAGCGCCGCGTGGGCGTGGCTGCCACCTAGCGCCTGCGCAGTGGTCGCTCGCAGTGTTCTCCCACCGCGCAGGCTCGGCGGGTCCGTCCGCGCTAGGAGGAGTACGACCCTGCTTCGGTACTCGAGGGAGGAGGAAAGCAGGGCGGAAGGACATGTACAGTGTGTTTTGCTGAACAGTTTGAGAGTGAGTTGTGGACGTCATAACCCTTCACCCTTAAATGTTACCAATATTTGACCTGCGCGGCAGACCATTTCATTTAATTCAGCCTAATATCGCAGTACTGTCCCCTGAGAATAAGGGATTCTCCTACATCAAGGTTTATCAACTGTGGCGCTGTTGATTTTGGCGTGAAGTCTCTTTGTAGTGAGGGGAGTGGGGCTGTCGTGGGCATTGTACCGTGTTCAGTAGCACTCCTGGCCTTCACACGCTGCTGGATGCCAGTAGCACCCGGCCCTCCCCTCCCCAACTTGTGACAACCCAAAATGTTTTCAGACATTATCACGTGGGTGTGGGGAGGGCGGGGCAGGGCAAAATCGCCCCAACTGCGGACTACTGGCCTATAGGATCAGTGCTGTGTCTTTAGGAAATGTATCCCTAGGCTTTTCAGACCTGGGGAGGCGGAATGCACTAAACGTTGTTACATTACTCTAAGTTAATATATAGTCCATATTAGAATTTCCTCCATTGTCCCCCCACGCCACCCCAAATCCTTGCTTACCCTGTTGTTGTCTGTAGAATAAAAATCCAGGATATAACAAGGCTCACGTATCGATTTTAGTCATAAAGTCTCTTGAGCTTCCTTCAGTTTAGACTACTTCCTCAGCCTTTTTTGCTTATTTTTTTTTTTTTTTTTTCTGGCATTGACTTTTTTGGGAAAGTTCAGACCAGTGGTTTAACAGAATGCCCTTCAATTTGGATACTCAAATTGGCCCTCGTTGAAAGATTGACGTTGAATTTTTTGGCTTTTCTGGCTGGAATTCCACTTAGGTGATGTTATATCCGATGTTTTCTGTTTCACAGACCTATTTAGCTGTTCTAACAACATTTAATTTTCAAAAGCCCATTTATTTCGCAGTGATTTGAGATACCACTTTTATCACATACATAAATTTTCACATTGTATGTGGCTCTACATCTATATTTACTATTTTTTTCTATTGATCTGATTGTCTACTCAAGTGCTAATATTATACTGTTCTAATTACAGAAACTGTATAATATGTTCTAATATCTGGTAGAGCTAGGCCTGCCTTATTGCTGTTTCCTTATTTTGATTTCCTGTTTTGGGGGGAAATAATCTTGCTTATTTATTTTTTCCATGTAAACTACAGAAACTAACTGTGTAAAAAACACTTTGAAAATTGGCATTAATTTATGATTTTGCATTATTCAATTGAGGAGCAAGGTTTATTTTTCTTTTTATTCAAGTCACAGTTTTCTATCTTTCAGGAAAGCTTTAAAGTTTTTCTCATATAGGTTTTGCACAGTTCTTATAACATTTACTCCTAGGATATTTTTTCATTTTTGTTGGTTATGTAAATGGGATCATCTCTTCTATTTTCCCCTATAATCACTTATTGCTTAAACATATGAAGACATCGATTTCTACATGTAATTTTGTATCTCGCTCTCATATTGAATTTCCTATTGCTTCTAGTTTTGCATTGATTCTATTGGCATCTCTATATACACTTTTATATAATTGCAGTGATTATTCATTTTAAAGCTCAAATTGCCCATCTTTGGCTTCTGTGTTCATTTGATAACTGCAAATGTCTTGATAGCTTCCTTGCTTTTGGATACTTTAAAGAGTCCCAGTCTCGTATTGGAACAGTCTCATTTACCGCTCCAGACCTAGAATCAGCCATTTCTCAAAGGAGACTTCATTGCTTTCAGTGGAAATGGTATTTGTTGACCACAATCTGTGCATGTAGGATGTTCATGGCTGAAAGGCCTGTTGTTACTTCTCAGACATTTTAATACAGATCTAGGAAATATGTGGTTTTTCAAAGAAAAATAAATCATAAATTTGTGCTGATACTCCAATTCTAATGAAATGTTATAGAATTTTTTACTTATTTAATTTTATAGAATCTCTTTTCTGCTGAAAAGCATGGTTCCTAATAATGTTAACATAATTGCTTATTTACTTTTTCCCATAATATATGTTAGTTTCAAATTAACAGAACCAAAGTTATAATGAATTTATAAAAGTGCTAAATGCAGTTTGATACAACTAGGTTTATTTGTTTCAGGTTGTTTTCAAATCTAGTTTGCTTAATTAAAAAGAAAATTAAGTCCAAAGTACGGAGAAAAAGAAAACAAGTCTTAAATATTTCTAATTTTTTGAGGATAATGTCTATCTCATTTTCTCTCATTTTTATTGGTACAAATATTTAAATCTATGAATCTTTCTAAACACTCTTTAGCAGTATCCTGTAAACTCTGATATCATGTTTTCATTATTTGTTTCTAGAAAATTTCATTATCAGTTGTTATTTTTTCCTTGAGTCAAGCTAAGTTTAATAGAAACATTTTAAATTTCACAGTGGGAAGATTTTCTTATGTTTTGATTGTTATGGATTCATACTTTTATCATCTTGTTGATGGAGAATATTATTTGTACTTTTCTTTATGTAATTTATTGAAGTATAGATGTCTCTGTAATTATGGAATCAATTATTATAAATGTTTTTTGGTACCATTTTTGGTCTTGGACCAAGGGAAGTATACTAAAGTCTGCTATTATTTATGTATTTCTAGTCTCTTTGAGTCTCTCGTAGTTTCTGCTAAATGAAAGAAGCTACTGTGTTATTTGCTGCATATTTTATAAATATTTTATTTTCACTGTGAATTGTAGCATTTAGCATTTGTAAAGTGCTCTTTGACTTGTTATAGGTTTGGGTCTAAATTCTACTTAGTTGGATTTCAAAATCTCAATTCTTTCTTTGTATTTTCTTGGTATACCTTTGTGCATCCTTTCATTGTTAGCATTTCTGAATTGTTTTATGTGTGTCTTTGTCTTTTATGTGCAGCAAAGAGTTGGGTTTTGCTTTGGAATCAACTGTTTTGTCCTTTTAATAGGGGGGTTAAGCCCTTTGTTGGTAGATATGTTTGGTTTCAGTAGCTCATTTTTATTACATGTAAGATGTAGCATATAATATTTGATGATGATAAGTGCTATTGAGGAAGATAAAGGAGGGGGAGGAGAGTAGGAAATGCTAGGGGGGAGTTTTCTATTTTAAGTAAGTGGTCAGGGAGAGCCTCCACGAGAAAGGGACTTTCGCACAAACTCTTGAAGTAGGTGAAGGAATGAGTCGTTTGGATAAGTGGGCTAAGACTTACCCTGACTGAGAGAACAGCAAGGCCCTGAGGCACAAGATTACTTGGTGTATTTTCAGAGAACAGCAAGGAGGCTGGTGTGACTGGAGCGCTGTGTGCAGGAGAATAGTAGGAGACAGGCCAGAGGGGATAAAGTCGAGGGTATCAGATAGAGCCCTCAGTCTCAGGGAGGGAAAGGACTATCCCTTGACGAGGAATTTTAGTGCCAGATGTTGAAATAATATTACTTCTGCCATTCCGCAGTCATAAATTAATAACTCTGTGAGAATGCATTAGTAACTCTGGGAATTCCAGCCTAGGTGGGAGAAAGAAGCCAGTCTTACAGGTTTTATATTTTGGGGTGCAACTCAAATTATGCATGAAATAGCTTAATCTCTGCTGATTTTGAAGGTTGGATTATGAAACACCTTCCAATGCAGTGGAAATGATCCTTGAATGTATTCCTCAAATCTCTGATGTTACAGTTTCTACTTTATATTCTACCCCCAAACTCATCAGATACAGCTTCACAACTGCAGCTTTTTGCTGTTTAGCTGAAGGCGTGAATTTACAGGGGAATAACTTTATTGAAACATAGCAATGAAATGTATCTTGACTAATAAATGTTTAAAAAGCAGAAAAGCATTAAAATTCTATACAGAGACGCTTGACCAAAGGCCAGCACACAGTTTTTTGAATTCTTTTAAAAAGTATTCAGCTTAAAACAGTTTGTTCTTTTTATAAAGAAATATGTTGTTTTAACAGAAAACTGTATGACAGAGAAGGTAGAATGAAATGAGTGTATCTATGAGGGAAGGGTTAAGGGTGAATTAAGTCTGTAATCCAGGAAAACAATGTTTAAGATTCCAGTGGATGGGAACAGAGAAGGGACAAACTTTCAATACATGCAGGATTACTTGTTCCTTGTTTTTTTGTGTTTCATTTTGCTGCACTTAATTTTCTCTTTCCTCTTTTTTTTTCTCCTTCACCTTTTTTTTTTTCTTAAGCTAAACTGTCAGTGAAATGCTGTCTGAATAAGTTACAACTCATAGAAAACTGAACAGTGCATTGTAAAATAGGACACAAAACAAAAGACTTCATCTGAGAGCTGAGATCATCGCGTTGGGGTACACAGACCCAGTGCAGCAATTCAACAGTGTTTCTTAGAGCCTGAGACAGTTTCCACAATTCTTGGTGTGCTATTGCCCCCTGCTGTTCGTATGGAAGCACTGACAACAGAAATAGGTTTTCAAAACGTTCCATGTTTTAGTCTAATTTAGCGTGCTATCAGAGAAAGTTAGACGAAGCAGTTCAAATATTTAAAACAATAATTTAAGGAATTGTTTTCTAAAAAGCTGAATATCAGAGAGATCCCAAAGCATCTTCCCTACTCCCCAATATATCAAAAAGAAATGTATGATTCTGTTATTTGGCTAATGAATCTAGTTTCCTTTTTAAGTTTCTGAAGAGAGCAAAGCACAAGGCAATTGAGGTAGCTCGGAGAAAAAGTGGTGAAGTAAGCAGGGAAAATGGAGGGCAAAATGTGCAAAAGGAGGGGGTAATGAATAATTTACATACAGCGAGGGTAAAGCAGTTCAGTCCTGAACAGATCATTCGCGTTCCTCTGAGCATGTTGGATAGAAACTGTTTTGTCTCCACAGAAGAGGGTGGATGGGTCATTTGTGAACCTTCAGGTCTTCTGCCTCCTTGTTCTTGGGTTTGGTCATGAAAACTTCTCAGAACCATTATGATGTGAATTGGGGCCCCTGAAGCAGAGTAGAAGCATATAATCCTTGGAGCTAATTTCCTGATTTACTCTGCAATTTCTAAAGAGGTCTGGGCTGTCTACTGGATGAAAGTCAGCCCATGTGCAAATATGTGTGTTTGAGCATAGGAGTTTCATGTTATTTTTTCCAGGTTTCATAACTCTAGCAACCATGGGCTGCTAGTTCCTGCATGCCAGTTCTTCCAGTGGGATTAGGTAATTAGGTGCCAGGATCCCCTCCACTCAGTAAAAGCAATTTAAAAACTAGGGGCCTTGTTTCAGCATTTTGTTTTTGCTTAGACTCTTTCTCCATGAGGAACATGACTAGAGAAGAATCTTTTAATATTTAGAAAATCACATGCATATTTATATACAAAATTACATCCTGTTATGATAAACCTAGAAATCCAGCCTGAACTACTGTTGAAAGATTTAGTTTTGGCTGTAAATACCACTAAGAATGTCGTTTCTAACTTCTGAAGTCCCCACCTCAAAGGCACAAATGATGAATTCTAAGATAAAAATTTGAGAAAACATTTACATCATTTATTTCAGATAACAATAAGCTGATTCCTTAATACTTGAGGTAGTTACGTTCACAGTGTTGGTTTTAGTGCTTATAGAATTTTGTTTCTCCTGTGTGATATTTTACTGTTTACTTACTCACTTAAATGTGTATTTTCCACTATGGCAGATGTTTAAAGATATGGTGAAAAATATGATAGACTCTGCCTTTAAGCTTTTTATAGTAGTTTAGCAAAATGTAGAACAACAGCATGATAATCACATAAGAAGGAGCCAAGAGTAGAAAAATAATTTCCCATTCCTTTTCACTTTATCATTTTATTCCCTTTCATTCCGTTCCGTGTCATTCCATTTCTTCTCTTTACTATTTTATTTTATTTGTTCATTTTGTTTAAATTACAAATCAGGAAACTGATTGTCCTTTTTATTTATCTTTGCACAACCCCTAGTACTCCAGCACTGAATGAAATATGAGCACTTACTAGTTGCCTTAGTACTATCCTGTGCCTATGTAAACTAGATGCACATTTGATTTCAACAGAGGAAAAGAGTGAAATTAAGGGGGATTTATATAGACCTAGATGGAAGTATTAGAAATATATTTTTTGTGTTCAAACTCTAAGGGGTAATAAGAAACTTTTTAAATGAGAAAAACTAGAACACAAAAATTCCACCATGTAAGTACTTGAATCTTTTTTTTTTAAACATCTTTATTGGAGTATAATTGCTTTACAATGGTGTGTTAGTTTCTGCTTTATAACAAAGTGAATCAGCTATACATATACATATATCCCCATATCCCCTCCCTCTTGAGCCTCCGTCCCACCCTCCCTATCCCACCCCTCTAGGTGGTCACAAAGCACCGAGCTGATCTCCCTGTGCTATGCGGCTGCTTCCCACTAGCTATCTATTTTACATTTGGTAGTGTATATATGTCCATGCCACTCTCTCACTTCGTCCCAGCTTACCCTTGCCCCTTCCGTGTCCTCAAGTCCATTCTCTACGTCTGCGTCTTTATTCCTGTCCTGCCACTAGGTTCATCAGAACCATTTTTTTAACAAAAATTCCATATATATGTGTGAGCATATATTTGTATGAGCATGTATTTGTTTTTCTCTTTCTGACTTACTTCACTCTGTATGACAGACTCTAGGTCACTACAAATAATTCAATTTCATTTCTTCTTATGGCTGAGTAATATTCCATTGTATAGATGTGCCACATCTTCTTTATTCATTCATCTGTTGATGGACACTTAGGTTGCTTCCATGTCCTGGCTATTGTAAATAGAGCTGCAATGAACATTGTGGTACATGACTCTTTTTGAATTATGGTTTTATCAGGGTATATGCCCAGTAGTGGGATTGCTGGGTTGTATGGTAGTTCTATTTTTAGTTTTTTAAGGAACCTCCATACTGTTCTCCATAGTGGCTGTATCAATATAAGTTCCCACCAACAGTGCAAGAGGGTCCCCTTCTCTCCACGCCCTCTCCAGCATTTATTGTTTGTAGATTTTTTGATGATGGCCATTCTGACTGGTGTGAGGTGATACCTCATTATAGTTTTGATTTGCATTTCTCTAATGATTAGTGATGTTGAGCATCGTTTCATGTGTTTGTTGGCAATCTGTGTATCTTCTTTTGATAAATGTCTCTTTAGGTCTTCTGCCCATTTTTGGATTGGGTTGTTTGTTTTTTTGATATTGAGCTGCATGAGCTGCTTGTAAATTTTGGAGATTAATCCTTTGTCAGTTGCTTCATTTCCAGGTATTTTCTCCCATTCTGAGGGTTGTCTTTTCATCTTGTTTTCGTCTTTTCCTTTGCTGAGCAAAAGCTTTGAAGTTTCATTAGGTCCCATTTGTTTATTTTTGTTTTTATTTCCATTACTCTAGGAGGTGGGTCAAAAAGGATCTTGCTGTGATTTATGTCATAGAGTGTTCTGCCTATGTTTTCTTCTAAGAGTTTTATAGTGTCTGGCCTTACATTTAGGTCTTTAATCCATTTTGAGTTTATTTTTGTGTATGGTGTTAGGGAGTGTTCTAATTTCATTCTTTTACATGTAGCTGTCCAGTTTTCCCAGCACCACTTACTGAAGAGGCTGTCTTTTCTCCATGGTATATTCTTGCCTCCTTTATCAAAAATAAGGTGACCATATGTGCATGGGTTTATCTCTGGGCTTTCTATTCTGTTCCACTGATCTCCCACGTTCCCTTAAATAGAAAAAGGTGCTAAATGTCTCTTCATAGCCTATTTGGCCATAGTTTTCCCACCTACAGTTTTAAAAACAGACTGAACTTGATCTTCTGAAATCCTTCCTTGAACCGCAGCTCATTCTCTTTAAGAAGTCCCGGGAGAGAGGTCCTATTGGTATTGTTGATAGTCCCTAAAAGGTGAGGATGGTAACTGGTATGAAGGCAGCTGGGAGGGGTCTTCAGCAAACGGAGGGCTGTTGGGAAACTGGGCAGAGGCAAATCTGGTTAACAAGATACCAGCTCCTTCGATGAGAGCTAGCAGAATGCCACCCATCGCGGCTGACCCAACCATGGCCACTGGTCCATTTCTTGCTGCCAGGATGGCTCCTGTTAAGGCACCACTCGTGATGCAGTTCCAGGGGTCTTCTTTCCCTCTGACATGAACCATACTGCAGTCAATCATGGAAAACAGACCTCCCCAAACTGCAAAGCTACCTCCCAACTGCAGAGCCCTGGTTCTAATAGCTGTCAGATTCCCTCATAGTCTGTGGTTTACTCCCACCCGAGAATTGCGAAAACCTTTGCTTGAAAGATCCCACCACCTATGGCTCCCATCGTAAAGACCCCATCACAGTCGTCCACATTGCACCAGGGGCAAGGCTTGTGTCGTGTACTCCCCCATCTTGACTCTGCCGCTCCTGAATCTCTTTTTAATGATTATCGTAAGTTGCCAAAACATATGAATTTTCAACATTTCTGCCTGTGCAATTCTTATCAGATCTGAGTACATGCAACCTATTGAAGATTTGGTAGAAACCTGAAGATAGGTAGCGAGCAATGATGATGCCTGTTTTTCAAAAGGAAGCTGAAACTTATTTTCTTTTTGAATCAAGAACTAACTTATCAGTGTTTCACTGTACAAAATTCATAGTATATTGGAACATGCTTTTTGCCACCTTAATGGTGTAACCCAAATTGTCTGCTACTATTTAATTGTTCTACTTAAATTGTATTGAATGCCAATATCTAAGAAAACTGTCAGCATAAGTGGTTCCAGAATTTCATTGGGTTACTGAGAAGTGGATCTTCTCTGCAAGTATACTATGTTATACTATAGAGTATTCTATATATGTAGTTTTCATATATAGTATCTATATGTAGTTGTACTATGAAGTTATCTATATCTAGTAATGCAGTATTCCATTAATGTCTAATATTTGAGAACATTTACAATATGAATGGAACTTAATCTAAGAGACATTCAATTAACTTGTTTTTCTTTTTACATTTCAATACTGGATATTAATAAGAAAGATAGTCAAAATAATTATGATCAATATTATGTCAAAAATAATAAATGCTTGGTGTTAGTCTACATACAATTCAGTTTTTGGTGTAAAGTTCTTTGGTTGCAAGAAGGAATATTTAGTTTATTTCACTAATAGAAATATCTTCTAATGCTAGATGGCCTCTTGGTATTTCTTCTGCTGTTGATTTTTAGCATTGTTATCTGTGATTACATGAATGGAGTTGAGTGGGGAGGTACTCATCATGTTTATTCCAAATAAGACTATGTAACGGATTGCTATAGTAATAATGAGGTAGACAGGCAATGCAACTGCCTGATATTTTTGAGGCCAATAGGTTAAGCCTTAGGTGTTCAACCAAGATTCAGGAATAAAAGGCCACATGAGATATAGTGTGCACCAAAATTGGGAGCTTAACAAAAAAGAAAGCCATAGATCGCTCTTTCTGGAAATGGCAAGGGTGACTTTTCCATCATTTTTTCTGTGGCTGTAGA
Organism: Delphinapterus leucas; assembly: GCF_059928025.1. Classification (NCBI taxonomy): domain Eukaryota; kingdom Metazoa; phylum Chordata; class Mammalia; order Artiodactyla; family Monodontidae; genus Delphinapterus; species Delphinapterus leucas. Next base: position 54,190,522 of record NC_143132.1, on the reverse strand, counting down.
CAATCTTGGGCCCGTCTTGCTGGCAGCTCGGCCTCCTGAGTGCCGAGTGCCCTGCAGGAGGAGAAATTGAGGAAAAGGCCAGGGAGTCACCCGCTGGTGTGCAGGCGCACCGCCTTCGTACCGGGCCGGAGGGTGCAAGCTGTAGAGTAGGTTTATGTTCTTCTTTCTTTCCTGTCTCAAGTCCCATGGACTCCGCCTAGAAAGTTTGGAACTGTTTTCTGGTAAGTGGTCGTGTGGAAATTAGTATGGAAGAAGCTCACAGGGTTCAACAAATAGTTGACAGGAACTGTAGTTTAAATAGTGTAAAGTCTTTTAATTTTAGTGTTTTGTGACTCTTCTTCACATCAGGCATTGCCTAAAAGCATGTTTAAAAAAAAGCTTCTGAGTTTCATATGTGCGGTGGCTTCATGTCTAGTCAATCGTCACAAGGCATTTTATAAGTGCTTCATTGCATATGGTGCTGGGCTAGGTGCTGATGAGGGAGAACAGCACAGACTGTGTTCCATCCTCGAGTTATTTATAATAGAATGTGAGAGGAATAAAAAGAAGTCCGAAAGCACAGAATTAGAAGAAAAAGTAAGGTAGATAGCGTCTTGCTTCTATTTCAGTGAAGTGTCTTTGGGGAGGCTTGGTTAGTATAGGGTGGAGTGGTTGAAACTGTTGAAGGTACAGACCTTCTCAAATTATCCACCAAAAAGTTGGAATTCATGAATATAGATCCCCCTCTGTACAGGAAGCAATCTGCCTGTCTCTGTCCCTGTCTCTGTTTTGCTTTGAAACCCCGATCTCTGTCTGGATGGCTGAAAACAATGGAAATTATTAGAGCTCCTCATAATTGATCACTCTTGCCAAAGCCATATTGATAGATATGGTTGGGATTTAGGACAAAAACAATAGCCCACATGACTTGGAAAATGAAAATAAATGTGCTGCTGAGATGCTGAAAATATATCATTAAATAGCCTAAGAGGTATAGGAAATAATTTATGTATGTTTTAGGCTGGTCAGTATGAGGTTTGTATTTTAAATGGTCTCTTCTCTCAATTCAAATTGCCTTAGGCGTCTGGCTTTTTAAAAATATTTTGTATTCATGAACACTTCTTTTATAATTGATGGGGATGTTTGCTTATGGCCCAACTCTAATTTGTAAGCTGGAAAGTTCATTTATTTATTCATTCCACATCTATTATGTATTTACTGTGTGCCAGATATGATGATAGTGATTGGTCTTTACGTTAATTATAAAGCATACTTAAAATTTTGTGAGCTCTATTTACCTAAATTCCAAGAAATCATGTTCAGAGAACAAATCAAGGCAAGAGCAAGTGGGTCTGTTACATTTTGTCTAGATCTCTATTGTAGCAGTTGTCACACTTTCCTTTTTTACATTAATTTTGCCTGCTGGAATGAGAGCAGAGCATGGTCTGGATTTGATCATCAGTGTGTTCTCAGCATCTGACACAAAACTTGAAACATAATAGAGACCCAGCAAAGGAGGTTTGGATGAATTTAAAGCACCACATACACAAACATAACATTGTTCTTTCTGAAGACATTTTTATTTTCACTGGGTGTCAAGGCCGTTTCACACTGGAATATCTTCCTCTAGGAAGAGGCAACATCTTTTCGTAAAAACCCTTGTTATCTAAATATCTTTCTTCCAGAAGTAGACTGAACATTGATCTGAAGCACTAAGAGTCCCTCTTAGTGGAATCTGATTAAAATCATTTTTGTTATAATTAAGGTCTTCAGGTTCCAAGTGAGTATTTGCTTGACATTTATGAGAACAGTTACTTTATATTAATCAATAATATTTTTCAATTTGCCTGGTAGGTAAAAATCAGGCTTTAGAGAAGCAGTTCTTATTTGGGAGGTGCTGATGATGAGCTTTCTGAGGAGCCCTTCTCGTTCATCTCGCATTTGTTGCTTTCTGTGTTTTCAGTGGGTTTATGTCCACCTAAATACATTTCAGAAGTGCTTTGAGTATGAAACAGTGCAGAAAGGAGACAGCAATCATATGCAGCCAGAGGATTATGTAATTCACATGAAATTCTTGATGATTCCCATTTAGGGTGGGAGTTAATGGTAGTACTTGGGAGTAAAATCCCTGATGCTACGTTTATTAGATCTCATATGGGACTGATGGGATTGTCACTTACCATTGAGTAAATTGTGCACTGTACAAAGAAACTGATCTAAGGTGCACACTGTTTATATCATAGACTTATCAATTTGAATATTTACTGAGACAATTTTATGGCAGAGGGCAGTCAAGTTTCTTGTTCAGATAAAATTAGTATATTATGATACATTTTCTGGCAAATGGAAGTAAAATGTCTTGAGGAAGAGGTACCTTGTTTTTTTTGTTTGCACAAATGCTCTGTATGGGCTAATGGTGGCCTGAACTTGGACAAGTTACATAACTCCTTTGGCCTTCAAGTGAAGATATTAATCCCTACCTCACTAAATTGGTTGACAGTGTTAGACATGTCTGGCATATGGTCAGCATTCAAGAAATGCTTTTGAATGAATATGAAAGCACTGAGATTAATGTGTGTGGTAAAGGTTTGATAAGTTGCAGCTCACTTTTGCCTTGAATAAGGGGAATTTTAGAGGGATTAAGTATATGTGTAAATATATGTATTTGAACTTTTGAACTTAAGTGTTTCACATTTTACACTTATTACTATGTGGTATTACCTTGGATATCCATACTGAGATGTTTGGGGTCCTTCTTTATTTTCCTGAGGGGTATGCATCCAGCATAAAGAAAATTATGATAATGTGACCTATTGAAAGGAAAATAGTGTCTCGTAGTTGAGTTTCTTTTGGAATCCCAAAATACTGGTATCCTAGGTTTAGAAGGGTCTGTTTGAATTTCCCTTGATTTATCAAATACATATTAGTCAGTTATTACATGGGAGTATCTCTGCTATGCACTAGGGCTGTAAAGATAACCAAGATACTATTGTCAAGTAGTTGCAAGTCTTTGCATGAACACTTCCAGGGACAATTCACAATTACTAACTTGATTTTTAGGAATCTCTTTTAAGACGAATCAAAATTTGTCTTCCTGTAACTTTCATTTATTGGTGTTAGCTTTACTCTTTGGGGCACAAAAAATAAGTCTGATTCTGTGATAGAAAGGTCCTTCTTACTTATTAAGGTAATTAAGGTTTTTCAGAAACTTCTGTTCTTCAAGTTAAACATCACTGTATAAATCTGCTGTTTCTCAAGCCTCTTCTCCCTCTTGCTCCCATTAGTGCCTTCCAGGTCATCTACTTACCTCTAAAGGTGTGGTAGCCACTGGGTATTCAGGGCTCCAGATGTATACCAACCACTGCAGGATACAGTAGTATGATCACTTCCTGCATTCCAGATTCTGTCCCTCAAATCTCTCTGAGTGTTCATTTTGTACTGTATTAAAAAGTATTGTATTTATTTTGCACAAGTTACCATGTAAAGTATTTTTGGGAAAAGGATAAGTGACCTCCTTGATTTCTTGAGGAGCTCTTCATATACTGTATCGGACATTCCAAATGGGAACTGTAATGAGGCTACCTTGCTAGAGTTCTGGGTTATTGAATTACGATTTGGAAGTCATTTTTGGTCCGGTTGGTTAAAGCCACTGTAATTCATACATTTTCTGACAGCTAAGAGGTGACTGACGAGCAGAGGAAGGACTTCTATAGTTTTGCACAATCCATTTCTATAAATTATTATCTCACTTAAACATTATGTTTCTTTTTGATGAACAAAGAATATGACAGGAAAAGAATTGTTCTACTTACAACTCTAAGCACTTACTAAAAAACCTTCATATCTTCTTAACATTTTTGTTTAAGTTAACAAATGTGTGGAACTCTCTTTATACCACGTGTACTCTGACTCAGTGTTTGGGACAAGTAGCCCTGCCTAGCAGAGTGCCAGAAGATGCCAGTTATAACTCAGCCACAATTTATAGGTGTGTGCACTGCTTTGCTTTGTTCCTTTTAGTAGAAGGAAAGGACAAAGAGAGATGCAGTAATTAATCGGAAGATGGGAACAGGGAAGAGAACTATGCTTAAATAAATGCAGAGTGTTTGGCAGTAGTGTGGGTTAGAATTAGATGGGTAGTGTGTTAGTTTCTTAGGGCTACCATGACAAATTACCACAAACTTTGTGGCTTAAAACAACAGAAATTTGTTCTGTCTTAGGAGGTCAGAAGTCCAAAATCAAAGTGTTGGCAAGGCCATGCTCCCTCTGAAGGCTCCACAGAAGAATCCTTCCTTGCTTCCTCCGAGCTTTGGTGGCTCCTGGCAATCCTTGGCGTTCCTTGGCATGTAGATGCATCACTTCAGTCTGTCTATGTTTTCACATGACTTTCTTTCCTGTGTCTCCTCTTGTCTCTTTGTCCAGATCTCTTTTTCTTATAAAGGCACCAGTCATTGCATTAGGGCCCAACCTAATCCAGCAGAACCTCATCTTAACTTGATGAACTGTAAAGATGCTATTTCCAAATAAAGTCATATTTACAGGTACTGGGGGTTTGGATTTGAACATATCTTTCTGGGTAACACAATTTAACCAACAACAGGTGAGATGGTACTAAATCATGGAACACTTTAAATGACGGGTAGAATAGTTGGGGTTTTATTTATAAGCCAGTGGAATCACTGGACAATATAAGCAAGGGTACTGATAAGATACTTATTACAGGAAGGTCTGGCAGCAAGCATTATGCTTCAGTATACTGAACTGAAGATGAAGTTTAGAGGCTAGGATATTAATGGGGAGTATGTTGCAATGTTCCAGGAAACATGAACAAAAATTTATAGAGGAAGATGGGGAAGAGTGTATTTTCCAAAGGTGGCTCCAACAGTGTCTCTCATACCACTTGCTCTTCTGCAACGAGACCTCCTTACACCTTCATCAATAGTTGGTGTCTGTTTCTCTATCCGTGAACTTGGGCAGAGCCAGTGACTACTTTGACCAATAGAATAGGGTGAAAGTGACACCACGTACCAGTTATATGCAAAGACTTTTCTTGGCCCAGCAGCTTTAACTCCCTTACCTCTTGGAAGATAGTCATGATGTAGGAGGTGTGACTCCCCTGAGACCACTGTGCTGTGGTGTGTCTCAATTTGGTGCTTCCAAGCCATATGGAGAGGCCCTAGAGGTAGGGCCAGGGCTGGGGTGAGGCAAGTGGGTTTTCTAGGGTGCAAAATTTAAGGAGACACTCGCTCTCAGGTGTACTTGCATAATACTGAGAGTGAGCACCTCCTTAAATTTTGCACTCTGGGAGATTCACTCTTAAGAAGGCACTCATTCTCAGGGGTCAGTAAGTACTGGGGCAGCACTTGAGAATTAGTGCCCCCTTAAATTTTGTGGCCAAGACACCTCTTCTTGCCTTACCCTAGTCCTCGCCCGTCCTGGAGGATGACATACCAAATGGAGAGAGAGAGGAGAGAGGAGAGAGGGGAGAGAGAGGAGAGAGAGGGGAGAGAGAGGAGAGAGAGGGGAGAGAGAGGAGAGAGAGGAGAGAAGAATGGGCCGGTAAGGAGCTTGAGAGGGAGAGAGAGAAAGAATAAAGCAAGAGTGGTGCAAGACATTTAAGTGAGGAGACCATCTTGAATATTGATCTTCTGGCCTTAGCTACCAGCTGGATCAGGTAGATGAGATGAACCACTCAGCTGAGTCCTCCTTAATTCCTGATCCACAGAATCGTGAGTGAGTTTTTTATACAGCAATATATTACCCAAAGCACTCTTGCCAATATTATGTAGGACTGAGAGTTGACTGAGAAATACCGGGTAGCCATATATTTACTCAATTCTGATGGAGCAAAATATGTTTGATTGCTGCTTAGGGAGAAGGGATGAAGAAAGTGATGTAGAGAGATTATAGTCACTGGCAGCCTAGGAAATAGAATTTAAAGCTTTGCTTCTTCAACGCTCTGCTTAAACTACATACCCGTACAACTTTTAATGTTTGAAGTTGGCCAGAACAAAAAGATATACACACTCACAGTTTGAGTCTTTATAGAAACAAAGTCTGTTTTGATCTGACATGTAGAGGGTTGTGAAATTCTCATTTTTAAAGCAGATGGTCTGGATTCTGATGCTAAATGAATACAATTGTCCTTGGATCTCATTAACCCTCATATGGGATGGAGGGAACTCTGTATAGTTATTTCTTCTTGGCTTTGTCTGAACAAATCAAGCTTTGAAATGAAAGGTTTAGTTTTTACAAAGGCTGAATTTACTAATTTTTTTATTGAGTACCTCTGTTTCATGGTAATTTACACATTCTTTCAAATGGCTGTTGGCACGTTTATTTATTTTCCTTTGAAGTATTTTCTAGTTACTTGTAAACAAAGCTGAGAGAAAAAGCAAATTTGGAAAAAAATTAAGTAAGGGACTGTTTGGCAGAGGAGTTGTATTACACATAAAATTAAATATGATGGATATATATTTTAATATTTTATTTATTTATTTATGGCTGTGTTGGGTTGTTGGGTCTTTGTCGCTGCACACGGCTTTCTCTAGTTGCGGCAAGCAGCGTCTACTCTGTTGCGGTGTGCGGGCTTCTCATTGTGGTGGCTTCTCTTGTTGTGGAGCACGTGCTCTAGGGCGCGTGGGCTTCAGTAGTTGTGGCACGTGGGCTCAGTAGTTGTGGCTCACGGGCTCAGTAGCTGTGGCTCGCGAGCTCTAGAGTGCAGGCTCAGTAGTTGTGGCGCACAGGCTTAGTGGCTCTGCGGCATGTGGGATCTTCCTGGACCAGGGACTGAACCCGTGTCCCCTGCCTTGGCAGGCGGACTCTTAAGGGCTGTGCCACCAGGGAAGTCCCTGATGGATATTTTTATAACCCTTCAGTTCATTTTATAGGTTTCTCTGCTTGCTCCTACAAGTGGGCAGTGAGTAAAGATTTCCTGACCCATTATTCATTTCAACAAGGTGTTAGACATTTTTATGACCTCCTAGAGTACTTTATAGTCTGTACTACACAATTTAGCACCTAATTATATTCTGTGTTGTATTGTTCATTATTATATCATTGTATGATTCTTGTTCCCTCAAGTAGATTATGTGATCTTAAAAGGCAGGGACCATATCTTATATTGCTATATTTGTATTACATCTAGTATAGTGCTGGTCATGGTATCCACTTGGGAGAATTTAATTGATAGAAGTATATTAAGTAATTTTAGTCCCTCAAAGCTCAGTGAATGTGTCTATGGAGCATTTGTCATGGCTCTGGACTTAAGGGCACTGAGATAGGCAAGTTACTTTTCCTTTCTCCAGGGAATTTGTCATCAAGTGGAAGTACCAAGGTGAAGGATTGCTTTGACTGATGAAGTGACTTCTCCTTTTTTCCTTTAGTGTCAGACCAGGGCAGTTGAGAAGCAGAGAGGCATGTGCCATTGTGCTACCATTATCATTTTGATATAGATGATGGTTGACATTTTTTCCTCTTCATTTCTTCAGTTGGACAAGCCAGCTAATGGTGTCTGACCTGGGGAGGGATGGGTATCTTTTTTGGCTGAGCAGCTATAGGCTAAGTGGGTTGGCAGCCTTTACCTTTCTCTTGTTTTGAGTGAGCATGCTGTTTCTCAGGGCATTAGATCTACATTATTTTTTTTTTTATTGTGGTAAAATGTAGGTAACCCCAAATTTACCATGTTAATCATTCTTTTTTAAGATTTTTATTGAAATATAGTTGATTTACAATGTGTTAGTTTCAGGTGATTCAGTTTTTACATATTTATGTATATATATACACATATATATGTATCCTTTTTTAGATTCTTTTCCATTATAGGTTATTATAAGATATTGAGTATAGTTCCCTATACTTCAAGGTAGGTCCTTGTTGATTACCTATTTCATATATAGTAGTGTGTATATTTTAATCCCAAACTCCTAATTTATCCCTCCCCGGTCTTCCCCTTCGGTAACCATAAATTTGCTTTCTATGTCTGTGAGTCTATTTCTGTTTTATAAGTAAGTTCATTTGTATCATTTTTTTTTGGATTCCACTTGTAAGCGGTGTCATGTGATATTTGTCTTTCTCTGTCTGACTTCGCTTAGTATGATAATCTCTAGGTCCATCCATGTTGCTGCAAATGGCATTATTTCATTCTTTTTTATGGCTGAGTAATACTCATTTTAAACATTTTAACCATTCTTAAGTAGACAGTTAAGTAGCAATAAATATATTCACATTGTTGTGCAGCCATCACCAATATCTATCTCCAGAACTTTATCATCTAAAATTGAAACTCTGTACCCATTAAACAGTTACTGCCCATTTTCCTTTCCCCAAGCCCCTGGCAACTACCATTCTACTTTCTGTCTCTATGAATTTGATAACTAGGTACCTCTTACAGGTGGAATCATAATGTTATTTGTCCTTTTGTGTTTGGCTTATTTCACTTAACATAATAATCTTTAAGCTTCATCCATATTGTAGCATGAATCAGAATTCCATTCCTTTTTAGGGTTGAATAATATTCTGTTGTATGTATATATAACATTTGTTTGTCCATTCATCCATTGGTGGACATTTGGGTTGCTTCCACCTTCTGGCTAGTGTGAATAATGCTCCTATGAACATGGGTGTACAAATATAGATCATTATTATGAGCACCAATACTGATTTAATGCTCATGGTGAGCAAAATATCCTTATCACCCATTAAACTATCTGGAAGAATCAACATGTCTCTGGAATTTCATAACTTGAATTCAGAGACTTAAGTACTCATAGGAAAATGTGGCCTGACAATATTTTTTAGATTAGGACTGTGACCAGCACTTGCATTCAGTGAGTATGTCTTGTTTATTTATCCTTCAAAATGCTTTTTGTCTCCATCTTTCTACTTGTCACTGCTCCAAGGTATGTCTTCATTGCCATGAAGTAGGTGTACTGCAGTCACATCCTAACCAGTTTGTCTAACTTTTCTCCCCTTTCCAGTTTTTCTTATAAAGTACTGCTTTGGTCATTTTACTTTATTGAACAAAAACTTTCAGTCCCCGTCATTGTGCAGGACAAAGCTCGAACTTGTTTGAAGGACTTTTGTAACCTGCTACCAGCTTACCTTTCAAGTCTTACTTCTATTTCCTTATACAAACTCTACTCAGAGTCAAAATTGTCTTCTCATTCCCCCCTGGACAAATCATCATTATTTTGACTTTTGCTGTTGATTCCACCATGTAGAAACTTTTTCATGCTGCCTTCAAGTGTTAAGTCAAACCTCAGTGTCACTGCTAAATCTTTTTAAAATAGACACATTTGAAAATGATTGCTTGCTCTTTTGAATACTTGTACACTCACCATAAGATTAATCATATTAATGTTTTTGTGGTAGCTAACATTTTTTGAGTTCTCCGGCTTGGCCTAAGGGCTTTAGTTGCATTATTTCATTTCACCTTTACAGCAGCATGTGAAGTATATACTATTATTATCCATTACGCAGATGATAAACTTGAGGCTTTGAGACACTAACTTGTCCCAAATCACACAAATAGTAAGTGGCAAATCTAGGGCTTGATCACAGGTTTTCTGCTGCTAAAAGCATCATTTTAAACGTACTATCTTAATTAGATTATAGACCTGTAGGTGAATAGGGTATTTGCTGCTAATGGTGTCTTCCATAGGGACTGCCTGTGGAGGTCAAAGTCAAAAAAAGACTGCCCATTGAGTGGAAACTTTTTTTTCTTTTTAACTAGCTCACTGTGGATGAGCTTGGCATGATTTTTCAACTGGTTACTTTCTACTGTTTCTTTAAGACCAGGAAGGCTTCCTGACTGCTCACATCTGATTAGGTATCCTTCTGAGGCACTTCCTTCTATCAGAGTACGTGCCACACTAACTGTATTTATCTGCTTGCTACATGTTTGTCTCCTCAACAGCATCTTTGCTTGAATTCCTAGTACCTAGAACAATATCCAGCACGTATGCGCAGTAAATGCTTATTAAATGAATTAACTGCATTTGTGACCATGATCCATACAAGGAGTTGGTTTCTAAATGTGTTGCTGTTATAGAGTTGAGTAATACCTAAGTCCAGTGAAGTTGAACAGGGTATATCCTCAAGGAGGCATAATGGGAATATAAATGAAAACTGTAGTTTATTTAATTGTACTGCAACTTACATTACGTGGTATAATGGTATTTGTGGTCACTTTTAACAAAGGCTGATTGATTGGAAGGAGTTGACATCTATATTAAAAGAAGAGAGATCCTGAGTTTTAAAGGCATGGGTGTATTTGTAGGTACTTTGGGAGCAGATATAGTTTAATGTTTTGTATAATATTCTTTAAAATTAGCCAGTTATTTCTGGATATATGCTGTACACATAACCTTCTGATTAATAATTGGATTTCTCAAATACCTTGATACTCAAAACCAAATCCATAGAGAGTAGATATTAATATTTTGGTCACTGAAAAAAAGTATATTCCCCACAAAAATAGCAGATGATTTTTTATATTTAATTATTTACGAGTCTGCTAACGGTGTCTTAAAAAAATTGAAGCAGAAAAGCATAAGACGTTAGACAATGGTGATGTTACTAAAAAAATTTCCCCAGAGTTCTTGCCTGAGAAGCCAACTAAACTCTTCATTTCTCTCTACAGATAGGCACAGCGGCATCTGGCACAATGCTTTGCACACAGTAGACCTGCAACACATACTTTTTAATTTTGTCAGTTCAGTAGACTACAGTAATCTAAAGCAACATTTGTCTATCATTTTTCCTTCATGACACACATGATAGATGTTGCTTCAGCCTTCTAATGCATCTCTATATGTCTCCTGAAGTTTGTTTCATGTATACCAGCTGTAACTGCACTTTCTCTCTCGTGAAGCATATAGAATGTGCATGAGAATACATTATTGTAGAGGTAATAACAATAAGAGTGATGATGATGATGAAACAAGTAGAATATTTCAAGCATCAACCTGATCACTGTTTTGTTTATAACCTTGCAGTAGCTTCTCGTTGCCCAGTGTCAGCCCCTAAACTTTTGTTTGGGACACAGGGCTTAGCATGGTGGTGGTATCAGCTGGAGCTGAGTGCTTGTGCCCCTGTAGGATGCAGATTCACTTTGGCAAAGGCCACCAGGCCCCAACCACATTCCAGACCATAGAACTATCTGAAAAATAACTGAAGAGAAGCAGGAATAACAATTTGGTATTCAGTGTGAGCTCAGCTTGTTTCCTAGTCAGACAGCGGGTATATATAGATTCTTGGGTGCTCGGGGATTGTGAACGACTCTCGGGAAATCTCAAAGAGGCAACTTGATATGAAGCAGCTTCCACCTCAGGACCTTACTGAGGGTTTGCTAAAAATGGCACGACAGAATGTCCTGCTGTGAGGTTAGAGGGACCTCACAACAAGGATAAAGTTATCTGACTTTGATGGGTTTTTGAGTACCACACTGCCACTTCCCAGTTCTTTGGCAACTTAATTCTGAGAAAAACTCAGCTTTTCTATGTAACAGAATTTTAATTTTCATTGGACTTGAGGCATTAAAAAATTTTTTTTTGTCCCTTATAAACTAGTTTATGGTACTTCCTGAAGGATTCCCAAGGCAATATAGAGCAACTGAGTCATTGATGGACTATCCTTTAATATCCTAAGGGTAAAGTAGTAAATAATTGATTGATTTTTTTTTTTGTACTCACATTATGGTATAATGGAAAGAGAGACTAGTTTCAAATCCTGGTTTTACAATTTACATGCTATAGGACATTGGGCAATGCAGTTCATTCGTTCATTTTTTTATATAGCAGATTATGGATTTCTTACTTTGTGTCAGACACAGTATTAAAGCTCTGAAGAGAGAAGTCAAATAGAAATGATCTCTGTATTTACAGAGATTTTAGTCTACTGGGGGAGACTGGCAAGTAAACCAGCGATTTCATGAGTGTACCATGGAAGTATGTAGAATTGTAGTGTTGTGTGGAACTGAAACCAAGGCGAGTGTGAACTGAGAATGGGGGAGGGCGTTAGGGAAGGCTTCTCAGGGAAAACCATACTTAAGCTGAGTCTTAAAGCCAAGTACAATTTAGTTGAATACAGATATAGAAAGAACATTCTAGCAGCCTGAGCAAAGCTAACAGGGAAGCACGAAATAAGATATATTTACAGATCAGTATTAACTGTTCAATATTACTGATATGAAAGTTTCATCTTGAGGAGACAAAGGAGATAAATTTAGACAAATGTTTATATTTCCTTTTCTCTAAAATGAAAATAACTATGTCTACCTCGTGGAGTTGTTGTGAGCACTCAGTAAAGCAGCGTATGTAGAGTACCTAGAACGTGGGTGCTTAAAAATCTTAGCTCCTTTTTTCTCCACCATATACCCTCCCCTGCCCTTCCTCACTTATGATGTTGCTAAGTGGAAAAAAACCCCTAATGATGGTTAGGTTATCAGTTTGGAAATTATGGCTGCATTTGGAAAGTGGAGGAAGAGTCAAGAGCTTTAGAACTCTGTTCTTTTTCTGACCTGGACTGCAGAATGTTGAATTGAATGGGGGCAGTCCTTGGCAGCAACAGTATTTTATTCTGACACTGCACAGTTTGCTGTGTCATCACAATTGGTATGTGAGGAGGGCACTGGTTCCTAAAGGGCACTGTATTCTTGGTCTGTCTGTTTGATTTGCTGAGTTCAGCACTGAGCACAGGTCATGTGCGCTGGAGTGCCTGGAAAAGACCTGGGAATGATGTTGTTGCGTATGTTCTCTTTTCTTTCACCATTTTGAAGTCTCTGGATGTGTTGCAGGGAGCTCGGTTTTTAAGTATGCATTTTTTTCTGGGTAACAGGTCCATAATTTCTGTGATCCAGTAAATGTTAAGGATCACTGCTTTTGAGGATTTTTGGTCTACAGTTTGATATTTCTTTCAAGGAGCTTTGCCTCAAGTACTGGGTTGGATTCTGATAAGAGTTACCTTAGTCTGGAGAGATTTTATTCATTCTACCATTTATTGTTAATAAGAAATTGATGTTTATACTCAAATGTAGTTTTCCCAAATGTTTGTCATTTGCAAATATCTTTCATGATTTTTGTCATACCCAGATACCTTCTGTTCTATATATTTACTCAATATTTTCTTTAAATTTCCAAACTTTAAAAAACTTACATGAATTTAGCCTCATTCTAAGCCATAATACTTATGAATTCATGGACTTCGTATGCTAGTTACAGTTTTCCAATACATATTCAGACAAGTGTTAAAATAAAAAATGATCTAATCTACCATCTAATACAGGAATCAACAAACACAGTCAAGTCTATTCATTTATGAATCGTCTATGGCTGCTTTTGACCTATAACAGCAGAGCAGTTGAGACAGAGACAGAATGGCCCACGATGACTAGCATATTTATTATTTAGCTCTTTAAGAAAACTTTGCCAACCTCTGACCTAAAATTGTCTGCATACCATCAATACAACACATAGCACACTCTGTTAAACATTACTGTAGTGCAGTTTTGCCGAGAGAGTGTGCGTTAAATCTTTAATCACATTTTTTTCCAGAACCAGCAAATACTTTACCTTTTTATTCTGGAACTGAAATATTTAATTATAAATAGCTTATGTTCTGAGACTCTTGGTGACAAGTCTGTTTGAGACCCAAAGAAAAACATAGACATTAAGGATAATTTGTATATTTTTAAAAGGGAATATTTGCCTATAAAAATACCTGATAGTACAAAAATTCATAAAGTGAGAAGTAAAAATTTCCCTGCAAGGAAACTCTAATCTTACCCACTAAAAACAACATTCGTTATATTTCCTCCTAGTCATTTTCTTTGCATATTCAAGATTAAAGACTTTTTTTTGCGGTACGCAGGCCTCTCGCTGTTGTGGCCTCTCCCGTTGCGGAGCACAGGCTCCGGATGCGCAGGCTCAGCGGCCATGGCTCACGGGCCCAGCTGCTCCGCGGCCTGTGGGATCTTCCCGGACCGGGGCACGAACCCGTGTCCCCTGCATCGGCAGGCGGATTCTCAACCACTGCGCCACCAGGGAAGCCCCTAAAGACTTTTTTTCTTTCTTTAAAATATAGCTTCTTTTTTTTAATGAAAAAATATGATATCAATATTGCAAGCTTTTTATAACTTAGATATATTTCTGTTTAGAAATTTAGGTAATATGGCTAAAATTATAAATTGTTTAATATTACTTCAGAGTGTTTCTTAAGAGCTTTGTTGATATATAATTTACATATTGTGAAATTCACTCATTTTAAGTGCACCATTCAGTGATTTTTAATAAATTTGCAGAGTTGTGCAGCCATCAGCACAGTCCAATTTTAGAACATTGTCATCATCCCCAAAAGATTCTTCACGCCCATTTGCAGTCAGTCTGTTCCTACCCCCAGCCCCAGGCAACCACTAATCTACTTTCTGTTTATATAGATATGTCTTTTCTGGATATTTTACACAAATGGAATCATATATTATATGATCTTTTGTGTCTGGCTTCTTTCACTTAGCATTTCAAAGTGATTTTAAGGTAAAAGATGAAGGAATTGTTCAAATAGCCCCAGGAATCTTCATTCTTTTGCATAGGATGCTTTAGCTACAGTCAGTATTTTGCTTTCTTTTCTTTGGAAATTAGTCTTTGAGACATGCAGTGATACAAGTACCAGGTAACTTCTGCAGTTCCTAAAATCCACAGCTTCCCAAACTTCTGTGTACACTTGGAACAGTGGTTATTTGTGCAGCACTCTGGAGTGATAGAAGAGGCCGCTCACTGCTGGTGGCAGCAGGTCCTTGCCTGGCCACTTAGAGGGGAACAAGATCTTGGCACAGCTGTATCAAATGTACACCATCCCAGTGTGCTGTGCCAGGTGGGCCAGGAAGTTCTCCTGCAAGTCTTCCAGCTTTGATGTAACAAAAACTTCCAAGTATTCTTATGAATGTGCCACGTGGATCCAGCCCCAAGAGCCCTTTTCTCAGCCTCGGTCCTATGCCCTTTCTTATGTAATGACGATGGCTTAAAGCCAGTTAACAGACAGTCAAAATCAGTGAGAAACTGATTTATTTTTCTCTATCATATCAGCAGATATAGATTTACCTATTTCTTTTTAACAGAATTTCAATGCTTTGATATCACACTTTATTTAATCAGTTTATTATTTAGTTTTTTCTTTTCTTTTTTATTATTGCAAGCAGTGGTAAATGTCACATTGTGATTTGCATATTTTTGCCTTCTCCTCAAGTGTCAGTTGGATGAATTTCTACAAGTAGACTCACTGGATCACGGGCTGTGCACATGCCTGTGGCACATGCCGCGGGACAGCTAAGCCCGGGCGCCACAACTACTGAGCTCACGTGCCTCAACGAGAGAGCCCGTGTGCTGCAAACTACAGAGCCCACGCGCTCTGGAGCCTGCACGCCACAACTAGAGAGAAGCCTGTGTACCGCAATGAAAGATGCCACAACTAAGACCCAACACAGCCAAAAAAATAAAGAAAATAGATATAGAAAATAAATAAATAACAAGTGGTCGCCTACTGATCTCTGGAAATCTACTTTTGCACTATAATAAAATAATCCCAGGGTATAGTTTCAAGTTATAGGACAATGATACTCTGAGTTTCAAGGAGGGAAAAAAAAAATGAAAAAGGTTATCTCTAAGTGGGTGTAGAAACATTTCCAAAATTAAATAGTAATGAATTAAACTCTTCAAGTCACAGTGTACTGTGGGATCAGGAGGCAGTTGTGGGTCAACTTCAGAATTCTGGTATTTTCATCTCTGTTGGAATTTCTTGGCAGTGACTCCCACTTAAAGGTTTATAGTGAATATAATATACTATTTCTACTGATCAAAGAAAGTTCCTTGGTGTCAGACAGCAACTTGGGAGCCAGAGTGTTTACTATTTCTTAATGAGCTCTGGCTCATGGTTCTCATCTTTTTAAGAGGGAGGAATGTAACTCGGAATGCACAGAGTCAAACCATGAGCATTTTGGCAGATGTGGAGATGCAGCACAGCTGGAGAAGAACTCCCTTCTTTGAAATCTCGTATCTCAAGTGCTACATCAATTTTTAAGCTTTTTCCGCTGCCAGTTCAGATTTTAATTTGAGCAGGAACTGGGGGATGTTTACTGATACAGTCAAGGAAACATCAGTATCTGTTCACTGGTTGCCCTCTTCTGTCTCTACAAGTAATTTGTGAGGACAGTGGGTGAGGGGCAATGAGGGAGGAGAATCAGGTGCTCTGTTGTTGCTGGATTGGCAGGAAGCGTGGCAACAGGGACAGCTGGGATAGTAATTTATCCTATGGCATGATCTTCACCTCCTGAATCAGAAGCCCTGTGGTTAATCAGGGGGACACAAGGCACTGATAATTATTCTTTTAAAAATGCTTTTTATTTTTCATTATAAAGTTGTACATGTTCAGTACATAAAATATAGGAAGTAAAGGAAAAATTGGTGAAGATGTTGCTTTGTGCAGCTGCCAGCTTTCTATCTTTAATATGTCATTGTTCTGGTCCAATATGACTTGAATAAAGACCTCAATTCCCCCAGACAACAAAATATAGTTCTTCAATGGCAGTCAACAAACATATATCAAATTGCAACCACCGAATCAGGAACTGGACTACTGCTGAAAATACAAAGGCAACAGAGATTTGGTTCCTTACACACAGATCCTAATGAGTAGTGTAAATGATGAACAGTTGAACTAATTGATGAAGCTTGAGAAATTACAATATAACTGGAGGCTCAGTGAGTCTGTATAAATAAGAGAAGAAGAGTACAAGTGGCATGGGTCACTAACTGGTTGACTTGATGTGTTCTCCGCGCCTTGGCTTCTTTCCCTGTGAAATGAAGGGTCTGGACCAGATGATATGTAGAGTGAGCAACTTGTTCTGATCTGCCTGGGACTTTTTCCAGACTGAAAGTCCCAGGTCCCAGGAACTCCTTAGTCCCAATTTTAAAACTCAAAGTCCCTTGTCTTAGTAGCCTCAAAGTCCTGGGCAAACAGAGAGTCGGTCAGTCTATTTATAGGGTTCCTTCTAATTTTCATGTTTATGATTTGTTAAAAAAACAAAATTCAACTGAGTCAATTTTAAAGATCTTATTGGTTTTATTCAGTGATTCATGAATTGGGCAGCATCCCAATTCTAGCAGATAGAAAGGAGCTCTGAGAAGCTGTACAAAAGGAAAGACTTTTATAGACAGAAGGGAGCAGGAACAAGGAAGTTATACTAGGCACAAAAGTAGGTTGGTTATCCCAAGGATACGTTTCTTGAGGGGATGGTAGGGGTCTCAGGCAGCTGACCTAGCTAGTGCTGATCAGGTGATTCCTGATTGACTGGTTTAAGATTCCATTTCTGGGAGAGCCAAAGCTGTAGTTAAGTCCTGGTTTGGTGACGTGGGGCTTAACATAAGCAACTCCATATTGGGCCTGTTGTCTTGTTTTTAACAGATGGTATATTGAGAAAGAATATTTGGCAAAGTGAGAAAGAATATTTGCCGAAGTTTATGATATGACCAAGTGTTAAGATGCTTAGGTTGAAATGCTGTATGTACATTAACAATACTACTGTTTATGGGAAAATGGGTTTTATGATATTTATGGGGAGATGGGTTTTATTCTTCTGAGAAAATATCTCACAAATAAGTATCTGCAAACACTTTGTAGAGTCAGAGTTTTCTGCAAGCTGCTGCCTTGGTTGTGATTCTCAGTTGAGTCCTCTAGGGGTCTGGTGTATACAAACTGGCTTTTTAGTCAGGCAGTTTTTGCTCTTTTGTTTACTAGCCATGAGAGCTGATGAAAACTCTTCTGTGATGTAGTTTCTTCATTTTTAATATATGAATAATAACAGCTACCTTGCAAGGTTTTTAGGAGAATCACAGAGTATATTAGTAAGTAGTAAGTGCTCAGCAGATGTTTGTTTTGTTTTCCTAAACAGTTTGCTTTCTATTGTTTTTAAATTAATGGGAACTGGATCCAAATTAGGACAAAAAAGACCAAACAAACTGAGAAAGATGCTTTTTACAGGAGCTTACCCTAAAATAATTGCATGTATAAATATATACGTGTGTGTGTATACATATGAATACGTATACTTAAATATATAGATGTGTATATATATATGAATACATACATAGACGTATACTTAAATATATATTTTCCATTAATGTTGCCCAAGAAAGCCAAAGCATGTTCTAAGTGTTACTACTGAAAATTAGGATCCAACCTAGGTCATTGAGTCTTACAAACCCCATTTAACTGTTGAAACTAACTGTTTTAATGCAGTGATTTTACTTGTTCAATATCCATTAAGTTTAATTATTTATTTGAATTTTAATAGCAAAAAAGAAAGCTACAATTCTACAGGCAATACCTGTTGAATGCTGATGCATAGGTTACTCTCACAAGGATAATTTTAATTTAAAAGAAATATTTAAAGTCAGAATTCTTAAATGTATACCATAAATGATGACTAATAAGTGATAATAGCTTTTAATTCATTCTAGTATGCATATATTAGAAAAACTACTGTGGGAAGTAATGGCCTAAAGAAAAAATAAGGCACACATAAAGGAAAAAAAAGCCTGATGTCATAATGCATCTGAAAAAAAAAACTGTAAAAACTCAAAGGTTTGTTATACATGTTCACTGGTGACTTTAAGGGCAAGCGGGCCCAGCTCCTTGAGATGTATAACTATTCAGTAACAAGTCAGAGTGTTATTAGCCTGTTCTAGATAGTGAATAATATAATTCCTCCCCTCAGCTCTACATTTATACATTTCTTAGCTAAGAGACAAGTGTCAGTGTGTATTTCATAAGCCCAAGCTATTTTAAGTGTCTCCATTTTCATTTTTCTGTATAGACAAAAATGTTGGCTGCCAAAAACATAGCCTTAAATATTGAATTACCTAGTTCTGCGGTTGTATACCCACTGTGTGCATGGGAACCGTGCTAGGTTCTGGGAGGAGTGATGATAAGTCAACTCACTAGCAAACAAACAAACAGTAGGCATATTTCTTGCCTTCTAAGAGTTAACAGTTTTGCTGGGGAGGCACAATTTCACAAAATAAAATAAGCAGTTTAGTTAGGATTGTTTAAATATGAGTTTTTGAAATGTTTTCCCCCAAAGTTAAAAAAATAGGATCAGTGCCAGAGTGGCCAGTTCCAAAGTGATGTTCTAAAACTTCAGAAGTTTCCTTGGAGTAGCAGAAACTTTCCAGGAAGTGAAGCAGTTTATAAATAGTTTCAGATCTTTGGGGAAATATACAGAGAAACTGACAGAAAATGAATCCATGGAGATTTGACACCTAAGCAAGACCCACCTAAGCAAGATCTAAAAATAAAACTGAATGGAGTTGTCCAAGGATTATGTACCTCTTATCAGAGACATTCATGCAAAACTTTAGGTTAGGCGGTGACAGGATTACAACCACAACAAGAAAGTGAGATACAGTTAGTGAAATTCTAAAGTGCTCTCTTAGGCTGAGTCAACCTCAAGAAAGAGCACCCCCATTTTTGATAACAGATGAAGAAAGGCTATGGAGGAGACAGATTCTGGTTAAGGCAGAGATTTGTGTAACAAGCACAATAAAGATGACATTTCTAATGTATGGGCATGGGCTTTATTTGCAGTGTTACAACTGTTTTTTGATCAAATGTGTTGTGCAGGATTTGTGGCATAATAGGCATCAAGGGAAAAGGTTTGGATATTTTTAGAGAACTGTACCTTCAGTATGTCTCAACAGTGTGATTGAGGGCTTTCAGGGAAAGCTTCCCATCTCCAATTAGCTCTCACACTTAGGAATAAAAAGTTCCATTATTAGCAGTTTCTCTGTGGTGAACATCATCCTTTCCTTGTCTCTTTTTGAAGGTGGAAGAATTGCCGAGAATGGCAGCACTTTCTTTCCTTCACACTTCAGATCAATACTTGTTAGGTCACCTTCCTGTTTGATGAGAGAGATGGGAAAACTTGAGAATGAAAGGAAGTGGGTATGGAAGGGGGCGGGGAGAGCAGAGGCCACCGAATCAGAGTCAGAGTCCTGGAAGACAATCGTGTTGGTTTACCAACGGTTTCTGGGCTCTACTGAATGAAACATGGATTTGTGTACAATGACTTGAGAGTTAAGGGATCTTTATGTAGGAAATAACTTTCTGTCCTATCTCACTGGTATATTGTTAGGATAGAAGTAATAATGAAATAATAATAATAAACAACTTTTAAAATTCTCTGAGCATTGCTGAAGAATATGATTATAATATTGTGATAGTGGATAAGTTATCAGTAGTCAACTTTCATGCAAACCTGGGTCAAAGAAAATTTAACCACAGGGGGAAGAAAATAAATCCATGAGACTGCCTTTAGCAAGGTCACAGAGCAAGATACTTTCCAGCCCTGAGAACCCGCGATTTCCTTCCTGTTTCTTTTCATCTTTATCTGTTCTGTATTCCACTATTTTATGTCCCTTCTCCCACCCTTTGCCTTTCTCAGTAAGGATATTTTCTTTTCGAGACCTGAGGATATTGCCACTGTTTTGGTTATTGCTTTTGCACTTGTGTAGCAGCTTTTAAATTCCCATCTTCTTTAGCAGCTGCAGCCAGACAAACATATGAGTCAGTGGGAGGGGTTTAGAGGAGCTGGCTCAGTTCTCCAGGGAGCAGTAACCTTTTGGCAGTCCAACAGACACACATTTAAAGTCCAATGACTGCAAAAGCTCTCTCTGTACATGTGATAGCAACTGCAGCTTTCCCAAGCTCTACCAAGAGTTTTTTCAGAGGGAATCAGGTTTCTGCCTATAGAGAGAGACATTCCTGAAGGCTTAACTCTGACCTCAGCTAAAATCTGAAGACAGCTGGGAAGTGATAGGGCGGTGGTGTGTGTGTGTGTGTGGGGGGGGGATGAAATTTGGGGATATGAATTTGAAAAGGTCTTATTAAATGTTCTCATTAGGTTTTGTTGCCGTGTACCCTATACTCCAAATAGTGAATCAAAGCTGATCTTTCCTTTTTCAGTAGTTCAGAGTACCAAGATATTTCTCTTTACTGTGTTCACATAAGTGATTCTCAAAGTGTGGTTTCCGATCTGGTTATCCTTGAACGCCACCTGGAGGGGTGTGCATTTTCAGCTCAATCTTTTTCATCTGTTTATCCTCTGACAATGACAGTGGTCCACAGACTAAGATGTTCCTGTGAGTGAAGCTTCTACTTTGCTAATTGCTTATATTTGATTAAAAACAAAACTGCCAGTTTGATCAACTTAATATTAAGAAGAAAATAAAGATAGGAGTGGCTTGTTGATTCCTACAAGAAACCAGTAAATGATTTCTTTCTCTCTTTCCTTACATTGTACTTCCTGTATCTTTTGCTTTCTTCTTCATTGTTTATCATAAAATGAAAACAATAAGAGGATCTTGTGTAAAAGGGATGAATCATGGAAGATTTTTTTCTTTGTGGCGAGTAGGAACAATTGGTTCTTTTGCTAAGTGAAAATTCAGACAATACTTTCCTTGATATGCATTTTGCTAAGATGAAGTTTCACAATAAAGTCTGTTTACACTGAAAAAGGCAACAGAATAGTATCTTAGTTAACATAGAAGAAAGTGATGATTAGAGGCCAGTTGGAAAGCCAAAGCCACAGTCTCAATGAGGCTGCAAAGTTTTACTTGATGACCCAAGGTACCAGTTGGGGTTCTTGGTTTCAAATAACAGAGAACCTCTGTCTAACATAGGCAGAAAAATAATTTGTTGGAAGGATATTGGGTTTCTCACAAATTGGCTAGAGGGCTAGAGATCAAATTCAGAAAGAGACTGGGAACCAAGGGAGGATGAACAGCTGAGGACATAGCTGAGATCCCTCCACTGCTTAGAATATGTCACTATTCCTGTTACCATTGACATTGATGCCCCTTGGCATTTACCACCACACCACTGGCCGCTGCCCTCTGCTCTGGGGGTCAGGAATATTTCCTGGCAACTCGAGCAACTTGACATCTCTCTCTCAAGAACCAAAGAGCCAGGTGGCGCAGTGGTTGGGAATCCGCCTGCCAATACAGGGGACACGGCTTCAAGCCCTGGTCCGGGAAGATACCACATGCTGCGGAGCAGCTAAGCCCGTGCACCATGGCTACTGAGCCTGCGCTTTAGAGCCCGCGAGCCACAACTACTGAAGCCCATGCACCTAGAGCCGGTGCTCAGCAACAAGAGAAGCCACCACGATGAGAAGCCTGCACACCTCAATGAAGAGTAGCCCCCGCTCTCCTCAACTAAAGCCCGCGCACAGCAACGAAGACCCAATGCAGACAAAAATAAATAAATTTTAAAAAATAAAATAAAATATAATAATAATAAAAAGAATCAAAGGGCCAGTCAAGAGCACCTAATTGGCTGAGTTCAGGTCATGTGTGTTTTTCCAAACACCTAGGGATGGTGCCTGATGCAGGGGTGTGTGTGTGGGGGCGAGCAGGAGATGAGGAGGTGGACCTTTTCATTTTCAACTCAATTTTATCTATCTATTCATCTCCCAACAATGACAAGAAGTCCCCTCCCCTTACTTACCCTGTTGGAGGTGAAGATATCCACCTTTCTTGCAGTACTTCGTATATCGGCTTTACTGCATTGTTTTATTTATAATTGACACGTCTGCTTTCCCTTACTAGACCTAATTTATGGAGAAGGATTGAGTTATGTTTTTAGCCTCATCATCTAGGGTGCCTAACAAGTATTAGGAACTTAAAATATATTAGTTGAATAAATTATGTTTAGTTGTATCACAGAGAAGGCTAATACAATGAAAACATATGAAATAATAATAGCAAACAAGTACTAATGAAGGACTTGTTATATACTGACAGTTCTCTCATTTCATCCTTATAACAGTCCTGTGAAATAGTTTCTATTCTTTTCTTCATTTTATGCATGAGAGACCAAGGCTCAGGTTAACTAACTTGTTCTAGTTTATATAACTGAAACTCACAGAGCAGGGATTTCAGATTCAGGGCAGTCCGACTTCATCAGAACTGTACTGCCCCCTGGAGGTAAATCAGAGAGAAGAGGAAAAGGAGTCCAAGTCTCAGAGAAGAGAGATCTCTAGTTTGCTATTCTCTGTTCTTAGATGTTCACCTAGGATGGGTGGCATTTATTCGGTGGTAGACGAGTCAGGCAAGAGAGTTTTATGTTTACTGATATAAATTACGTCCTTTTTTGAATTTGATATTATCCTAAAGAAACTGGTGTTTCATCATAACTTGATTAATAAAGCATTCCTTATTTATGGAATTCTTAGCTCTGTGTTTCCCTCATAATATAAGCAAATAAAATAAGTATAAAATCCACATAAATGTAGATTATTCAAATCAGAATTTACAAATTTTGTATCTCACGTCAAAATCTTTGTTTTCTTTACTTAGTTAACAAAAGCCATATTTTACCCTAAAACAAGAATTTTGAGTATTTTTTCTTCTTAACTTTAGAAATACATCTTTAGAAAATGTACTAAAATCACGATTGTCTGCTTTTGAAAAGAATTCTTGCCTAAATATGAGTAAGAAAATAGCAGTAATCCAGATATTTTTATTGGCATAAATGTATATATTTTTATTTTTATGGTGAGTTGTATCTGAGAGAGAGCATATACCTTCTTTTATCAGAAATGATGAAAACATGGGATTGCTCCTTGGGAAACATTAAAAGCAGGTTTTCTTCATGATAGTTAAGAACACAGAATAGAGTGAATTTAAATGTGATTGTTTTGTATTTGGATAACCAGTTGCTAAAGCAAGGATATATTCTGTTATATCGTCATTTTATTCCTGGTACTTGAGGCATTATAGAAACGTGAAGAACTCATACTTGTAATTGCATTCTTATACATGTCTTCTAGTATAGATAGCTCTGTTACTCCGGAAGGCTAATTACTAGTGTGGATTTACTCAACTTGTAAGTTTCAAGTAAACGGACAAGTAGTAAATGCGGACGTAGAGGAATAATTTGAATTTAAGTAGACTTGTGGGAAAGACTTCGTAGGTATGGAAGATTGAGTATATTTGTGTTAGAGGGAAGAGAGAGGAGAGGGAAGGAAGGAGTAAAGGTATGAAAGAGGCAGGAGATTGTTTATGAAGATGTTAACTAAAGAGTGGAAGGAAAAAGATCAGATTTAGTAATGGAGAGATTGGCGGTGGAAGTAAGAGTAATATAGCCAGAGAAAGGAAATGCAAAGATCATAACCTTGAAGGGGGGTGGTTCTAAAAGATGATAGGATGCAGAGTGGCTGAAGTGGATCACAGTTGTAGTTGTTTGACATTGAGAAGGTCATGGAAGATGGGATGACAGATGTGGGGCTGTAGAAGATTTTCTCTTGGGTGCTAAAGTTTTTAAATAACTTGGGAATGCCCTGGAGGTCACCAGATGACAGTGGTAAAGATATAGGAAAGTACACAAATGCTCAAGTATGCCTCAGAAAATGTGCTGAGAGCTGGTGATGGGCAATTGTGGGGAAGCCGCAGTGGAGATTATGTAATGCTAGCTCCTCCAGCCCACTGAATCCAGAGGCGCGGAAGAGAGCAACATCTACTGGAGAGAAACCTGGGAGTGAGCATCAGACAGAAAAATTGAGATTTCCAATCAGGTTAGGAGAAAGTACATCTGTTTTTGGCTTTGGCTTTAATTATTAACACACTCTTAATGAGTTACAACCATGTGACAGACATCATGCTGGATGTTGGGAATTCAGAGATTTAAAACAGTGTGTCATCATGAAGAGGGTGGATTTTGAAGCTAGCCTCAGTTGGCTTTCAAATCTGACACCATCACCACTATCTCTGTGGCCCTGTGGAGTTCTTAGCTTACCTGAGACTTTGTTTCCTCTTCTGTAAAATAAAGATATTGATAACTTATCTTGCAGCATTGTTGTGAGGATAAAATAAATTGTAAATAAAAGTTCTATCATTGTGTGGCCTTGCAGTTGCTATCATCATCATTATTGTTGTTGTTGTTATTATTTTGGTGTCTAATCTGATTGGTTGGGGCAGATGACGTGCACATAACCATCAGCTGGTAGGAAGACTGAGGTTAACTAACCCCTGACAGTCTTATTTGGGAACTCTGGCAGTGGGTCAAAGTTTAATGAGCCCTAGGCCAGGCAATTTTGATGAGATGAGATAAGGAGGTAGAACACACGAGGACCACATTAACAGCACTGCCATGTGTAGTGATCATGGATGCAGACCCAGAAGAAACACTTGCCTTAGAAATCAGAGAAACCATCTGTCTGGGTTTCAGTTTCTTCATTTACTGAGAATATAGACTTCCCTTCTTTCTGTTTGGTTGTTGTGAAGATGATGAGATAAATGCGTTGACAGCTGTGAGTGGTGTGTTTCTGAAAGGTTTTGTTGTTTATGAATTTTTGTGGACAGAATTTCCAGTGGCTGCTGTCCCCACCATCCTTACAAGACCTAGAGAAAATGGAGAAAATACCCTCCACAGGAGATTAAACCAAGAGTAAAAAAAAAAAATTTCTCCTCAGTGTAATTGAAACATTTGTGAATCATATGATAGGGAAAAGACAGAAAAATGTTGTAGCATGTAAATGTTGAAAAATGTAGGCGTGATCATGCTTGGTAGCTTCTAGAGTTGTCGTCAGTCATTAGAAAATGTTTTGCTTAGTAATCAATACTGTAATACGATGAAATGTGACATTTCTCCAAGCCATTCTTGGATCCTTAAAAGGAAAAAAAAAAACTTCCATTGTTTATTTGGAAGACTATCAGAAAGTGAGGATTTCTTGCCCACTAATATTTCTATCCAGACTTGTGTGACTCTTCCCTTTAACTGATCAGCCATCTCTATCACATATTCTTCCTCCCCCCTGCCTGTCTGTTGTCTGGATGGAGCAGGTTCTGCTCATCGGACTCAGCTTTGTGTTTCATTTGGCGTCCAAATGATTGGTTGGATCTAAAATATTTAAGAGCTAGCCAGTTTAAACTATGGTAACAATAGGTAAAAGTGAGTAAGTATAAGGGATTGATTCCTCAGCAAATGCCACCCATTTAAGACCAGATGAAAGAGGTTAATTAACATTCATAATAATAATGGCTAACATGTTGTGAATGCATCTTTTAACCAGTTAAAAATCCTCATCGCGACACGCTGAGCTTGTTATTACTACCCGATTTTAAAGGTGAGGGAATTGAAGGAGGAGAATAAAGTCACCTGCTCAAGGACTCCATTTAATCAGTGGCAGAGTTGGGACTGTAAACCTGATAGTATAGCCAAGCACTAGGATGCATCATCTTTTCAGGTTTGAAAGACTTAGAGAAAAAGTGTTAAAATGGAAAAAAAATCAGTCAATCAATCCATCCATCAAAGGCCTGGAAAGGATTATAGTTGGTTATCAAATTTTAGAATGTGAGGAATAAGAGCACTTTTTGAAATGTGAGAGGTAAATTTAGCACAATAATTGGAAATGTGTTTCATAAATTTATGCAATTTAGTAACCCAAGAAACGATTTATACTGAAAACCTCCTCCCTTTAAAAAACCTCTGATGAAATAGATGTACATTTGAGTATCTTTTAGGGCATACATCCTCTAATTTTTAGGCTTATTTCAGGGAAAACATTAGGCTCTTTGCCTTTTATTCTCATGGTGCTGTTTACAGAACCGTAGTACTGGGCTGTGGGAAACGTTTTGTGTTCTGACTTATGAGAACTTAACTTCCTTCTGTGGGTTTGACTTTATTCTCATGTCTTTGTCTCCATGGGGAACTGTCTTACAGTTTTTCAACATCAGCCTGACAACAATGAATGGAACAATGACATGGTGGCTGGCAAGGGGCAAGAGGCTCAGGTTTCCAATAGTTTGTATAATAACTGAATTTATGTAATTTATGAAATACTCTAAAGAGGAACTTTTTATTATGAAATTAACAAGGTAGATTTTCAGATCCTTAAATCTGTCTTTGAAAAAATTATCCTGTTCTAATTTGTTGAAATGTAGCCCTTGAATCTTTCATTCAAAAATATGTGTACTGTCTTGGGTGTTATTTGCACTTGTGAATTTTTATGAGATTTTCATTTCAAATTGTTAAATGGAGTGATTACTTCTATTTTTTTAACTTTTAGTTTTTAAAAGTTATTTCAATTTATTTTCTCTAATTTTTTTTTTAATATTTATTTATTTGGCTGCACCGGGTCTCAGTTGCGGCATGAGGGATTTTTTTGTTTTTTAATTGTGGCATGAGGGATCTTCATTGCAGCATGCAGGATCTTTAGTTGTGGCATGTGGGATCTTTTAGTTGCAGCATGCGGGATCTTTTATTTGCAGCATGCAAGCTCTTTTAGTTGCAGCATGAGGGATCTAGTTCTCTGACCAGGGATCGAACCTCGGCCCCCTGCATTGGGAGCACGGAGTCTTAACCATTGGACCACCAGGGAAGTCCCTAAATGTTTTAAAGAAACTTAAGATTTAAAAATATATTTGCAGAGCCAGAGCTATGATGTATTATTATTTTGTAAAATATTTTAGCAAAAAATTGCTAAATTTTTGCAAAGGAAGAATGTGATCATTCAGTAGACTTGTAGAGACATGGTTAACTCTCAATGCAGTTACTCCTGTGTCTTTCCTGCTCTATTTGCCAATAACAAGAATTGAGTTTTTTGGATCCTGTGGTTTGGAAATAACAAATTACGCATTCCACAAACTCTTTATTGAGGTATACTATGTGAGACAAATGGTGTGATGTTCTGTTTGGAGACCAGAAAGCTGAGATGTTCTAGGGGCAGTGGGCGTTCCTAGGCGGCATGTGGGGAAGTAGGATAGTGTGGTGATAAGTAGGATAGTGTGGTGATAAGGTGATGGTTCCCAGAGGCCACGGGAGTTGGACTGGTGGCCTGGCCCAAGGGAGATACCCTGGCCTCTGGGTCACGGCTCTCTAACCCTCTGGGTTTATATGCTGCATTCGCTCAGGCACATTTCATGCTCACGTGAGAGGAAAACACCCTCACTGGCGCATTAAGGCACAAAGAGGCTTTCACAAATGCTGTCTCTGTTAGTTTCTGAAGGGGCTTTTCAGCTGTCACCATGACCCCTGCTGGACTAAACATATGTTTAAAACATGTGGAGGAATGGTCAGGTTGAGAGGCTCTGTTGCCACTTGGTATTATTCCTGGCTCTCTTTTCCAGTCGACTTGCCAACATTCTAATTGTGTGGGGCTTGCAGCTGCCACAGTCATACTAGTCTCAGTTTGGTGTTTCCAAGCTCCTGAAGGTTCCACCACTTCTGCCAGATGTCCTCCCAGTTGTTACCACCCTGATTGCTTTCAAGTTCAGAGGCAAAGCAGGGGGGTGGGGGTCAGTCTGTCTCTCTCTTTCTGTCCTCTTGTGCTCTAGATCATGTTCTGGCTTTTTCTTATTTACATGCCATATATTCATGGAGAGCAGCTCTGTTACCTTTGCTTGTATGCAGCCTCCACAGGGCTCTGTGAAGAACACTTCATGAATGGCTTAAATATCACTCACCAATGTCTTTCTAGTCCCCTCTGTTGTTTCTTGCTAAAAGGGTATCTGGGTTAACTTAAATGCTTCTATTAAGCAGGATCTCCTTCCTCTGTGTCAATGCAGTTATTAATGGATCATAAGTATATCAGTTGTGATATTTAATTCTGGCAGCTTTTCATAAAAGATTTACCCTGTTTATTCAAATGATCCCCTCAATTTCCTGCTGGCTCTGGTACCTAAATGTAGTGGTCCAGATTGGTCAGGTACTATTTACTTTAGTAAAACAATGGATGTGACAAATATTTCAGTTGGTCCAAATGAAATCTCATTAAAGAGTCTGTAATGTAATTGATTCTGATGTTTTTGAATGGCAGCACTGAAGGAAAGGAGAGAAAGGGGGATTGGAAGACAACTGACATTTGTCTTCCCCAGGAGCCATGTTTAGATCTTTATAAGCATTTTCCCATTTAATCCTGGCAAAAGCCCTTTCATCTAGTTAGTTTACTCCTATTTTAAAAATGGGGAAACTGAGGCTCAGAGGGTTAAATATCATATTCTAGGATACATACGTATCTAGTAAGTGGTAGAAATAATTTCAAATCCTGGTGGGTTTGATGCCAAAGTCAGTGTTCTTTCACTTGAGTATACTGCACCCAAGGTTGCTTCACACTTACCTTGGTAAGTGTATAAATGTATATGTGGAAGTCTCCTTACCTGTCCTGTTACCATCTGTGAAGACTGCCTGCCAAAATTATTACCTGCTTTATGAGATGTAAATATAAATTAATGAGGCTCATTTAAATAATGTCCTTCCCCTATTTGTGCCAAATGAGAGCTGTGCCCACATATCACGTACCTCAGGAGGTTATGAAATCATACCAAAGCCAGTCCTGGTTAGTGGCATTTTAGCAATCTCTCTTTGGGAATTGTGCAGTGCAATTAGCTTTGAACAGTGTAAGGGCCAGCTTTCTCTCAGAGATTTGTAGAAAGGAGCTGAGATGGGCCAGACATCTGAGGGACTTCATGTTTGCCACCCTCAGTGTCTCTGTGCAGTCGCAGAAAATGTTTTCTTTTGAGAGCAGGGTGGGTTACAGTGAGATGGGGTCTTGAAGAGATGTTTGGAATGTCTGCTGTGGGGAATTAACCAGTGTCACAGGGCAGTAGTGCTGAGGGTCTAGCCCATAATTCAGAGACAACATGTTTGGTTTATTCTAGGATCGCTAGATGGTTGGACTGATAAATATGTAGAGTGAGTATGGAAAAAGGAACCATGGCAGTGAGGATAATGGCAGGGTGTGGATGATATGAAGCACTCTGGGCTCCGGTTCTAGGGAGGAAACTGAAACCATAGGAGGGGTGTTAAACAAGAGGATGGGATAAACATCCCAAGTGAGAAATGATGTGAGTATAAAGCAGACACTTAACAGGCACAGGGCTGGGAGGATGCCTGCCTTTAATCTGCTGCTGCGAGTATTTGTGGTGGGGAGGGGACAGAGGTCACCTGACCAAGTTGAGAGACTTCAAAATAGTATTTTTAAAGGGTTGTAGCTATTCTTTGTTTATAATTTCAGACTAATGTAGAATGCCACTTTGACTATAATTTTAAAAATTCTACTAATTATAGTGATATCTTTTGCATGATAAAAGCAAATAAAATCAATTTGTAGCTAATTACAAAATTTATATTCATTTCAAATGTACAGTGGTAAATCAAAGTTGATAAGAAACCCATGATCTGAGGTCTTCCAGATTTTTTTATTCCATAGGTTCCAGGCCCAGGCTTCCAGTTTTTAAGTTGAGAACAGAAATTGGTTTCCATATTCTGAGATAGAACACATGAAAGTCTTTAGTTCAAGGAAGTTCAGCTTGTAATCAAGTTTATAATGACTATATACAGTCTTGGTAGGTGAAATGAGCCATAAATTTGTCTTTTAGAAAACAACTGCATTTACATCAGAGAGAATTTCAAAGATAAACTAGCATGAAATTTCATGAATATTGTCTTTCTTCATATAAACTGAACCCTACATACAATAGTGAAATCTTCTGGTATAAATTTACAACCTGTATATTCTGATAAGTTGAAGATTTTCTAAATGTCACAAAATTGTCGTAAGAAATATCATCATCGAAATTGCTTTTCACAAAAGCTCGCGTTTATTAGTTCTACTGAATAATTTATATGTTTTGGAAATGGCGTGTGTTAATTTTTATGAAAAGTAATAATGTGATTTGTTTGAAAGTTCTGTTTTTTCTGAGAATAAATCAATGCTTCTTAATCAGTTGTCTAATCTGCAAGCATTGTAGGTATAAATCAGGTTACAAATTAAGTCAGAAATCTAAGTTTAGACACAGATTGATTTTGATTTTGATTCCACTTGCCTTCAAGTGAAATAGCCTGGACCCAATAAAATTCTCTCCATTGATTTCCAGAAGTGGCATTTGGGGTAGCCTCATGGTATTAATGTGCTTGTCATGGCCCGGTATTTGTACTCAGCTGTGGTAGTAGAGTAAGTTTAAATTGATAAGATTGGATAAATAGCATTCTTCAGATGTTCTGGATGACAGCATATCTAATGTGATTGCATTTGTCTGCCAGTTTCTATGTGTTAGAGCACAAAAGATTTTGATCCATGAATAATTTCAATAAAGAAATTCAACTCACTTCCTTCTATAGTATACTACAAATTATAAATTTTCATTACAACTATTCAATCACTTGAGAAAAGAATGCATTTTAAATCAGGTTCCATGCCAAATATCTCACTTATGGAGCTGTGCTGCTTAACATTGGACAAATTGATTACTTTGGTGAATGTTGAAAATCTCAGTTGGAAACATTAAAACCATCTTTATTAGTTCTAGGATCTAGTAATACATATACTTGTGTAATATTAGGAGCTACTAATAGACCAGCTTGTAAGTGAGAGAATATCTATTTGCTTAATTGTGGTGAATTATCGGGATATGATTACGTAGGCCTGGGTGCTGAAATATGACTAAAACATTCATGAATGCTATCAGCTCCTTTAGGAAGCTAATAAATATGCCCATTAGATAGTCTTATGAGACATTGTGGGCTTTAAGGCCTGATGATAATGGTTGACTTATGCCTGTGTAGCTACTTTTATTACAAGATCGTGAAAGGCTATGCAGTCATTCACTAACTGATCACCACAATCCCTTTATGAGTGAAATGACTGGTATTTATTGTTCCTTCAGTATCTGGTCACTTTTCAAGAGGCTAACATTTTAATCAATCTCTTTTGGTTCCAGTAACTTCATAATTTGAATATATGATACTGAATTGAACTATTATGTTTAGAAACTCATTTATGTTTCACTTTAAAAGATAGCTAATTTTTTCAAAAGTTTTATTCCTACCTCCATGCAGTCTCTCCTTACTTTTTTATATTAAATTTAACTCTGTAGCTTTGATAAGGTTTTCTGGATTCTGTCATGAAGAATCAGAATTGTGACTGGAACTGACCTTTAAAGTTTCAGGTTCTGACTCCAAGCCTCAATCCACTCTGGGCGTCTCTGAAAGATGGGCGTTGGGCCAGGATCATAAGTGTTTTCCCTGGAGTTTGTAGCAAGAAAGCCCTGATTTGAGCCTCTACCTAATGAACCTGGTGGGGTTATTGCAAATTTTTTGAGATCAGCTTTTCAGTTAAGAGACAGCTTGAGTGATTATAGTTTTATTTTTATACCGAGGTAAAACTTCTTTTGCAGTGACCTTAGGAATTAATAGAGTATGTAGCTTCTACTGTTTTGACACTTTTAATGACTGATATGTTCTTTACTTTTCCATATTCTGTGGTAAATATTTCTATTTCTAATTTCTTCAATCCCAAAATAATGACATGGTTTCTGGAGGTCTTGCAGATCACTCTCATCCGTATTTTCTCCTGATATCCACAGTTGTCTTAAATTGTTGTTGCCAGAATTGCACATGCTGGTGAAAAACTGTAATAGCTAACCTTTTTTTTTTTTTTCCTAAAGTAGGCATTGTACTAAGTAGTTTATATGCATTATGTATTTTAAAAAGTTAAGCATTTAATTTTAAGGTAATTATAGATTTTATCACAAATAGTTGTAAAAAATGATGCAGAGAGATCACGTGTATCCTTTACTCCGTTTTTCCCAATGGTAGTATATTCCAAAATTATAATATGTTATCATAACCAGGAAGTTGACATTGATGCGATTAATCTGTCTTTTCAGGTTTCCCCAGTTTTATTTATTCTTTGTGTTGGTGTATTGAGCTCTATATAGTTGTATCAATGGCGTATGTCCACCACAGTCCAGAGATGGGATATCCATCACCTGAAAGATCCCTTGTGTTGTCCCTTATGCAGACACATCCCCTTCCTTCCTGCTTCCCCTCCCCAACCCCATCCTTAACTCCTGGCAACCACTAATCTGTTCTCCGTTTCTCTAATTTTGTCATTTCATGAACGTTGTATAAATGTAATCCTAACAGGTATGCAAACTTTTGGAGACTGGCTCTTTTTGTTGTTTTTTTTTTACCAAGTAAAGTTATCTGGATAAACATTCAAACTATTGTATGTATAAAGGGTTTGTTCTTTTTTATTGCTAAGGAGTATTATATGGTATGGATGTACCACAATTTGTTTATCCATTAACCTGTTAAAAGACATCTGGATAGCTTCCAGTTTTAGGCTATTAGAACATGAACAATCATGTACAGGTTTTTTTGTGTGAGCATTTTCTCTGCGATAAATGCCCAAGAATGCAATTGCTATTGTGCAGTAATTGTATGTTTAGTTTTCAAAGAAACTGCCAAACAGTTTTTTCAGAGTTTCGTACCAGCAATGTATAAGTGACCTGGTTTCTCCTTGCCTGTATCCTTGCCTGTATTTGGTGTTGAGGTACTTTTTAAAATATTTTAGCCATTCTAATAGGTGTGTACTATCTCACTGCCAAGATGACAGAGTAAGAAGACTCCGAGTTCATCTCCTACAGGCACACCAGAATTACAACTCTTTACAGAGCAATTATTGATGAGAAGTATTAACATGCATTTTTTTAAATGGCTAATGATTTGAATATTTTTTCTCGAGTTTTTTGCGATTTGTGTATCCTTTTCAGTGAAACGTCTGTGCATGTCTTTTGCCTATTTTCTAAATGGATTGTTTGTTGTTTTGTTTGAGAATTCTTTATATATTCTACCAGTCCTTTGTTGGTTTGGAAAATTTCCTCTCAGTCTATATTTTGTCTTTTCAGTCTTTTAACAGGGTCTTTTGTAGAGCAAGAATTCTTAATTTTGATGAAGTTCAATTTTTCCTTTTATAGTTTATGCTTTTGGTGCTCAGTCTAAGAACTCTTTGCCTGGCTGTAGTTCCAGATGATTTTTCTCTGTTTTTTTTCCCCTGGAAAGTTTTATAGCTTTCTATTTTATGTTTAAATACATGATATATTTTAGTTGATTTTGGATAAGGTGTGTGGTTTAGGTTGAGATTCAGTTTTTTTTTTTTCCACCTAGGGACGTCCAGTTGCTCCAGACCATTTGTTTAAAAGGCTATTTATTCTTCCTTCACCGAGTTGCTTTTGCACCATTGGAAAAATCAATTGAATGTATTTATGTGGGTCTATTTGTGGGTTCTCTGTTCATTCCATATATCTATTTTCTGTCAGTTCACCAGTACCACACTCTCTTGATTATGTAGACGTACTGTATATAATTAGGTAGAGTGATTATTCTCACTTTATTTTTCTATTCAAAATTGTTTTAGTTAGACAAGAGTGCCCAAGATGACAGAGTAAGAAGACTCCGAGTTCATCTTGGAATTACAACTCTTTACAGAGCAATTATTGATGAGACTGACCTGAAGAGTAGCAGAAAAAAATTTCAGAACTAAAGATATAAAGAATGAGCCACAGTGAGATGGGTAGGAGGGGCAGAGACGTGGTACAGTCAAGATCCATACCCCAGGGTAGGTGACCCACAAGTGGGAGGATAATCACAATTTCTGAGGTTCTTTCCAAGGATCAAGGGGTCCAAGCCCCACACTGGGCTCCCCAGTCCAGGGGTCCTGCATCAGGAAGATGAGCCCCAAGAATTTCTGGCTTTGAATGGCATTGGGGCTTGTGTATGTGAGACCCAGAGGGCTGTGGGATTCAGAGACTCCACTCTTAAAGGTCACATGCAAAATCTCACACCCTTTGGCACCCTGCGCCAACAGAGTACTTTGAAAGTAGCCTGGGTCAGACTCACTTGCTTATCTTGGAGAAGCCTCCCAGAAGTGAGAAGGCCATGTAACCAGCAGAAGGCCACTGGGATTCCCCCCAGAGACAAAGATACTGGCAGCAGCCATTTTTGGGAGCTCGTTCTACCACGAGAACACTAGTGCTGGCAAATGCCATTTTGGAGTCCTCCCTCTCGAATGTTAGTGCTGGGACACAGCCGTGGCCACCAGACAGTGGGCACCAACCCACCCCATCCTGAGCAGCCAGTTGTACCGGCACGTGACCCCTCCCACCAGCAGACTGGCACCAGCCCCAGGTCCCCTGGCCTCACAACCAGCCACCATGGGACCCAGCTTCAGCCACCAGTGGACTGGCACCAGCTCTGGAATCCCCCAGCCCCACAGCCAGCTGCTTTGGGACCCTGGGCCCATAGCCAGCCCACTGGGACCTGGCCCTGTCTGAGGGTGGGCCAGCACCAGCCCTGGGAAGCCCTGGTCCAGGCATCCAGCTGCCCCAGGACCCCATAGGCCTGAAGTTAGCAGGCTGGCACCAGTCCCAGGATGTTCAAGGCTCTGGCCCTGCCCACCAGTGGGCCAGCACCAGCCTCAGGACTCACCAGATCCCACAGCCAGCTGCCAAGGGGCACTGGCCCTGGGACCCCCCAAGGCGCCCTCAGCCAGTCATGCCAGGACCCAGCCCCATCCACCAATGGGCTAGCATCAGTCCTGGGGGTCCCGAGGCCATGTAGCCAGCCGCTCCAGGACTCAGCCTTGCCCTAGAAACAAAAGTCCAGGACTCGATGGCTTTGCAGGTGAGTTCTACCAATCATTTAGAGAAGAGTTAACGCCAATCCTTCTCAAACTATTCCAAAAAATTTGCAGGGGAAGGAATGCTTTTGAACTCATTCTGTGGGGCCAGCATCACCTTGATACCAAAACCAGACAAAGATATTACAAAAAAAGAAAATTAATGAGATGATGGATGTTCACTAAACTCATTGTGTTAATCATTTCATGATGCATGTAATTCAAATCATGCTGTACACCTTAAGCTTACACAGTGCTGTATGTCAATTATATCTCAATAACACTGGAAAAATTGTTTTAGTTATTCTAGGTCCTGTATCTTTCCATAAAATATAAAAATAAGCTTGTCTATGTATGTACAACACCTCTTTGAGATTTTGATAGGAATGTTTTAAGTCTATAAATCAATTTAGGGAGAATTGACATCTTTGCTATGTTAAATATTCCAATACATGAACATGGTGTGTCTCCCCATTCACTTAGATCTTTGATTTCTTTCATCAGCATTTTGTAATTTTAAACATACAGATCCTGTTCATGTTTTGATAAGATTATACCTGAGTATTTCAGTGTTTTTGAGGTGACTGTAAAAGGTACTGTGTTTTTAAATTCTAGTCGGCATATTCATTGCTAGTGTATAGGAATGCTATTGATTTTTTTGTGTTGATCTTGTGTCCTTCAGCCTTGCTGAGTTCACGTATTACTTCTACAAGCATTTTTATAGATTCCTTTGGATTTCCTACACAGAAAATCATGTGATCTGCACATAAGTTTCTTACTTTCCAAACCGTATGCCTTTTATTTCTTTTTCTTGTCTTATTGCAGTGGCTAGAACTGTGTTGACTAAGAGAAGTGAGAGTGGCTATCTTTGCCTTGTCCTTAATCTTAGGAGGAGAGCATTCAGTGTTTTACTATTAAGTATGTTATTAGCTATAGGCTTCTTGTAGATGCTCTTTATCAAGTTAAGGTAGTTTCCCCCATTACTAACTTGCTGAGTTTTTTTTCTTCTTTAGCTGTTAGTATGGTGGATTATAGTAATTGATTTTCAAATGCTGAGACAGCCTTTTATACCTGGAACAAATCCCACTGGGCCATGGTGTTGAATTCATTTTATACATCGCTCAATTTGATTTGCCAATGTTTTTGAGGAGTTTTGCATCTAAGTTCATAAGAGATACTGATTTGCAGTTTTTGCTTTTCGTCCTATATTTGTCTGATTTTGATATTTCGGTAAGACTGGCCTCATAAAATGAGCTTGGAAGTGTTCCCTCTTTTGTTTTCTGGAAGAGATTGTATATTTTTTCTTTAAACATTTAGTAGAGTTCTCCAGTGGAATCATTTGGTTGGAGATTTCTTTTTTGGAAGTTTTAAGTTGTGGGTTCAATTTATTTAATGATTATAGGACTGTCGAGATATTTCCTTCATCTTAATTGAGGTTTGGTAGTTTGTGGTGTTCAAGGAGTTGGTACATATCATCTAAGTTGTTGAATATATGAACATTTTTCTATCAACTCTGCCAATCCGTGAATTTAATTGATGATTTTAGACCATTTGCATTTTAGGTAATTATTAATATTTTGGGGCATAAGTCTGTCATTACAGTGTTTATTTTCTGTTTCCTGCATTTCTCATTTTTATGTTTCTTTTTGCTTTCCTTTGGGTTACTTAAATATTTCCTAGGATTCTATCTTGATTTATTTATAATGTTTTTTAGTGTATTTCTTTTCTAGATTTCTTATTGGTGTCTCTGTGTATTATAATATATACACAGAGAGTATAATATAACATAGTATAATATACATGTGTTTATTATCAAAGTGGTATCAATATTTTACCACTTTTATTGAAGTGTATACCTTACTGCTGTTTAGGTCTATCTCCCCTGCTTTTAAGTGTCATTGTCGTGAGTATCAGATAGTGTTACAATTTTTGTTTCAATAATTGAATACGATTTATAAAATTCATGAGGAGATAGTCTATTACATGTACTCATATTTGTGCTTTTTCAGTTGTTCTTTCTTCCTAACTGATACTCCAAGGTTCTTTCTTTTATCATTTCCTTTCTGTTTGAAGAATTTTTTTTAGTCATTATTTATGGTCCTGTCTGCTATCAACAAATTGTTTTAGTTTTTCTTCATCAGAGACTTCCTTTATTTTTTCCATGTACCTGAAGGATAGTTTCACTGGTCATAGAATCTATAGTTGACCATTCTTTTCTTTCAGCATTTGAAAAAAGTTGTGCCCCTTTCTTCTGGCCTCCAAAGCTTCATATAAAAAATCTGCTGTTGTTCAAATTAGTTTTCCTTGTACATGTGTTGTTTCTCTCTGGCTGATTTTAAGATTTTCTATTTGTCTTTAGTTTCCAGAAGTTTAATTATGGTGTCTCTTGGATTAAATTTCTTTGGATTTATTTTATTTGGGGTTTGCTCCACCTCTTGAATCTGTCACTTTATGTCCTTTGCCAAATTTGGGACGTTTTCTGTCATTATTTCTTCAAGCACTTTTTTAGCCCTACTCTCTCCTAGTCTTCTGAGACTTTAATGATACAAGGTGTTGGGTTTTTTGCTGTTTATCCCTCGGGTCCCTCTCGCTCCCTCCCTCCCCTCTCCCTCCTTCTCTCTCTCTCTCTCTCTCTCTCTCTGTTGTTCAGGATGGTATAAATTCCATTGATCACTGAGCTTATCCTCTGTTATCTCCACTATACCGTTGAGCCCATTCATGAGAGTCCATTCTCCATACCACCACCCCCCATTGTATTTCTCAGTTCTGTTTTTTTTGGTTTGGTCATTTATTATTATTATTTTACAAATTCTGTTATTTGCTGCAACTTTTACATTTTTCATTTGTTTTTAAGAGAATTTGTAATTGCTTGTTGAAGTATTTTTTTTCAGTCACTTTTGGGCATTTTTATGTTTTTTATGTTCAGTTTCTCTATATTTTTATCTTTTTTTTTTAAATTGTAGTTTGTTGAAGTATTTTTATGATGGTTGCTTTAAAATTATTGTCAGATAATTCTAACATCTAATTTACTTTGTTGTTTATATCAGTTGATTGTTTTTTTCTCCTTCAAGTTGTGATTTTCCTAGTTCTTGGTATGAGAAGTGATTTTCCTTCTTTCCTTCCTTCCTTCTTTTTTTCTTTTTTTTCTGTATTCTGACAATCTTGGTTATTATGTTATGAGACTCTGGGTCTCAATTAAATCTTTATTTTAGTAAGCAGTCATCCTGTTTAGATTTAGCTTGCAGGTCCTGGCCTACTTTCTGGGTTGTGATTCCAGTGGAAGTTTAATTTTAAGACCTTTGTGGTGCTATTTTCATCTGTTTATTGTCTGGTGCTGCCTGAACTTATAATGGTGCTTCCTGAAGCTGCAGGGAGCTTCCCCAGTCCAGACTTGATGGTTCCTCTAGATGGCAATAGGGAGTCACATGGTTCACGGGGGTGACAAGCACTTCTTAGGCCAGGCACTTGTCATTGCCCCTGTTGGTACTGTCTGGAGAAAGAGATTCTCTAGCCTGTGGAGACTAAGAGGCTTCCTGAGCTGGGCCACCTGATGTGGTGGGATTCCACCTTGCCAGTGGCGTCTGGTGACTCTCGGTGGGGGAGGGTAGTCTCAGGCCCAGCAGAGGAGAGTGCTTTGTCTGGCCTTTTATTTTCAGTGGGGTTTCTGACCAATCTTCACTGCCAGTTATTGCTGAGCTCACTTAGTGTTGTCATTGGGATCCTGTTTGATCTGGGGGGGAAAAAATGAACCTGTATGGATCACCTTCTGTTGATACGTTGGAAATGCCAGGTCTGGGTTGCCTTCTTTTGTTGAGTTGGATGTCATGTCATAGGTTCCGTAATCAGTCTATCTTCCTCTTTCCACATTTCAGGTTTCTCTTTCTCTTGCATCATTTCTAGAGTTATATTTGTCCTTAGTGGGGAGAAGCAAACAGAAATGAACCCATGCCATCTTATTTAGTATGTACTATTTATTTTAATTCTAGGGACTGCCCAGTGCCATAGGAATAATTGCCTCCCTGCTGCTGCCTGCCCAATAAGATGTTTTTTCAGTAATTGCTGTTTAAGCTGTCAACATGTTTTGAACATCTTAAGAGGATTTTATTTTTATATTAATTTATAGTCTAGTAAAAATTAAAATCATACATTTGGGAAGACTGTAGTTAATGTTGTTTTCAGGGACTATCTTCTTTTTTTTTTCTTGTCTTCCTCAATGGTATAATAGCCACTCTTGAAATTTTCTCTAAGATAAAGCCAAACCTCATAGTTTCTGGAATCATTATACCTCTTTAAGAAATTTGCTTGTATTCCATCATTTGAGATCCTTAAAAACTATATGAATTCTGTATCTTTTGCTTTGAGGTATAATATTAATATAGGGACTTGCATCATTTAGATATACTCTTATTTCATTACCTATCTCTCT
Organism: Delphinapterus leucas; assembly: GCF_059928025.1. Lineage (NCBI taxonomy): Eukaryota > Metazoa > Chordata > Mammalia > Artiodactyla > Monodontidae > Delphinapterus > Delphinapterus leucas. Next base: position 54,150,614 of record NC_143132.1, on the reverse strand, counting down.
TTCTTTAATCATTCCAGACTATTCTCCCATCTGATTGTGTTTTACAAGGGTTTCAATATTATAATTCATTTCATTGGTGAAAATGGAAGAAGCACAGGGGTTGAATAGATCTATGGTCTTTATCTGTTAATATTGCACTATTTTCTCCAAAAAGGAGCCTATCCATTCTTAGCCCTTCATTTGTTCTGAATACATGTTTTGTTCTTTATCACATTCTCTATCAATTTTCTTTGATCTTCACTCTGAACTTTCTTTTTTTCTGGGTCCTACAAGTCTTAACAGTTCTTCTAAATAAAGAAAATTGGTCACTGTCATTACATAAGAAATATGGTTAAATTTTTCTCAACTGTCAAAGTAATACTATTATATGTAGACAGTACATTTCATTATGTGCTGTCCATCATATGCAATGATAAAAATGATGTATTATTATCCCATGAGAATGGAGTCCCTTTCTTTGGATAGCTGTGTGTGTGTGTGTGTGTGTGTGTGTGTATGTGTTAAAGGAATTTGCTTTTATCCATTTATATGATTTTATCATATAAATGATGTGTGTATGTGTCAAAGGATTTTGCTTTTATCCATTTATATGATTTTATCCTTCTTTTCCTTTGAAATCATGGCCATGTTTTTGATATAGCTGTCAGGCGTAGGGGTACAATTAGACTAGGGAACTAGTCATATGAAATTTGAACTCATGACATGAGCCTCAAAGCAGTGCCTGGATTGAGCTAGCTGGATACTAAATTATAGTATGCAGAATTTTTGTCAACTGAGTGGGCTTTACAGTCGGGTTAAGAAGTTCCTTTTGCCATGCATAGGAGATTTTTTCAGTTTTTGAGTACTATACTCAGTATTTTGTTCTACCTATTCATACATGGTCATGAAAGAGCTATTCATTATCCATGACTAACTTACTCAGATGAAACTTATTTTGCTGATCATTCTTATTTTTAGACAAATCCTATAGCCCAAGATTATTTCTCCTCCTTATTTTCCATGTAAATAAACATACGTCCCCTATTTTTAATATTATTTTATATCTCCTTCCATTTCTCTGGATAGTAACTGTCCTGTCTAATGTGAGGAATTATCTTACCCTCAGACCAGAGAAGGCAGCAAGTAGATGCTGTAGTTAAGTGTATGGCTTTGTAATCAGACTGCATCCTAACTTCACAACTGAGTAGCTTAGCTTTGTGACTTTGGACAAGTCAATTAAAGTTCTTAAAACCTCAGAACAAACTGAAAAGGCGATGGTTTAGTTTTTACAGTTCCAACAGTTAAATTGCTCTAATTATAGATGAGTCTTTTATCTGTTCTGAGGTCCACCCATAGGCCTCATCCAGTAGTGTTTCTCTCTCCTTTCTTCCTTCCACCCCTCCCTCCCTCCCTTCTTCCCTTCCTTCCTTATTGTTTTTAATTGATATATAATTTAGATACCACAAAATTAACCTGCTTAAAAGTGAACAGTTAATGGTTTTTGGTACATTCAGAAGGTTGTACAACCATCACCATTATCTAATTCCAGAACGTTTTCATCACCCCAGAAAGAAATCCTGTATTCATCAACATTAACTCTCTGTTTCCCCTCCCCCTGGCAACCACTAATCTACTTTCTGTTTCTATGGATTTGCCTATTCTGGATAGTTCATATAATGGAATCATAAAATATATGGCCTTTTGTGTCTGGCTTCTTTCACTTAGCATGATGTTTTCAAGGTTTATCCATATTCTAGCATGTATCATACTTCATTCCTTTTTGTATTCCATTGTATGGAATAGATGCACCATATTTTTTTGTGTGTGTGTGGTTGGTATGCGGGCCTCTCACTGTTGTGGCCTCTCCTGTTGCAGAGCACAGGCTCCAGATGCGCAGGCTCAGTGGCCATGGCTCACAGGCCTAGCCGCTTCGCGGCACGTGGGATCTTCCCGGACTGGGGCACGAACCCGTGTTCCCTACATCGGCAGGTGGACTGTAAACCACTGCGCCACCCGGGAAGCCGCCATATTTTATTTATCCATTCATCAGTTGGATATTTGGGTGGTTTCCACTTTTTGCTGCTATAAACATTCATGTATAGGTTTTTGTATGCATATATGTGTTCGTATATGTTTTAAGTCTCTCAATTATGTATCTGGTGGAATTACTGAGTCATCTGATAAATCCATGCTTAGCTTTTTAAGGAACTAACAAACTGTTTTCCAAAGCGGTTGCACTATTTTACACTCCCAGCAGTGTATAAGGTTCTGATTTTTCTCTACATCCTCACCAACACTTATAATGTTTTTTATAGTCATCTTTGTGAGTGAAGTGGTGTCTCATTGTGGTTTTGATTTGCATTTCCCTAATGACTTCAAGCTCATCTCCCACCTTTTCTAAATATATTACACTGTTAACTCAGTAAAAACTTGTCTACCTGTGTCTTTTTTTAATCTCTTTTGTTTCCTATACCTAGAATGCCCTTATCTGTACCTCTCTTGATAACACTTGTCATTCTCAAAGACTCATGGTTAAATCAACACTTTATCCATGAAATAACTACTCCATATAAAAGTGACCTTGCAGGGCTTCCCTGGTGGCGCAGTAGTTGAGTCTGCCTGCCGATGCAGGGGACGCGGGTTCGTGCCCCAGTCTGGGAGGATCCCGCATGCTGCGGAGCGGCTGGGCCCGTGGGCCGTGGCTGCTGAGCCTGCGCATCCAGAGCCTGTGGTCCGCAATGGGAGAGGCCACAACAGTGAGAGGCCCGCTTACCGCAAAAAACAGAAACAAATAAACAAAAAAAAGTGACCTTGCAATTATTTAAACCTCCATAACACTCAGTGCTTCCTTTATTATAATTATTTTACCATTTATCATAATTTTATAGTGGTATTGTACCTCTGCATAACAGATTTTAATTTATTTAAGATAAAGGATAGTCTCTACAATTTTGGTTTTCTCTAAAGTGACAATATGTATTTTCTCTATCATAGACAATCATATATTAGTGAATTGAACTGATTATCCTGCAACTCTCTCCTTTCCTTTTGTGTTCCACAGTAGTTTGGGCTCTTAATAGTTCCTGTCTGCCTTAATTTGATAAAATTCTAACCAATTTGCCTGACTCTGTTTTCAGTCTGAATCAGTCTATATATTGTGTGATGATAATTTTACAACCCAGGACAAATCATGTCTTTTTGTTCCAAACACACTGTTGCCTTCTAAATAAGATCCAGTTTGGTTAATACGGCACCCAGGACCCTCCTGCCTCTTCTCCTTATCTACTCAGTGCCTAAACTCTATGCATTCATCTTGATTCCTTAAATAAGCTCTTTGGTGTCACGGTACACATAGGAATAACATTAGTAAGTCACCCTGGGGTAGCTGTGCACAACTACTTCTGACAGTGGTAATTGGCCTGTGGTCTCTGGCTACTCAGTGTTCACCCAATTGTCTTGAGAGTTGAGGGGAGTTTATTTAAACACTGCCAAACCCATTTATGACACACCTTGGCAGAAGCTTTGTACCATGCTTTTGTACACCTTGACTTTTGCTCATGTTGTCTCCTTTTCTGGGAAACTTTGTCCTTCACCAGTTCCATGTGCCCTCCATCCCCTTCTCCCAATGTGGCTTCTGTTGTCAGAATGTATGCCTGTCTTTCAAGGCCTGACTCTGATGTTGCCTCAGAACTTTTCTTTTGATGTCTTCTTCTGAAACCAATTTGTTTTGTTTTCCCCATAACATTTTATTTTGCATTTTCTGTAAAACTACAAATAATCTTTCTGGTATCAGTTAATTTTTGATAGCTTTCCTTCTTTCAGCCTCATATGGTTGAAAATTTTTGATTTGCACTCCACTCACTATTTAATCCACTCACTTTTTAAATCTTCCTTAGCAGATAAGGCGTAGCCTACACATATAAAACATGGAACAAACATTTTTGAGTTGAATTGTTGGGTATCTAATAAGAGTAATATGTTATGTTATATGTAGAACAATTACATTGGCAGTGTTTCTAGTTATTTTTTTTTAAAAAAAATTAATCTTGATTTTGCTATATCATTTTTTTTCAAAATCATTAGGTCAGTGGTTCTCTAACTTTAGTGTACGTAGAATAACCTGGAAGGCTTGTTAAAACACAGACCGCTAGGCTCCAATCCCATGGTTTCTGATTTAATAGGTGTGGGGGTCGTATCCCAACATTAACATTTCTAACAAGTTTGCTTGTGATGCTGATGCTGTTGATCAAGGGGTTACATTTGAAAAATTGTGCTTTAGGCTACAGATATACTTTTTTATGCTTCAGGAGGCCTTGTTAAAAAAATATATCATTTTAGAAGGATTTTTTTTTTTTTTGCATATGTGTGACAAGACAGAAGTGTTGCGGGATACATTAAAACCAGAGGTTAGGCTTTCTAACCTCAACCGTGTTTTGTTGGGCTTATAAATAGGAAATAATAATGTTCCTTTGGGATTTACTCTTTTGCAGATATATTGGATCTCTCAAACTGTAGATGTACAGTACTGTGTCAGAGATTGTTCTCTTTGTGGGCCAGGGATCAAGAAACATTCTTGGAGCCTCTGTATTTCGCTTAGTATCTCCTAGAAGCCAGAGGTCACCAAGTCTACACTATTTGTGTTCAACTTCTAGAGGAGAGAGAGGAGAAGGGCCAGGTTCATTGCTGGACCTTGCTGCCATCTTGAAAATGGGTGATTATAGCAAATGTGTGGCATAGAGAAGAGTAGAACTATGAGTGAGAGAGAGATGCATGTTCCTGGTGCCTCATGGTTTCCATATTATGCCCTATGAAGGATATTTTTGCCAATAAAGAATAGTCCGTTATTAAAGGCAGTGGCATTTTAATTACGTTGTGAGTTTACCAGGGCTTGTGGACAATACTGTGAAGCTGGCCATCATTTATAACACTGTTTATGGGATAATTCTGAGCTCCAAATAGCCAATTTGCAAATCAACTTGGAGAACACAACCTATCTCCAAATTGGGAACTGCTTGTATTGCAATTTCTAGAGCGTATTTGTTCTACTCATTTCCCCAAATGGTTCATCTGTATATAGCAGGGCAATAATATGAGCAGGTGCTTAGTCTGTACAGAGGAATTGACAATTTCTTATACCTAGACATTGTTTCTTCACATAGAGTGGAGACAAGGATATAAAATCCTTCTTAAGGTAGTTGCAAATTTTAGCTCTGAATCAAAGAAAGGCTAAAGGCTAGTTCTGGATCAAAGAAAGGCTAAAGGCTACATCTGTATAGTTGCCAACACTGCAATGTGGTAAGTATCCTAAAGCCATTGTGTCAGTAGTGGCCACTCTGGGCATGTTTGGCTGGTGGGCAGGCTGAGGAAGACCCTGAGGAAGGAAGGACCAGGACTAAAGGATAGCACTGGCTTTGACACGTAGCACTTGTCCAAAAATAGTGGCCAAGAGGGTTGTGCATGTTTATTTTACCAAATTGTGTGTTAAGTTGATTGTACGGTGTCAATAATAATAGCTAGGTGAGCGGTTTCGAGCAAGGGATCGTGGTAATCTCTTGTCACCAGATGGGTTCTCCAAGAGGCCAACTCTGATCCAGAGATGGACACGTAGAATGTTTATGAGGGTGGGCTCTTAGGATCAGTATCTATAGAAAAAATGTAGGGAAGCAGGACTGGACTGAGGGAAAAGTTGGGCTGTAGTGCAGTCACCACAAAGCCTCCCTTGGCCATCCCTGCTCTGAGGGTGGGAGAATTTCCCTGGCTTGGGCCAGTGGCACTGGTTTCTATCCTCTTGCATCCACCAATCTTTGGATACAAGCCGCCCTTTCAGGAAGAGGGTGTGGCTTTGACTCAGGAAATTCCCAGAGAGGGCTGACAGTGTCTGTCATCAGTGGGGGAAATGCATCCTTTGGTCCTGAAGGGGGGGTCTGGGTGGCAAAGCAGGGCGTCCATGACATCTCTTTGGAAGGAAGGAAAATATTTGGGGAGCTGGTAATACAAGGAATAAGAGGTCCATGGTCTCAGTTGAATAGGCTGTTACAGGGCTGTGTGCACAGTGGAAGGAACTGGAATACTATAATATGACCCTGATTTATTGATCTATTGTTATTTCTTATAATAGCCCTAAATGTAGATATTAATAACTCTACTTTACGGAAGGACACTCACAAGAAAAGGTTGCTTCCCCACAGCCAGATGGATGATAAGTGCCTGAAGCAGACTCCAACTCAGTTTCTTCCCAAAGCTCCTGCTCCTTTGATTCTGTTTCCTGAACACACCCAGGAAATTGTCACACAGATTTTCAGAGCCAGGGCAAATCCTGAACTGGCCTCAGACTGGAAGAACACAGGCTGGGGGATCACTCCCGAGTGCTAGGCTTAGGGCAAGAGGGTTCCTGACAATTAGCGGCGGAGGCCTTGGTTGGAGTTTAGCTCACAGATGAACAGAGCTGGGGGAGGAGCGATGGCAAATCAGAGACCCAAACTCAATGTTTCCACCTCAGAATGAGGGAGTCCGCTGACTGAAATGCGATGGTTTATTAGTGTTGAAGCAGGCTTTCAAATTAAACTCACACTACACTGAGCTGTGTGAAGGAGCGATAGCTTTATTTTCTGTAGATTTGATCTTCTTTAAGAACCTCCTATCTAGTTAGTGAGGAGGGTGGAAGTAAAACACCCAGATCTAGTCATTCTAATCCAATGATTTATACAGGCTCTTAAGGTAACTCAGAGTCTTTTAGATCAAACCCTAATCTTTAAGATTTTTACCCACCAACCCCCTCATATTTTCTTTTCAGACGATATATACATGGAGGTGGACGTGACTTGGCCCGGTGGTGCCAGGGAGGAATGGTGGGGACCCAGGAACCATGAGCAGGTCCCAGTACTGCTTCCTCTCCTTTGGTAGCAGTTTCCCTTATCTGCCCCTGAGGTCAGCTCAGGTCAAGTTGAGGTCTCTTCCCTTTGGCTCAGTCACGTCCCCAAGGACTTCCCTGAAGACTCAGCCTCCCCTTGCCTTTGACAGCCCTGTGGGCCTGCCTGAAATCTGCTTGCAACTGATTTGATTCCCAACTGTGGTCTTTCCTGCTGCTTCCAACCTCGGCCATCTGACCTTTCTTGCCAGCCATGATATCAGCTACCTCTGCATCCCTCCACGCTGCATGTGGAAACCTCTACCTACTGTTCATGTCCTCAGGAACAGGAAGCCTCCAGACAGTTAGGTGCAGACCTGTCTCTGACCAACAACGACACCCTACCTCTTCACATTGGAATGGCCACCCAATGCTGATCTGAGCATGGCTGGTTAAATCATTACCTCACCATCTCAGACAGACATAGGGTCAAAGCACGCTGACTTTTGGCTTGACCCTTTCTTTACCATGCCTTCTGCATTGGCTGAAAAGGAGGGCAGGGCAGACAGTTGCTCTGTTCCTTTCTTCCTCTCACCAACTCCCCAGTGCAGCAGTGACAAGCTCTCATATCCCTTCTCCTGATTCCTAAAAACTTCCTTTTTCAATGTTCTCGTTTTTGGAGCAATGATGGTGGAATTGCTGTTGGGGAACAGGGAGAAGATCAAAAGCACATTGGTTTAATATTGCCAAATAGTTTTTTCTATCGGCTATGACACATGCAATGAATTGTCTTTGCACTCTTTCTTAGCACCCAATTGTCTGTGCAATGCATCCCCACTGGTATTTGCCTTAACTTCTACTGACTTACCGTGCCTCAGAGTTAAATATTTCGCCAAAGTGGAGGAAAGAGCCTTTCTAAAACTTTGCATATAGTTAAACTGTTGAATTCAATAATTTAAAAAATCCTTTGGTTGCTTGACTGTGTGGTCAAAATAATAATAAAAAAAACTGTAGTTAAATTTCTCAGAAATTGAAATAGTCATACACTAAGCCATTTCTTATATGATAATAATGGGTACTTTTAAGCCCATGGCATATAATGAGAAGTCTAAGAGGTCAAAAGAGCAATTTTAAACCATTAATATTAAAGACTTCTTCAGTCATTCAATTTCCTTTAAAAATCTCATCAGTATGTAGTTTACTTTCATTCCCTGCTGATAGACCATTTCTTACATTTGACAGCTTCACAGTGTTTTTACCAGTCTCATATTCTGAAGTGCTGTGTAGTTGGCAGTTTTGGTACTCAGTGTCATCTGTGGACCAGCAGACCTGGCATCACCTGGAGCTTGTTAGAAATGCAGAATCCCAGCACAACCCAGACCTACTGAATCTGAAGTTTAACAAAGTCCCTAGTTGACTTGTATGCACATTACTGTCTGAGACGCACTAGGCAGTAACACTGGTGAAAACCCTCTAAAGAGACAACATAATTCACTCAGTGTGTTTTTGTAAACCATTTATAAAAAATAATAAAGTGGAACCAAACCATCTCTTTGCACTCTGGTTCATAGAATATTATTTTTCAAATCTGTGTCCACTTTTTCCCCTAATCGAAGTAGAGACAGCTGTTCACTTGGTGCACCTGGGTACGCCTGTTCCAGGTCCAGTTAGGTGTCTGCATCAGTCAAGCCAGCTGAGAGCAGCTGTGGCTTCAAGTCAGCAGTTCTTCAGGCCACCTGTTGCAACAAACGACATTAGAACACTCCCAGGCAATCCTGTCTCTAGGTCTTTCCTCCTCCATCCCCCAGTAACAGTCCATAGTAATTGAAAGCAACATAAATTACTAGTCAAAAGTAAATCTCGCTGAAGAAAAGCAGCTGTGTTTTATGGAAGGGACCTAATTTTACTGAGTAGTTCCCTTCCTCCCCATCAGTTAAAACCACAGGAGAGAGAGGAGTGGGAGGATGGGTTATAAAATTCCCTCGTAATCCCACCAGGAAAGGCCTCTACAGCCAAAGAAAAATGAAGATCTAAACAAAGATCCTGCTAATGTAGGCCAAACCCAGAAGTGTCAGGATAATTGAGGATAAGAGTTTCTTTGTTCTCCCTTCCCACTCTCTGCTATTTTCTCCTGTTTCATTCCTCCATTTAGCTTTATCCTCAACAATTGCCCTACCTTTTTAGCATTCCAAGAATACCTCTAAGTATCTGCCTCTTCCTGTATACACCCACCCCTTCCTGCTCAATATTCTTTTGTAACTTGGTTAACTCAGCAGATAGACTGATGTAGAGTCATGCCCATAGCTCCGTTCTTTGGTAACAGGGGAGCAGAGCCCATAAACGGGCACAGTCTGGCATGGAGCAGAGTTTAGGGAGGAAAGAGGACAGTAAGGGCACAGAATCCGATGTGCCTGGTGATAGGTGTAAGCTATTGGCCTTTGTTAGGAAGGTCCAGCAATGGTTATAAATAAAGATGATAATAATGGCTGCATTTAACACCCATGTCATGTTCATTTACTTATTACAGAGGTTCGAGGCAGATATTGTTACTATCACCATCATCACTGCTTTAGGAAACCAAGGCTCTAAGAAATTAAAAAGAAATCCACAGTTAGTAAACTGTGGTATCAGGATTCACACCCAGGTTTGATTCCCAAGTCACTGCTCTTGCTACAAGGGCCTGCTTCCCTTATGGGTGTCTTAGCAGATGGGCACGGCATGAACACAGACATGTCTGACAACAAGACAATACATGGATATGCAGCCAGGTAGCCATATGGTGGGCATAAGGAAAGTCTGGTTGGAAGTAACAGAACATCTGCTATGGGCATGGGGTTCGTGGGCAGGATCTAAATGCTGAAAGTATGGTTAAAAACCTAGTAGGATCTAGTCTTAGGAGAATGAAGCTTCTTGGCAGTTATCAATTGTAGGCTCTCTATCTGAGTAGAAGTAATTATCTGGAATAGAACATGGGGGCTGAGTCCTAGCAGCCACTTACTAAGGAGAACTAGGGACAAGGATAAAGTGGGAACAACAAGGACATGAAAAAAATATGTTTCATTTTCACTTGAGATATGGATCTGTGAATTGTGGAATTCCCTCTGAGTACAGAACTGGTGCTAGAAGAGGATTATAATGGAATCTGAAGGTGGGGATTTAGAAAAAGAGGGGACGTTTTCTGGGGCTTCCCTTTGTGGTAGTAGGAATTTCAGTGGAAATTATAAAAATAAAACTCAGGGACGCTATGGTGGAACAGAATGTTGTATGAAGGTGTTATGCTCCCGGTCTCTGAGACTTTGGCAAGCATTCCCCTGCTTACGGGGCATTTAATGGCTTCTGTCGGCAGTTCTTCACTCTTACTGTGGCCCCAAGGCCCTCTCTAATGTGCCCTCTGTGTGGTTCTCTGACCTCCTCTTTAACAATTTCTCATTCACTCACTATTCTCTGTCAGGGTTGCTCAAAGGAAGTGCTGGTATTTTGGGTGGAAAATTTCTTTCTGGAGCAGTCTCCTTCAGATTGTGCTAGATATTGAGTGTCCTTGGCCCCTGTTCATGAAATAGCAGCAACACCCCCATACTATCATGTGACAATCAAAAGTGCTCCCACACATTTCTGACACTCCAGTGAAGACTCGCTCTGTGGTTTTCTGGCATGCTCTCATTTTAACATGCCAAGCTTGTTCTCATCTCAGGGCTGTCATGTTTGCCTTGGATCTTCCTCCCATGATGTTTCATATTACTTCTCATTTTTCAGTTTCCATATCACTATCTCCAAGAGCATTTCCCAGCCCTCATTCTGAGCATTTAACATGGTATGAAATTACTTTCTTTTCTTTGCTTCTTTCTCTTTTCCCTTCCTCTCACTAGAATGTAATCTTTGTGAGAACGGGACCTTGTACTTCACATTCACTAGGTACATTGGCACACTGAGGAGTGCCTGGGGCATAATAGGTCCTCAAGTATTTTTTTTATTTTATGAATTAAAAAAAAATTTGAGCATTATGAATGAAGGGACAGATGATCACTTTCCAACATCCTGTATAAGAGATTTTTGCATTGCTTAGGAAATTGGGTTCCTTATCAACTGTAAGATTCTGTTGCATTCTTTTCTATAGCTTCTGGAGTATTCGAAGGAGAAGAAATTCTTCTTGGTGAGCTTCTAATCTCCTGTTTGCATTATTTACCTGAAGATAAATATGACTGTATAGTTAACAGCATAATTAAATCCCCCTCTTGGAAAAGACATTTTAAATGATAGAAGGGATCTTCACCTCATCAAGATGAAACTGCAGAACATAGATTCATAAATATGACCTCCAAATACTGAACATACCCTAGTCTTTCCAAGATGACTGGGAAGATAATGGAATTAGTAGAGAGTCCTGAGCAAGCTTCTTGATATCAAAAAAAAAAGAAAACTCAAGAAGCCATTCATCCATTTTTTTTAACATCTTTATTGTAGTATAATTGCTTTACAATGGTGTGTTAGTTTCTGCTTTATAACAAAGTGAATCAGTTATACATATACATATATCTCCATATCTCTTCCCTCTTGCGTCTCCCTCCTTCCCACCCTCCCTATCCCACCCCTCTAGGTGGTCACAAAGCACAGAGCTGATCTCCCTGTGCTATGCGGCTGCTTCCCACTAGTTATCTATTTTACGTTTGGTAGTGTATATATGTCCATGCCACTCTCTCACTTTGTCACAGCTTACCCTTCCCCTTTTCGTCCATTTTTGTTGCATATTCCCTCGATTCTCGGCATTCTGATGGGCACTGGGGGAATGGTAATTTGGGGGATCATTTCATCCAGCTGTCAGCGAAATCAAGAATGGCCCCAGAGGAGGTTTATTTGGTTTAAAACACTTTCGTCCTCTTACAACCCAGGCATAGAGGGAACTGGAGTCTGGTTGGTACACTAGTACCATTGTTTCCAGGTATCGCACAGCCTGTTTCCAACCAAGACCCCAGGAGTTCTTTGAAGGTAGATAGCTCCAGTCTTCTGAGAAGAGCATGGCTGAGGTTGCTTTATATTTGTTCACTATTTTCAGTTCATATACACAGTTCATATCCTCTTCCTGGGTCAAACTGGACCTCGTTTCAGAAATCTAACACTTCATAGTCCTAGAACTTATACCCCTACTGTGCTGGTCTTTCCAGATACTTTTAGATCCACCCCTACCCTTCCCTGTTGTCTTCTGTACCAGAGGGTTGACTCTTACTGACATTTCCCAGATCTCTTGCCAACTAGCTTCAGTTAGATTAGGCCAGTGTGAAGCACTGGAGCAGACTGGAGGGCAGGAAGAGGGAGCAACTGGAGTGTTTCCCTTTTCTCCCTGCCTCAGTGCCCAGCACTGGCTGTGTCTCCTCTGTGGTTCTAGCTCTTACTGATGACCTCTACCCTGAGCTCCAGTTATACCATCTGTGATGGTCAACTTTATGTCAACTTGCCTAAGCTATGATATCAAATGCTAGATGTTGCAGTGAAGGTTTCTGTGGATGTGATTATCAAATGCTAGATGTTGCAGTGAATGTTTCTGTGGATGTGATTAACATTTACCGTCAGTTGACTTCGGGTAAAGCAGATTACCCTCCAAAATGTGAATGGGCCTCATCCAATCAGTTGAAGGCCGTTAAGAGCAAAGACTGAGGTTTCCCAAAGAAGAAGCAATGCTGCCTCGAGGTTGCAACATCATATCTTACCTCAGTTTCTGGCTGTCAGCCATTCTTACAAATTTCTGACTTGCCAGCCCCTGCAATCACAGGAACTAATTCCTTAAATCTTTCTCTCTCTCTCTCCCCCCCTCACTCCTCTCTCTCCCTTTTCCTCCCCATCCTCCCCTGCCCCCATTGGTTCTGTTTCTCAGGGGAACCCTGACTAATACACCACTTCTTCCCATTGTCTTTCCAGCCTTGAGGGTGACAGTGACTTCCTATAATTTTTTATCTCTGGAACTGCCTCACTAGCTCCTAAAAGCTCTTTAGTGCTTCCAGCTCCTTTGTGAACCAGTTCCCTACATTCAGTTCTCTCTATTGAACTACAATATGGGTGTTGTCTTCCTAACTGAACTCAGCTTTATCCCAAGGCAGATTTTTAAGTCACTCAAAACCTAATCTGCCCTTCTCTTAGGAGGACAGGTAGGAGGCCTGCTCCTTCAGCACTTAAATAAAAAGGGATAGCACTCAAGAAAACCTTATGAAAAGGAGGAGACTATATTACTGTGCCATTCTCTGTTCCTGTCTAGTTAAGAAGTAACAGTTGTAAAAGAACAAAATAATGTCATTTGCAGCAACATGGACGGACCTAGAGATTGTCATACTGAGTGAAGTAAGTCAGACAGAGAAGGACAAATATGATACCGCTTACATGCGGAATCTAAAACAATGGTACAAATGAACTTATTTACAAAACAGAAATAGAGTCACAGATGTAGAAAACAAACTTATGGTTATGGGGGGGAAGCAGGGGGAGGGATAAATTGGGAGATTGGGATTGACATATACACACTACTATGTATAAAATAAATAATTAATAAGGACCAACTGTATATCATAGGGAACTCTACTCAATACTCTGTAATGGCCTATATGGGAAAAGAATCTAAAAAAAGAGTGGATATACGTATATGTATAACTGACTCACTTTGCTATACACCTGAAACGAATACAACATTGTAAATCAACTATACTTCAATAAAAATTAAAAAAGAAAAAGAAGGAACAGCTGTGGAAGAGAAAACAATCGTTGGGTGGAGCACCCCTGTGTGACCTTGGGTATGGACGCCAGCTAGGGTGGGGAGAGGGAGGTTAGGTGAGTGGAGCTGTGACAGCGGGAGAGGGGGAGGGTAGAACTGAGGGGATGGGATCTGTGTGAAGGAGTGGCACTGGGTGTTTGTGTGAGTGTGAGTGAGTAGGACTCTGTGTGCTTGTGTGGGGGTGGGGCTTCGTGTGCGTGCGTGTGCGTGTGTGACCGGGTGTGTGTGCCCATGTGCGTGGGACTGTAAGGAGTGTGGGTGAGTGCATGTGACTGGGGTTGGCTATTACTGTAGAGGAGTGCGTGGGACTGCGTGTGAGCGTACTTGTGCTATGCACTGAATGCCTGTGTCCCTCGAGAACTCGTATGTTGAAACCTAGCCCCCAGTGTGACAGTATTAGGAGGTGGGGCCTTTGGAAGGTGCTTATCTTCCATGAAATGAGTGAGATTAGTGTCCTTATAAATAATAATATTAGCACCCTTATAATCTCATGAATGGGATTAGTGCCCTTATAAAGAGACTCCAGAGAGCTCCCTTGTCCTTTCACCACGTGAGGATACAGCAAACATACACCATCTGTGAACCAGGAAGAAGGCCCTCACCAGACACCAGATCTGCTGGTGTCTTGATCTTGGACTTGCAGCATATAGAACTGTGAGAAAGAAATGTTTGTTGTTATTGTCACCTAGCTTATGGTATTTTGATATAGGAGTCCGAACAGACTAAGGCAACTTATATGTGGGATGGGGAAGGTCTGTGTGAGAATATAATTATTGTAGAGTAAATCAAGGAGAGGAATAATAAAAGAATCATGAGAACAGGAGGGCAGGGTGAGAGAATTGGTCAGCCTCTACCCAGCAGCATAAACACGTGGACTCTATCAGGCTAGAAACCAGACACCTGGGGAGCAGACGTGACATGCAAGCTAGAGGGAGAGACCTTCTCAGATGCTTCTTGGTAGAGCGTGGACTAAATCCAAGGTGTAGACCCCTCAGTGCTCATGTGGAGACAAGGCAGATGATTGAAGGCCCAGTGAGGTGAGAGGCGAAGTCTTGACAAAAGAATTAAATTTAGTTAATTGAGATTTTAATTTTATCTCTTGTCACCTCCGGTATCCATCAAAACTTGAAAAAGTTTATTCATCACAGAGATCCAAACACACACATATCAAAGAGGTTTAGTGAGGCAGACTGGTGTTGGCAGTCTCCTCTTTCCTTCCATCTCTGAGCAGTGTACATCCTATTATTTTCTGTGCCACCCCCGCCCTGTTCTCTTTCTTTCAGCCTCACTTATGTTATAGAATTAATTTCTTACAGTTAAAAATGAGAGATCATTGCTCTTAGATAAGTAAACAAATGAAGAGATTAAATCGCAAGTCTGGATCATACCTACATGTCAGGATTGTTTGCAGTAAGTTATAAAAAGGTTATTTAGAGGGAAGGTTTGTCTTTCCTATACAATAAATAACCAAAATATTGATATGGCTGCTAGATAATGTTTCCATTGGAAACAAGGAATATAATATATAATAATCTCTAGATGATAAATCAAAAGGTTATTAGCTAAATTCCATGAACTAACTATTCTAAGAACCCCCTGAAATCATATTCAAAATCTGAATTTGCATTTTTCTGGATGGAGCATCCATAGTGTGCATTAAAGTCTCAGAGGGAGACTCTGACCTCCCAAGGTCATGAACTACTGTTTTAGAGATTACCGCCCCTACAGACTTTGAGTTCCTGTGGGACTTCTGTCTTAGTGATTTCACGAAAGCTGCTCCTGCTTCTTTGGCTAGAGCTGGTTCTGCGGGGGCCTTGACCTTCAGTGGGTTGCTGTTATAGAATCTCTTGCAATCCTTAGAGTCAACATCAAAGGGAGAGAAAAGGAGAGGGAGTTTGCCATTTATTCACATTAAAAGCAGTATAAATAAATTCAGTTTATCTGTATATATAATAATTTTTTTGTTGTATCAGTTTCCGTGGCAACTAGTTCTTTAAAATATTCTCCTCATTTAGAACTTAGGTTTTTTCATTCAATACCTTGTTCCAGGTATTGGCATACCGATAATTTTGCTCATATTAGATAATATTCTTTCACTATTCTTCTCTTTCTCTTTGACTATTTCTTTTTTTTTTTCCTGTGTTGCAGTTTACCAAGAGGGAGTTGCATCTATTTTAGTAGTATATGTAGGGGTAAATCCCGATTTGTGGGACCTCAAGTTTATACAGTTTTGGGCCCTTCTTTAAGAAAAAGAATAAATATTATGCATACAGCAATGCTAGGGACTTTCTCTGGGCTTTGGGCAGGTGAGGGGCCCTGAGGCTTAGGCATCACCTAAGGCATCATTAGCATCACCCCATGCGAATGCGTGCATGTGAGGAAAAAACCTATTTAACTTTTTAATGTTGGGGTAAGGGGTTAACTTTGGCCATTTTGTTTAAATACACCATTAAGAAGAGCTACCTGGCCAAATCATTTATTCAACGTTAGCTTGAGGGATTTATACAAATTTAGACTATGCATGAAATGTATAAGACTCCAAGTACCATAAGCACTCTGGTACCAAATGGGCAGTTCAGGGGAGAGTTGGTTCAGTTTACAAGTTCAAAATAAGAGGGAAAACTAACTCTGGAAACTTGTTCCCTTGAGATGCTCAGAGAAGTGTCCTGGTTTAGAAAGCAAAAAAAAAGAACAAAAAAAAACACAGAAAGGAAGCTTTATTCTAAAAGCTAGGTTTGTCTTTAGGAGGAGGATTGCTTCATACTCCTTGGCTCTGAATAAATTAGTAATGAATGGTATCATGAAACTATCAGTGGGGCTTAGTTGTTTCAGAAATAATTGTGAATGGGATGACAAAGAGAAAATGAGTGAACGAGAGAGATTGGAATGAATTACATAGACATAAAATTTTATATACAAACAAATGCTGGTGTGAGCATACAAACAAAATTTCCAAATGTGCCATTAATAATTAATTTGTAGGCTGCTAAGGATTCTGAATTTATTGAAGAAATATCTGATTGCAGCAAAATAAAAAAGCTTACTTGGCTTTGGGAAGCAGCAGGCTTAGGAGAAAAAATTGTACAGGAATTCTTACTATAAGGTCAAGGTGAAAACATCGCATTTTTTCTACTGCTTCACTGCATAATCTAAAGATGTCTGGAAAGGAGCCAATCAATTAAAAATATAGCTGGAGGGAACTGTTCAGGGAGAAGGCTTGTGGCAGTAGCAGTCCATGAAAACATTCCCTTTCTCTTTCTCTCTTTGCAATTGAAAAATAAACTTTGATTATCCCTTTATCAAAGAAGGGTATTCAATTGCCAGTGAAATGTGGAAATTGCATCTCCTGAACAGCATAGTACCCAATTATTCTTACAGAAAATAATTTTATTTTTCTGTTACATACTTTAAAAAACCATAATGTCTCCTTGGGTGTGATTATTATTTTTGTGTGTGCAAATAACCCTGTTTAGAATAATATTTAAAACTGCCGTGGATTTTTTGAGGGTTTCTGGATTAAGACATTGAGTAGATAATTAAAGTAAAATGTTAATAGAAATAATTCTCAAAGGTGGTCCTCACCCAGGAGTCTTTTAAAACTTAAAACATATCATACATTTCTTGTTGCTCTGCATACATACGTGTGTGTGTCTGTGTGTGTGTGTGTATGTTTATATACCTTGTGGGAAGACGTGGGTTTAATCAGTATAATTTCTGTGGTAGTCATTAACAAAATTCTATCAGTATATCTGTCTCTTCACCTTTTGGGTTCACAGTAGGATTGAATTCCATAATTCCATGGTTCTCTTACACCTGGGTTTGGATCATGTGACCAGTTCTAGCTAAATATTTACGAGCAAAGGTGACATTTGTTACTCTGGCCGATTGCAAGTCTCACTAGTTCTCTCTTTTGCTCTGTGACGTTTGAAATGATGGCTGTTCTATGAGTCTGGGTTCCTGAATGACTAAGGTCAGCAGCACCCCTAGTTGACCTACTATGGACGTATTCCATGAATAAGAAGGAAAGCTTTCCTGTTTAAGTCGTCAAAACTTGGGGTTATTTGATATTGCAGCACACACTAGACTATTCAGACTTCTACAGGCTGACAATAGGGCACATTTGGGGACAGTTTACCCAAAGTATTATTCTGGTGACTCAGGTTGGAGAAAACAAATCCCTGGAGCTGCCATCTCTAGAAATAAAGGGCAATTGCTTCAATTTTTACAGATTCCAGTTTGTTTTCTGACTAGGACTCCAAAGGGTTTGTTGCACTGTACAGTTTTTTAGAAATTTAAAGCTAAAACTTGGAAAATCCATTTTTTCCTCTAGAGCTGTTTCATGGACTGTTTTCAGTAGTAGAGACCAGATCCCACTGTCTTGGATACACCATAAGCATTGCTAGTTTTTCTTTGCAAAGGTGACGCTTCAAGTAACTATAATCTTGATTTATAATATACATGAATACAATGCAAAAATTGATACTTTGGGGGGGGTCTCTCATTAAGCACATTTTATTGATTGCAGAGTTTTACAGCCAAAGGTGTTATAGAGAATGTTGGGGGTTGCCTAAAAATGCTGAGTTTGTTGGCAGAATCTAGACTAATCTTAATTTCCAACAGAATGTTACTTTTTTAGGGGCAGGAGCCAAATGTTGTATTGTTTTAGCCAACCTTCTTGAAAGATTAGCCTATAATTTCTTTCGCTGTTTTCTGACATTTTTACTCACTGTCGTAAAGCTTTAGTCACCATCTCCACACCAGGCCTGCTCTGGAAAAGGTCTCTACTTTACTCCAAATCACCAAGATCCTTGGACACACTGCACACTTATTATTTTGATCTCTCTGCAGCCTTCAAAACTGACCAATCACTTCCTTCTTGAACCTTTTCCCTCCCTTCCTTCCTTGACTCCACTCTAGCTTGGAGGTTCTATTTGTCTCCATCTTAAAGTTCTGTTGAGGGCACAGGAGCTATATTGAAAATATTCACCTGCTGATGCTTTGATTAAGATCCTCTACGGGGCTCCTACATTCAACAAATCAAACAGAATCCATAATCTTCCCCTTTCCAAGCATCTCCACCTCAGAGTCTGTTCTTTCTTTTGTGTTTCTGTTCTTGATGAATGAAACTTCCATCTGCTGAGCTATTAAACCAGGAACATGGGATTCATTATTGGTCATTCATATATGTGTTAAAACCCCATTGTTTCGACTGCCTACATATTTCTTGAATTTATGTTTCCTGCTATACCTTGTTAAAGCTGTCATATTTCTCTTTGTCTTTTTTTTATGAATTAATATAGTAGCTTCCTAATCAGTTCACTTTCCTCTTGTCTAAGCTTTCTGATTTATCTTCCACAGGCAAGTCAGAATGATCTCTCTAAAGACAAATCAGAACATTTCATTCCTTTGAGCAAAACCAATCAGTGGTTCTCCATTGATTTAAAATTATACTGTAAACTCTTTTGTATAGCACATAATGACCCTTAGAATGGTTAGCTCCCTGAATTTTTATTTATTGCTTGTCTCTTTTTTTTTGTGGTACACGGGCCTTTCACTGTTGTGGCCTCTGCTGTTGTGGAGCACAGGCTCTGGACGCGCAGGCTCAGCGGCCATGGCTCTCGGGCCCAGCCTCTCCGCGGCATGTGGGATCTTCCCGGACCGGGGCACGAACCCACATCCCCTGCATTGGCAGGCGGACTCTCAACCACTGCGCCACCAGGGAAGCCCTGCTTGTCTCTTTTATGTGTGCTCTAGAACTATGGAATTTTTTAGGTCTCCAAATACCTATATCTTCTTTTACCTTTCAACCAGTTTGTTCCTTCTGCTTAGAATAGAATGACCAGTTGTCCCAGTGTGCCTGAAATTTACCTGGTTTTAGCCCTGAAAGTCTCCCCTATCCCAGGCAACCCCTCATTCCCAGGCGAACAGGGTTGGTTTATCACTCTAGCTCAGAATGTCTCTTTCCCTTTAGTTTTCCTGCCTTATTCTTCAAGAGTCTGATTAAGTTGACTTTTTCTAAAATCCTATTCCAATCCCATTTTCCCTCCAGGCTGAAATGTATCTGTTTATGCGGCAGGGAAAGGAATTGCCATATTCTGCTTTAATCTGGTCCTGCTATACTTTGCACTCTTTGAAGGGAGTTGCTCTGTTTTGTTCATTTCTACATCTCCTCGTGTCATACACATCTAGCATAGTGTTTTGCACGTGGAAAGCTGCTGACAACTATTAGTTGTATGGTATTAGGAAAACCCAGGGCTTCTGTCTTAATGTTATTCAACAAGTATCATAAATACTTTGCTGATTAAATTAGTCTGGTATTTCCAAATGTTTCTGTTGTTTTCACCTTGAAATAAAATGTTTCATTTTTACTCATCTTATTTACTGTCATTATTTAACTCAAAAGTAATGATGATTTTTCTTGTTCTTTTAGTAAGTCTCGTCACATGTTTAACACGTATTTGAATATCTCCCCACTGTTTCTTCTGTCCTAGAAGATTTAGAGATGTTTGGAATACTTAAGATTGTTTTCAAAAAGGATTTCTTACATCACCCAATGATGTCCAGAAATTTACCAGATGCTGTGAAATGCTAGGTATAAACCAAGGAAGTTAGACTTCTGTTCTCCAGAAGTTTACAATCCACATGGTAAAGCAAGCAGGTAGAATTGAGTACAGAATATTTTCTTCAAGATTTATTTTAGCACATGGGCCTGAGAACTAGAGTTCCAAATTACAGATGTACAATCTAATGACCTGAGGATCCCTTCCTATAATGTATAAAATGTGCAGTTGGTAGAGATAGTTTGAGAGGGGGTATTGCTTAGGGAAAAAAACCCGTCTACCTCCTGTGTTTCTCCTTTACCCCCACCCTACTGTTACACTCAGGACACTCTGGTCACAAAATGTGTGGCTTTTTCCCCTACCAGGAAGTTGTCTGTGATACCACCTGGGTGTCCTACAGTTTATTCAATTCTGACACTATCTACCTGGAGATAGCATCAGATCCCACAGGTTAAGAGCTCTGTCCCACAAGACCACTCCCACCTCACTTCGGTTACCAATTGCAAGTACAGGTTGTCACCTGTGCTTCTGATCCCTAGGCTGTAAATCTGAGGCTCCCATGACTTTCTTTTTGGGTTTGATTAATTTTAACTGAGCAGTTCTCAGAACTTAGGAAAGCAGTTACTTATGCTTACCAGTTTATTAAAGGATATGATCAAAGATACAGATGAACTGGGAGGATCCCGAGCACAGAAGCTTCTTTCCCATGGAGTTGGGGTGCATCACCCTCCAGGTCTGTGTTCACTAACCTGGAATCTCCCTGATTCCCATACTACCGGATTTTATGGAGGCTTCCTCATGTAGGCCTGATCAGTTATTAACTCCATTTCCAGCTCTTCTCCCCTCCTAGAGACTGAGGGGCAGGGCCGAAGATTCCACGTTTCTAATCATGGTTTGGCCTTTCCAGTGACGGTCCACATCCAGGAGCCATTCAGGAGCCCATACAGTCTCCTCATTAGAACAAAAGATACTCTTTTCACCCAGGAAATTATGAGTTTCAGGAGTCCCACGTCAGGGTCACAGACCAAATATTAGAACAAGAGATGTTCCTAGAGCTCTTATTACTTAGGAAGTTACAAAGGGTTTTTAGGAGCTCTGTGCAGGAACTGGGGACAGACACCAATGTATGTATTTTCTATTATCTCACAGGTATTTGACTTGTTAATTGCCAAATAAAACCAAAAAAAGGGCATAGTATTATTTGAAACACAAAACAGAATCTTTCCCTTTTACTTTTATTGATTTGTTTTCAATTTTAGCTATCCTGTTTTTAATTTTAAAGAGTTTTTTTGTCTCCCATTGTTCCTTTTCAATAGCACTCTGTTCTTTGTTATTGATGTAAACTGATTTCTCAGAGAATGTTAGTGATAGGTTGTTTTTTTTAAAAAATGCTTTATTATACCCTGTATTGCCTTTATTCCTTCTGTATTCCTATTTTGTCCTGTTCATTTTTCCCATTAGGGGATTCTTTCAAACACTGGTGATAACTTGGCTGTCCATTCATATTAAGAGTGAGGCGATAGAAAGTTAATTGAAAGCCTTGGGTCGGAGGGATTTATCTGCTGATGATTTACTGTAGGGTAGTCTGAGGGCTCAGCCTTTTCATTAGGGGCCCTTAAACTTGTGGTGTCTTTTCTTTGGGACTGTTTGATTTTTTTTTTTTCCTGGGGAAGAAACCTTTTATATCTTGCCCTGGGGTTGGGATTTAAGCCCAGCTCTGGCATTCTAGAATCAGGGAGGAGGAAACTCTACTTCTTTGGTCCTGTCGTCAGCTCCATATTCCTACCTCCCTCCTCCCCCCCAGTTGTGTCTGGTGTCTTAAGTCTGGGGCCTTCAGCTTCAATTTCTCCAGAGAATAAACCTCTCACCTTTAGGGAGGTGGTAGTGGTAGGGTCTTGGTAGGGAGAGGAGTAACCACAAATCCGTGAAGGGAGGTTGGGAGAAGACTATGGATCTAACCTCTTTACACGTAGATTTTCCTTTTAGTTTGTCTCTTCAGTCACTATAAGTATGATAGAGTGTGTTGTTGGTAACATAAGGCACTACTTCTATAGAACACAGCCCATGGATGAACTGGAAACTAGCCTTCTTTAGGCATTCTAGAAAAATCACATTGCAAAATTACCTAATCACTTAAAAAATATTCTGTGCAGGAAATTTCTTTTTTTTTTTACTACTTTTTGAAGGGTGGTTTTCATGTAAAATAAAGATACAACAATAAAAGCCTTAACATTTTCAAAGGACCAGTTTTCTACTTAATCCACCCCCTCTTTTTTTGATGTCAGATATTACTAAGAAGTGAAGTCTTTTTTTTTTTTCTTTCCATATAGATATAAAAAACAAATCTTTTCAATCTCCAGGTTTTGTTGATTTTGTTTCTTCATTTTCTCACTTTCTATTGCCTGTACTCTGGTCAAACCACCCTCACTGTTCCCTGATTCTGATGAAAATGGCAAATACTTTCCACTCCTTCACTGCAGCCTTTCTTGGCTTATTCCAGCCCATTCTCCACATTGCCACCATAATGGTATAAAAACAAGCATAATCATAATCCTACAGCAGAGATTCTTAACCTGAGATCATCCATGGTTGATGACTTTAGAAGTCTGTGAGTCCTTTGAATTATAGGCAAAAAATTGCGTTTATGATTATTTTATTTCAGGGGAGAAGCATTGGTATTTTATCATATCCTTGAAAGAGGCTATGATACCCTCAACTATTAAAAACCACTTCACAGAGAATTAAGATGATGAGTAATGATGAGAATAGCTGATGATCTCAAAACACACATCCACAAAGAGTCTCCGTTATTTCTCTGGAAATTTGTTTACTAGAAATCCAAACAGCATATGTAATTGATTGCTATTCTTTTCTCCCCATACAATGGTGGCAAAAGAATGACTGTTAGTGAAGTGTCTGTCAAAGTGAGTCACAAATATGTTCACTAGAAAACAGTCTGTTAAAATGGATCAGGTATAAATATATTTTGCATACCACAAAAGAAGCCTAAATTAAGGAAAGCTGTGGAAGAGCCGATAGCCATTTTTCAATTATATATGACCAGTGTGGCATTTCTTGATACCTTAGTCAGTAATTCAAAGGTCTGGAAATGCCATACCTGACTTTGTAATTTGGAGTCACTGCTTTTTTTAATTAATTTATTTATTTATTTATTTATTTATTTATTTTGGGGTATGCGGGCCTCTCACTGTTGTAGCCTCTCCCATTGCGGAGCACAGGTTCCGGACGCGCAGGCTCAGCGGCCATGGCTCATGAGTCCAGCCGCTCCGCGGCATGTGGGATCTTCCCGGACTGGGGCACGAACCCATGTCCCTTGCATCGGCAGGCGGACTCTCAACCACTGCGCCACCAGGGAAGCTCTGGAGTCATTGCTTTTAACACGGGCAGTGAGTCTAGAAATTCCTACCCTGCTCAGAACAATCATGCTTTGACTTTGTGCAGTTACCGAGATTGCACCTCATTGAACACTTTTATGTTTATGCACATGAATATTTACTGGGAAATAGACCTGAGCATTAAGAAAAAAGTCATCCAGCTTCCTTGACTTCATCAGGTTGTTTGTGGAGAGGCCCTTTCAGAAACATACAAGCTACAAATCAAAGGGATGTGACACCTTTTTGTATTATCAGGCAACATGGTGAAGAAAAAAATGAAATGGAGTTTGTGAACTTTATTACTCAGGGTGACAAGTTAATATGTGGGTGATGGTGTGCTGCTCCCAAGTGAGATTCGTTGCATCCTCAGCGCTGCTTAAAATGTCTAAAGAGAGAGGGAAGTTTCCGCGCCGTCGACAGACTCGTTGGCTCTCCTGAGGATGTTAGATTGGAAACGTATAAGTCCACAATCGTTTGCAGGTGATAAAGTGTGTGAAGTGGAGAGCTGGGAGAGACTGTGTTTGCGTGAAGAATTTTAATGAGTTAAAGTTTCTTTTCTTATTATTAATTTTGGCATAGGGAGGCAATGAGATAAGGAAGTCATCAATCTTACAGATGTCTTTTTCCCCTACAAAAGGCATGGTTGATTTTGTACAATCACCATAAAGCAGGAAACCAAAAAACAGAATCAAATCAAACATGATTTTATAGTTATCATTCCTAAGAATGGCTGCACTCCCATTGACATATATCTTAGATAGGAGAATGATAGTGGAAGTCCTAGTTTGTGCACCAAGGGGCTATGTATTTGGAGAGGATGTGCTTGTTGGATATGACAGGCTTGCTCCAAGAAGCATCACTGGGTCTGCTCCCAGACCTACTCATGATTCAAGGCTGTGAGTCTTCTCTTTGCACATAAGACAGGTGAGTTATATTACTTGCTGGGTAAAAAGGAGGGCAGGAGATGAGTTACCTGAAACCATCTGACTCATTATTATCCCCTCAGTACTAACATGATGTCAGAAGAGGATCACTGAATCAACTAGAACTAAAGCATTCTTTTTAATCTCTGTGTTGGGGGCTTGTCTGTCCTGCTGTGCTAGACTGTTCAGGTGGAAACCAGATAAACTCAAATCACTTGTCTGATTAAATGGGCCAGCTGTTTCAATCACAGCGCAAGTAAGTGGTGTTTCTGTGTCAGTTTCCACATGTATACTTTGGAGTAAACTGTTATATTGTCATCTCATGTTTTCTAGAGGCGACTTAGAAGTATTGGAAAACTGTTTTGAAATCCTAATTAGAACCTAACATTGAGGCTCACATTATTTTTCCTTTTTATGTGGGTATTCTCAGTTTAAATAGCTTTATATTTTTACTTTTTCATTTAAAAAATGTAAAATAATTTATTTTGCTCCTCTTTGGGGATGCTAAAATAGGATCATTGAAAGGACACTTATAGTTGTCCACTTGGCCCAGAATTCCTGCCTTTTTCTGAGATGGCACTAAAACGTTTGATCTAAAATAACACAGTAATTCCCAGATTAGACCCATATCCATTAAAAAAAATTACTTAGCTGTGAAAGATCAGAACTTGTACTTGCTGTCTACCATTCCGTTATTAAATCAATGAGCATAATGGCCTTAAAAGGAACATTCAGTTGAATCCAAAGAAACATTATTTGAGGTCCTATTTATATGTCAAACCTTGTGAAGCGCATTGGGGAGGAAAAGGCAAATATTATACCATTAATGAAAGTAGGTAAAGACATTAACAAACAATTCTAACACAATGTGATAAGTACTATGAAAGGGAATTTGGTTGTGTGATTTCAGTGTCAGTAGATTTCTAATTCAGTTAGTCTCATCTGCCAAAGAAAATATTTTTGTAGTGAGGAAATGCTACTTCTGTTCACCACTGGAAATAACTGTTTATCACACTATCATTTACTTGGATAATTTTACTAGGTATTGCCTTACAGATGATATTGAGGGAGAATAAAACTGTTTTCGGCAGACCCACCTTTGGCTTATAAACTATGATACTTATAATGTTTAGTGCATATGTGGCTTCCTGCCCATCTGGTCTTTTGTTGAAGGCCTAAATAATTGGATCTAGGACTAAAACAAGTCCTCACTGTGATTAATTTTATTATTGTCTTCCTTGGGCCATTTTTTCCAAATAAGAATATTTACTGAGCATAAACTTAATTGCTTCAGAGGTTTTCAGAAAAGTATTATGGTCATGCCCTTGATTTGCTCCTTATCCCATGGATGAATTTTAATTGACCTTTTTTCCTTAGCGAGTGTTTCAGTTTCATTTTTTATGACTTAGAAAAAAGAATCAGTTGTATATGCCAATCCAGGAAGTCCCTGAATTTAAAAACTCTGAATGAAGGGCAAGAAAGGAAGAATCAGGATGCCCTGTGATCCTCTCTGTGTGTCTAATGTCTGTCTTCTTCATGTCTGCCAACACCCAAAGCCCTGTACAAAGACTCCACATTCACCTTCCTGTCGCCCACAAGGAGTCTCCCTGGCTCTTCACCCTCTTGCTTTTACAGGTTGACTTCCCCTTGTCATTGTGTGCATCAGGGTCTGACTCCCTTAGTGCTGTCTGGAAACCCTATATGGGCTGACATCTTATCTCTGGCACTTGCACTGGCTCAGCTCTCTCTTGGTAACTGTGGACACGAGTGCCCTGCCCCCTTGCCCAACTCCTTAATGACATAAACTGTACATACATAAAATGTATGTGCTATCGCTAAAATCAATCAAAGCATAGTGACCTAACAGAAAGAACATGGTCACCCCAAAGGGAGTGGCCACAGGGCAGGAGGCCTTGGATATAGAGAAGAAACTCACTTTGGGATACTGGAAGCTTTCTGTGAATGGATACAACTTGTGTCCAGGGGGCCTTGGGTGAAGGCTGGTGAATAACGTGAAATTATAGGAGTTGTATGACCTTAATAAGTAATACTATTTAACCTGAGTTTTTTATACAGATTCCAATTGCACAGTGTCCTAAGGCTGTCTAAGTTTAGCAGAATGATTTCTCCTAAGTAAATCGCCTTACTCTTCTGAGCAGAGCCCAGGTAGCCTGGTTATCTTAACTGAAAAACTGAGAGTCCTCTTGTCTCCTTGGGGGATATTTGAAAATACATAAGGCAAAATTATATCATCTTAACTACACTATGAGTTCAAAAGCATTCAGTCAGCCCCAACAAATTTTCCTTTGCCTTGGAGAATTGGAATAATCATAAGTGCAGACAAAATGAGGTTTCTCTCACAGGCAGTCTTGTGAGTCCAACCTGGATCTTTGGGAATTCTTTTCAGTTTCTCTGGGGAGCGAAATTAAATTTCTGCAGTGAGGCCAGTGGGGGGCACCAAATAATCATGATCGATAGAGTGGTTAGGCTGAGCGGTTGTGGGAGGTTCAAGCATCAGGCCTGTGAAGCCTCTGTGTCTGTTTTGAACATTTTGGGCAGAAAGCGTATTGAAGTCTCTTGTGTTACTGAATCATCGTCGAAGCAGGAGCTGACACCCCAGCTTAAGTGGCCCAAACTGTGCTCAGCTAACGAGGAAGCAGAAGTTGGCAGGATCTGTGGTAGCAAACATTCTTAGAAAGTCTCTGTACTCCTTACACCCTTTTCTTCTTTCACTAATCAGAGTTAAACTGTAGGAAGAATTGAGAAGCAAAGTTTGCTATGTCCTTAAAAAGGACTGGGATGGGCCTTTCTTGATCTTTCTCTCTGAGGCAGAGAAATCACTGGCAGGTTTCCAGCTTTAATACTTCTGGATACGTTGCCGAAACGTCACTTTGGTCTTCAGGAAAGGGGGATACATTATCACATTTTAAAATTCATCTTTACCTTTGGCTATTTGAGAAAAGTCTGCTTCCTTCCCTTCGGCAGGATTTCTAAGTTGAAGACAACTTTCAGAAGTATTCCACCATAATTTTGTAATTTATCTCATATGGAAAAGTCATGCTTCCTGTTATTGGTACTTGTTACCCTTTGTGATCTGTAGTTTCCTTACATTTCCTTATTTGTAGTGGATTAATTGAGGGCAAGGGGCTAGGATGAAGGCAGAGAAGTTGGAATTTCCTCTGTTCAATTGAGGAGGATACAGGTATGCCTACTCTGTTCTTTGCCAATACTTGATGGGTTCCAACTCTTGCAAAATACGTTTGAATGCCAAAAGTTGTTAGTTATGATCATGCGAAGTTTAACACACACATAAGCCCTGGACTCTCATTTGTCACCTCAGTTCTCCTTTTTGACTTTCTGTATGGTTTAGGGGTATATATTTCAAAGTGGCCCTTTACTGCCTCTTTTTGTAAGGTAAAATCTGTGCTTATTTTCTTTCCCAGTATGGGGTACATGACAAGTAAACCGATGTGTGCAGAACAATTCTGACTTGGGGAGACAGACCCTGTGAGGATCCTTATAGCTACAGGCACCTTTATATGTCCACATTTTAACTTAGTGTTTAGGAACTTGGACTCTGGAGCCAGACTGCATTTAGGCTCTGCCTGTTACTACCTGTATGACCTTGGCAAGGTGCTCAGCCTCTCTGTGCTTCAGTTTCCACATTTGTAAAGTGGGGTAATGA
Organism: Delphinapterus leucas; assembly: GCF_059928025.1. Classification (NCBI taxonomy): domain Eukaryota; kingdom Metazoa; phylum Chordata; class Mammalia; order Artiodactyla; family Monodontidae; genus Delphinapterus; species Delphinapterus leucas. Next base: position 54,122,471 of record NC_143132.1, on the reverse strand, counting down.
CAGTATCATAGGGTTATTACAAAAATTAAATGAGAATTAAATTACATATAAAGCAGTTAGAATAGAACCCCTTATATAGTGTTTCATAAATACATGCTAAATAAATGTTAAAAGGCAATGTAAAACCTGTTACTCTAGTCCTACAGACTTTTTATTTCTCCAGAGAAATTCCCCATCAGGTGATTTTTATATGGGCAGATATTGACTTGGGTGTTTCATGTACATGTACCTGGTACTCCCTGGCTGGAGGTTTAGGACTCTCCCGCTATCTCTTATGCACATAGAAACCTTTGAGAGAGAAGAAATGGAACAGCCAAAATCTTGTACAAAGATCCTGTTAAAACTGACTCCTCAACATAATTTATTTAACAAACATTTATATAGCACTTACTATGTGCCACACAGTGTTTTAAACCCTGTCCAAATATTAACTTATTTAATCTTCATTATAACACAAGAATACTTGTTGAATTTCAATTAAGTGATGTGGGAAAATCCTGTATCCCAGTGTCCAACATGATAATCCTTCAGCAAATGTTTGTTGAGCGAATGAATACCTGAGAGTGACTCGATCAATCAGTCTATCTTGTTTGCTATCAAAAAGCAAACAATACACCAGGATGTTATATTAAGTGGCCTAATGTGTTCTCAGAGACTGGAAACAGTTGAGACTCTTCTTCCACAGATAAATTCAATTTGTACTGAAGGGACTAAAGTAGTCTAAATGTTCCTGTTGCTTTCTCAGTATTCACTCACTTATTATTTTAATGTTAAGTTTAGCTGTTTAGATGTCATAGAATAGATAAAGTCTTTGGTGACTTGTAGACTATTACACTCAACTATATTGACAGTTGAACGTACCATTCTAAATTTTCATTTTAATCGTTATTTTGGATTTTGAGCAGAAAGTATTATGGTTCTGTTTGAAACACTAAGATTTGTCAATTTTTCTGCACTCTTTAAATTGCATCCTTTATTTTTATTCTAATCTAGGAAAACATATTTACATCATACTTCTTAATTTGTCACTATTCTGAGAAGATAAGCAAATAAGTACTTAATATTTTATAATGCTTTGTCATAGTTGAATATATCCACAAATTAAGCCTGAGGAATAAATTACCTTAAAAATAAATATGTCAGATCTATTCAAACACCCATTTGGGAGCACTTGAGAGGTAAATGCCAGTTTTTTATGAGGTACAGTACATATTTTTATTCAGCATGTTATTGCTCCAGTCAATTGTAGACTCTTTTTATAGTCACCAAATTTGTTGCATTTAGTCTTAAATTGTACTTGTTGAAGCACAGTTAACAGGACAGAAAAGAATCAATGTAATAACAACCTAAGACTTCAACAGTGTCTTGTCCGTCTCTCTTTTCTCTTGCTCTCTCTCTTGCTCCCTTCGTCTCTAGCTACTAATTGAAATATTTATCTCTTCCTAACTATGACAAGAATCTGGTGAAATGGGATTTAAAATTTTTTATGGAGCTATTGAGATGTGGCAACTGAAGGGCATTTGGAAAAGTGGGTAAATTTGCATGAGGACTTTGGTGGTTATGAAGTGGAGAGGAAAGATCAAATCTGCAGCCTTTTATCTCTGAGATTAAATGTTATTGATACTGCTGGGGTAGACACGGGTGATTGTGGGCAAGTCCTGGATTAGGGAAAGTCAACAAGTCTAAAATCACAATGTTGGCGAAAATTACAGTTGGGGAGTGTATTGCTCTTGTACCTCCATCCATTGGTCAGAGGTAGAAGGTGGGTTGCAGTTGAAGAATTGGCAGTTGGTAAAAACTGTCCCAATCCAGCCAAGTGACGGTCAGGCTTGAAGCCAGGTGGCTGTTCAAATTACTCTAAGAATTCCAGTCCAATTTGGGCACCTTTGTTTGGGTGTAGTTCTAAGATGGGGGAAGGGGGCGGTCTCCTCACTGCACGTTGAAGGTTTATTGAGGTGAGGGCACAGTGAGGAAAAGAGGATATCATTGGAAAGTCTAGATTTCAGCTGTGAACTGAAGCCTCACATTTGGCAGTAGGGACTTTGCATTATGGACTTTGGTATTATTCAAAGAATATATAATTTAAATTCTGACAAGCTTTTAACACATTTTCTTCAAAGTAATGCCTACAGATTAGTCCTTTACTTCCCCTTCTTAGACTGGGGCTGTGACTGAAATATCAGATGGGAATAGGATCATAAATTTCTGTTATAGTTGGACCTAGATCAACAGGAGGACCTATGGGTAAGTAGAAGCAGAGTTACGGATGGATTCTGGAGCCTGCTTGCTGACATAGGCTTGTGGCTGTGACTTTGTAAGTTTAGTTTTTAATCTGCTGTCAACTAGCACAATATCATAAATAGCGTAAGGGAATAAACATTTAATCTTATGAGGAAGGCTCCGTTGACCTGAACCTTTCTCTGAATAACTTGACAAAAGATCTCATTCTCCATGATGTGAGAGAAGTCTACCAGTTGCACTGTTTTGCTGCATAAAGTATATTCGAGTTTAAATTAGTGGCGTATAAAGTTATCATCTTGCTTGAACAAAAGTCATATTAAATTGAGCATGTTTTTATTCCCCCCCAAAATTAAATTTTTAGATAATTATTTTTTCAGTTGGAAATTTATTGAGTTAATAGAAAATAAGTTACACAGCCTTCCAAGGAATATATTACACGGTTTTGCATTTTGATTTTCTTTGGCATTGTGTGGTTTTTAGAAAATCTTGCAAGTTAAATATATTAGGGTAGAAATTGAAAGAAAATAACCAGAGATATAACAGTAAGTTTGCAGATAAAGATTTCTGTAAATAAATGTTCACCGCAATATTATTTATATATATAGTCTGGAACTACCAAAGTCTCTAACAATAAATATATTGTTATAAAAACTGTGACCTTTCCATTAATGGACTATTAGATAGACATTAAAAATATTTTTGAAGAAGTTTTAAAAGCACATTTTTTTTTAATGTAAGAAAAAATACAACAACAACAAACCCAGAAAACCAACTTTATATACAACAGAATTTTGGTTTGTAAAGACAAACTCATGAATGGGCATAAGGCAAAGTATCATATTTAATCCTCTTAGGAGCACAATGAGATTGTTATGGGCAACTCAGAAAATGCCACTGTCAAGGACTAATTCCCTGGATGAATAGTTTTTGGAGATCATTTTGAAGTTGAAAATCATAGGTCAACAGTTTGAAATTTTGTACTGGAAGAAATTAAATATGCAAATATAGTGGATGTAATTGATTTTAAGAGTATGTTTCTTTGGATGAGGTGCATTAACTGCTGTTGTTCAGACTGGTTCGTAAAGTATAAACTGGCCAAGTGGGTTTAGGCATTAAAATACCCAACAATGACTGGTTCCCTCTGTAGCCTTGGCTAGAGCTTTAACACCTTAAGGCTCCCCTGAAATGAACTGCTTTACCGTGATGAAATAGAACAGTCTCTTTGATAGAACTTACATTCCAGTCATGGTGGTTTTCCCATGAGAACTCCAAAGAGGAGGTGATCTTCTCCCAAAGCAGAACGAAGAGTCCCAACATGCTTGGAGTCCAAGGTTTCTAGGACCTGCCTTTGCCATTTTTCTTCACTTATTGCCACCCTCCCATCATCTACACTGACATCTAAAGGGTTAAAGAATGGTGTTGCTTGTTGTGCTAACAGTCTTCACTTATGATTTTAGGGACTGAGGTAAGCACCAGCAGTAAAGTTTGTGCTTAGATGCCAATTTTCTCCTAAGAATCATTATTATGTTATGTTGCCAATGCATGCAAATGTTTTTTTAATACAGAGGAGAATTGGGCTTTGGTTCTTTACTTGAGAATGATACCTAAACATTGGTTGGTAACTTCATTTAGCGTATGAGTAAAATTAAAACATAGAGAAGACCGTAATTTGTCTAAAATCCTGTCTACTTGTGACAGACAGAGTCAGGATTTCACCCAGCTCTGTCTAGCCTTTGGTTATTTCAGTAATGGGATCACAGATAGTTTTTCTGCTTTTTTAAAAAAAATTTTTTTCCTCTGTATTTTCTAAACCTTAGATGGTGGTATTGCTTTTATAATTAAGTGATAAATATTATGAAAGTAGAGATAAAACATTTTAACATAACCTGAAGAAGTGGGAAAGAAGAGATTTTTCCTATTAATTAGAAACATGTTCCTGTTTCTCTTTTCCATCCTGGACTATTTGCTGTGATTGCACCTGACATAGTCTGAAATGACCTGAAGACAGATAGAAACAATGTGTGCTCTACAAGCCTGGAAATATATACCTCAACCTAGTTTTATTAATGCCTGTGTGATCAAATTGTGCAAAAATTAGTGTATATTATTAGGTAAACTTATTCAAGTGCTATTTCTTAATAAAAATACAGAACAATAAAAACAGTTCACAAGATATTCTTTATTAGTTACCACTTGATTTCTTCCAGTTCCACCAGCATTCTGTTTAACTGTAGAAACTTGAATATATACAAATCTGCATGGATATAATTCTTAGTTCTTTTTGGGCTAGATGTGCTTGCCCCCAGGAAAGAAACAGAATTTTTGGAATTCATTTTTATTCATGGAGGTGCTCTCTTTAGACTTCTGAGAGAAGAGCTGCTGGGCAGATGAGTTAAATGTTACTCCTGTCTGACATGTCTGCCCATCAAGACTAGCTGATACAGTGTACTATAATCACCCTTCTATAGTCAGAACTGACACTGGCACTAACAAAAAGAATTTGGGACAAAGAACTGTGTTCACCTGCAAATCAGCTTCAAGTTTCACCACAAGCTTTGCTTTTTGTGTTACCTATTCTGCTTAAGCACTTATTTGTATCTCTATAAATTAAATGCTACTTTAATACTTAAGGACTTTATCCTAGGTCCGGGAGGGGACAGTTTGGATCATACTGTTTTGGCAGGTAAGCTCTTTGATAGGGAAAACTATGTGGCTCAATCATTTAAGAGCTAAAAGTCACTAAATCTGAAACTACTGAAATTTTAAAATATCTGTTGGAATGTCTCCTATTTGAGCCATGTTTGTAAATGAACTTATTCAAAGGCATTTCAAAAGCAAGTACATTAAAAAATTCATTTGATTCTGAGAGTTATATAAAACTTCAAGTACTTTATTAAAAACCCTAAAAATTGAATGATTGAAGATTGTTAACAGAAGACTGGGCAGTGAAAACAAATTGGGAGTTGGAGAAATGGAGTGGTATTCAGATACACAGCTAATTTAGACTATCTCCAGGGCAGGGCTTAAATAACTGAAAATTCGAATGGACTTCTGAAGGATAGCCTGTTTGTGTTTGAGTCTTACATTACAGTATGTTCATCTTTAAAGAGTGTTTAAGAGTATGGTTCCAAGGAGCTTGAGGGTCCACAGCTGCAGTGAATCCTGGCATAAGCCAATAGCAAACTTTCAAAATGACAAGAATTCTTCTGAAACTGTTAGTTCTTCTCAAGGAATAGCAAAACACTCAGCTTTGAGACTCTCTTACCAATGCCCATTAGGTTTAGAGCAATAGCTAGATGATAATTAACCTAGTAGCTCTCTCAGTAATTTTATATTTAGGTGATAAATGTCAATATATATCTGCATGGTTTCAGTTCTTTTGTGTGTACCTGCTTTGTACCAAATTGAGGCAGCCCTGGCGCTTTGGGATGATTGAATTGGACTGCTAGGGGGAGGCTCCCTTCTGACTCACCCCAAGAATACTGGTGACTCCCATGGCCTCAGTATCCCAGGAAGAAGTGAATGAAACAGCTAAACAGAAAATCCGTGGTGATTACATCTAGGGATTATTTAATGCTGGTAAATAGAATATTTCATAGAGATTGTAACTGATCAAGGAGGGTAACTTTTTCCTCTGTGAATGCAACCTGAAAATTCTGTCAAAGCAAGAGTGAGATAAAAATCCTTCTACTGACACGGCTTATGGTAGATAAGGGATGTAATACAGCAGAAAAGAAAAACAGGCTCACAGTGGATATTAGGCAGAGCTGAGAGAAATTTTCTCAGATAATAAACACTTGCAGTCAGGATTTTGCAGGGTGTTTGGGAAGAAAACAATGCCACAGAAATGCATTTGAGGGAGACCATGTTGAAATGTTGAATTTTGCCATTTGTAATAAAGAGATCAAAAGTTACTTTTGAATTGTATTGAAAACATTGATATTAAAAAGTGACCACTCCAATAGATATTTGTGGAAGGTATAATCAGTGTCAAATGCAGATAAGGTCTACAGGTGAAAAGAATTAGATGACTAACAGGGACCAGAAGCCAAACCAGAATAGTGCTGAGTCATTTCCTCTGGCTTCGGGATTCCACAGGAGGGAAGAGCTGGATGCTTAGCGCAGGAAAAGGCTGCAGGTAAGTGAGCATAGGGTGCCTGTGTGTTTGAGGATGAGTGAAGCCTAGTTTTAGTATCAGTAATGAAGCATTTGTTATTAAAGCAAAACAAAACAAAACTCCTGTTAAATTAATTAAGCAAGGAGGCTGTTAGACTGAGGTGTCTCCACTGCCGGGACCCATGTGATCAAACCAAAATCTAAGCCTGTAAATGCCCTGAGGTTACCAAATCAAAACACTAAGGACAACCATAAACAGCCAGCTAGGCTTTAAGCTACAGTCAATCAAATTTCCTTTCTTTGTTTCTGCACTTTAGATGCCTTTCCCCTGGCTCCTGTCCGTGGAGCACCCTGAACCACTTTTGTTTGGCGTTGCCCGATTCCAGTTGTGTTTCTGTATGTTGAGATAGGACATATCAAGCCTGACTTTAGGGGAGGAAGAGGGGAAGCCCAGTGAGGTCTAGTTTATTCATTCAGTGAATGAACTGAATTTTAAATGTGTACATCTTTCTTCTCTAATCTATAGGGTGCGTTTTATCATTCTCCATTTTTGTTTATCTTTATAAAATATTTGTTTAATCTCCCCCAGATGTTATTACACATAAGTAACTGAATTAGTGAAACTTCTGCTGACAATTGCAGTCAGGATTCTCTGCCTAGAGGGTAGAGTGGATGAATAAACATTTTTATAGAATGATTCCAGAAAAACTTTCTATTGACATGAGTTTGACATAATATGCCTACAAGTTATCATTATTTGCAGATTAATAAGACAGTTTAGAAGCTTCTTATCAATTTTGTCAAGATGTAATTCTTTATCCAACTAAGGAGGGATTGTTAGCACATAAGTAACATTCCAAGAGTGTGTCTTGCCCATTATAGTAAGTCAAATACGTATTCAGTTGGTGTTACAAACAAGATCTAAATTCAAGAGGATTTTATGTCCTTCCTCAGTTGAAGGTATAATGCAAAGTAAATTAAGTTTCTGTATAATTTGTTGGATTTTTAAAAGCTTTGTGTGCTTTTCCTAACAATGCCTTGAGGCATTAACAATAAAATTAAGCACCTGCATCTCCTTACTACAATAACGATATACTCAGAAGGAAATTAGCAACATGCGAATGAAGCAAGATGCCTAGTTACCCTTGCAATACTGAAGGGTGCATTAAAGATATATACTTATTTTCATGCGGAAGGGTGAAAATCTTTCTTGTGTTCTCTTTTTATATTCTCTTCACTTCTCTTGCTAAAGCAGCCTCTTTTTGATAAATATTCCACCTGTTCAAAGTTAAAACTCACTATCAGGGCTGCTTCTTTTCTTTCAGGTGGTACCACCTCCTTCTCTTCCTTCCCAGGAAGGCAGGTTGGTGCAGGAGGACGCTGTGTTCTCACAGTGGGGGTGGGAATTAGGGGATTGAGGATGGGAGGAGGGTCTGTTCCAGCCAGTCCTCTGGGTCAAGGTGTCTTGTCCTGCTTGTTCATGGGCCTCTGTCACTGACACGTCTGGTACTGTTCTCTCAACACCAGTAGTGCCGTGGGCTCTGAACTATCGGGCTGCTTCCGATCATTGCTTTCTTCCCCACATCTGCTTTTCTGAGCCCTATATCCCTGAGGTTTGGCAGTGAGTCCCATTTAACCTCAGCTGGATGGCTGGCCCCTCTGCTCCCTTCCTCAGGGTTACTCCCTTTCACTGTGCTGCTCCACCAGGTCCACCCACCAGCCAGCGACACCAGCTGTTCCCTCTGGGACAGAGGGGGCTTCTGGATCACTTACATGTCACACCTAGGCCCTGGAGAATGTGGGGTACTGTCTCAGGTTCTCTCTCTATCTGAGCATGCCATCAGCCATTTTATTCCACCATAGTCACCCCACATTGGCATGGCTGATTTTGAGGGATTGATTGCCTCCCAGAGTTCCAGATAGCACTTGGCTTCCCCTTTAATTAATCTGGGGTAACCAATCTGTCCCTCTTGACCTGAGGCCTGATTCAGATCTGTAGGTTTCTGTAACCTCTCCGTCCCACTGCTCTTTCCCCCTTATTTTCCCCTGTGAGGAAGGAGCCATTCTTATGTGGGAAATATAAGGAGAAAAAAATAGGTGATCAGTTGCCTGTAATCTTGAGTCAAATGCATGTCTCACTCCTAGCTCTCCAGTGCTTGGTGTGTGCTGGGGAACCAAATCCCTTGACTCCTGTGAGTGCAGATGTACAGCCAGGGGCTGTGTTAGCCGGTACTTGGTAGGGAGAGGAGAAGCAACACAAGGCACGGAGGAGGACGTGTCGCAGAAATCTTTGTTAATAACTTAGTAGTGTCAGCGATGATCCGGGATGCAGCATGGTTGTCATCTAGGAGTATGGATTTGCTTTCACTCACTGTGTTCATCTCCTCAGCTGAGAAATGAAACTAGCTTAATAATTTTTGTTTGCTTTTTGCCTTTAACCCCTTTTAGTGAGAATAGAATAGGAACCAATAGATAAATTTCATTTTTACAGTATTCTTATACAGCAACGATATTAGTTTGCTAGGACTGCCATAACAAAATTACCACAGACTGTATGGCTTAAACAACAGAATATGTTTTCCCATAGTTCTGGAGGCTGGAAGTTCAAGATAAAGGTGTCCATTACTTTGGTACCTTCTGAGTTCACTCTCCTTGGCTTGCAGATGGCTACCTTCTCCCTTGTGTCTTCACTGATCTTTCCTCTGTGTACAGCATCCCCGGTGTTTCTTCATCTTCTTATAAGGACACTGGTCATGTAGGATTAGGGCCCTGCTTAATGGCCTCATTTTATTTTATTTTTTAAATTTATTTATTTTATTTATTTTTTATACAGCAGGTCCTTATTAGTCATCCATTTTATACACATCAGTGTATACATGTGAATCCCAATCGTCCAATTCACCACACCACAACCCCCACCTCTCGCCGCTTTCCCCCCCTTGGTGTCCATACGTGTTTTCTCTACTTCTGTGTCTCAATTTCTGCCCTGCAAACCGGTTCATCTGTACCATTTTTCTAGGTTCCACATACATGCGTTAATATACTATATTTGTTTTTCTCTTTCTGACTTACTTCACTCTGTATGACAGTCTCTAGATCCATCCACGTCTCAACAAATGACCCAATTTCGTTCCTTTTTATGGCTGAGTAATATTCCATTGTATATCTGTGCCACATCTTCTTTATCCATTCGTCTGTTGATGGGCATTTAGGTTGCTTCCATGACCTGGCTATTGTAAATAGTGCTGCAATGAACATTGGGGTGCATGTGTCTTTTTGAATTATGGTTTTCTCTGGGTATATGGCCAGTAGTGGGATTGCTGGGTCATATGGTAATTCTATTTTTAGTTTTTTAAGGAACCTCCATACTGTTCTGCATAGTGGCTGTATCAATTTACATTCCCACCAACAGTGCAAGAGGGTTCCCTTTTCTCCACACCATCTCCAGCATTTGTTGTTCGTAGATTTTCTGGTGATGCCCATTCTAACTGGTGGGAGGTGATACCTCGTTGTAGTTTTGATTTGCATTTCTCTAATAATTAGGGATGTTGAGCAGCTTTTCATGTGCTTCTTGGCCATCTGTATGTCTTCTTTGGAGAAATGTCTATTTAGGTCTTCTGCCCATCTTTTGATTGGGTTGTTTTTATTTTTAATATTGAGCTGCATGAGCTGTTTGCATATTTTGGAGATTAATCCTTTGTCCATTGATTCGTTTGCAAATATTTTCTCCCATTCTGAGGGTTGTCCTTTTGTTTGTAGTTTGCTTTGCAAATGCTTTGAAGTTTCATTAGGTCCCATTTGTTTATTTTTGTTTTTATTTCCATTGCTCAAGGAGGTGGATCAAAATAGATCTTGCTGTGATTTATGTCAAAGAGTGTTCTTCCTATGTTTTCCTGGAAGAGTTTTATAGTGTCCGGTCTTACATTTAGGTCTCTAATCCATTTTGAGTTTATTTTTGTGTATGGTGTTAGGGAGTGTTCTAATTTCATTTTTTACATGTAGCTGTCCAGTTTTCCCAGCACCACTTATTGAAGAGGCTGTCTTTTCTCCATTGTATATCCTTGCCTCCTTTGTCATGGATTAGTAGACCATAGATGCGTTGGTTTATCTCTGGGCTTTCTATCCTGTTGCATCGATCTATTGTTTCTGTTTTTGTCTTGATTAACGTAGCTTTGTAGTATAGTCTGACGTCAGGGAGTCTGATTCCTCCAACTCCGTTTTTTTCCCTCAAGACTGCTTTGGCTATCTGGGGTCTTTTGTGTCTCCATATAAATTTTAAGATTTTTTGTTCTAGTTCTGTAAAAAAAATGCCACTGGTAGTTTGATGGGGATTACGTTGAATCTGTAGATGGCTTTGGATAGTATAGTCATTTTCACAATATTCTTCCAATCCAAGAACATGGTATATCTCTCCATCTGTTTGTGTCATCTTCGATTTCTTTCATCAGTGTCTTATAGTTTTCTGAGAACAGGTTTTTACCTCCTTAGGTAGGTTTATTCCTAGGTATTTTATTCTTTTTTTTTGCAATGGTGAATGCAATTGTTTCCTTAATTTCTCTTTCTGATCTTTGTTGTTGTTGTACAGGAATGCAAGAGATTTCTGTGCATTAATTTTGTATCCTGCAACTTTACCAAATTCATTGATTAGCTCTAGTAGTTTTCTGGTGGCATCTTTAGGATTCTCTATGTATAGTATCACGTCATGTGCAAACAGTGGCAGTTTTACTTCTTCTTTTCCAATTTGTATTCCTTTTTCTTCTCTGATTGTCGTGGCTAGAAATTCCAAAACTATGTTGAGTAATAGTGGTGAGAGTGGACATCCTTGTCTTGTTCCTGATCTTAGAGGAAATGCTTTCAGTTTTTCACCATTGAGAATGATGTTTGCTGTGGGTTTGTCATATATGGCCTTTATTATGTTGAGGTAGGTTCCCTCTATGCCCACTTTCTGGAGAGCTCTTTTCATAAATGGATGTTGGATTTTGTCAAAAGCTTTTTCTGCATCTACTGAGATGATCATATGGTTTTTATTCTTCAATTTGTTACTATGCTGTATCACATTGATTGATTTATGTATATTGAAGAATCCTTGCATCCCATCAATCCCACTTGATCGTGGTGTATGATCCTTTTAATGTGCTGTTGGATTCTGTTTGATAGTATTTTGTTGAGGATTTTTGCATCTTTATTTATCAGTGACATTGGTGTGTAATTTTCTTTTTTTGTAGTATCTTTGTCTGGTTTTGGTATCAGGGTGATGGTGGCCTCGTAGAATGAGTTTGGGAGTGTTCCTTCCTCTGCAATTTTTTGGAAGAGTTTGAGAAGGATGGCTGTTAGCTCTTCTCTAAATGTTTGATAGAATTCACCTGTGAAGCCATCTGGTCTTGGACTTTTGTTTTTTGGAAGATTTTTAAATCACAGTTTCAGTTTCATTACTTGTGATTGGTTTGTTCATATTTTCTATTTACTGGTTCAGTCTTGGAAAGTTATACCTTTCTAAGAATTTGCCCATTTCTTCCAGGTGTCCATGTAATTGGCATAGAGTTGCTTGTAGTAGTCTCTTATGATGCTTTGTATTTCTGTGGTGTCTGTTGTAACTTCTCATTTTTCATTTCTAATTTTACTGATTTGAGTCTTCTCCCTCTTTTTCTTGATGAGTCTGGCTAAAGGTTTATCAACTTTATTTATCTTCTGAAAGAAACAGCTTTTAGTTTTATTGATCTTTGCTATTGTTTTCTTTGTTTCTATTTCATTTACTTCTGCTCTGATCTTATGATTTCTTTCCTTCTACTCACCTTGGGTTTTGTTTGTTTTTCTTTCTCTAGTTCCTTTAGGTGTAAGGTTAGATGGTTTATTTGAGATTTTTCTTGTTTCTTGAGGTAGGCTTGTATTGCTGTAAACTTCCCTCTTAGAACTGCTTTTGCTGCATCCCATAGGCTTTGGGTCGTTGTGTTTTCATTGTTATTTTTCTCTAGGTATTTTTTGATTTCCTCTTTGATTTCTTCAGTGATCTCTTGGTTATTTAGTACTGTATTGTTTATCCTCCATGTATTTGTGTTTTTTACGTGTTTTTTTCCCTGTAATTGATTTCTAATCTCATAGCATTGTGGTCGGAAAAGATGCTTGATATGATTTCAGTTTTCTTAAATTTACTGAAGGTTGATTTGTGACCCAAGGTGTGATCTATCCTGGAGAATTTTCTGTGTGCACTTGAGAAGAAAGTGTAATCTACTGTTTTTGGATGGAATGTCCTATAAATATCAATGAAATCTAACTGATCTGTTGTGTCATTTAAAGCTTGTGTTTCCTTATTAATTTTCTGTTTGGATGATCTGTCCATTGGTGTAAGTGAGGTGTTAAAGTCCCCCACTATTATTGTGTTACTGTCGATTTCCTCTTTTATAGCTGTTAGCAGTTGCCTTATTATTGAAGTGCTCCTATGTTGGATGCATATATATTTATAATTGTTCTGTCTTCTTCTTGGATTGATCCCTTGATCATTATGTAGTGTCCTTCTTTGTCTCTTGTAACATCTTTATTTTAAAGTCTATTTTATTTGATATGAGTATTGCTGCTCCAGCTTTCTTTTGATTTCCATTTGCATGGAATATCTTTTACCATCCCCTCACTTTCAGTCTGTATGTGTCCCTACGTCTGAAGTGGGTCTCTTGTAGACAGTGTATATACGGGACTTGTGTTTGTATCCATTCAGCGAGCCTGTGTCTTTTGTTTGGAGCATTTAATCCATTCACGTTTAAGGTAATTATTGATATGTATGTTCCTGTTACCATTTTCCTAATTGTTTCAGGTTTGTTTTTGTAGGTCCTTTTCTTCTCTTGTGTTTCCCACTTAGAGAAGTTCCTTTAGCATTTGTTGTAGAGCTGGTTTTGTGGTGCTGAGTTCTCTTAGCTTATGCTTGTCTGTAAAGCTTTAATTTCTCCATCGAATCTGAATGAGATCCTTGCCGGGTAGAGTAATCTTGGTTGTAGCTTCTTGCCTTTCATCACTTTAACATGCCACTGTCTTCTGGTTTGTAGAGTTTCTACTGAGAAATCAGCTGTTAACCTTAAGGGAGTTCCCTTGTATGTTATTTGTCAATTTTCCCTTGTTGCTTTCAATAATTTTTCTTTGTCCTTAATTTTTGCCAATTTGATTACTATGTGTCTTGGCATGTTTTTCCTTGGGTTTATCCTGCCTGGGACTCTCTGTGCTTCCTGGATTTGGGTGGCTGTTTCCTTTCCCATGTTAGGGATGTTTTTGAGTGTAATCTTTTCATATATTTTCTCTGGTCCTTCCTCTCTCTCTTTTCCTTCTGGGACCCCTATAATGTGCACGTTGTTGCGGTTAATGTCCCAGAGGTCTCTTAGGCTGTCTTCTTTTCATTCTATTTTCTTCTGTTCCGTGGCAGTGAATTCCACCATTCTGTCTTCCAGGTCACTTATGTGTTCTTCTGCCTCAGTTATTCTGGTACAGGTTACTTCTAGTGTATTTTCCATTTCAGTTATTGTATTGTTCATCTCTGTTTGTTTGTTCTTTAATTCTTCTTGGTGTCTCTGTTTAATTCTTCTAGGTCTTTGTTAAACATTTCTTGCATCTTCTCGATCTTTGCCTCCATTCTTTTTCCAAGTTCCTGGATCATCCTCACTATCATTATTCTGAATTCTTTTTCTGGAAGGTTGCCTATCTCCCCTTCATTAAGTTGCTTCTCTGGGGTTTAGTCTTGTTCCTTCATCTGGTACACAGTCTCTGCCTTTTCATTTTGTCTGTCTTTCTGTGAACATGGTTTTCCTTCCACAGGCAGCAGAATTGTAGTTCTTCTTGCTTCTGCTATCTGCCTTCTGGTGGATGAGGCTGTCTAAGAGGTTTGTGCAAGCCTCCTGATCGGAGGGACTGGTGGTGGTTAGAGCTGGGTGTTGCTCTGGTGGGCAGAGCTCAGTAAAACTTTAATCCACTTGTCTGCTGATGGGTGGGGCTGGGTTCCCTCCCTGTTGCTTGTTTGGCCTGAGGCGACCCGGCACTGAAGCCTACCCGGCTCTTTGGTGGGGCTAATGGCAGACTCTGGAAGCGCTCACACCAAGGAATACTTCCCAGAACTTCTGCTGCCAGTGTCCTTGTCCCCATGGTGAGCCACAGCCACCCCCCGCCTCTGCAGGAGACCCTCCAACACTAGCAGGTAGGTCTGGTTCAGTCTCCTATGGGGTCACTGCTCCTTCCCCTGGGGCCTGATATGCACACTGCTTTGTGTGTGCCCTGCAAGAGTGGAGTCTCTGTTTCCCCCAGTCCTGTTGAAGTCCTGCAATCAAATCCCGTTAGCCTTCAAAGTTGACTCTCCAGGAATTCCTCCTCCCGTTGCTGGACCTCCAGGCTGGGAAGCCTGACATGGGGCTCAGAACCTTCACTCCAGTGGGTGGACTTCTGTGGTACAAGTGTTCTCCAGTTTGTGAGTCACCCATCCAGCGGTTATGGGATTTGATTTTATTGTGATTGCGCCCCTCCTACCGTTTCGTTGCGGCTTCTCCTTTGTCTTTGGATGTGGGGTATCTTTTTTGGTGAGTTCCAGTGTCTTCCTGTCGATGATTGTTCAGCAGTTAGTTGTGATTCTGGTGTCACAAGAGGGAGTGAGCATGTGTCCTTCTACTCCGCCATCTTTTTTTTCTTTTTTTTTGTGGTACGCGGGCCTTCCACTGCTGTGGCCTCTCCCGTTGCGGAGCACAGGCTCTGGACGCGCAGGCTCAGCAGCCATGGCTCACAGGCCCAGCCACTCCACGGCATGTGGGATCATCCTGGACCGGGGCACTAACCTGCGTCCCCTGCATTGGCAGGTGGCACTCCGCCATCTTGAACCAATCTCCAATGGCCTCATTTTACATTAATCACTTCTGTAAAGACCTTATCTGTATATACAGTTACATTCTGAAGTAATGGGAGTTCGGACTTCAGCATTTTAATTTTGGGCTGGAAACAGCTCAGCGCATAAGAGCAGCTGTATTCTAGGGAATTCAAAGTACTTTTAAATCAAAATCATTACTGAAACAAATGTTTGTACCATTGCTACATTTCAGACAATAATATGCAAGAGTAGGGAATGGTTTATCAGAGGTTCCAAAGCTCAGGAGAGAAAGTGAGAACTTCATTTAATCCACTTAGAATGAATGGATTATATGCTTTTGCAATTTTATTTTGTTCTTTTAATTATATAAATAATACCTTAAAATGTGCTAGGTGGGGAAATTTCAAACTGTACAGAAAAATCTAGAGTTGCTATCTACTTTATATTGTCTCCCTTTCCCCCAGAAGTTAAACACTGTTAAAATTTTAATATCTATTCATCCAGAAAAACAATATTTATACGCAAACACATTATGAAGATTTTTAAATTTTGATTTTGTTTTTACGAAGTGTGATAATACCGTAAGTGTTGTTGTCTGTTTGGGGGAGAGGTGTCCTGTGCATTGTAGAATGTTTAGCACCATCCCTGACCTCTACTCGTTGGACGCTAGTAGCACCCCCACCCCTTCTATTTGTATCAACCAAAAATGTCCCTCGCTGTTCATTGCCAAAACTGTTTCCAGCTTGAAAAACCACTCGTGTAGAGATTTCTGTAATTTTTAGAAACTGCTATGCAGTATCCAGAGTATGGGTTACGCCATAGTTTATTTACCTCTCCTCCTGTTGTTGGACATTTAGAATATTTCCGTTTTATTACCATTAGGAGCAACACTGAACTGACCATCTTTGTGTGTGACTCTGTTACACGTACTAACGTTGCTTTAGATGAAAATACCTGGAAATTTAATTGCTGGGTCAAGGATAATGCACATTTTATATTTTGATAGATGCTGTCAAATTATCCTTCAAAACCTTTGCTTAGTTTACATTTCCAAAAGTGAGTGTTCTTTCCTTTACCTTGCCAACACTGAATAGCATCAAACCTTTTATTTTTCGTTAGTGTGACTAAAAATTTATATCTTGTTATATTTCCATAATGACTAAAAGTTGAGCATCTATGTACTTTATTTCCAATTTTGTGATCTGTTCAAATTTCTTACTCTCTACCATTTTTTTTTTTTTTTTTTGTACGCGGGCCCCTCACTGTTGTGGCCTCTCCCGCTGCGGAGCACAGGCTCCGGATGCGCAGACTCAGCAGCCAAGGCTCACAGGCCCAGCTGCTCCGTGGCATGTGGGATCCTCCCAGACCGGGGCACGAACCCGTGTCCCCTGCATCAGCAGGTGGACCCTCAACCACTGCGCCACCTGGGAAGCCATACCCTCTACCATTTTTGTGGATGATTTGATATGTAGGAGTTCTTCATATGTATTCTGACTCCTAATCCTTCTACTGCTACATACATTGCAAATATTTTCTCCTAATCTGTTACCTGTTTTCTAACTTTGTTAACACAGCCTTTTATGATCATACATTTAAATTTTTATACAGTTAAGCATTTGAATCTGATTTCAGAAAGCACTCCAAACCTCTATTGCATAATACTTTATATTTTTATTCTTCTTTATGTATTTTTATCTTGCTTCACATTTTACCATTTAGATCTTCAATTGTCTCTAATCTATTTTTTTGTAAATATTTTTATATGGGGTATTTTCATTATTCTCTTTTTAGGTATATTTTATTTATTTATTTATAAATTTATGTATCTATTTATTTTTGGCTGCGTTGGGTCTTTGTTGCTGCACACGAGCTTTCTCTAGTTGCGGGGAGCGGGGGCTACTCTTTTTGTGGTGAGTGGGCTCAGTAGTTGTGACACGCGGGCTCTAGAGTGTGGGCTTCGGTAGTTGTGGTGCACGGGCTTAGTTGCTCCGCGGCATGTGGGATCTTCCCGGACCAGGGCTGGAACCCGTGTCCCCTGCATTGGCAGGTGGATTCTTAACCACTGATCCACCAGGGAAATCTCTTTTCATTATTCTTGAAACAAGCATTTACATAAACAAGCTTGAAGCTGTATGATCAATTTTTATTTGGGATGTTCTGTCCAATACAAATGTGATGATAGAAAACAAATAAAATTTGCATTTCTATCCATATTAAAATTATTTACAGATCTCCTGTCTCTCTTTTATGTAGAGAACTCATGGCACTTAGGGCAGGTGAATTTCTGAGTGTTGTTCCCATAGCTCTCCTGTTCACTGTTTGGCTACAAGTGGATGGAGTAGAGCAGTCTCTGAGCGGGGAGCAGAGGAGCAGGATTGTGATGATTCGTAACTAGTGGCTCCTTTCCAGAGAGCAGGATCACCATCCATATGAGGCCTTTGAATTCCTTCTCCATTTTGCTCTGGGCTAGCCCCCCTGTGAAATGTATGCCACGCAAGAGATAGGTCTCTTTTCATTCCCTGGGTTGGTTAATCTGGATGACTTCCAAAGGTGCAGGATCATCACATATTGAAGAGCATATTGTTTTTGGATTGCAAACCAAGAGGATGAGGTGAGGCCTGGGAGGGCCCCGCTAGGAGGCAGGAATTTGAAAAGGTTCTTGAAAAGAAGCAGCCCAGAGCCGGAAGTTCTAGCAGAGTCAGAAGAAGTCAGTGGTTTCTTTACATCTCATTACCAATTCTGCCCTCACACTGGATGAGTTCAAACCCTTTCATATTCACTGCAGATTAATTAAACTTTGTACTCAGGGAGGAGAACAATGAAGGAAGTAAAAAGAGTCTCAAAGAATATAACATTAGTGAGACTGTACATGAAAAAGGACAAAATAAAAATGTAAGTGGGCAGTGACATCTGTTTCCTCCTCTGACCCCATGTCCTACCAACCCCACGTCTTCTCACTCAGCTCCAGCTACCAGCACCTCCTTGTTGCTCCGTGAATACACCAAAGTGAGCCACTTTGGAAGGGGCACTCTGCCCCCCCATATTCCGGGCCTGCTTACTCACTTTCTTCAGTCTCGGCACACAGGGAGCCTATTAGTGAGACCGCTGAGTCCTGTCTATAAAATAACACCTCTCTGGTCACCTTATCTGGGTTTGTCTTTCTCTGCAGCATGTCATACCTTTGCTGGGCTGTATACTTAGTTACAATGTGCACATTCACTTATGCACATGCATTACTGTCTGCTTCCCCCACTGGAATGTAAGTGCCTCATCTTTAGTACCTAGAACAAGTACCTGGTGCTCAATGTATTTTTCTGCTGAAGGAATGACTAGATTGAGGTTACTCAGCTAAGATGTGGGGAAGGGAAGGCATCAAGTACCATCCTCTGATTCCTAATTCCATCCTTCTTAGGAGCCCTGAGATATTGCATTTAAAATGAATATGTCATTTAGGGATGAGGTAAATGTACTTTTAGTGTATATTTTGTGTGTATCTTGTACTGTGCATCTAACTTGTGGCAGATTAAAGGGCAAGCTAAATTTGCTGAAATAAATGCTGTCGTCAGTAACTTTGGAATTTTATGAGATTAGAAAGCAGAAACTAGGGGATGCAGTGTTACCATGATAGATTTCCCTGGTCCGTGGCTAGCCTGCACCTCTCTATGAGGCCATCCATGAAAATCTTTCTATTTCAGGCTCAGTAAGGTGCACTATTAGAGATTTATCCTTTTGTGAATAATGGAATCAATAAAAGATTAGAAGGATCTTTCTTGAAAACTAACAAATACTTTTTCTTCTGTACTACCTGTTTCCCAATAATTATGAATAGTATCTCCTCACCTTCACATATTGTTATGTGAAAAATAGAATCAACTGTACACATTGTATATCTGCAGATGGTCAAATAAAACCTCTGAATCCTGCTTTCCTGATTTGTGTATTTTGATAGAATGTTTGAATCTTTTTACCATATAAAGGAAGAAAAATGAAGTAAATAGAGAGTATTATATTGAAATCAAATTCATTTCCAAATCCTGTCTTAAAATTGGTGTTCTCAGTGAGCTTATCCTGAGCCTGTCAACCAGTGGAGCTTTCCTACCTTGGAACAAGGAAGTACTTTGGACTTTCCTGAAAACACTTGCTGGCTTTATATTTTAATAAATTATATACATGTCCCATTTGCTCAATGCAGTTGTGATTTTAAAATTTATAGCTGCTTGGGATAGGTCTTTTAAAAATTAAAAATAAATGTTTAAAATGTCAGTTTCATAATAAGATAAAATAAGATAAAATAGGATTTTTTTCATTTGGTTATATTTAGGGCACCATGAATGTTTATCTAGAATAAGGAATATAATTTAACATTTATCAAACTATATTACTAAATTCTGAGAAATGAGACTGCCCTTTGCCCTCAAATGATTCTGGTGAAAAAAACATTAAAATAAATATCTGGAATACATGTGAGAAATCACAAAAAGAAAAATAATGAGCAAAATTACATTCTTAATTCCCATACTTAAGCATTGTGCTTTTTCTAAAGAGTTCTCACTGCAGAACTATGGCACAAAAGGAGGGCAAACATATGCAGAAAGACAAATTAATAGAAATTTTCCATTAATTTCTCTGCCCGTTCTCTCAGGCAGGAGAGAAGTGGAAATATCTCTAAAGAAATGCAATGAGAAAAGAGAATACAATTACCAAATTTACCAAGATGAATATTTAAGCTTTATGAAAAATCTAATGTTTCCAGCTTATATATGCACTGGAAACATGATTGCTAGAACTGTCCCATTCCATAATATCTACTCTTATTATATGGTATAAAGAGTAAAGTAAGAATTAACTTGGATTATGTAATAAATAGTCTCATCTCTAATAGTGAGTTGTTTGCATTTTTTCTTGAAATCTTTTGCCTATTTTTGAACAATTCATTGTTTGCTTTATTATCAGTTATGACAGGATCATCAGCTACAGGCTTCCTTCTGCAGGGATGTTACTCAGGAATAGGTTAACTGATGCTTTCTTGGAAACTTTATTCCAGGCAGGATTTATAATGCTGTGGCTCTTTGGTTCAGCCTAAATCTCATCTGTTTAATACTTTTACTGGCCAAATGAGATACTTCTGGAGATTCATTGAGAGCCTGTCAATTCAGTGGGAATCCTTAGATAAAACAGCATTGCTTACATGGCGGATCCAGAAGACACCACTCATTTGTTGATGACTGTGAAATGAAGTAGAAATGGTTTACAGTGAATGTAAGATGAGAGCTAGGGCTAGAGATGATATTTGCAGAAAACAGTGCCCATAAAACTGTCAGAAAAATAAAATTTCCTTTGAAGAAAAACAAAAAAAACCCAACTTTCTACCTAAGCCCAACTTACATGACTTATGTGGTGGTGGTCATTTTCAAGGCAGTATTCCCTCCCTCCTCCCCCATAGGTAGCAACTAGGTATTTGGATAGGCAGTAGAGCATAAGTATTTATTTCTGAAAGATATACAGGAAAGAATGACTTAGAAACTAGAATGATTTTCTCTTTCTCTTTCCTTTCTAAATATTCATACACTTGCTCTTCCCTCTGCCAGGCACACGGTGTTGGATATCACCCTATTAACAAGGATAATACCAGGATTACACACTTATTTCTGTGTGTCATTCTTTTATAGGGCATTGACTCTGGAAACACACTTCTTTCTGTGTGTCATTCTTTTATAGGGCATTGACTCTGGAAATCATCTCCGACAATAACTACTGTTAGTTATATAGTATGACAGAGACCCTTAGACTATTATCCTTCCATGGCATGGCATTAAAATGTGACTTATTGTTTCAAGTACCCCATACTTTATGCGGAATTGCTGTTCAAGGCTGATATAAACCACTCCATAGCTTTCTTTTTTGATCTATTAAACAAAACAAAGGCTCTACTGTCCAAAATCTGTGTATATGTCATAGTAAAATAATGCCTATTGAGTCTTTAAAAGAAACTAAACTTCTACATGAGACTGCCTTTAATGGGAGCTGCTGCTGACTTATTGTATTACTGTTGGCATTAACCAGCACAGCTACATGCTCTCAGGCCTTTCCCCCCAGGTCTAAGTGCTTCTGTAGAATGTAAATTGTTTCAGGACAGGAGCTACATCTTTTGAAAGTGCCATTTAAATTTATCGTATTTAATATCCATGGATGCAAAGTATTAAGTGATGATGAATGTGATGAAGATGAGTCTAGGTTTTCTTTAACTCCAATTTATTGTGAGAATCATAACAACACCAGTGCTTTTAGTCTCAGAGATCCCCCTGCCTCATAGATAATTTTATAAACTGTCTCGGAACTTCTTCCATTGCCCTGATTTTCTGCATGTGTATGCAGTGGACCACCAGGCTCAGTGTCTTGAGACAGGACAGAGCTTGGCAGGGACTTAATGTAGAAAAGAAGTTTTCAAAGTGCTGGATTTCCTCCAGCCCCTTTCAGGAGACCAGGCTCTCAGGCCGTGTAACTGAGTGGGCCTGTGGAGTCTCTAGGTTTCCACCTACCTCGGTTCCTGCTTGTTGCTGGTGGATGATGAGGAACCCAGCTTCTGGCCCAAAACCTTTGTGTGATTTGTTTTAAGCCTGACCGTAGGAAATAACAAAGCCTGCCAAGCAAAGCTGCCTTCCTCACACCAGGCTTGGTGCAAAGCTAATGTATTTGCAGTGTCTGGAGGGAATAGCAGCTGAGGACTCCAGCCCCCTGGCTGGCCATGCTCTCAAGTATTTTTGCATTCCTAGACCAGGCACCTCCATTTGGAGGTCTCTTTATTGGGGGCCTTTGGCAGAAGCCTTTCTCAGGTGCCTCTGCAGAGACCTCCTTGTCTAGGGAAGGGGGGAAAGCTTGAAGACACTTTTTCTCCATCTAACCCTGTACTTAGTACTTTTTCAATCCTAACCCTTCCCTCTCCCCTCTTTCTGGCCCTCAGGTCCATAAAAACCTCAAGAGTCTTTTATTTTGGACTCTCTTGGCAGTGAGATGATTCCCATCTGGGCTTATTCACCAGACCCTGACCTAGGGCTGATCGATCCATGGGGAAAAGTGGTACAGTGAGGGAGCTGCCACTTTCCCTATTTGACCTCTTGCTTATACTGTCACAGTAAATTATTAAAGGCTTGACTGTTTCATTTTGGCTTGTTATCTTAATTGACCACTCTAACACCACTCAGCTCAACTCAGCTCAGCCCTTGACAGTCGATATTACTTTCATGTAGCATTGTCTCACCTTACCCAATTTCACATCTGAATTTTAAACATCAGAATTTGAACCAGAAGTCTAACCATTGAACCATATCTTGGAGTAGTGTACAGAGGGGGGAATCCACTCTTGACCATTACTAGGACAACTGGTTTTATAGGTGAAGCCAGTCATTAAGACTCACTCATGAACTGTCTGCCATGGTTTACCTTATCTGCAATGTAGATAGAAATTTTAACCAGTAATATCTTTAATTAAATAACAATGAACATTTATTAAATGAACACTTTGTGGCATACACTATGCTGGGCATATAGTAATAAAAAAAATCTCACAAGTTCTGTATAAAATATTGGAGCAAAATGTGGGTGGGTAATGCTTAAAAGCAGATGAGTAGAGCTTCATGTTTGCGGATCATGTTTTACAATAGCAAGGTGCTGACTAGTTGTTGGTGGATGTGGAGATGAGTAGGTGGCTAGCAAAGATGGGGTGGCTAGCAAAATTTAGGTATCACTGTCCTGGCCATGTAGGATGGAGAGCAGGGCATGGTACTAATTTCACCATGTCACTGAAATGTCAGATGGGAAACAAATCAGATTAGACATATAAATGGAAACAATATTGTAGGTATCAGGGAAGGTCCTTGTAGTTGAAGAGCTGTGTATATTAATATCCAGTCATCCTGCCTAATCCCATAAACAGACTCTAACCCTAAAGCATCCACCTGAACCCTGTACATACAACCAGAGGCTGGTAGGCAAGGCAGTGAGGTTGCTAATTTATCTATTGATCTGATGAAAATTGGCATATAAACTGGGCCAGGAGGAGGGCATCAATCACCCTAGTTGTACAAGCTAGTAAGTGGGAGAGAAATTTGAGCAGGTATTGAAAGATCATTTATCACTGGCCCATCTGTTGAGTGAAAAGGTTATGGACCTTAAATATATTGAAATACAAGGACTTCTGCTTCCTGTTTTGAGGTAGAAAGTTGAGAAAGACCATCGATTCCACTGTGAATGAGAATAATCCGATAAACTTGAATAGCAAAGAGCTAAAGAATTACAAGTGAATTAAAGTCTAGAAAGGAATCATGATCCTTCCTAGCAGCAAAGGACCCATGACTGCTTTTTTCCCTGGGGAACAGCAGAAAGAGGCACCAACTCACCTCAAATTGGACAGAAAGAAACCAGATGAACTTCTAATGAACATTTAACAATGCCTGTTGGATTAGACCCCAACGAGCCCTGGTCAGAGAGCAAAGCCATGTCTACCTCCCAGTTCTTGCCACTGAGAGTAGAGGCAGCATGCTGAAGGATGGGAGCAAAGTAGGAGAGCTAAGAAATTCCCCTGAGGCACACAGTGTCTTTTAGCATATAGGGCAGGTGCATGGCCTAGAGGCTGGAGGCAGGGCCAGAGAGCTGAGAGAAACCCCTTTGGCATACCAGGAATTTACTGATTGCAACATGGTGGCACACTGAAGTCTAGGGGAAGGATAGTAGGGCGGAGAAAGATTTTCATGGTTTGGCATGGGAGAGCAGAGGGACTCCACAGAGGTCTTAAAAGCCGTTGGATAGATTATAAAGCATAGAGGGACCTTTGAAGCATTGCTTGTGTTCAGATCACAATCCGTGATCTTGCCTGATACAGGAAGAAGCAATATCTGAATAGCCTCATGTCAATGAAAGAAATTTAATTTGTAATCAATCACCAGAAAACGCCAGGACCATATATTTTCAATGATGAATCTTATCAAACATCTAAGGAAGAGAACTATTGATCTTACATAAACTTTTTCAAAATACAGAGGAAGAGAAAACACTTCCTAACCTGTGTTTTGAGCATTTCCCTGATACCAAAACCTGAGAAGGACATTTCAGGATAAGGAGACTACAGATGAGTATCCCTCATGAGCACAGACACAGAAATCTTCAGTACAGTAGTAGCAAATAAGTCTAATAATATATAAAATGTATTCCACTAAAATATGCTGTGGCCATTTATTTAAACCAAGGTAAATATTACTGTGTTACTGTAAACTAGTTTCAAAATGATTACCATAACAAAAACTCTTCATGATAATAGAAATGCCTTTCAGGTAGAACTACAAAACCAGTTGCTGGATGAGATTTTTAACATGTTAAAGTTAGGCTGCTGCCTTAATGCTGGCAAATGTTTAAACAGTTTGAATTAGTGTCACTTTAGAACCAACCTTCCTCCCTTCCTCCCTTCCTTCCTTCCTTCCCCCCATCCCCCCTTCCTTCCTTCCTCCCTCCCTCTCACCCTCCTTCCCTCCCTCCCTTCCTTCCTTCCTCCCTCCCTCCCTCCCTATCTGTCTATCTACATCTATCATCTATTTAGTGAGCATTATTCAGTTTTCTTTAATCATGTTCTTGTTATCTACTGACAAGTTTTAGTAGGCTTTGTCTTCCTGCATTAGTGCTTCCTAGAATGTGTTGATCCTTAATTCTATGACCTATACAGGGAGGCCTTGCAGAGCCTTATTGGTCCAGGTACATGTGATGCTAGTATAGTGGACTACTTTGGAGCCTGCCTCAGTTGGTATGTTCCCCAAACTTACTGCTTTGATTTCAGACACTTTAAGAATGTGGATCTTAACTACAGGTATTCTTGAAGAGATAAACATAGATTACGTAGTGTGTTATAAAGCAAACATCCATCATTAAAGCAGCTGCTCAAAAATATTTTCTCTGTGCCATTTTCTCCTTTTCTCTTCTTCCTTTTCCCCACTTATCCATTTATCTGTTTGTCTTTCTGTCTGTCTGTCAGTCTGTCTCTCTACCCATTTACTACTCCATTCATTCTCACTCTCTTTCCGTGCATTCATGTTTATTTACCCTACACATTTTCCTTTCCCTCTCCTTTTCTTTAGTTGAGATATCTATAACTATATATCTCCCTATATATAGAGAGTGTGTATATATCTCTCTCCACACACACACACACACGCGCACACACACACACACAAGCAGCCCTCCGTATCTGCTGGTTCTGCATCTGTGGATTCAACCAACTGCTAAAAAGCTAAAAAGCAAAATTTGAATTTATGTGCCAGCAACTATTTACATATCATTTACATTAAATTTACAACTAGTTACGTAACATTTACACTGTATTAGGTATTATAAGTAATCCAGAGATAACTTTAAGTATATGGGAAGATGTGCATAGGTTATCTGCAAACCGTATGCCATTTCATATAAGGGACTTGAGCATCCTGGGACTTGGGTATCTGTGGAGGTCCTGGAACCCATCCCCCAGAGATACCAAAGGATGCCCCCCCCCACCTCTCTCTATATATGAAAACATTCCCAATATGAAAACTTTTATGTCTTTTGCAGCACCCTTGGAAGTTTAATGTAGTTTATGCTGTATTTTCTTTTTGACTTTTCCTTTCCTCCTTTCTTTTTCTTTTCCTCTCTTCCCTTCTTCTCCCTACCTTCTCTCTTTGCCTCTTCTTTTTGTGGGGATAAACATCCTGGGATTCTGGTAAGCAAAAATTTCCAGCTAATTACGTTTCATTTCCCTAAGAGAGGTATTTATTATATGGTGTGTGCTGTTTCATCAGCTTATTTAACCATAGATTTTTTTTTTTGAGGGGACATTTTGTGGAAATAATTTTATATGGAAAAAAATTGGGACACTCTGCTCTATTTTAATAAATTCATTCTCTTTTTTTGCTTTTAAGGTATTTTTCAATAATAAAAGCAAAGTAAGTGCTCATTATAAATGACAATTTTACAAATGTATAAAGTTAAAGAGTTACGGTTCTCTTACATTTCAACTAAAGGGGTGCTCCATGAGGGGAGGGACCATGTCTGCCTGATTCACTGTTTTATCCTTTCATCCAGCACATTGCTGGGTACTGAGTAGGCCCTGAATAAATATGTGTTGCATTTTATAAATTTGTACACACATATAATGCGTATCTATTAATCAGAAGCTAAAATATATTTGCAACTATTCTGCATTTAAATGTCATATAGTTCTTATTCAGTGACTCACAATGAATTCATAGTCTATGTAATGTGAAAGTCCCTGCCTAACAGCAGATGTAATCCAAGGCTTTAGACTGAATTATTGCAAGAATTTATGAATATATTCTCAGAAGCAATGGGCTGCTCAGAATCCCCCTCCCCATAAAATAGAATCCCTAATGTAGGGACCCAGGATTCTATTCTGCAACAGTCTTAAGTGCACCTATTTCTCTGCATCATTCATGCCACAGGCAGTGAAGAATATTAGAGACTTTGAAATCACAGACCTGAATAATTGCTATTCTGTCTATAGGGGGAATCAGTGTTGGCAGCTGCCTTCTAATTTAAAGCCACATTACCCTGTATACTGTCTGTGACAGGTCATAATTTAAATTTATTTTGATAACTAGTTCTTTAAATTTGAAAATAAATTCATGGAAGCTATTAAATGTTCGAATAGCATGGAAGAGAATACAATAAAAACAAGTCTAGAGACCCCTACCCACCTAGCCCACCCTTTCCAGAGGCAAATGCTCTAACAGTTTCCTTCCAAAATTTTTTTGATCACAGATTTTAGCTTCCAAGATTGTTTTCTGGGAGAGAGTTAAACAGAGACATACAGAGAAAACACATAACAGGAGATTAAAAAAAAGAAGAAAAAAGAAAATGGAGCCCTCTAGTTTCCATATATCAAGTTGGGAAATAGAGATTAAAATACACACACTCATTTGTACTCCAGGCCTCCTGCTTTCTGTATTCTCCATGGGGATGTTGAGAATCCCAGCCTATCTTTTGTGAATGAGAACTCATGGGATGGGTGGTTTCTTGGCTATTGCCCTGGTGGTCTGTCATTTGATCACCCCTCCAGAGAATGAGTCATGTTAAAAAAAATTCCAGGCTTCCCTGGTGGCGCAGTGGTTGGGAGTCCGCCTGCCGATGCAGGGGACGCGGGTTCGTGCCCCGGTCCGGGAGGATCCCGCGTGGCGCGGAGCGGCTGGGCCCGTGAGCCATGGTTGCTGAGCCTGCGCGTCCGGAGCCTGTGCTCTGCAACGGGAGAGGCTGCAATGGTGAGAGGCCCGCGTACCACACACACACACAAAAAATTCCCTACCTCACTGGTAACTGTCTTGTTTCATATGGATAAAGGATGTTCTCAGTATGATAATGGCATGTGGGGTGATACAGATTTGGAACTGGACATGTGTGTGTGTGCTTTCTTTAAACCAGTGGTTCACAATGGAAGCAATTTTGTCTCTCCAGGGGCATTTGGCAATGTGTCTGGAAACATTGTTGATTGTCATGACTGGGGGTGGGTGAGTACTGCTGGCACCTAGTGGGTAGAGGCCAGGGATGCTGCAACATCCTATGAGGCATAGGACAGCCTCTCACAGCACAGAATTATCTGGTCCAGAATGCAATACTGCTAAGGTTGAGGAACTCTAAATTAGCTGTTTTGCCATTTGTTCTTTTGGGGACAATGATTTTCATTCAGAGAAACAACTCAAAATAAGCAATAACGTCAACAGCAATAAAATCCTATGGAGTTTTCCACTGGGTTTACAGTTCAGGTTCTTGAACCTTGGAACATAATGGAAGAATTTGGTGTCTTACTAGTTCGTCCAGAAAATACTTTTTTCATAGCATTATCTACCCTTAGCCTTTTCTCTCTCTCTCTCTTTTTAAATAACCTTTCTGATTATATTGCCAATGGGAAAAAAGCAACATATTGCAGGGAGATGAAACTTGAATAGCAGGGAATAATATCAAATAAATATTCTATATCTGTTTGAAAAATACTAAAAAAATAGATAGCAAGCCCCATGTTCATTTTCCTTTGCTGAGTTTTATTACCAGCTGCTCTTTATCTGGTTATGACCAGAATCTTTACACAGATACCCTCTTTCAGTTAAGTGGTGCTATATAAATCCCTTTCAGGGGGTGAAGCCTGACAACTGTGTTCTGGTGGGTTAATTATATTTAATCTGCTCATTTCTGAATGTCATCACAGATTAAAGCATGTGAAAAATTAAATAATGTGAGATTGCATTGACTCTGGGTTAGAAGATTCTTGACCCATAGTAAATCCTGCCTTTGCTTCATTTTGGAGCATTTTGTTGGCATAGAGGAAAATGTGAAATATTGAACACTTAAAGTTGTCTTAATGAAGGGAATTAGATTGTTGGATCTGCAGTAAGGTGGTTTAGAGGGTGTGGAATACATCCCCTTGAGTTATTGATGAGGAAGTGGAGACTCCAACAGGTAAGTGGCTTGGCCTGGGTCACAGGTCAGTGGTGATCCTGAGGCTAGAGTCCAGCCCCCCCCCCATCTGAGTCTACTGCTCTTTTGGCACTATTTCTGTGCAGGAGTTCATAATTATCACCATGTGACCAGAGCTGCCCAAAGTGAAATATGCCAAGGTCAGACCATAATATCTTGTATGTGTTCATCACTTTAGATTATTCAGGCTACTTTCACATATATTATCTCATGTCAGAAACAACCTTATTACATAAATAGAACAAGAATTATCTCAGTTGATCAGAAGAAATAGAGATGTTAAGTAACTTATGTGGAGTTAAATAACAATAAGAAATAGACGCAGATATCCCAGTTCAGGACTCTCCTCTCCAGTTCCCTGCAGGTTTATTGTAGAGGCAAACAATTCTGCACTGGTGTAAAAATAGCTGCTCTCTGTTGGTTGCTTACTGTGTGTCTGGTACTGTGCGAAGTGCATGCATCAGCCCATTCATCCCACACAATAGCTCTAAGAGGTTGGTATGATTTTTAATATTATTTGTGTGATGAATAAACTGAGGTTTAGTGAGGTTTTGTAACCTGCTTAAGTTTGCACTATTAGTAAGTTTAGACTAAGATCTGTTTCAATCCAGAGTCCATACATTAACAATTATACTGTTCTACCAGCATTGCTCAGTATGGTTTTTCTATGGCTATTTTGTAACCAGTACAATTTCTTGATTGGAATAGCTATTGCACATCTAATTTTATGCACTGATATTCTGATTTTTAAAAAAAATTATACTTTTTCACCCTTATTTGTAGCTGATGTTGGGGAGGATGGAGACAATAGGTGAAGGTAATTTTCTCTCTTTCTCCTCCATATTTACCCAATAGCTCCTATCCGATTTTCCCCCCTCAGCATACCTGCATTTACACATTCGATCTAACCTACCCACTGCAGATAGAGCAGGCTTTCTAGGAAAGAAATCTGGTTGTGTCACTACTTAGGAGCCTTTAATGGATCACCCATAACGTAAAACACAAGATATTCTAAGATCTGTTCCCTGCTTTATTATGCAATTTTATCTCTTGCCAATCTACCACAAACTCTGCTCTAGCCATCCTGAAGTTTGGTAGTTTCCCAGTGACGCATGCTGCTTCATGTGTGTGCATTTTCCTGTTCTTCAGATGACATCTCCACACTGCTACCTGCTTCCTTCCCCAGCCCCAATCTGGCCCTTATTTAATTCTTTTTGTTTAAAACTCCCTTCAAGAATATTGCTTCTGAGCTCCCAAAACAGTCAAAACGTGGTTCTATCATGGCCCCTATCACTGTCATTGATAACTGACTTTCCTTCTCGACTATTTTATGAGCTATTTGATAGAAGGCACCATTTTTTATGTGTCTTTATTTCCCCAATGCTTAACTCAGTTCCTGGCATATAATGGCAAGCCAATAAAGTTGAATGAGCGTGGTAATATCACAAGAATTTGGGGATTGAGTAGATATGGAAAGTAAATGAGAGAGAAGAGTGAAAGATGATTCCAAGATATCTCCTTTGGGTAACTGGGAAGATCTTTACGATATGAACTGGAGCAGGAGACTTAAGAGAACGATAATGAATCTGGTTGTGAGAAGGAAAGTTGGTAAACTTGGGTTTGCTCATGACCAAAGAATAGCAATCTTCAACCAACTAAATAATATGTAACTAGCAGAGTAGTTAGAAATTTAGGTTTTGGGACAAAAAACTTGAAAAGGCTCTGTTATCCTTTGTAACTGTAAAATAAATAGACCTCAAGTTCCTCTTTAATGCATGTGTTTATGCAAATGAAAGAGTGGGCTGGCTTCCTTGCTCAGACTGCAGGTTTTCTTCTGTTACCTTTTTGACATTGCTCACGCAGAAGTAGAAGCTGACTCTACACTTTATGAGCAACTGTTCCGCAGCAAGTGAGTACACTTTATGAGTTTGGCGGAAATGGAATGCTGTGCACAAATGGACTGTTTCCCGGTAGCTAAATGGCTCTTAATAACGTTGTGTAAATATCATTCATTGAATTAGCCAACTAGGAGCAGTTTGCTTTAAGACGCTTATGCCTTTAGTTTATAAGCCTTATTATTTAAGCAGAAAATTTGTTTATGCAACCGGACCTTCTATTCTCAAAGTCTGAGCTGGGGACCCAGTGTAGACTGGAAACGAGGAACAGAGAATAGAGTCCTGTGATGAATAAACTCGCTTTGTAAGAATTATACAGATAAAGCAGAAGGGCAGATAGTATACAGTTAGTGATTTTGCTTTTTCTGGAATGGACCTGTCTAGTTACGTCACTACTACTTTATCTCCGACATGCATGCATACCTTTTGGCAAAGTGTAGCCATTATGATTTTTAGTTCCACAAGGATTTTGAAAATACAGAATGCCTCTCTGGCAGAGGGGCTAGTTAGCAGAACTTAGAATTCTCTTAACAGAGAACTTACTGTGAATGCAGTTTAAATAGAAGAAAGGTAAGCTCATTGCTGGGAAGTAGAACTCTGTCAGGCAAGTGCTGGACAGCAACAATATTTTTGCTTTCCCAGGTCTTCCTGGGAGCACTTCACTGAGAAATCACATATGAGTATTCTGAAGTAGGGCATGTGTCTGTTGTGGGCTGAATCATGTCCTTGCCACAAGTTATCTGTTGAAGTCCTGACTTTCAAAATGTGACTGTGTTTGGAGATAGGGTCGTTACAGAGGGAATTAGGTTAAAATAAGGTCCTTAGGGTGGGCTTTAATCCAATAGAAGAGGACATTTGGATACAGACACACATAGAGGGAAGATCATGTAAAGATACAGGGTGAAGCCAAGGAGAGAGGCCTGGAACAGATCCCTCCCTCACAGCCCTCACAAGGGTTCAAACTGAAGACAGTTTCATCTTGAACTCCTAGTCTCCAGAACTGTGAGAAGATAAGTTTGTCTTGTTTAAGCCACCCAGTGGTACCTTGTTGTGGTAGCCCTAGCACACTAAAACAGGGTCTTCTCATCTTTGTATCCTCAGGCCTTAGTGTGTGGCCCGGGATATAGAAGTTCTCAATAAGCATATTTGTATCAAAGGAGTAGAAAAAGGTCATTCTGGTCTTTGTAAAAGGATTAGCACAACTTGGAGGAACGTGCATAATCCACAAACTATTATCCATTTAAAAAAATTCACCAATCAACCAACAGATACCACAGCTTTAGGTGTTTGGTCTTGTAGTGGGTCCTGTGTGTTGGTTGTGCTCAGAAGAGTGGGCATCAGCCCTGCTTTCAAAGAGCTCATTGCCTGGGTTTCTTCATCCTGGAAAAGACTTAATGTAACAGTCTCATGGTAGCCTCATCTGCAAAGGTGGTCCTCCCTCTTTACTCCCTAGCTCTGTCTGTATCAGTAATGGTACATTTTTTTGGTGGTGTGGGGGTCATCAGTCATTTAAATTATAGCCCCATAAATACATACATTCAAATTTTCCTGCCAGTAGGTAGAGAAGTAGGCTGGCATAATTGGGGATTGTTTTTGGCCTGGGTTCCAGGCCAATGATCAAATGATCATTAGTGTCCACTGGGATGTAAGTATCCACTATACATTTGTCAGTATCATTTTAGTGTTCTTTATTTAGACTTGCAGCAAAAGAGAATATTTACCCTGTGCATGAACTTAACTGAATTTTCTATGGAGTTGAATAGAGCATGAAATACACAAGGCTGAGTTTAAGTTGGACCGAAAATCTTTTCTCACTTTGAGAGCTGGTAAATTCTCTCTAGCCATACGTGGATACATCGACATTTCAGTCTTGCTTTCTGGGAATGAGAATTATTCTTCAGTG
Organism: Delphinapterus leucas; assembly: GCF_059928025.1. Taxonomy (NCBI): domain Eukaryota; kingdom Metazoa; phylum Chordata; class Mammalia; order Artiodactyla; family Monodontidae; genus Delphinapterus; species Delphinapterus leucas. The sequence goes on along the minus strand of NC_143132.1, from coordinate 54,089,986 downwards.
CAACATCCTCTATGTAGCACATATTTTGGTGACCCTTTATAGCTGCTGCAACAGCCCAAGGCAGTGAATGTAATTGTGCTGAGCCATTTTACCTCCTTGTTTTCATCAGTGTTCCTCTTCTGATCCACTTTCTCCTGTTCTTTTCTTACGAATGTTGTGTGTATAGTGGGTAGATGTTGAGAGGGCTTGGAACTTCTTAATGGCTTTACAATTTCCCAACTTACCTGTTTCTTAACTCTATTCTTTCTTTGTGTCTCTGTGATTCTTATCCTAAGCATATTCACTGAGGGATGTTCTCTGCTCCGTGCCCTGCTGCTGTGTGTCCTGATACTGCCACTTCTCCACACTGCCATTCCAGCCCTCCGTTTTGGGAGTTTAGCCTTGTCTGCTTCATCATCAGCCATTCCCTTTCCTTGTATGCTCTGCATTTCCTTTCTTTGTGTTGCCTGATACTACACTCTGTTTACATTCTCTGGACTTGCCTGCCCTCTAACATATGATTTAGCTCACTCTAGAGGCCTGGGCATTGGATAACTGGTTTCACATACTCTGTGGTCCCACTTATTTACTTGTTTCTTTTATAAGTAAAACAGAAGCTTATCTTTTGCTTAGGCAACTTCACTCTTGAAATGGGAAAAGATCTACTTTGTGGCAGCACCTGCCAGGAAAATTATCTTCTCAACCCACACAAAAAAAACCCTTTTATGGTGTTCCCACATTTTCAAGAATACCTGTGGTTGATAGATATCAAATCACACAGAAGATTAATCTAACATGTTTCTAGACCTGCATTTTCCAATGTGTGTTCCCAGAAGCATTAGTTCTGTAATTTTTTTCCTTAAAAATTATAATCACAGATAATCTCATGTCATTTTCCTCTCTCATTCACCTCACTCCTGATACATGAACACAGAGACTATGGCCATCTTGTTCTGATGAATGCATAGTACCTAACACAGCCTGGTGAGTAATAAATATGCAATAAAAGCTCATTACATGAGAATTCATAAATAAAGAAATGAACAATAGCCCTGTGAAGTACACAGGCTTTTCAAAGAGGCCAAGATTATTTGCTAATATCACACACCTGTTAAATGATGAGCAAACTAGAGTTTAAGCCTTTGTGATTGAAAGTTTAGGGTCCAGTCATGTTCATTGATTGGCTGTCTCCCACTCCTGCTATGCACTTCTGTTGAGAAAATTACTAAATAATGGGAAAAAAACTGAGAATAGTCATGGAGCATGAAGTGCACAAATAATAGATAAATTTGTTATTTTTTGTACGTGAAAAATGAGTAGACCAAATACAATATCTGTGAAGTATGTAAAAAACAGATTGGAGAAGGCTTTGAATGTTAGGGTAAAAAAATCCAAACTTTATTTTGGAGGTAATGATCAGCCTTTGAAGTTTTCAGAACAGAGAAATGGTATTTATAAAACAGAACTTTGCAGTGAAGAATGTGAGGATGTTGTTTCAAAGGAGAATGGAAGGGATGTCCACTAAGGGTTATACTGCTGTTTGATTATGTGGTTGGTCACATCATATCCTTCTTGTTCTTGGTGTTAAAATGATGAAAGAAGGAGAGTCCAGAACAAGAAGAGCATGATCCCTATTCTTCTAGTCCTCTTGTGACTTCCTAAGGTTGTCTCATAACCTCTCTGGGTTTTTCCAGCCAGTCAAGTAAATAGTTCGTACTGGATAATCTCTTAGCTTCTCATTTTAGCACTGGTGAAAGTGCTAAGCATATAGTATGCACTAAAGAAATATTTATTTGTTAAATGAATTAGTGAAGAAGTGAATGAATCTATGACTATGACTGTGTGATACATTTTCCACCTTTTAATATTTATAGTTCCTTGCAGAAGTCTTGAAATTTCAGAAAAGTACGAAGAAGGAAACAAAAGTCACACATAACCCCATCATCCTGAGACAACCATGATGAACATTCTCATGCATCTCCCTTCCATCCTTCTTCCTCTGTCTTATTTCTTCCACCCTGCCTTTGTAAAAATGTTTGTTATGAATTTCTTGGGGGTGATTAATATATTCTCTATGTGAAACATTTGGAAAATCCAAGAATAAGAAAATATTTCTTTAGAATAAAAAAATGTATATAATCACAGTAATATGTCCCTTTTGCCCCCACCAGGATGCTGCGGGTGGTGGGAGCTAGTCACAGAGTTCTCACCACTGCCCCTCACTCCTGACCACATGCACCGTCTCTCCATCACAGTGTGCCTGAGAGGCCCATTGAAGGAGGCTACAAGTACACCTAACCATCTGCCTTTCCCTAAGATGTCACCAAACCCTGCGTCTTCATTTTTCTCAATCACTTCAAGCCTCCCAAGCCTGCCAGTCCGTCTTGCAGCCCAAGACCCTTATTCTCATGTATTAAATGTGACTACATTCGCTGATAAGCCACAGCCTCCCTTCCCAGCTCTTCCATTGTACGTTCTGCCATCATGGAGTGTGTACAAATCAGGAGAGACTAGGTTTTACTGTGGTGACAAATCAAACACACATACACGCAGACACACACACTCACACCCAGAAACACCACTGGCCCTCACAAAACAAAAGCTCATTTCTCACTTAATCTTTATGGTCAACATTGGTTGGCAAGGAGTCCATTCTACATAGTCACCCAGAGAGGAAGCCGACAGAGGCTCCAGTCTCTTATCAAAAACATCTGGCAATAAAGCCTTCTTGGCGGCCTCAGAAGAGTAAGAGTGAAATGAGAGAATTGCACATGGGCTTTTCACTGCCTCAGCCCAAAAGTAACATGGGTCATGTCTCACATTTCTTTGCCAGAAATATTCAGATGTCCCTGCTTAAGTAGAATGGGGTTGAGAAGTCCTGTCTTCCAAGTGGCTGAAAGGGGAGGTGAATGATATTTTTGATCACCAGTAAAAACTATCTCAGTCTGTAATTAAAAAAAAATACCCCATCTTCAATCTCTTCTCTTAAATTTCTCTTCAACTTCTTGTACTAAGAGAACCTGGCTTTTCCTAAAGCTTTTTCGCCTATACCGCGTATACTCCTGGACTTGTAAGCAAAGTAGTGTATTCTTTGCTCACTGTTTATTCTTCCAGAATGTGGCTCTCCCTTGCTTTCCTTGCTTCTTCCCACAAATCTCAGTTCCTTTAAAACACATGCTGTCTGACCGGACCATCTGATACCCTTCCTTGTTGCAGCCATCAGCTGTCTTCTGGTCACCTTGCCTCCCATTCTCCCTCCCACCTGTCCCACTCTCCCTCCCCACACCTCCCACACACAAACACAGGTTCATGGAAGATTTTAGCACTTTCTCTACTTTGGTTTACTGTATTTTTCTCCTTTGTGGATTCTGTCATCAAGCTTGGTGATTTCAGTATCCACAAGGATAATTCATTCTGTGCCTTATTCTTGACTGCTTCATCCCCAACTGTTTTGTCTTTTCCTCACCTCTGACATCTATTTTCTTTTCTTCTCTTTTTTTTTTTTTGTGGTATGCGGTTCTCTCACTGTTGTGGCCTCTCCCATTGCGGAGCACAGGCTCTGGACGCGCAGGCTCAGCGGCCATGGCTCATGGGCCCAGCCACTCCGCGGCATGTGGGATCTTCCCGGACCGGGGCACGAACCCGTGTCCCCCGCATCAGCAGGCGGACTGTCAACCACTGCGCCACCAGGGAAGCCCTGACATCTGTTTTCTTGATCACACTCTAGGCCTTTGCTTCCAAAACCTCAATTTTGAGCATCTTACTTCCTGGACGTCGCTTTGTCTTTCCATTTCAATCCCCTTGTTATGGGCTGAATTGTGTTCCTCTAAAGTGCTGACTCTGAAGTCCCAATCCCCAATACTCAGAATCTGACAGTATTTGGAGATAGGTCTACAAAGGTGATTACAGAGGTGTTTAAGTGTAAATGAGGTCATTAAGGTGGGACTAATTCAATAGACCGGTGTTCTTATAAGAAGAGGAAATTTGGACACAGACACACAGAGGGAAGACCCTGAGAAGATACAGGGAGAGAGGATGGCGATCTATAAGTTAAAGAGAGGAGACTTCGTAGAAACCTTGATCTTGGACTTTCAGCCTCCAGAATTGTGAGAAAATAAATTTCTCTTGTTTTAGTTACCCAGTCTGTGGTATTTAGTTATGGTAGCCCATGTTGACTAACATAGCTCGCTGATAGCACCATGCTCTCACATCTTTCCTCAGATCAGATTTCATGGTCCCACATCATAATCATGGCCGCTCTACACCTTTGTTTTTATGGTGCCTCATCTTTTTGTTATATTTTATAAGTCCTGCTTGGCAAAACTTCCACTCTGATTAGATCCCGCTCTCCACTTGGATAAAGCCCGTGGCCAAACAGCTGAGCACGGCTAAAGGAAAACAACACTCATTCAGTACCTGTGGGAGCATCTCACATTCAACATTTACTCTCTTCTTCCCGAGAAGACTGTTTTTTTATTTTTTGTTTGTTTGTTTGTTTTGTAGTACGCGGGCCTCTCACTGTTGTGTCCTCTCCTGTTGCGGAGCACAGGCTCCGGATGCGCAGGCTCAGCGGCCATGGCTCACGGGCCCAGCCGCTCCGCGGCATGTGGGATCTTCCTGGACCGGGGCACGAACCCGCGTCCCCTGCATCGGCAGGCGGACTCTCAACCACTGCGCCACCAGGGAAGCCCCGAGAAGACTGTTTTACAGCATCAGGTTAGTCCTCATACTTGCACTCCCCTTTACAGTCTCAGCCAATGATCTGCCTCGTGATTTAGGGCCAGAATAGTGGTAACCAAAACAGTACCCCCGATCCTCCCTCAGCAAGTATACCAGCTTCACATACTCTGTAGTCTTATCTGTGAAAATGGTTTCCTGCAATTGTCCCCTTTCTCTCCTGCATCAATGCCCTTCCCTCCTTTCTGCAGGATCATTCCTATCAGCATGTCTATATGCCCTAATACTTTATTACAGTAGGCTTTGCTGGTTTGTGGTTACAAGCCCTGAAATCTTAATGTACAGAACAGTGATTTATTTCTTGCTTATACAGCATTAAGCAGGTGCTGGATGACTCTTTAGAGCAGCTGTCCTCTATGAGAGTGACACAGGAATTCTGGTTCCTTCAGCTTGTGAGGTCAATACATGGCTCTAGGGTCCCCATGGCCAGGAAAAGAGAGTGGAAGGTGGCATAAACAGAGTTGGAAAAAGAAGCTTTGAAGAACAACATATAACTTTTTTTTTTTAAGGAAAAGCTGTTTTAGAGATAAACATTTAAAAATCCAAGATATTTTAAATTTAACTGTTTACTATCCACTATGTGAGATTTCACCTACCACTGATAAATAGAATAAGGATGATGAACTCCTTTGCATGCAGTAGACACATTAATGGGATTTTCTCTTTCATTGTGTGTGTGTGTGTGTGTGTGCGTGTGTGTGTTCTCCATAGAATCTATAGCAGTATACTCATCTTATTCTTGGGAGAGCAAAGGTGATTTCATTCAGTAAATATGCAATTGAGAGGGAGGGATTGTTCATGTGGGTTAAATTTTCTTTTCAGACTCTGCAGAATCAGGCATAAAAATCATCTGAATTCATATATGAAAGGAAACTATTTGCTGTCCATATTGTCAGAGTGAGGGCAATGTATTTGTTTATGCTTGGGGTTTTTAATAGGCATTCATGTCACTCCAGACTAACCTTTGGTTTTAAGAACCCAGCTGCATGTTTATAAATATGTCCTTCAAAATTGACAGAACTAACAAAGAAGCATATGGTATATGGTTTCCTTTTGTTACATAATAAACCACTCCAGAACATACTGGCTTAGGACACTTGTTTATTTTGTTCGTGATTCTGTGGGTTCGTTTGTTCTTTTGGTCTCACTGGACTAAGTTAGGTGTCTGCAAGCAGTTGTCTTTCAGCTAGGCAGCTCTGCTTCTGAGGGTTGGCTGGCTGTAGACTGGGTGACAGTGGAGATGGCTAAGCCAGCGTCTCTCATCTGCCTGCAGTACAGCCCAGGTGTGTTCACACAGAAGTAGGCAGGATCCCAAGAAAGAGTGGAAGAATGTAGGGCGCTTGAACTCAAGGCATGGAACTGACACTCTCAGCTCTGCCACATTCTACTGGCCAGACAAAGCACAATGTCAGGCCGTAGTCAAGGAGTGAGGGAATAGATTCCAACTTTTTTGTGGCAAGAGCTGCAAAGTCAAATGAAAACGGATATAAGAAAAGGAAGAGAAATGATTTATGGCCACTTAGTAACCTACCACGTCGGACAGGCACTTGAGAAGTGCAGCACGAGATCTTTGAAATCTGTTCCTTCACCTAGTACTAGCCAGCGAGGAAAACAAAAGTCAGAAATAAGTGTTTGAAAACAAGGCTTCCTAAATATTTCTCCATTGCTTGCCCAGTTCTGCTGTCACTATTAAATACAGAACTTTAAGAAAATAGTCATTCTTTTAAAACTAAAAGCTTCAGTTTTTGAGCTCATTTATTTTCCTGTGGAAATAGTTTTTCTGAACGAGGAAGTGTGTTGACTGCACTGAGAAGGACCAACATCTTGTCCCCATGGTAACAAAATTTTGAATTCTCCAAGTGTTCGCCACGTGGTGTTTTGAAACCCAATAGCCATATAGTACTGCATTATATAACGTGAGGACGGAATCTACACACACTGCACGTACAGGGACAGTGAGTGGGCTCATAGGTGCAATTTGGTATCAGATCAGAATTATGGCCTATGAAATAATAAGAATATGGTTATATTGCTGAAAGTAATAATAATAAAAGTAATCTTTCTTGTAGGAGATACTTGGAGAACTCTGTTATCTTAGAAAAGTACTCCTTTCAGCAACATAGGAATAGACTGCATTTTAACGCTTTTAAGTACGTTGTAGGCATCAAGCTTACATGCTCATGTGCAAATACACAGGAACATACACACACATGTGCATGTGCATAACTGTTGAGCTCTGAATTTAAACAAAAGTGATAGCAACTGTAACAGGCCTGTTATTAGTTACTGGAATATTTGAAATGATGACTCCTGTCCTGACTTACTGTATTCTTTTAAAGAAGATGTTTAAGAAATACAATGTCTGAGTCATAAGATATTCGTGTGGGTGGTTGCTTTTCCATGGTAATTGTTCACTCTCCTAAGCCCCTATCTTAGTAAGTGTCACTAGGGCTTTTAAAAATTAGAATTTAGATTCAAATCAAGCTACATCTCTGTGTAGTGATTTGGGGTATATAAATGATAGATTTAATATCTGTGTCTGTGACCTTTGTTAAGCTGCATAGGAACCATGAAAGAACAGATCTCTGCTCACTGTGGTAGCTGAATGGCTGCTGTTGCTGCTAGGACTGTAAAGCAATTTTCTATTGTAAAACGCATGGTAATAGAATGCAGGAAAGGTGGATTCCTAGGGGGATTGAGGAGGGGATGCATGTGGGATGTTTTTGAATGAGTCACTGGGCAGGACTGGAGGCATTCTTCAGATTAGAGATAAGAACTAGTGCTTGGAAAAGCAGACATGGGCTTTGAACTGAGAAGAGAGGGGTCTTCGGGACCCTAGGAGGGATCCTGGGATGATGTCTTCCATCTGAAGGGTATACAGAAAGTTTGGAACCTAGATCCTGATACTAACTACAAATAGTAGGTTAATAAGACAGACCTGTGATCAGCTGGTGTAATGATTAAAGAAGTCAGTGGAGGCAACATGTTTTAAAAACTGTAAAGCAATGCACGAAGCTGTTTCCTCTTCACTGGGGGCCCACAGAGGGAGAAGTGAGTTAGAAGGTAGGTGGAGTGTTAAAAAAGAAAACACTGTTGATATGCACTTTCCTTCCCCAAACTGCAGAAGGGCCGGCTCCCATAGGGCTTGGAAATACAGGTCTGAAGAAGGGAATACTGAGTGGAAGAAGGGGGATCTATGTACCTTCTCAGTGTGCCTCTCAGGTCACTTGGCAACTGGATGTTGGTTATCTTAGGAGAGGGAGTTTATGCTCAGGAAAGATCTCCCTTGTACTTGCATTCCTTGGGTTCTCATTTGTAATCCATCGTACATAATCTTATGGGTTTCTGTCCACCATATGTCATTTATTTGTCATTTATTTGTCTGTCCACCATATGTCATTTATCCAACATTTATTCCTCACAATCACTCTAGGATGAATATATTTATGTGTCGCCCTCCCCAAATTCCAAAATCCAGAAAGCTGTAAACTGGAAAGTTCTTTTTGTAATTCTGGTGACAACACCTAACTTGAACTGTCAGAAAACTGTTAATAAATTGCATTTTTCTCATCTAGTAGATTACTGATACTTCATTTTTCTGAATGAATATCAATATGTTTGCTTACTAATTGCTGTCCCAAACATTGTGAGTCTGGGACATTATAAAAAATTCTGAAATCTGATCCCAAGGATATCAGGTAAGAGACTGCGGACATGTATTATCTCTAGACTAAAGATTGAAACTGAGGTTCAGTGAGGCTAACTGCTTGGTTTAAGGTCACATAACCAGGAAACAGTGGATTTCAACTCAGGTATATTGGAATGGTGGTTTCTTTTTCAACCAAACTAACCAGTGTCAGTGAATTCTTTGTTTTTGAGTCAGAGAATTATTTTGATGCACCACTTTTAAAAGAATAATGAAAAATGTCTTTGAGAGCTGCAGCCTTAGGCAAGCACTCACCATCGATCCATCACTCACATTGTAAAGACGGAGAAACCTTCCATTGTTCTTTTAGCTTGCAGAAGCCTGTTCATTCCATACGCCTTTCTCTCTAGCATTAGTACCTGGATGACATACTGGCTTCCTGTCATCTTAAGCTGAATATCTTCTTAGCAACACAAATAAAACATGGTGAGGACAAAGCAAGTTCCAAACACAATCCCTGGGCCCTCAGTATGTGAAATCTAAACCTTGTAATCATTGTCAGTCTTTCCAGACCTCGTTCTTCATCTCACTCTGTTTCTATATTCTCTTTTCTTCGTTTTACACACTCCATGAAAGAGGGTTATATGATGCCATCTCTACTCTTTACCTGCTTCCTTTTAAAGGGCTGAGTTTTCCTTTCTCCCAATCATTTGCCAATTTTGGTAGATCAGGTGATTTAGTTGATTTAGTGGTGCATAGTCAGGATTCCATGATTATGGTTATATTTATTTTAGAAATGGAAAAGTGTGTGAAGCAGATGTCATCTGTCTTAGTCAGGTTGGGCCGCCGTAACAAAATACAATAGACTGGATGGTTTAAAATTTTTCACAGTTCTGGCTGCTGGGAAGACCAGTATCAAGGTGCCCGAAGATTTGGCTCTTGGTGAGGATCTTCTTCCTGGTTTGCCTTAGTCCCAGGGCCATCTTCTCGCTGTGCTCATGTGGTGGAGAGAGAGAGAGAGCTCTGGTCTCTCTCTTTTTCTTATAAGGACACTAATCCTATCATGGGGCCCCCACCCTCATGACCTCATCTCCAAAGGTCCCACCTCCAAATACCATTACACTGGACTTAACGGCTTCAACATATGAATTTGGGGGGACACAATTCAGTTCATAAAATCATCTATTTACTATAACACATTCTTTTAATATTTAAAAATTCTACATAAATGTATACATAGCACTGGATTGGTAATCAAAATGTTAGATTCTGGTTCCTGCTTTGCTATTGGAAGAAAAAAAAAACACCTTAATACAATATACCCCAGTTTAAATAATTTTGTCAAGTCTGAACACTATGTTACATGTATAACAGAGCAACACAAAAGTAATAATATCTCTAAAGTATACTACAAAGACTTTTTTGTAACTTCACTTTTTCTTACTAGTTAGTGATTTACCCATCTTTTCTGAATTGCTACAAGTAAACATTTTCCTAGTTTCACAGATTTTGGAGTCATTTTTTCAGCTTCTGCTCAATGGATATTTCTATCGTAGATAATAATTGCCTTTTGATCTCCCTCTCTCTCTCACTCTCTCTTTTTTTTTTGGCCACGCTGTGTGGCTTGCAGGATCTTAGTTCCCCGACTTGAACCTGGGCCTCAGCAAAGCTCCAAGTCCTAACCCCTGGACCACCAGGGAATTCTCTGCTCTCATTTTCTTTTGATCCCTTTTTAGGTAGCTCTGACTTTGCTCTTTTGGGGGAGAATTGATAGTGATAGCGCAGTGGCTGTAAGTGTTTAAAAACAAGTGAGATGAAAGTTCTGTATTTTCAGAATATAATTTCTATACAATTTGCAGTTTCATAATTGAACATTGACATGATCCCCTTTCTAAAACAAAAAAGGTATAAAATTCCCAGTGCATGTGTTTAAAAAAATTCTTTCATTTCATAGCTGGCAAAAATCATGCCAGATATTTAAATTTTTTTTTTTTTTTTTTTTTTTGCTAAAAGACTGTTCTAAAGTAGCCCTGACTAAAAAAAAAAAAAAAAAAAAGTGGTTCTGAAGAACCTAGGGGCAGGACAGGAATAAAGACAGGAATGGACTTGAGGACATGGGGAGGGGGAAGGGTAAGCTGGGACGACGTGAGAGAGTGGCATGGACTTATATATACTACCAAATGTAAAATAGATAGCTTGTGGGAAGCAGCTGCATAGCACAGGGAGATCAGCTGGGTGCTTTGTGACCACCTAGAGGGGTGGGATAGGGAGGGTGGGAGGGAGACGCAAGAGGGAGGGGATATGGGGATATATGTATACATATAGCTTTGTCGTACAACAGAAACTAACACAACATTGTAAAGCAGTTATACCCGAATAAAGATGTTAAAAAAATAAATAAATAAAGTAACCCTGAATATGTCTTTTCAAAGTGTATAAAGAAATAAAACCGTCATCTATTGGGGTTCGGTGTGACTTTGTCCTTTGTCTTTTCTGTCACAGTAGCCTGCAATCATTTGCTTTAGCTTGGCCCACTTTTCAGAGATGTGATTGTGTGGGTTTCAGGGGACTGTCAGCTCTCCTTTCCCCAGATGCTGTGGGCCAGCTTGAGGCCTCCGGACACCTCTGACAGAGGCAAGTCCCAAAGTCGATAACTCTGAAGAGGCTGCTGATCCCAGGACGGATGACAAAATGTGCTGAGCCTTTGGGACAGACATGGCAGGATGTTACTATTAAAAGACAGACCTGCTGCTGAAGAAGGGGAGGGAAGCAGATGTGAGGGCAAGATTCAGGTGACAACCTGGGCACTGCAGAGATACAGGAGGTTATGGAGGAGGGAGAAAAGTAAGTTGGCACCTGGCAGTATGTGCAGAGGCGAGACCTGAGTGTGGGCAGTGGAAATGGCAGCTTTCAAAGATTTCTGACCTTCTGCCTGCCAACTTGGAATTAGATTTCTTGATGGAGGGGGAGGAGGAGGGAAGGGGTGAAAAAGGCAGATGCCAAGAGAGATTATTGACCTGGCAACCAGACAAAAGGCTACTGTGGCTGGCACGCAAGGCAGAGAGGGGCAGAGCGGTGTAGCTCATAGGTGTAATCCAAAGGACTGAGTGCCAGAGTTTCAGCTGCTAGAGAGTAGCCTGAGGTGGCCTCTTCTGTTGACAGGAGAAAATAATCAGTACAGCAATAAAAGAAAGAAAAGTGAAATTTAATATCTTTGGATAATTTTTAGGGTTGGCATTCAGAAGTGTATTCAGCTACCTTTCTCCAATCTGAGAAGCAAAACCTCTTGTAGCCATATTGATAATGCTTAAAAAAAAAAAAAAATCCCAGTAATACTGCTGCCACCTTTCCAATTCCAAGACTGAGGTGGTATGATTTGACTACCGGCTTCTCATTCCCCAGCAGTGAATATTAAGTGACTTTTCCAAATGTTGACCCAGAAAAATATTTTCTTGGAGACAGGACTCACTGATTCCATTGGAATACAGTTTTGTTGCCACATAAATCAGGAAACTTTAAACGTAGCTCCATGGTTCCCAGGTTTTGGTCTCAGCTCTCACTGAGCATTTCTGTCTCACCCTCCTATATCACTATGTGCCACTAGATGTCACTGTTACCCATGCCTTTGGGCGACAGAAACAGAGCAATCCGTCTGCCCTTTTGTGCAGGGGGAAAAATCTTCAAAAGTGGAGGATAATGCTATGTGGATTTCAATATAAAGACCTCTTTACTTGGCATTTTTCATTGAAAAACAGACACTCTGTATATTGTGTTATTTGGTTGCTATTTCCCTTTCTGTTTTTGAAAAGGAGAAAATGAATTAAGTGCGGTTCTTCCCACGAATGCACCTTCCCCTACATCCTAACTAATTCTTAATTCTCCCTTAATATATAGTTTTCAGCTTTATAATATGAGGACTATTCGTTAGCAAATTTGGAAAATTACTGTTATTCTGTCTAACCTTGTTTTTTCCCTTTAGAACACTTCCACAGTAGTGACACTATACCGGGTCACTTGTCCTTTGTCTATCACCCCAAGTTGACTGTTAGCTCCCCAAGAAAAAGTGCTGTATCTTTTTTACTCATTGATATACTCCCTAGCATCTAGCACAGTAACTTGCATGTAATAATGCTAAAATAAATGATGGTTTGATGAATGAATACTTGAGAAGAAACAGGTGCTATATAATGTCATTGTGAAGAGAGAGAACTCTCTAGGGCCTGACTTCCCTGAGTGCAGATCCTTTCCCAGGTGTGTGACTTGCCTAAGTCATTATTCATTCTGTGCTCAAGTCCTTCACTTGTAAAATGAGGTTGATAATAGTAACAACCACATAAGGTGGTTTTGAGGATGAAGTATTTTTTAATGTTTTAATATATGTCAACATTCCTGGCACAGAGCAAGGACGAGGTATTAGCTAGAGGAGGTAGAAGCAGATCATTGTCATGTGGACCTACAGAAAGAGAGCTGGGTGAGGGAGGGATCCTGTCTGTGGAGTTGACAACCTCAGGCCAGAGGGCTGCACCCAGGGCAGGGGAGGGGACAGGGAGCAGTTGCTCAATCAGAGAGAAAGCCTGGAGAAGGAGGCAATCTGCATTCTGTACGAAAGATAGCTCCAGGAAGGGTGCTATCAAATGGAGGTGCCATCAAAGGCAACGCAGCCATTGCCAAATTTTGCCTGCCGCCTGCAGGAACTGTCTGTCATTGGCAGGGACCAAACTGCTCCTGATTTTGGCAGGGATTCATGAAACTGATATTTTGGAGTTTGTTTTTCTCAATGAAAAAAAAAAAAAACTTGAATTAACGATCTTAAAAGAGGAGAAATGTGCATGCTTGCTGACCTGTGGTTTGCAAATTGCTTATAATTCTATTACTGTCTGCCACCAAAATATCTCAGCCTGACAAGATCAGAACTACTGTCATCCTTTTACATTTAATTTTAATGTACACGAAATAATGTTCTCCTGCTCCATTTCTTCCAGTTCTTTTCTTCTCCTCCCCTGTTCATTTTTCCTTATCATTTCAGTTACTTCTCTCAGCAATGTCATCTTCTTTTGCTGTAATGTGCTTCACCTTTATACATCTAATAAACGCATTATTTTCATTTCAAGTTTATGTCCTCTGTGGTCACACTTATAGGCTGTAGAATTGAACTTAGAAAAAAATAATAAGCTGACTTTGTAACAGAGATGATTTCGCTTTTGTTAACAATCATTTTGGCTGGCATTTCTTTATTTTGGAAACCTTTATTTTGAATTTAATTTAGAAATTCAGGGGGCACTAGAGTGCACATGAATGACTTTTTTCCTCCCCTCCGTTCTGCCTCTCTTTCCCCACATCTCTTTCCTTCTTTCCTTTTCCATGCCTTTACAATACACCTATAACATGAAGAAAATTTTTAAAATTTTATGGCTATTGGTTTGTGTCTTTTCTAGACCTTAGATTTATTACTAACAGATTTTTAAACAGTTTTCTATACAAAAATGTTTGTTTTGACACAAGACCTTGCACTGGGGAATAACTTTACTATAAATATGCAATGTACAGCCTTAGGGATAGGCGTTTGGTTTCTTTTTCAGCTCAACAAGTAAGCATTTACTAGCCACCACATTTAGAGACCTAACACTATCCTGGATGAATCATAAACCTGCTCTAATTTGGTAATTCTTTATGTACTTGCACGGGAGCTACAGATATTTTATCATAATATATTGCCTTCATAATTATTCTGCTTTGGAATACAGAAACACCCAGTGCTCTGATTTCTTCTTTCTGGTAAATTTGTCTCCCATTTCAACTCTAACCTCTTCCCAAAGAGGTTACCTCTTAATTCCATTACTAATATCACATGTTGAAAGTTCGAACAGACTTTTGCTAATTCACTTTTTCCCCAAGAGATGATGGCTACTATTCTTTTGAATTATTGCATCCATTTTAGAAAAGGAACTAATTATTCTTTATTTAACGAAGACTATCCTGTGACTGATACAGTTAGGTTCATGTGAAAATGCATAAGTGGTAGTGAGGATATCATTTTCTCCAACAGAGTGTAATTTCAAAGGTGATTTAAATGGAACATAAAGAAGTACTCATGACTTTGGTTGCTTTTATAGCTAATGCAGATATCTTACTTCTACCACTGATATTCCTGAGTGCCTTCTACTTAGCAGGTTCTCAGTAAATATTTCTTGATGTTAATAGTTTTCCAATCCTGAATTTTGTGATAGCTCTTGAAAGCTTTACATAGTGTTTAGAAAATATGAGATCCATAAATATGGATATGGGTATAGGTATCCATATCTGTGGATCTCATATTATCTAGGTGATATTATAGCTGGTGACCTGGATAATTGTGTGTTGATATGACCCCAAAAGACTCTAGTGCCATCTACACTCCTCTTCCTACTGCATAAGTGTCCCTTTATGTGCCCTGGCTTGCATTCCTTCCTTCAATTACAGACAAAACTTTGCCTCTTTCAAGGCACATGCTTGACTATAGGAAGTTTTGTGACAGTTATGAATTTACTTCTGAATTTTCTGCATTACAGATTCCACTTCAGTGCACTAAAACTGGCTGCAATTAAAACAATGTGTATCATACATTCTGTGTATGCTACCCATTTGAGCGTGATGCTTGGAAGATAACAATTTTTCCCCGTCATTGACTTTGGTGAGCCTCATTGCTGCTGTGAAAGCAAAATACCCTACACACGAAAGCAGAAAAGAGGACTCTAGATAGAAACCTGGCGTGCGAGTAGTGATGGCCACTGCCTCCATTGTTGTTTAATTGATTTTCCTTCATTCACGATCTTTAAACAAGCGTTTATTAATTATGTAATATCAATCAGGGCTTCCTCCTGGGACTTCGTTTTCCTTTCACATCTGCTTTTTCATTTGTTTTGTTTTTGGCCATGCGGTTTGTGGGATCTTAGTTCCCTGACTAGGGACCGAACCGGGGGCCCCTGGCAGTGAGAGTGCCAAGTCCTAACCACTGGACCACTAGGGAATTCCCATATCTGCTTTTTCTTTAAAGAACTTTTATTTTACAATTTAAGCAGGATTTTGTTTGATTTGGGCCATGTTGTTTACATGATGAGCAGTTTTAGTTAGAATGGATTTCACTGGTTGCCAAGAAAATGGGTTAAGCTGCCAGGTGGGACACCAATCAGGGTCTAGTTATCATAGTTGTGGGAAGTTAACTGCAACACCCCTCCTTTTGGATCTTCCAGTTAGTTGGTGTTCATTTGACACCAGATTTGATCAGTTCCTAAAGGTGTGCTGGACCCGGACTTGATGCTCCACCTGGTTATTCGCAACTTCATTGTAATGTGAGATGTCTGCTTTGCTCCTAACTCTAGGCTCTTATGATTCTGAGAGCAAATCTCCAAAATTACTGTCGCCTTCTAGTTGTATATGATAGAAACTTTTGAAACCTGATGCAGGCTCCTGACTTATTTGTTTTCCTTAGGCAGATTACCATTTCAGAATAATATGCATCATCTAGAAAGTATATCATAATTAGATGTAAAGTATATATTGAAGCTTCCAGATGACTCATGGAATATGTTTTGTTGATGCTTACAGACTAGCTCATGCTACTCTTTAGGACTGTATAAGACTGGGACCAACAGGTAGTACTTCAGTCCTTTGGTAATAAGGGAATTCATTAATCAAGAAACCATTATTTCTGAACAAAGATACTTCTAATATGTTAAAACACTCTGCCAATTCTCTTATGCTCTCTCTTCAATCTTCTGTTGCAGAAAATGTGAAGTCACCTAGCTTCAGCTCTGCTTTTCTTTTATTTGCTCTGGCTGACCACTGTGTTCTCCTTATTCCTTTGAGAGGGAAACATGCTGACACACATGTGAGTATAAAGTGAGAAGCTGAATCTAGAGTTACATCTAATCACCATAGTTTTGGCCCATAGTTTTAGTTTTGGCCCATAGTTTTAGGAGAGTTTTGGCCCACAGTCCCAAGCTTCTGACAGTGGCAGGACCCTGAATCTACTGGAATATAAATTCCAGTGAGATTTACACCAGAGCTATGCTTCTCAAACTTTAATGTGCATATGGACCACCTGGGACCTTTCGAAAATGTGGATTCTAATTTAATAGGCTCGGGATGAGGCCCAGGATTCTGCTTTGTTACAAGTTCAGCACTTGAACCAGGCCTAGAGGAGCAGAACCCTTTTGATTTTCAGTATAGGCCCTAAGTGTTATGGGCCAGATAAAATTGATATTCTTAGATTTCCATGCACAGGAATTGAACTCAAAGAGAAGGCTTTATCACTGACATTCTCATGCTGAATGGACCCGCTCAAAATTCTCAATCCAGAATTCTGGGAGTACTGAACCATTCATTCTAAAGACTACTGAACTTGTACCGTGCCTGAAATTAGTTTACAGTTTCTAATGTTTTATAGAGTTGTTGTACAGAGACAACAGAATGGGTGAATGGGACAAGTAGATTATCCGGAGTCAGAAATTCTGAGTTTGAACCCAGTTTTGCCTCTACTTGGTTCCTTGAGTTTGAACAAGTCATATATCCTCTTTCAGTTTCCATTTTCTTGTGCCTAAATTGGCAATAGCAAAGTATAACTTTATAGGTTTGCTTTGATATCAAGTTGAGAATATATATAAAGGTGTTTTGAAAATGTCAAGTACTATAAATATTATTTGAGGAGCTTGTAACCTAGCGATGATGATTTACATTCACATCAGAACACTTGTGTTTCCTGAGATCCTTTTTTTTTTTTTTTTTGCGGTACGCGGGCCTCTCACCGCTACGGCCTCTTCCGCTGTGGAGCACAGGCTCCGGACGCGCAGGCTCAGCAGCCATGGCTCACGGGCCGTTCCGCGGCACGCGGGATCTTCCCAGATCGGGGCATGAACCCGTGTCCCCTGCATCGACAGGCGGACTCCCAACCACTGCACCACCAGGGAAGCCCCTGAGATCCTTTTGTTGTTTGTTTATTAGCAGCGAACATTCTGACTGAGAACACAGGTATTTCATTGTTTCCTCTGGGTGTCATTTGTATACAGTCATTGGTCATAATTCTGTAGTAAAAAATCCTTTATTTTGTCCCTTAAAATGCCAGTGTTGTCATTAACACCCCATTATGTTTTGGGGAAGGAGAAGTGATGGGTAGCGTGTATAAAAGTTGGTATAGGATTCTGCTTGGAAGAACTAATTAGTGTTCTGTGGCAGTCATGGATGGTATACTGGGTTACCCACAACTTTTGAGAATTGCTTAATCATCACAGAGATATGCTTGCTCTGAGGAGAATACACCGTGCTCATCACCTAGGGAAGAAGTCGGCCTGCAGGCAGCTTGCATTTTAATTGATTTCTTTTTTTCTTTTTTTTTTTGGTACGCGGGCCTCTCACTGTTGTGGCCTCTCCCGTTCCGGAGCACAGGCTCCGGACGTGCAGGCTCAGCGGCCATGGCTCCCGGGCCCAGCCGCTCCGCGGCACGTGGGATCTTCCCGGACCAGGGCATGAACCCGTGTCCCCTGCATCAGCAGGCAGACTCTCAACCACTGTGCCACCAGGGAAGCCCTGTGCCAGGTTTTATTCCCATTGTCAAATCCTCCACAACACTTTTCTTGTGCTTGCAAAAAGTATGATCTCTCACTTTTTAAATGCTTCCTCTGCACTCCAGTTAAATGGCTTGGGACCTTGTATTCCAGTTATTTGTGATAGCTTATTAAGGCACACAGCCTCCTTTGTGTTCCCCAGAATGCCTTGCTCTTAGGGCTTCTGTAGAGGTGTTTTGGTTTGAATTTTGAATTAAACTCGATTACTTATTCAGTTCTGGTTATTAAGTGACCAATGTGTTCTTGAGCTTCATTTGTACCATTATATTCCAGAGGGACAATTTTTAAGAAATTATGAGTTGGAAGGTTAATAGTGATTTAAACACTTCCCAAAGTAGACCTATTAGTTATCTGTGCTTCTAATGCCCCTTTCCACCTTACTATGCCGTTGTCTACATGAAGTACAGCAGCAGAATAATTGCTAACTAGCTGAAGATCTTGAACTCAATTTACCAATTGCTGCAAAGTAGAAAAAAAAATTACATGAGCCATACTTTCCATTATGAAATATTCATAGAAATGAGTTTCAACCTGTGTTACAATAAAATGTTCATAAGACTTTTAAGAAGACAAAGACACATGCTTACTGTTGGGATAACTAGATTCAAATCTTTTATTCCTCAATTTGGTAAAAAAAAAAAGGGGTAGTTTGGGATAATTTAAGTGTAGTGTTGTCAGGTAGATGGATACTTGCTTATTTTCAGGAAAACTTTCCATTGCTATGAAGTTTTCATGGATAATTATAATTTTCAGCATCTCCCTGTGGCAAAATAAAACAGTTGGAAGTATATCTAAGTATATGCTCATACCTTACTACCATAATATATTTAATAGCAACTTAAATCACCTTCATTTGGGGGGAGCTCAAAAATACTATCTAAGATTGTTTGCTGTCCAAGTGAAGATCATAGTCAAGGAATAATAACATTGCTCAGAGTTTAGGAATTTCTCTGCAGAGATAGAAGTGGGAAGTCAGAGTATCTGCTAAGAATTAATAAGCTCTAATAGGATGAGAAGAGTCTCTCCCATTTTTTTTCATACTGCTTCATTTACTGACTCAAAGCAGCTATGGAGAGAATGTCAGTAGCCTGTCACTTTAGGTGGCAAGTGTAACATCAGCCTAGCGTATTAACCTACAAACTCTTTGCCTCTATCAATTTTTCTGTTGGCATTGTGGAACTGACCATTCTGGGCAGGACTACTACTGAGCTGCTCTTCTGAAGTGTCAAAGGTATTATTGACTGGAACTCTTGCATTTTTTGACAATAATAAGTTCCTTGACAGGACATCTGGACTCTAGCTTGTCTATTTACACTATAGGGAGAAGGAAATTATCTATGTTGTGTCTGCAGAATTCTGGAATCAGCAGCCATTTCTTTGGAATTCCTAATGTGATAGCCTCAAATTATACAACAGGCACCGATAATACAGTGGTCACCATGACTTGGAGTGTAAATCGTCAGTAGGAAGCAATGTTAGTACTATGTTGAAGCCAGAGGAAAGAGGAGAAGGTTGCAGCATATACAGAGCTGGCTTGAGGTTATAAGAACCCAAGTTCTTCTAAGTTTTAATCTGACGTATTCTGACCTTCTTCAATTCAGTCTTTTATTGTTAAAGCATTCTTTTATAAACAACAGGCAACGGGTGGCAGGCTGTGTCTTCTTACTCTTTTGCATATAACTACTGGTACTGAGTTGTGGGTGTTTTGGTCACACCGTGTGTATTCAGGGCTACCGCTTTTGCTGGTGATTGCAGCAACTGTTCAGATAATTGCAGTTATCTCTATATGATCCCTTCTATGATTAAAAACATTAATATGTGAATGTAATTCTAGAGAGAACTGTCCTTATAGCTTATTATCAATTTTCAGCACACGGTTATGCAAATCTAGGACTTCATAAATGTCACTTTCTGCTAATGATTTGCAGTTTGGTGAGAAGTTTTAGCTTTTCAGATGGACTAAAAGAATATATAGAATTTTACATTTGTGAGAAATACAGTGTCAGTGAAGTACCTAACTGGGAGGCTGATCTTTTCTGAGAGAGAGAAAAAAATGTTACCTTTTTGTTTCTGTCTACTTGAAAACGAGGTTAACATCCCCTCATTTCTTTCTCAAGCCTTTCTCAGGATGGAGACGCCATCTGTGTCACATGCCTCGAAGTGAGAAAGCATTGTAGAAGAGTTGCAGCTTTTTGTTATCCCAGTGGTATAAAACACCAATTTTCTGGGATAAAGTATAAGTTCAAAGAAAATAGAATTTACTAGCATGTCAGTTTTGGACATTCTGTGAGTGTCCAGCAGGGAAGGCTGTGAATTGCTTCTGTCATTATGACTGACATAAGCTCTTCAAGCTGTTGACAGCCTGCAATTCTTCTTACTGACTTTCAAAGAATTATTGACGTTATTATGCACTAACTCTCCTGTTAATGCAACAATAAATGATAAAATATAAATTTGATTTCAAATAAAATCTCACACTTAAAAATTAAACCTCTGAAGATCTATATTTATTGTCATTCAGTGGCCATTTGATTGTATCAGGGTGTTGCACTTGAATTCAGTTTCAAGCAAGTTTTAAAATCTGAGGTAACTTCCTGGGATGTCCACATGCTTGAACTGGATTGGGCCAACATTGTGTTGTTAATTAACCCCTCTGGAAAAATTGCATCTGGCTTATGCTTTTACTCTGCAAAAGCAATTATATTTTGAATTATGCTGTAAACTATGCCTTACCAAATTCTTTCTATGCCTTAGCTAGTTGTATCCTGATATGCTGCAAAATCGTTTGTATTCTAATAAAGGAGCCTTGATTTATCATTCTTTTATAAGCCGGGATCTCAGATAGTGACATTTATTTATGATAGTGTTTAATGCTGAATTCCACCTTTTGATTAAAGGCTTAGTCTACTAAAATGGGGTTTGGTTTAAATTCCAGTTAACCTTTTGCTTCCTCTGTGCTATTTAGGTGCATAGTATTATTTCACCTTGATAAGAGAGTGCAATTTTATCCTTTAGTTTTTCACTGAAACCAACTATATTTATTAAGCTAGTTTGAATCTCCTAACTCCAGCTATACTGCTGGGATGACTAAACTAATCATTGTAAAATAAAATAAATGATTCCATTTACAAATTTAAAAAAAATTATCTCCTTATAATATTTTTAGAACTATGAGTAAAATATTTTTTGATAAAAGTGAATATGAGTCACATTTTTATAAACTTGGATGAACTTCATATGACTCTAGCTTTGGTTAACACCACCTATTCTGAAATATTTAATAGTAAATTATATTCAATTTAATTCAACAAGGCACTTGAGGCCTTTGTAGTATAAAGTTGAATAGCATCTCCTGACTTTGAAGAACTCAGTAAACAGCAGGGAAGACAAGCACATGAAGAGTTAGTGTGATATGCTCTGAGGGAGCAGTGTGTATGAAGTAGTGCACAACACTGATAATGGAGCATCTGATGTGGGACCACAAGGGAAGGCTTCCTAGGAGAGGTAGAGCATTTGAACTAGGTCAAAGTAAGAGTACATCAGGCATATGAAAGGATGGGGATGCAATATCCAGGCTGAGAGGGTAGCATAAGCAAAGGCCCAAATCAATGAAAGTGTATTGTGGATTTGGAAAGTTTGAGTTGTGCAAAATGAAAGGTTCATGGTAAGTGTATATGGAGCAGGGGAGATGGAATAGAAAGGTGGGAATAGGAGGGGTAGGAGATTAGGATATAAAGGGTTAGATAGCCACAGAATATTTTTATGCAGGCTAAAATGTTAAAATGTTTTACTTTAAATTGGTTTTAGAAGTATCAAATAATGTGCATAAAGACAAAGATGCTCTTTCTCCACCTCTGACACTTGTGCTGTCAGCCATTCCCTAAACTACTTAGGGATAGGGTGAAGGCCAGAGCTGTAAGGTGCTGTGAGAGATAGGATGGAAGTCCAGATTCAGTACCATTTAGGAATAATTAGTTTTCATATTAGCTGGCTTCTTTACACATCTTGGACTACAAAATTAGTTGAAGATGAATCAGCACAACTGCTGTAAGTTTGCCCCTTTTCTAATAGGGCTCAAAGGTAAAACCACACACTAAGACCATGCCTCACCAAAGACTTTTTCCTACCCAGTCCCAGGACTAAGGTCCCATTCTAGAGACCTCTTGACTCCATGACGAGGGGTTCAGAGAAAGTTCCAAACATCCAACCCTCCCCACCTCTGAACTCAGATCATCACCAACACAATTGACCCTGAATCCACCAGCACAAATCTTATGCCTTCTATCTCTTCCTGATCTGTCAGACCATAAGAGGGGCCCTAGACTATCAGTCATCCTTTAGCTCCAGTGTTCTCCATAAGGCTTTGTAGAACCTTATGCTCCCTTTTCCCACCTATCTCCAACTCCTGAAATATTTTTGTTGTGCTTTCTAAAAATCATTGTCTAGCATCACCAAATAGTATATCAATATATGTGACTACTCTCTTATTGAGACATTCAGATTACCTTTTTTGAGCTAATGGAAGCCTGTTCTTTCACATGCTTACCCCGCTGGCCCTTAAGACACTACTTCCCCTTTAGCTCTTTCAGCTATTGATAGTTTTTCTCTCACAGATATCATACTCTTGACCCTGAAGAGGAACTTTATGTCACCTGATTATATCACCCACTTTCTATTATTTTTCTGTCATCTCAATCTCTGGATTGTTCCTGTTCCTTTTTCATAGATTTTAGCACCTGGTTACTTGATGCTTTTGCCAACACCATTCCTACCTTAATTCTGCTTGGGTTCAGCTTCACTGATGATCCTTTCAACATTCTCTCCTCCAGTGATTTTGTCCTTTACCCTGTTTCAGCTCTCACTCATATGGTGTTTCTCTAGACCCTATCATTATCAGTAATTACAGCCCTTCTAATATGTTAATTTCATTCATTCCACTCTCTTACCAGGCTTGAATTCTGTGAGCAATCATTATAGATGCTTCTTGCACACATGCTCAATTCTTTTCTTCCTTTCTCACTTCATTGAACTTACTTGGAAAGAGCACAACTCTAGTTAAAAGAGCTCTTTGACTACTCAGTGCTTGCCCCTGTCCACTGATTGGAGAAAAATACCTAAACATGCTGATTGGTCCTACTTTAAATTCATGGCCATGAGCATCAATTTTTTTATTTTAATGCTGCCTGGCAATCATGATGAATTTTTGTAGACTGCCATGGGCTCTCCTAAACTACCATTTCATATTCTCCCCTCTTTCCTCAAACCTCCCAAACCTTGCCCTCCATCTCCTATCTCAGTTAATGACATTGGTTCCTACTTCACTGAGAAAATTGAAATGCCAAAATAAAAACTTCTAAGGACTCCCACAGCTGCATCCAGTCACCTGTCAGCTTTTGCATTCATATTTTTATGCCTTTGTGCTTAAATCTGGGCTCCTATCTAACACTATGCTAACAGATTTCATTCTTGCTCCCCTATTTGATTATCTTTCCACTTAGTTTCTCAAAGATAGCACTTCAGCAGTAATCCACTGTTGACATCTAAGTTGACATCTTAAAAATATTGACTTTTCTGACTCAAGAATATGGTTTATCTATTTATTTGGGTTTTCTTTAATTTCTCTTAGCAACATTTTCTAGTTTTCAGTGTATAGGTACTGTATATATTTTTTTGTCATTTATTCCTAAGTATTTCTTTTATATATTTTGTATTACAAATGGCATTATTTTCAATTACCAACTGTTTATTGCTAGTATACAGAGATAAAATTGACTTTTGCATATCGATCTTGAATCCTATGTGACCTTGCTAAATTCACTTGTTAGTTTTAGTGTTTTTTTTTTTTTTAAGATTTCATCGAATTTTCCAAGAACATGATCATGTCATCTGTGAATAGTCAGTTTTACTTCTTTTAAAAAAATACGGATGCATTTTGTTTAATTTTCTTGAAGAATTACGTGGAGTAGAACCTCCAGTGTAATGTCGAACAGAAGAGATGGGGGCAGACATCCTTGTCTTACTCATGATCTTAGTTTGAGAAAAGCAAGCTGTCTTTCATTATTTGGTATGTTGTTATGTATGTGGTATATTGTTAGATATAGATGTTTTGTAGATGCTCTTTATGAAGTTGAAAAAGTTCCCTTCTATTCCTAGTTTTGTGAGAATGTTTGTCAAGAATGGATATTTTGTCAAATGCTTTCTTGTCTATTGAATTGATCATATGATTTTTCCATTTTGGTTTGTTGCTGTGATGAATTACATTGACTTTTGAATGATTAAATAAACATTGCATTACTGTGATAAATCTCTTTTGGTTATGATATTACTCTTTTTATAGATTGCTGGATTTAATTTACTAAAATTGTGTTAAGAATTATTTCTGTTTGTATAAGGGACATTGATTTGCCATTTTCTTTCCTGGTAATGTCTTTGTCTGCTTTGGTATCAATATAAGGCTGGCCTCGTAGAATGAGTTGGGAAGTATTGCCTGTCCTTCAATTTTATGAAACATTGAAAAAAAGTGGTATTATTTCTTTCTTAAATATTTGGAAGAATTCATCAGTGAAGCCATCTGGTCCTGTAGTATTCTTTGGGGAAAGGTTTTTGACAAATTCAATTTCTTTAAGAGATATAGTACTATTCAGAATATTTATTTCTTAAGTGAGATTTAGTAGTTAGTCTTTTAAGGAACTTTCATTTAATCCAAGTTGATGAGTTTATTGGCGTAAAATTTTTCATAATATTACCATATTGTGCTTGTAACAATAAAATTTGTAGTTTGTTACTTCATTTATTCCTGATATTTGTACTTTGTTTCTTCTCTCTTTTCCTTGGTCAGCATAGCTAGGTCTATTAATTTTATTGATCTCAAAGAATCAGTTTTTGTTTCATTGATATTCTCTATTGTTTTTCTGTTTTATACTTTATTGATTTATGCTCTGGTTTTTATTATATCCTTTCTTTCGGTTGCTTTATGTTCATTTTGCTCCTTATTTTCTAGATTCTTAGGTGAAGCTGAGGTCACTGATTTGAGATCTTTCTTCTTTTCTAATTTGGGCATTTAGGGCTATAAGTTTCTAAATACTGCTTTAGTGGCATCTCACAAATTTTTATATGTTGTGTTTTCACTCACTCTAGAATACTTTCTAATTTTCCTTTTGATTTCTTCTTTCACCTTTGGGTCATTTAGAAGTATGTTATTCAATTTCCAAGTGTTTAGGATATTTCCAGATATATTTTTGCTATTAATCTCTAATTTAATTCCATTGTAATCAGAGAACATGCCTTGTATAAATAAAATTCTTTTAAGTTTATTGAGACTCAATTTATTTACTCTGGTAAATAGGCCATATACACTTGAAAAGATTGTGTATTCTGCAGCTGTAAGGTGGTGTGTTCTCTAAATGTAAATTTGGTCAAATTGATTGATACTGTTATTCAAACCTACTATATCTTTACTGATTTTGAGTCTTGTTGTTCCATCAGTCATTGGCAGGGCACTGGATTCTCTGACTGTAATTGTGGATTTATCTAGTTTTCCTCAGAGTTCTATCAGTATTTGCTTTAGCATTTTAAAGCTTTTTTTTTCATTATGGCACAAAACTTAGGGTTTTTAGGTCCTATTGATGAATGGACCCATTTATCATTATGAAATGACCTTCTTTAACTCAGGCAATATTCTGTGCTTTGAAATCCAGTTTGTCTGATAACAATATAGCTACTCCTGTTTTCTTTTGATTTAGTGTTTGCAACAATTTTTTTCTATCCTTTCACTTTTAAGCTTTTTGTTTCTTTATATCTCTTGTAGGCACCATGTAATTGGGTCTTTTTTCTTGTCAAATCTGAAAATATCTGCTTTTTTATTAGGATGTTTAGATCATTTATATTTAATATGAGATCCACACCCATAACTTGCTACACCTGCAGTCTTCTCTTACATTTAATAACTCCATTTTCCTTTCTCCAGGCCAAAAAAAAGGAAAGAAAACATAGGCTTAGAATTATACCTGACTCTTCTTTTTCTCTCATAATCCCCATCCAATCTGTTAGGACATGCTATTGGTTCTACCTTAAAACTGTATTCATTATCTAACATCATTTTCACTAATGCCACCTCGTTCTGAGCCAACATCATCTTTCACTTGGATTAATGCAGAAGCTATTCACTTTGTTCTCTGCTTCTTCCCTTTTCTCCTCCTCAAGACAGCAGCTAGAGTGTTGCCTTGAAAGTGTAAATTAGATCATGCCATGCTGCTCAAAACCCTGCAGTCATTTCCTACTTCACTCAGAATAAAGGCTAATATCCTTCTAATATCAACCAAGGTCTCAAATAATCTGTCCCCTCATACTCTCTGCCCTCACCTTATACTATTCTTTTATTCACTTCCTCTATTTCAGCTATACCAGTCTCGTTGTTATTCCTTGAGCATGCTGTGCCCTTTCTTCCCTTAGAACCTTTAAGCTGGCAGTTTCTTTTGCTGGGAACACCCTTTCTCTGATATCCCCCTCAGCTCCTTTAACTCTTTGCTCATATCTTATATTCTCATTGAAGTCAATCCTAATAACCATATTAAAAATTTCAAACTGCCCCACTTCCCAAACCCAGCATACTTGATTCTTTAACCTCTTCAACTTCTTCATTATGCTTGTCATATTGTAACATATTAATTTCATTTCTTATTAGTTTATTTGTGTTATCTCTCTCACCTTACTAGGATTTAAACTCCACAAGGCAGGGATCTTTGTCTGTTTTGTCCACTGATACATTCTAAGCATTGTAAGAGCACTTGGTTCATAACATGCACCTAAGAATGATTAGTTGAACTAAATAAATAAAAATGTTTTTGTATTTTGATGTTACCATTTTGTTATGGGAATGTTAGAATAATCCTGTTAAAAGAGCTGATTCAAAATCCACTTACTGCCACCACTGCTAATAGGTTATGTCTCTTGTCCTGTTTCAAGCATGGGCTATGTATACTTGGCTACAGAGTTTGTGTCTTATGCTACAGGTAGTAGGGATGCATACATTTTTTTTTTAGCAGTTGTACTGTAAGACATTACGTGTTTTAGAAAAATGAAAAGTAGCCATTTGAAAAAGAGGTTTTGATGAGAAAATACTGCTAGCAGAAAAATCACTTAGAAGAGACTATTGTGTAAATCTGTTTCAGGGAGATTGAGGCATGTGAATATCTGTCAATGTGCCTTGCTCTCTAGTATCTCACGTGCTATTCCCTCTCCTTGACATACTCTTCAAAACCATGTATCTGCATCTGACTCCTTCAAGGAAAATCAGTTTTTTCTTCTCCAAGTTTCTAAAGTATTTAGCATGCTGTATCTAATTGATTACGCATCTGTTTTCACAGCTATACTTTGATAGCTGCTTTTTTAAATTTAATTTTTGTGAGCCCAGTAACAAGCATGTTGTTTGGTGCAATGTATATAGTGAAGTGGTCAATACATTATTTTGAGATGATTGAACAGGATGATGAGAAAGTGAGTGGCAGTGACAATGAGGATGGAGAAGTGTGCATGTATGTGTGGCAGAGGGAGTTAATCAGTTATAAATGAACCGTGAAGGAGACAGAGAATCTCGGATATCATTTAGATTTAAGCCTTGTCCTTTGGATAAATATTTGATTCACCAAGGACACTAGGTGCTACGGTAGAAAAAAATACTGTATGCAGTCTTCTTTTGGAGACATTTGGAAAATATCCCTGAAATGTATTATGTGCTTTCTAACTTATAAAAGAAAATATGATGGGGTCCAAGTCTGATTCAAATAATTGTTGGAAAAAAGTGCTTTTTCCAGTATTGGGTTACCCTTAATTGAGCACAGTATTGTACATTCATTGACAATGTAGCCACATTTACAGTCATTAATATCTTTTGAAAATGTCTGGCTACAATATTGATAAGCATTTGTATAAAAGAATTCTAAAGCAGCAGTGTGATAGCTTGGGTGCTAGCATATATTTGAATGAGTCACACGTGGTTCTAAAGATGCTGACTGAGAATAATTGATCTGGAGGAAATCTAGATATCAGTTCAATTTGGTGGGTGCTAGTATGGGACATGGAGAGTCCAATACAGAGTAATAATGTAAAATTAAATAAGAGTGGGCATTCTCCTCGCTGGTAATCTGGTTCATTGTAGGATGGATAAAAAGGGTAGCCTCCAAACACAAAGTTTCTGCCTTTAGTTGAATCAGTCAAATTCCACATCCACAGTGAAATTCTAGAAGAACATCCTCAAATGAGAAATAAGGGACGAATATATTCAGATTCATTCATTTTATTTGTTGTCATTAGGTGTCTTGAATGTGTCAGTGAGAGAAGTATTTGAATTGAAGCAGGTTCTTATAAATCTCTATTGATTTAAATACATAGCACATATGAATTAATATTAGATCAGTCTCAGGAATTATGGGTAGAGTGTGTGCTGGTTTCTGTAAAAAGGAATATATTGGAAAAAGGTATTTGGAGATATTTTCCACAATTGTGTTCTATGGAAATGGGGTTAAGCATCTCCTTATACTGCTGTTATGAAGATGAAAGAAAATAAAGAAAGGAAATATCTTTGAAGAAGAAAGAGTACTGTCTCTATATATGTGGGTGTAGGAACATTTCTGTTCTTCTCTGTGCACCAGGAAGCTTCCATTTCTGCTTGTTTCTTCCTGTATCCACCTCCATGAGAAAAAACTATTCAGTGAGTTATGTTTACAAGTGGGCAGATGACTGTGTTAAAAATTAGGTAGTTATGTTCTATTCTCTCCTATATAGCTGGGCAGGATGGTGGATTCAGTCATTCTTGCTATTTCTTGTCTTTTACTTTCTTTTATTCTCACCACCTCTGTGAATATTGAGGAGGGGGTAAGTGAGCCAGGGCTCATGCTGTAAATCCAGCTGACTCTTTTGATTCCATTTCTGCACAAGCATGTAGATCCATGTAGACTGTCATCTTTCTAGGCAGTGTGTCATACAGGCTGCTAGCCAAGAATAGGGACGTTGTTGTTTCAATGGCCTGAGATTTCCTTCCCTAGGAAACTGGAGGAGGCAGACAGCACTGTTGTCATTGGTTTTAACAAGTACAGCATACCTTTCCTATTGCCTTAGGCAACCCTGAAGATAGGGCTATTTGCTTGGAGCAGGAGGGCCAATTCTAAAAGCGTTACCTCCTACCCAGACAAAGATTTAGTTTCATAGAGTGGACATCAAGGGCAAGCTATTTAGTTCAGCTCTTACAAGGAAATTCTGGATTGAATTATTGGGCCCTTATCTTGTTACAGGAGGCAGTCTGGGGGAATGTTTAGAACATAGGCTCTGGATTCAAATCCTGGATTCAGATCTGAGATTTGCCGCATATTAGCTGTTTGAGTCAGTTAATCTTTGACTCTCTTGGACTCAGTTTTCTTTTATGAGAAATGGAGATAAGAATAGAACCTTCCTTATAGGTTTGCTTTGAAGAGCGCATAAGTTAATGCACATAAAATGCTTAGAGTGAGTCCTGACACACAGTAGATGATTAAAAAATTTAGTCATTATCATCATTTCTGATCTGTACTTTGGTTCTTATTTGTTACTCCTTGTATGTGTAATTCCCTTGGGGATGCCTTGGAAAGAGTGGGTGATTGACAGGAATTTCTGGGTCTCTGGAAGTATTATCTATCTCAATTGAATAACTTCTACCTCAGTTCCTAGAAGAATAAGTTATTTCTATTAGTCAGCAAACTGAAGGCTACATTTCTGAAGTTTAGCACAACGCCTGGCAAATGGTCAGTGTACAATAAATACCTGGGATAAATGAGTGAATCCTAGAACCCTCTCTGTTTGTGGGGGAGTGAGTCATGACACAGAGAAGTGAGAGATTAGTTGAAGGCCACACGCTAGGTACCAACAGGCCAAGATACGAAGCTACCTGTTCTGATGAATCTCAGTCTATTACTTTTAAAATTGTTTCCATTGCTTCTTGAATTGTTTTTGTATTGCCTTAAAACTACAGCTCTTCTCAAGAGTGCAGGAAAAAGTCAGCCATCTACCTGCAAGGCTAATGGAGCTTAGGAATCAAAGACAGCCTTGAGACACAGTATTGTGAGTCATCAAATTCTACACTGGATGCTAGAAATCAGAAGCGATAAGTTATTCAGCTCTTCTGAATAAAGTTTCCATTTAAACAACAGTGATAGTTCCTGGAATACAATAGCTGTACATGTGTGTCAGTTCTTTCTGATTTAATCTTGATCTCTGGGATGTTTGAAGGGCTGTAAGAAATCATGGGAAAGGGTGGCCAAAGCACAGAGGGAGTTCATTCTGATTATAGCACTCATTGCCTGAATCCTTCAGCAGGATATTCTCAGAAGGGCGTTGCTGAAAATTGACATAATTTTTAAGAGAAAAAATTAAAGTATCATTAGAAAAATGCACTAGGCCTACTTATAATCAAATACGTGTTGGTTATAAAATGATATTTTGTAAATTCAAAGAAACTTTAGGAATTGAGCCTAATTCTTAATTTTAAAAATACATATTTTCCAGGATCAACCCCCCCAACATATTTTCCAAATTCATGGAATTCAGACTACTAGCAGAAACACTTTGCCCTTCTCTTGTAAAATGTCACAATAAAAACATTTGAGTTGAAAATCTGAAACGTGAGTTGTTTTCACTATCAAAAAATAGAAATTTTAGCAAGGTTTCAGAAATTTCTTGGTTGTAATCCTTCACACATCAGTGTATTAAATTATATTTTAATAGTATTTAATTTTGAAATAGAATGCCTGTTATTATGTTTATTTTTTATTTTATTTTATTTTCAGCTGGGGGAACACAATATTTCTTTTTTTCTTTTAACATCTTTATTGGAGTATAATTGCTTTACGATGTTGTTAACAACATTGTAAAGCAATTGTGGAATGGAGAGCTTTTTTTTTTTCATGCTCTGTTACTTTCTGCTGTATAACAAAGTGAATAATCTATACATATACAAATATCCCCATATCCCCTCACTCTTGCACCTGCTTCCCACCCTCCCTATCCCACCCCTCTAGGTGGTCACAAAGCATGAAGCTGATCTCCCTGTGCTATGCAGCTTCTTCCCACTAGCTATCTGTTTTACATTTGGTAGTGTATATATGTCAGTGATACTCTCTCACTTCGTCCCAGCTTACCCTTCCCCCTCCCTGTGTCCTCAAGTCCATTTGCTACATGTACGTCTTTATTCGTGTCCTGCCCCTAGGTTCTTCAGAACGATTTTTTTTTAGATTCCATATATATGTGTTAGCGTACGGTATTTGTTTTTCTCTTTCTGACTTACTTCTCTCTGTATGACAGACTCTAGGTCTATCCACCTCACTACAAGTAACTCAATTTTGTTTCTTTTTATGGTTGAGTAATATTCCATTGTATATATGTGCCACATCATCTTTATCCACTCATCTGTCGATGGACACTTAGGTTGCTTCCATGTCCTGGCTATTGTAAATAGTGCTGCAATGAGCATTGTGGTACATGGCTCTTTTTGAATGATGGTTTTCTCAGGGTATATGCCCAGTAGTGGGATTGCTGGGTTGTATGGTAGTTCTATTTTTAGTTTTTTAAGGAACCTCCATACTGTTCTCCATAGTGGCTGTATCAATTTACATTTCCACCAAAAGTGCAAGAGGGCTTACCTTATCTCCACACGCTCTCCAGTGTTTATTGTTTGTACATTTTTTTGATGATGGCCATTCTGACCAGTGTGAGGTGATACCTCATTGTAGTTTTAATTTGCATTTCTCTAATGATTAGTGATGTTAAGTATCCTTTCATGTGTTTGTTGGCAATCTCTATATCTTCTTTGGAGAAATGTTTATTTAGGTCTTCTGCCCATTTTTGGATTGGGTTGTTTGTTTTTTTGATATTGAGCTGCATGAGCTGCTTGTATATTTTGGAGATTAATCGTTTGTCAGTTGCTTTGTTTGCATATATTTTCTCCCATTCTGAGGGTTGTCTTTTGGTCTTGTTTATGGTTTCCTTTGTGTGCAAAAGCTTTTAAGTTTCATTAGGTCCCATTTGCTTATTTTTGTTTTTATTTCCACTTCTCTAGGAGGTGGATCAAAAACGATCTTGCTGTGATTTATGTCATAGAGTGTTCTTCCTATGTTTTCCTCTAAGAGTTTTATAGTGCCTGGCCTTACATTTAGGACTTTAATCCATTTTGAGTTTATTTTTGTGTATGGTGTTAGGGAGTGTTCTAATTTCATTCTTTTACATGTAGCTGTCCAGTTTTCCCAGCACCACTTATTGAAGAGGCTGTCTTTTCTCCATTGTATATTCTTGCCTCCTTTATCAAAAATAAGGTGACCATATGTGCGTGGGTTTATCTCTGGGATTCCTATCCTGTTCCATTGATCTATCTTTCTGTTTTTGTGCCAGTACCATACTGTCTTGATTACTGTAGCTTTGTAGTATAGTCTGAAGTCAGGGAGTCTGATTCCTCCAGCTCCGTTTTTCTTTCCAGGATTGCTTTGGCTATTTGGGGTCTTCTGTGTTTCCATGCAAATTGTGAAATTTTTGTTCTAGTTCTGTGAAAAATGCCATTGGTAGTTTGATAGGGATTGCATTGAATCTGTAGATTGCTTTGGGTAGTATAGCCATTTTCACAATGTTGATTCTTCCAGTCGAAGAACGTGGTATATCTCTCCATCTGTTTGTATGATCTTTAATTTCTTTCATCAGTGTCTGATAGTTTTCTGCATACAGGTCTTTTGTCTCCTTAGGTAGGTTTATTCCTAGGTATTTTATTTTTTTGTTGCAATGGTAAATGGGAGTGTTTCCTTAATTTATCTTTCAGATTTTTCATCCTTAGTGTATAGGAATGCAAGAGATGTCTGTGCATTAATTTTGTATCCTGCTACTTTACCAAATTCATTGATTAGCTCTAGCAGTTTTCTGGTAGCACCTTTAGGATTCTTTATGTATAGTATCATGTCATCTGCAAACAGTGACAGTTTTACTTCTTCTTTTGCAATTTGGATTCCTTTTATTTCTTTTTCTTCTCTGACTACCATGTCTAAAACTTCCAAAACTGTGTTGAATAATAGTGATGAGAGTGGGCAACCTTGTCTTGTTCCTGATCTTAGTGGAAATGGTTTCAGTTTTTCACCATTGAGAACAATGTTGACGGTGGGTTTGTCATATATGGCCTTTATTATATATTATATATATATATATATATATATTTTACATCTTTATTGGAGTATAATTGCTTTACAATGGTGTGTTAGTTTCTGCTTTATAACAAAGTGAATCAGTTATACACATACATATGTTCCCGTATCTCTTCCCTCTTGCATTTCCCTCCCTCCCACCCCTCCAGGCGGTCACAAAGCACTGAGCTGATCTCCCTGTGCTATGCGGCTGCTTCCCACTAGCTATCTACCTTACGTTTGGTAGTGTATATATGTCCATACCTCTCTTTTGCTTTGTCACAGCTTACCCTTCCCCCTCCCCATATTCTCAAGTCCATTCTCTACTAGGTCTGTGTCTTTATTCCCTTCTTACCCCTAGGTTCTTCATGACCTTTTTTTTTTTCTTAAATTCCATATATATGTGTTAGCATACGGTATTTGTCTTTCTCTTTCTGACTTACTTCACTCTGTATGACAGACTCTAGGTCCATCCACCTCATTACAAATAGCTCAATTTCGTTTCTTTTTATGGCTGAGTAATATTCCATTGTATATATGTGCCACATCTTCTTTATCCATTCATCCGATGATGGACACTTAGGTTGTTTACATCTCCGGGCTATTGTAAATAGAGCAGCAATGAACATTTTGGTACAGGCCTTTATTATATTGAGGCACGTTCCCTCTGTGTCTACTTTCTGGAGAGTTTTTATCATAAATGGTGTTGAATTTTGTCAAAAGCTTTTTCTGCATCTATTGAGATGACCATATGTTTTTTATCCTTCAATTTGTTAATATGATTAATATGATTGATTTGCATATATTGAACAATCCTTGCATTCCTGGGATAAACCCCACTTGATTATGGTGTATGATCCTTTTAATGTGCTGTTGGACTCTGTTTGCTAGTATTTTGTTGAGGATTTTTGCATCTATATTCATCAGTGATATTGGTTTGTAATTTTCTTTTTTTGTAGTATCTTTGTCTGGTTTTGGTATCAGGATGATGGTGGCCTCATGGAATGAGTTTGGAAGTGTTCCTTCCTCTGCAATTTTTTGGAAGAGTTTGAGAAGGATGGGTGTTAGTCCTTCTCTAAATGTGTGATAGAATTCGCCTGTGAAGCCATCTGGTCCTGGACTTTTGTTTGTTGGAAGATTTTTAATCACAGTTTCAATTTCATTACTTGTAATTGGTCTGTTCATATTTTCTATTTCTTCCTGGTTCAGTCTTGGAAGTTTATACCTTTCTAAGAATTTGTCCATTTCTTCCAGGTTGTCCATTTTATTGGCATAGGGTTGCTTGTAGTCGTCTCTTATGATGCTTTGTATTTCTGCAGTGCCCGTTGTAACTTTTCCTTTTTCATTTCTAATTTTATTGATTTGAGTCTTCTCCCTTTTTTTCTTGATGAGTCTGGCTAAAGGTTTATCAATTTTGTTTATCTTCTGAAAGAACCAGCTTTTAGTTTTATTGATCTTTGCTATTGTTTTCTTCGTTTCTATTTCATTTATTTCTGCTCTGATTTCAACTTCTGTCCTCTCAATATGGTGAGTTAAGCAAGGGAATTAAATAAATAAATCTAAGACAGTATGATTAGCATAATAGTGGAGCTAAGTTCAAGGTACTGTGGAAGCATAAAGATTCTGAAGAGGAAATGATTCTTGGACCACAGATAATGGACTACAGCACTGTGTAGAAACGTTGCTGAGTTGGATGTATTGTAGTGTCTTCTGGGGTGATTATCTTAAGTACCTTGAAGCTAATACTGTATCTTTAAATATTTGCATGCAAATGATTCAAGTATCTGCATAGGGCAGATTTAATACCATCTCTTAAAAGTACTCAAAGTGAGTTTAGAAGAGGGAGATCGAGTTTGGAAAGGCCTGAATTTCGATCTTGGTTCTTTACGTGGAGGCCACCTAGCACAGGTGGCAGAGGGCAGGGTGAAAAGCTTGGTATTTGGAGCCAGTCTTCCTGGGATCAAGGGCCAGCTCTGATATTTACTGACTTTGTGCCCTTAGACAAGCCGTAAATCTTACTTCCTTTTCTTCTTTTGAACAAATGTGGATGAAAATAGTATATATGTTTATAGGGTTGTGATAAAAATTAAATGAATTTATTCTTATAATTTAGGCCAGTTTAGAGCAGTTTCTGACACATGAGGGCTCAATAAATGATAACAGTTACTATTATTATTACTATATAACAATTATTATAATTACTATATTATTATTATGCATTATAACAAAAACAAATATTAAGGTTTTTAACCCAACATTCTTCATGGTCATTTTATATTTGAAAACAAACAAAGAAAACAAGTAAATGCTATATTACCTGACTACATTTCTTCACCTTCTAGACCACTGGTGAAGGGCTGGTTAGAATGGAGTTGGGTCACTTGAAGGGGTGTGTCTCATTGGATGCTCGTGTTGTAGGAGAGGACTGGGTTGCACTATTACAATACATTTTTCATGACAATAACGAATGGATAAAGATTCCAGAAGTAGCTGGCAAGAGTTGAGCTTAAATACACAGGTCACTGGACATATTTCTGATGACTCTGTTGATTGGAGTCAACTGTGAAAGGGCCTGCGTACTCCTTTGAAGTGAATTTGGATTAGGATTTTAATAAAAAAAAAAATCCAACTAGTATTGCTACCGACTCTCCTGAGTTGGGCCCCAACAAGGGTCCTTCTGCCGGGTGTGTTGTTTGAGCCAATAGGAGATGCAGTTCGGTTCAGAAGCAAAGGATGGAGAGGTGCCTGTGAGCCCTGCTCTAGAGCACACTGTTCCCTCTGCCTCCCGCAAACCAGGCCATGGGCGGATATGCTTTGTAGGAATCTTTCAGCAGGGAGGGGGTAGAGTTGTCGTGGTCAGTTGCACCTGCGCCGCTCATGCTCTGGATCGCAGTAAAGGCGCAGCGCCTCTGCGCATGCCCTGCCGATGCCATCTTGAATTGAGGTGTCGTGGTGTCCCGATTTCCATGAGGGACTCCAGTCTGAAGCGCTGGGTTCGAGGCCTCTGCCCGCAGCATACTGTGAGCAAGTGAAACTAGACTAAGCATAAAGGGGAAAACAAAAAAAAAAAGCTATAATTTATTTTATTACCCAGATTCTATTTTTATTTCCTGGGAATTGTTAATGGGCTCTGCCAGTGATGTTATGGGATAGATTTGTTATGACTTGGATGAAGAGAAGGGAGTAAGAGAATTACAAACTGTATCTTTATGGAGCAGATATCAGTAATCTACATGTAGTGAATTTTATCTGGATATAAGTCTGTGAGGAAAAAATAAGGGTGCGGGTTGCAGCTGAAGATTGGAGAAACCCAGTGAAGAAAATATGTGCTTTAGTGTTTTACAGAGGTTGAATCTATCAATTACCAGCAACGTATTTTACCTAATTTCCTTGATACGCAGTTTCCTCATCTGTAAAATGGGTGCAGTATTTCCTGCTTTCAAGGTTGTTATGAGGAATAAATGTACTAAAGCATGCAATATAGGACAAGAGAAATTCCTATTAAGTATCAGATCTTTTCCACAATCTGGGAATTCTAGATAATTTGCTACTGACATCTGGAAGGAAAGCTGCTCTAGGAAAGTAGGAACGGATTACTACTGGAAGATGCTCCTTCCTTCTGACCTTCTCCTGTGCTTTCTGTAATTCCACATCTGGTAAGCTAGGCTTCCCATCTCTCTAGATAATAAAGTTCTCCTTTTCTTGCATAATGCATCCTTCTAGAAAATATTAGGGTAGAGAGTGTATAGTACCAGGATTCCCAAAGCGGTTTAACTTATCTCTTTTTATATGTAGCTTTTAAAAAGGGTAAATATTAAATTACTGAATTTGATTTTCAATGAGGAGGAGGAAAAAAAGAAACACATAGAAGCACACAGAGAGGAGAAGAACTTAATAGTCTCTGAATTGCAGCCTCTGCTGATGCAGGCAAATGGTGGCTGCCAATGTGCCGTGTGTTTTGCTGAGTCCTGCAGCGCTGCCAGCCATTATCGACCTTAATATTTAATAGGCATTTGTACAGAAACACCACATGAGTATGAGAGATGTTAATTGTTCATAATACTTTAATTTTTTTTTTTAATTTAGCAGGCTGTTAGTCATTAAATAAAGAATGCTGTTTGGCTAGGTTGAGATTTTAATGTTCAGCTCTTAATTTTTCTGAGATAGTTTTTCTGTGAAAAGTTTGTAATAAATACTTTGTATTTGCACCATGCCTCACTCCAAAGAGATCAAAGTCCTGATCAGAAACTTCTTGAGACCCGGGAAGGATTCCAGGCTCTTATGTACTTTGCTCAGCTCTCGTGGAAATGCTGCTCCTAGCAGTGGGTCTGACCTATGGGGAAACCGTCTCTTTTATGTACCATCAGCTTCTTGAAGTTCTTCTCAGTTACTTATCCCTTGTGGCAAACATCTCAAATCCTGAGGTTCACTGCGCATCTAGTTCTAGTACAATCATTGAATGATTGTTTTTTTTCATGTTTTTGTTAACAATTTTACTTAAAAATCAGTTTTAGTTTAAAGAATTATGCAAGATATCTGTACAAAAGCACTAAATAAAACAATTTCTAGTAACCTCTTAGGGTTACAGCAGGAGAAGTGATACCTGAAGGTAAACAGTGACAGAATGTATTTTAATAGAGAAATCTTACATAATCTGAGACTTTTCTGATCATTCATAGTATATATAGTCATGTTCTATACTTCTGTGTTCTTTTAATGAAACGTGCTATCCTGCATGCTTTTAATATGTTTCGAACCATTCTTTTCACTGCTGTGAAGGCTTATTCTTTTTTTGTCTGTTCAAAAGTTACTTCCTCTGAGAAGTTTTTCCATACCTGACCATAGGCTCAATTTGTTATTATTTACTCCAGCCTAAATGTTCCTCAAGTCTAGTACCCATGGCACTGTAAATATCTGTATACATGTTTATCTCTCTCACTGTGCTGTGAACCCTTTGGAAAGAGATCATCTGTCTTACTGTTTTCTGAATGTTTACTGTCTAACACAGTGCTGCACACATATAAAGTGTTCAGAAATATTTTTAGAATGAATGATTTCTGTAAATTACCAAAAGATTTTACAAAATTTAAAACTACAACAGATGTTCCATTTCAAATAGGCTCCTCTCTGCTTACACCAAATTAGCGTCACTTCAGGAGACTTTCTATTGTTGGTGCTTTAAAAACAATTAAATCATTTCCTTTATTGACCTTAAATGAGTATTTGAGAAAGAAATAGGAAAAAGGAAATAACCTGTAGTCTTAAATAAAAATTAGGTAAAAAAAAATTATGGAATTAGCTTTCTAAAATGAATTTGCTTTGTTAAGTGAAAAACTCTGTGTATTTAAACAGAAAGGAAAATGCCTGTCTATGAAAGGCAACAAGGTGGTGCAATTTCTGGAAACCTCCACAGATATATTAAATGTAATTCTTTGTAGTTTCATCCCTAAAGCAATATTGTCACTTGTTTGCTCTTGTGTGTTAAATTCATCTCTTCATTTTTTATCTCATTTGTCTGCTTGAATTTCATAGCACAGTCTAATCTTCAAGAGAATGTGGGTGTAACTTTCTCATTCTTTCTTACTCTGTAGAAGCTTGAGTCAGTTTTTCAACAAAATAGTTCAGTGAATTGCTGTAGGCCACAGAGCAAGTAAATTGTAATGAAGGGAAGCAACTTCAGGTCTCTCACTTTCCTGGAGTCCCATTCTACTCTATGAAGATTAAAATGTTCTATCCTTACACCACATATTTCATAATGATCTATAAAAGAGTATAGAGTTTCTAAGGTAGTATGACCCTCCATAAAGAAATAAAGATCTATATAAACAATAGAACCTTAATACAACAAATCTGGAATGAAGAGCTTTTTTTTTTTTTTGCTGTACGGGGGCCTCTCACTGTTGTGGCCTCTCCCGTTGCGGAGCACAGGCTCCGGACGCGCAGGCTCAGCGGCCATGGCTCACGGGCCCAGCCACTCTGCGACATGTGGGATCTTCCCGGACCGGGGCACGAACCCGTGTCCCCTGCATCGGCAGTGGAACTCTCAACCACTGTGCCACCAGGGAAGCCCAAGAATAACTATATTTTTTTCATTTTTTCAGTATCCTATAATGAGCATATATTGCTGCAGAATTTTTTCAAAAAGGAATCTTGAAAGATACCAACTTATAGGTTAATAATTTTCTATTCAGATTTTACTGCAGAAAGTTACTTTTCAGGGTAGATTCAATACATGATAGAGTGTTGTTATAAATGATATCTTGCTGCATGGTGTCCTAGAAAATGCAAATGGATCTCATTTGATGATCACGGGCTGTTCATCAGAGTAACTTTGGTAGAGAGAAGCTTTTAAAGAATATTCCTGCCTGGGACTCATCTCGGTCCTGTTGCATAGGTACATCTGGGAATGTGGATGTAGAATCCAGTATAAATATATTTTGTAAACCTTTCTCCAGGTAATTCAGATACATATCACTGATTATGCTTTGCTACTTTGGTTATAAATAAAGAGACTAAATCTTGAATCAAGCTTAAAAAGGAGAGGTGAGGTTGGATGAGTAGGAAACATTTAGCTTCTGGTGGAAAGGATAAGTGAGGTGCTCAGAGCTCTCTGAATAGGGAGATAATCATCGAAACATCTTTAAAAACCTGCCTGTTACAACAGATATAGAATAATAGTTGGTGACTTACTACTTTCTTAAACTCCAGAACTGAGGGTGGGCAGAAGAGGAATAAATAGATATTTTTTTAATTGGAATTATGACTTGAGAAAGATATTTAAATCATTTATAAGCCTATGCATATCTAAATTGGCAGCCTGATTTAATCAATATTTCTATTCTTTAGCAGTACAATACACACGGCTCAGGAAATTCCTATTACCCTCTCCCATTTTATATAATACTACTTCCACTATTCTTATCTAGTTTTTATATCACAGAAATTTTTGTTACTTTTTAGAATCAGCGTTTGTTCAAATTGACCATAAAATTTGGCAATTTATTTGCCCATCTTGGTTTCTTTCAAACCATTTTTTCCTTTATTCAAATTATTTCTTATGAAAATATAGTGGCTCATTGTGAGAATGCGAGTGGGATTCTGAATTTTCTCAGACTTTGACTTTTAAAATGTGTGAATTTTACCCTCATTCTTGAATATACAAAACAAAATATGAGCAGATATCAGCAAGATGGAAGAATAGGTCTATGCTCTCATTCCCCCATAGAAACACTGATTTAACAATGAGATACAAACCAGAATACCTTTATGAGACTTCCAGAGTCCAGTTAAGAAGTTGTAGAACCCCAGGTGAGCCCGAAGCTGAGAACTGCTCCATTGAAACAGATAAGAGCAATTTCACTTTACCCACATCAACCTCTCCTTCAGGCCAGCACAGCTCAATGTCAGCAGGGAATGCTCTGGCTCACCACTTCTACTTTGGGGGAAAGAGGAGCATGGAACATGTGTACCAATGTTCCAGGATTTTGGAGGACTGTACAAAGGACTGGTGTCTGTTTTACCTCACTTAGAGAGTTAAGAGGACCAGGATAGTTTGAATGCTAGGGTTGACTGAAAGGTTGGTTCAGCGGGGAAAAGCATACAACTTGAGGATTCTTTCTCAGAGGGAAGAAGAAGAGTGCAGTGTGTTTCTGGCAGTCCAGCTTTTCAGAGATACCTCAAGGGACTGGTATCTGTCTTTACTGACTCAGGGTTCTGATAAGGAGTTGGCATACTCTGGATGTCTGGTGGCTTTATCTTGCTGCTGAAAATCCAGAGAACATGCAGTTCCACAGACAGATACCAGAGGGAGCAAGAGATTACAAGCTCCTGAAAAAGAAACTGGCAAATCTCTCTAATTGAGAAATTTTATGCACAGGCCCAGAGAAATTGCTTCCCAAAATGGTTCAGAGGCCCCCACAATCTGTAGATGGATAGACTGGTGAGGGTCTCTCCCTGCACGAAGTCAGTCTATAAAGACAAAGAGAAGGCTGTTTTTCAAATGTGTGGATGTTAACATAAAGCTACAAGACACATAAACAAACAGGGAAACATGGCCCAATTAAAGAAACAAAATATATCTCCAGAAGCCAACCCTAATGAAATGGAGATAAATGAGTTATCTGACAAAGGATTCAAAATAATCTTAATAAAGATGCTCTACGAACTCAAGAAAACAGTGCATGAACAAAATGAGAATATCAACAATGAAATGGAACTTATAAAAAAGAACCAAACAAAAATTTTGGAGCTGAAGAATACAATAACCGAGCTGACAAATGCACTAGAGGGGTTCTACAGCAGACTTATCATGAAGAAGAAAAATCAGCAAACTTGAAAATAGGTCATTTGAAATTATCTAGTCAGAGGAAGAAAAAGAAAAAAAAGTGAAAATGAGTGAAGAAGGCCCAAGGGACATATGAGGCACCACCAAATGGACCAATATATGCATTATGGGAGATTCAGAAAGAGAAGAGAGAGAGAGAAAGGGGCAGAAGGCTTATGTAAAGAAATAATGGGCAAAAACTTTTCAAATCTGAGGAAGAAGATGGACATACAGATTCAAGAAGCCCAGCAGAACCCAACTAGTATGAGCTCAAAGAAATCCACAGTGAAACACCTTATAATCAAAATGTCAAAAATTAAAGACAATTTTGAAAGCAGCAAGGGAAAAGCTACTCATCATATACAAGGTAGCTCTTAGAAGAAAATTTCTCAGCAGAAACTTTGCAGGACAAAAGGGAGTGGGATGATATATCCAATCAGTGGATTTTTTGGCAGATATCTTGCAGGTCATAAGGCAGTGGGATACCATGTTCAAAGGGATGAAAAAAACCCCTACCAAACAAGAATACTATAGCCAGCAAAAGTATCTTTCAAAAATTAAGTATAAATAAAGACTTCCCCAGATAAACAAAAGTTGAGAGTTCATCAGCAGTAGGCCTGACTTAAAAAATTGCTAAAGAAGTCCTTCAGGTTGAAACAAAAGGACACTAAACAGCAATGCTAATCATATGAAAGTTTGAGGCTTTCTGGTAAAAGTAAATATATAGACAAATACAGAATACTGTAATACTGTAATGGTGTGTAAATCACTTTTAAATATGGTGTGGAAGTTAGAAGACAAAAAATATAAAAAAGTAACTTTAGCTATAAAATATGCAATACTTTGTTATTCATTTCATAAATTACATATTTTATATTGTATATCTAAATGAGTAACAAAGTGTGGGAGAGAGAAGTGAAAGTGTAGAATTTTTGTATGCATTTGAGGTTAAGTTATTATTAGCCTAAAATAGATCATTATAACTATAAGGTGTTTTATGTAACCCTTATGGCAACCACACATAAAATATCTATATAAGATATAAAAGAAATTGAAAAAGGAATCAAAACATGTCACTCCAAAAAAAAAAATCAATGAAATACAAAGGAAGGCAGCAAGAGAAGTAAAGAGGGACCAAAAATGCTACAAGATAGAAAGAAATTGACAAAATGGCAATGAGTTTTCACCTATCAGTAACTAGTTTAAACATGAATGGATTAAACGCCCCAATCAAAAGACATAGAATGGCTAAATGGATTAAAAAAAAAAAACAACAAGATTCAACTATATACTGTCTACAAGAGACTCACTTTAGACTTATGAACACACATAGGCTGCAAGTAAAAGGATGGATTTTCCATGCATGTGATAACTAAAAGACAGCTGAGATGGATATACTTACATCAGACAAAATAGACTTAATATAAGAAACACTGTCAAAAGAGACAGAGAAGTACGTTACATAATAATAAAAAAATCAATTCACCAGGAAGATATAGCAATTATAAAAGTATATGTACTCAACATCAGAGAACCCAAATATATAAAGTAAACATTGGCTAAACTGAAGGGAAAAATAGTAACACAATAATAGCGGGGATTTCAATATCTCACTTTAAAAATAGATATGACAGGGCTTCTCTGGTGGCGCAGTGGTTGAGAGTCTGCCTGCCGATGCAGGGGACACAGGTTCGTGCCCTGGTCCGGGAAGATCCCACATGCCGCAGAGTGGCTGGGCCTGTGAGCCATGCCCGCTGAGCCTACGCGTCAGAGCCTGTGCTCCGCAACGGGAGAGGCCACAACAGTGAGAGGCCCGTGTACCACAAAAAAAAAAAAAAAAAAAAAAAATAGGACATCCAGACAGAAAATCAGTAAAAATACAGAGGACTTGAACAACATTCTAGACCAAATAGACCTGAAAGACATGTATAAAACATTCCAACAGCATCAGAATACCCATTCTCTTCAACTGCACATGGAACATTCTCCAGGATAGATCACATGTTGAGTCATAAAAGAAGACTAAACAGATTTAAGATGGAAATCATATAAAGTATAATTTCTGACCACAGTGGAATAAAATTAGAAATTAATGGCAGAAGGAAAATTTTAAATTATATGAAATTAAATAACACAGTCTTTTTTAAATATTTTTTAATTGACGTATAGTTGATTTACAATGTTTTGTTAATTCCTGCTGTATAGCAAAGTGATACAGTTTTATATATATATATATATGTATACATACACATTCCGTTTTTTAAAATTCTTTTCCATTGTGGTTTATCATAGGATATTGAATATAGAGTTCTCTGTGCTATACAGTAGGGCCTTGTTGTTTATATTCCATTCTATATATAAAAGCTTACATCTGCTAACCCCAATCTCCCATGCCATCCCTCTCCCGACCCCCTCCCTGTTGACAGCCACCAGTCTGTTCTCTATGTCCATGATTTTGTTTCTGTTTCATAGATAATTTCATTTGAAACAACACAATCTTGAACAACCAATGAATCAAAAAAGAAATCAAAAGGGAAATTAGAAAATATCTTTAGACAAATGAAAATGAAAACATAACATACTAAAACTAAAGCGTTGCAGCAAAAGCAGAACTAAGAGGGAAGTTTATAGTGATACATGCCTACATGAAAAAGAAGAAAGATCAAAAATAAACAAAATAGCTTTACACCTCAAAGAGCTAGAAAGAGAAGAACAACCTAAAATTATAAAAAGGAAGAAAATATTAAGATTAAAATAAAAGTAAATGAAATATAAGAGAGAAAGACAATAGGAAAAAGTGAAGAAACTAAGGAAGACAGTTCAAGATGGTGACATAGGAAGATCGTGAACTCACCTCCTCCCATAGACACATTGAACCTACAGCTACATATAGAACAAATCCCTCTGAAAAAGACCTAAAAACTATCTAAACAGCTCCTTCATGTCAAAGAAAAGGGTCATATTG
The DNA here is from genome assembly GCF_059928025.1 of Delphinapterus leucas. Lineage (NCBI taxonomy): Eukaryota > Metazoa > Chordata > Mammalia > Artiodactyla > Monodontidae > Delphinapterus > Delphinapterus leucas. Next base: position 54,045,552 of record NC_143132.1, on the reverse strand, counting down.
AGGCAAGTAGGAGTGGCAAAGACACAATCTCACCTTAAACCCTGGTGTGGCAACCCACAATTGGGAGGGAACTCACAAATTTGGAGTATCTCCCTAAAGAGCGCAGTGTTCACACCCCACATCAGGCACCCCTACTCTTCAGGTTTGCCACACATCTAAAGGCCTGTCGAGGTCCTTCCAGGGAATGTAGGCTGGGGACTCCATCTTTGTGCTCTGTCTCTGCCTTGTGGCAGCTTGCTAATACCTCCCAGAAAGGAGCTTATCCACTCTTCTGGAGCCCTGAGTTTTGCAACTGTTGCCCAAGGGACACTTCCAGATTGTCTGGTCTGGAGACCAGTGGGGTTTATGGCTGTGGTACCATGGGACTGTATATGTTTGCATACTTTACAAGCTGTTGCCTGAGGGTCTGGTTTCCAGTCACCCTGAAACTAGGTGCTGACTGAGATCCCTTTCTTTGGAGCACTAACAGGTCTTGGCACGTCTTCAACAACTAGGAGCTAATAAAAATAAAATGGGCTGCTTGGATAATCACAAAGGTTTGAGACACAACCAAGAACTGAGACAAAGTTGAACAATATGGTTTATTCTCTATATGAGGCCACACGTCAACTCTGCAAGAGGTAGTTGTTTCACCTAATACATAGAAATAAACAAAGAAGAGTCAAGCAAAATGAGGAAGTAGAGGAACATGTTCCAAATGAAAGAACAAGATAAAACCTCAGGAAGAAACCTTAATGAAATGGGAATAAGTATTATTTACCTAATAAACAGTTCAAACTAATGTTTATAGAGATGTTCACCAAACTTGGGAGAAGAATGGATAACTACAGCGAGAACTTCAACAAAAAGATAGAAAATATAAGAAAATACCAAACAGAAGCCACAGAGCTGAAGAATAAAGGAACTACTTTCAGCTGAAAAGAAAGGACACTAATTAATAATAAGAAAACACATGAAAGTGTAAAGCTCACTGGTAAAAATAAATATATAGTAAAGGTAGATTAATCACAACGCTAGTATGAAGGTTAAGAGACAAAAGTAGTAAAAATAATTTTAATTACAATAATTAGTTAAGGGATACATCAGATAAAGAGATGTAAAATGTGACATTAAAAACATAAAACCTGAGGAGGAACCAAGATGGTGGAGTAGAAGGACGTGCTGTCACTCCCTCTTGCGAGAACACCAGAATCACAGCTAGCTGCTGGACAATCATTGACAGGAAGGCACTGGAACTCACCAAAAAAGATACCCCACATCCAAAGACAAAGGACAAGCCACAGTGAGATGGTAGGAGGGGCGCAATAACAGTAAAATCAAATCCCATTAACTGCTGGGTGGGTGACTCAGACTGGAGAACACTTATACCACATAAGTCCACCCACTGGAGTGAAGGTTCTGAGCCCCACATCAGGCTTCCCAACCAGGGGGTCCGGCAACGGGAGGATGAATTCCTAGAGAATCAGACTTTGAAGCCTAGTGGGAATTGATTGCAGGACTTTGACAGGACTGGAGGAAACAGAGACTCCACTCTTGGAGGGCACACACAAAGTAGTGTGTGCATCGGGACCCAGGGGAAGGAGCAGTGACCCCAGGGGAGACTGACCTAGACCTACCTGCTAGTGTTGGAGGGTCTCCTGTAGAGGCGGGGGGTGGCTGTGGCTCACCATGGGGACAAGGACACTGGCAGCAGAAGTTCTGGGAAGTACTCCTTGGCATGAGCCATCCCAGAGTCTGTCATTACTCACCAAAGCACCAAGGTAGGCTCCAGTGTTGGGTTGCCTCAGGCCAAACAACCAACAGGGAGGGAACCCAGCCCCACCCATCAAGAGTCAAGTGGATTAAAGTTTTACTGAGCTCTGCCCACCAGATCAACACCCAGCTCTACCCACCACCAGTCCCTCCCATCAGCAAACTTCCACAGGCCTCTTAGATAGACTCATCCACCAGAAGGCAGACAGCAGAAGCAAGAAGAACTACAATCCTGCAGCCTGTGGAACAAAAACCACATTCCCAGAAAGGTAGACAAGATGAAAAGGCAGAGGGCTATGTACCAGATGAAGCAACAATATAAAACCCCAGAAAAACAATTAAATGAAGTGGAGATAGGCAACCTTCCAGAAAAAGAATTCAGAATAATGATAGTGAAGATGATCCAGGACCAGAGAAAAAGAATGGAGGCAAAGATCAAGAAGATGCAAGAAATGATTAACAAAGACCTAGAAGAATTAAAGAACAAACAGAGATGAACAATACAATAACTGAAATGAAAAATACACTAGAAGGAATCAATAGCAGAATAACTGAGGCAGAAGAATGGATAAGTGACCTAGAAGACAGAATGGTGGAATTCACAGCTGTGGAACAGAATGAAGAAAAAGAATGAAAAGAAATGAAGACAGCCTAAGAGACCTCTGGGACAACATTAAATGCAACAACATTCACATTATAGGGGTCCCAGAAGTAGGAACATGGATACAAAACACTGACAAAGCACGATGATCCAAAACCTATGGGATGCAGCAAAAGCAGTTCTAAGAGGGAAGTTTATAGCTATACAAGCCTACCTCAAGAAACAAGAAAAATCTCAAACAATCTAACCTTACACCTAAAGGAACTAGAGAAAGAAGAACAAACAAAACCCAAAGTTAGCAGAAGGAAAGAAATCATAAAGATCAGAGCAGAAATAAATGAAATAGAAACAAAGAAAACAATAGCAAAGATCAATAAAACTAAAATCTGGTTCTTTGAGAAGATAAACAAAATTGATAAACCATTAGCCAGACTCATCAAGAAAAAGAGGGAGAGGGAGAGGGAGAGGACTCAAATCAATAAAATTAGAAATGAAAAAGGAAAGTTACAACAGACACCACAGAAATACAGAGCATCCTAAGAGACTACTACAAGCAACTCTATGCCAATAAAATGGACAACCTGGAAGAAATGGAAAAATTGTTAGAAAGGTATAACCTTCCAAGACTGAACCAGGAAGAAACAGAAAATATGAACAGACCAATCCCAACTAATGATATTGAAACTATGATTAAAAATCTTCCAACAAGCAAAAGTCCAGAACCAGATGGCTTCACAGGTGAATTCTATCAAACATTTAGAGAAGAGCTAACACCCATCTTTCTCAAACTCTTCCAAAACATTTTGCAGAGGAAGGAACACTTCCAAACTCATTCTATGAGGTCACCATCACCCTGATACCAAAACCATACAAAGATAGTACAAAAAAAGAAAATTACAGACAAATATCACTGATGAATATAGATGCAAAAATCCTCAACAAAATACTAGCAAACAGAACCCAATGACACATTAAAAGTATCATACACCATGATCAAGTGGGATTTATCCCAGGGATGCAAGGATTCTTCAATATACATAAATCAATCAATGTGATACACCATATTACCAAAATGAAGAATAAAAACCATATGATCATCTCAATAGATGCAGAAAAAGCTTTTGACAAAATTCAACACCTGTGTATGATAAAAACTCACCAGAAAGTGGGCATAGAGGGAACCTACCTCAACATAATAAAGGCCGTATATGACAAACCCACAGCAAACATTATTCTCAATGGTGAGAAACTGAAAGCATTTCCTCTAAGATCAGGAACAAGGATGTCCACTCTTACCAGTATTATTAAACATAGTTTTGGAAGTCCTGGCCATGGCAATCAGAGAAGAAAAGGAAATAAAAGGAATACAAATTGGAAAAGAAGAGGTAAAACTGTCACTGTTTGCAGATGACATGATACTATATATAGAGAACCCTAAAGATGCCACCAGAAAACTACTCGAGCTAATCAATGAATTTGGTAAAGTTACAGGATACAAAATTAATGCATAGAAATCTCTTGTATTCCTATGCACTAATGATGAAAAATCTGAAGGATAAATTAAGGAAACACTCCCATTTACCACTGCAACAAAAAGAATAAAATACCTAGGAATAAACCTACCTAGGGAGACAAAAGACCTGTATGCAGAACACTATAAGACACTGATGAAAGAAATTAAAGATGATACCAACAGATGGAGAGATATACCATGTTCTTGGATTGTAAGAATCGACATTGTGAAAATGACTATACTACCCAAAGCAATCTACAGATTCAATGCAATCCCTATCAAATTACCAACAGCATTTTTTACGGAACTAGAACAAAAAATCTTAAAATTTGTATGGAGACACAAAAGACCCCGAATAGCCAAAGCAGTCTTGAGGGAAAAAAAAACGGAGTTGGAGGAATCAGACTCCCTGACTTCAGACTACACTACAAAGCTACAGTAATCAAGACAATATGGTACTGGCACAAAAACAAAAACACAGATCAATGGAACAAGATAGAAAGCCCAGAGATAAACCCACGCACCTATGGTCAAGTAATCTATGACAAAGGAGGCAAGGATATACAATGGAGGAAAGACAGTCTCTTCAATAATTGGTGCTGGGAAAACTGGACAGCTGCATGTGAAAGAATGAAATGAGAACATTCCCCTAACACAATGCACAAAATTTAACTCAAAATGGATTAGAGACCTAAATGTAAGACCGGACACTATAAAACTCTTCGAGGAAAACATAGGAAGAACACTCTTTGACATAGATCACAGCAAGGTCTTTTTTGATCCACCTGCTAGAGTAATGGAAATAAAAACAAAAATAAACAAATGGGACCTAATGAAACTTCAAAAGTTTTGCACAGCAAAGGACACCATAAACAAGACAAAAAGACAGCCCTCAGAATGGGAGAAAATATTTGCAAACGAATCAACGGACAAAGGATTAATGTCCAAAATATATAAACAGCTCATGCAGCTCAATATTAAAGAAACAAACAACCTAATCCAAAAATGGGCAGAAGACCTAAACAGACATTTCTCCAAAGAAGGCATACAGATGGCCAAGAAGCACATGAAAAGCTGCTCAACATCACTAATTATTAGAGAAATGCAAATCAAAACTACAATGAGGTATCACCTCACACCAGTTAGATTGGGCATCATCAGAAAATCTAGAAACAACAAATGCTGGAGAGGGTGTGGAGAAGAGGGAACTCTCTTGCATTGTTGGTGGGAATGTAAATTGATACAGCCACTATGGAGAACAGTATGGAGGTTCCTTAAAAAACTACAAATAGAATTACCATATGACCCAGCAATCCCACTACTGGCCATATACCCAGAGAAAACCGTAATTCAAAAAGACACATGCACCCCAATGTTCATTGCAGCACTATTTACAATAGCCAGGACATGGAAGCAACCTAAATGCCCATCAACAGATGAATGGATAAAGAAGATGTGGCACATATATACAGTGGAATATTACTCAGCCATAAAAAGGAATGAAACTGAGTCATTTGTTGAGACATGGATGGATCTAGAGACTGTCATACAGAGTGAAGTAAGTCAGAAAGAGAAAAACAAATATTGTATATTAATGCATGTATGTGGAACCTAGAAAAATGGTACAGATGAACCGGTTTGCAGGGCAGAAGTTGAGACACAGATGTAGAGAACAAATGTATGGGCACCAAGGGGAGAAAACCGTGGTGGGGTGGGGATGGTAGTGTGCTGAATTGGGCGATTGGGATTGACATTTATACAGCGATGTGTATAAAATTGATGACTAATAAGAACCTGCTGTATAAAAAAATAAGTAAAAGAAAATTTAAAAATTAAAAAAAAAATTCCCATCTTTAAAAAAAAAAGAAGAAAAACATAAAACTCGGGAAGGGTGGTGGGAGTAAAAATATAGAATTTTAGAATGTGTTCAAACTTATGTTGTTATCAACTTAAAACAGGCTATTATATATATGTGTTGTTCTATGTAAAGCTCATCCTAACCACAAAGTAAAAACCTATTGTAGATACACAAAAGATATAATGGAACAGGATAGAATGCCCAGAGATAAACCCACGCGCATATGGGCACCTAATTTATGACAAAGGAGGCAACAGTATACAATGGAGAAAAGAAAGCCTCTTCAATAAGTGGTGCTGGGAAAACTGGACAGCTACATGTAAAAGAATGAAATTAGAACACTACCTAACACTATACACAAAAATAAACTCCAAATGGATTACAGACCTAAATGTAAGACCGGACACTATAAAACTCTTAGAGGAAAACATAGGAAAAACACTCTTTGACATACAGCACAGCAAGATCTTTTTTGATTCACCTCCTAGAGAAATGGAAATAAATAAAAAATAAACAAATGGGACTTAATTAAAAGCTTTCCCACAGTAAAGGAAACCATAAACAAGATAAAAAGACAACCCTCAGAATGGGAGAAAATATTTGCAAATGAAACAACCGACAAAGGATTAATCTCCAAAATATACAAACAGCTCATGGAGCTCAATATCAAAAAAACCAACAATCCAGTTAAAAATGGGCGGACGGGGCTTCCCTGGTGGTGCAGTGGTTGAGAGTCTGCCTGCCGATGCAGGGCACATGGGTTCGTGCCCCGGTCTGGGAAGAACCCACATGCTGCGGAGTGGCTGGGCCTGTGAGCCATGGCCGCTGAGCCTGTGTGTCCGGAGCCTGTGGTCCGTAATGGGAGAGGCCACAACAGTGAGAGGCCTGCGTACCACAAAAAGAAAAAATTGGGTGGACAACCTAAATAGACATTTTACCAAGGAAGACATACAGATGGCCAAGAGGCACATGAAAAGATGATCAACATCACTAATTATTAGAGAAATGCAAATCAAAACTACAATGAGGTATTACCTCATGCCAGTCAGAATGGCCATTATCAAAAAATCTAGAAACAATAAATGCTGGAAAGTGTGTGGTGAAAAGGGAACTCTCCTGCACTGTTGGTGAGAATGTAAATTGATGCAACCACTATGGAAAACAGTATGGAGGTTCCTTAAAAAACTAAAAGTAGAACTACCATATGACCCAGCAGTCCCACTACTGGGCATATACCCTGAGAAAACCATAATTCAAAAAGAGACATGTACCACAATGTTCATTGCAGCTCTATTTACAATGGCCCAGACATGGAAGCAACCTAAGTGTCCATCGACAGATGAATGGATAAAGAAGATGTGGCACATATATACAATGGAATATTACTCAGCCATATAAAGAAACGAAATTGAGTTATTTGTAGTGAGGTGGATGGACCTAGAGTCTGTCATACAGAGTGAAGCAAGTCAGAAAGAGGAAAACAAATACCGTATGCTAATCATATATACAGAATCTTAAAAAAAGAAAAAAATGGCACTGAAAACCTAATTGCAGGGCAGGAATGGAATAAAGATGTAGACATAGAGAATGGACTTGAGGACACGGGGTGGGAGGGGAAGCTAGGGTGTAGTGAGAGTAGCAGCGACATATATACACTACTGAATGTAAAATAGTTGGCTGGTGGGAAGCAGCAGCATAGCACAGGGAGACGGGTTTGGTGCTTTGCGATGACCTAGAGGGGTGGGATAGGGAGGATGGGAGGGAGGCTCAAGAGGGAGGGGATATGGAGACATGTGTATGCATATGGCTGATTCACTTTGTTGTACAACAGAAACTAACACAGTATTGTGAAGCCATTATACTCCAATAAAAATCTATTAAAAAAAAAAGGTAATGAGAAAGGAATCTAAGCATAACACTAAAGAAAGACATCAAACCACAATTGAAGAGAGCAAGAGAAGAAGAAAGGAACAGAGAGGAACTACTAAACAGCCAAAAAACAATTAACAAAATGGCAATACGTACATACCTATCAATAATTACTTTAAATGTAAATGAAATAAATTGTCCAATCAAAAGACAGAATGGCTGAATGGATGAAAAAACAAGACCCATCTATGTACGCCTACCAGAGACTCACTTCATATGTAAGGACACACACAGACTAAAGGTGAAGGGATGGAAAAAGATATTCCATATAAATGGAAATCAAAGGAACGCTGGGGTAGCTATTTTATATCAGACAAAATAGTTTTGAAAATAAAGACTGTATCAAAAGACAAAGTTCTAGAAGTGGAACTATTATGTGATCCAGGTATCCCACTTCTGGGTATTTATCCAAAATAATTGAAATCAGGATTTTGAAGATATTTGCACTTCCATGTTCATTGCCTCATTACTCACAATAGCCGAGAGGTGGAAATGACCTAAATGTTCATTGATACCTGAATAAATAAATAAAATGTGGTATATACATATAATGGAAGATTTTTTAGCCATAAAAAAGAAATGAATTCTATCATGCCATAATACTGATGAACCTTGAGGACATTACGCTAAGTGAAATGAGTCAGTAACACAAGGACAACTACTGTATGATTCCACTTATTTGATGTTCTCTAAAGCATCTTAGTAGAAGCAGAGAGTAGAATGGTGGTTCCCAGGGATGTGGGGGAGGAGGAAATGGAGAGCTGCTGTTCAGTGGGCTTTGAGTTCCAGTCGTGCAAGATATAGAAGTTCTGGAGATCTGCTATATAACATTGTGCTTATAGTTAGCAATACTGTGCTGTACAACTAAATTTTTCAGAACAGAATAGATCTCATGTGGGGCTTTTTTGGCTGCAATTTAAAAAAAAGAGAAAATTGAATTCAGTAATACATAAACTGTGTTAACATGTATAAGAAGTGTGGTTTATTCTGAGGTAGCAATGTTGATTTAACATTTGAAAACCTCAGTCACTGCATTGACCAAATTAACCTAATCAAGGAGAAAAGCTGATTCTCTCATTAGAAAACCAAAAAGGTTTGATAAAATTAAACGCATATTCATGGAAGAAAATTTCAGTAAGCCAGAAATGGAAGGGTCTCAATCTGAAAAGAATATCTATAAACATTTAAATAGAAAATTTAATAGAGTACTTAACAGTAAATATTGAATGCTTTGCTTCTTAAAGTATGAAACGAGACAAGAATATTATCACTTCATTATACTGGTGGTCCTAATCTGTACAATAGTGCAAAATGAACTTTATTATTCACGTATCTATATAATATTAATATTTCATGAATATTGAAAATGTAGATTAAAACAGCTATTATCTGCAAATGACATGGTGTGTGTATATAGAAAATTCCAAAAGAATTCACTAAGAACATTAGAATTAATAAGTGAATTTGGCAGCTTTCCTGAATAAAAAGGTAAATATAAAAACTGTATTTCTGTATACTAGGAACAATATTTAAAATAGTATGAAGTATTAAATACCTAAAAACAAGTACAATAAAAGATGTACTAGACCTTTCCTCTGAACATACAAACGCATTTTAGAAAAAAATTTTAAAGCCCATAATATATTGAACAATATAAAATGTTTATGGACCAGAAGACTCGACATTGTTAAGATGTCAGTTTCCCCTAAACTAATCTGTAAATTCAAAGCAATATTGACCAAAATCCCAACAGTTTTTTTCTGAAGTTTGCATGCTGTTACAAAGAACATAAAATAGCAAGAACCAACATGATCTTGAAAGAGAAGAAAATAGTTTGAAGGACTTATATTGCCACACAGCAGTATTTAACACAAAACTACAATTATCAAGGTAGTGCAGTATTGGTGTAAGGATAGAAAATAAATTTGAAAATTTTTGATAAATTTATACATTCGTGTAATCTAGACTCTGATCTCCTGATCAAAATATAAAATATTTTTATCTTCCCAGAAAGCTTTGCCTTGTTGCTTTCCAATAAATCCTCACCCCTTCCCCAGAGTAAATCACTGTTATGATTTTTATGACCATAGATTATTTTTTCTGTCCTTGAACATTATAAAAATGAAACAGTGAGTACTCTTTTGTGTCTGACTTCTTTCACTCAAAACAGTTTGAGAGTTTCATTCATGCTGTTGAGTTTCTGTTTTGGTTTTTATTGCTGAGAACTATGAATATAGCATAATTTGTTTTTTTCATTATCCTTTAGATGGGTATTTGGGCTCGTTCCAATTTTGGCTGATACGAATAAAACTGCTATGTAAATTCATGTATAAGTCATTTCATGGTCATATGTTTTAATTTTTCTTGGACTTCCCAAATTTTCCCATCCACAAATTTTGAGAGTTTTATTTATCCCACGTCCTTGCCAATGTTTGGTTTTCTCAGTCTTTTAAATAATTTTTTTGAGTATGCAATTCTTTATCTGATGACTGATAATGATTAGTCCATTTTTATGTGCTTTTTTTGGCCTGGAAATGGCTGAGATATATATATATATATACACACACACACACACATATATATATATCTTTTGTGAAAAATATTTTCAAGTTAATTGCCTTTTTATTTTTCATTTGGTTAGTGTTTTTGTTATTGATTTTTAGAAGTGCTTTATATATTCTACATATGAGTCCTTTGATAGCTATGTTACAAATATTTCTTCCAATCTTTGTATTGCCTATATATTTTAAAACATTTTAAAGTAAACATATGTCAAGGATTATTATTCAACATATGAATGAAGTAACCAGTAAGAATTTTTAACTGGTTCATATAAGAATTTGAGTTATAAAGATTCATAATCTCTACTAAAGAAAATTGACTTACATTGTTATGAATAGGGATTATTTTGTTGCTAGTAATCCTTTGCATGGCTATCAGTCTTCTACAACTTAATCACTACAATGTAGAGTTATAAAATTTCCCAGCCAATAGAAAGTTAATGAAAGGTGCATGCTCCTATAGAATCAGATAATTAGAGCGTTCTCTAGGCAATGCCTAGCACTCCACTGAAAGGATACCAAGTACAGTCTTTTAACTATTTCCAAGTTGTGGGGTATTTTTTTCCCCAAAATATTCCTTCCTCTAATCACCTGTGACTATGAATAATCTCTAAAGCTTATTCTTGATCACAAAAATGTCTAGTTCATTAGATCTTGTTTGATTCCTTACTAAGATGCATCAATAGTGTTAATCAATTATATATGTCTTCTTGCATTTTCTCGGCAGACCTTGAGCCATACAGTATAGATCAGCAACTAAGTCTGAAGAATTTACTTTAGTCTAAAATATTTATAAGGATTTTTGGATTGGAATTTTTACATCCTTTTTGATTACTTCACTTAATATGATAATCTCTAGGTCCATTCATGTTGCTGCAAATGGCATTTCATTCTTTTTCATGGCTGAGTAATATTCCATTGTATATATATTCCACATTTTTTTAATCCATTCATCTGCCAATGGACATTTAGGTTGCTTCCATGTCTTGGCTATCCTAAATAGTGCTGCTGTGAACATTGGGGTGCATATATCTTTTCAAATTAGAGTTTTCTCTGGATATATGCCCAGGAGTGGGATTATCGGATCATATGGTAAGTCTATTTTTAGTTTTTTTAAGGAACCTCCATACTGTTCTCCATAGTGGCTGCACCAATTTACCTTCCCACATATAGTGTAGGAGGGTTTCCTTTTTTCCACACTCTTTCCAGCATTTGTTATTTGTAGACTTTATGATGATGGCCATTCTGACTGGTGTGAGGTGATATCTTGTAATTTTGAGTTGCATTTCTCTAATAATTAGCAATATTGAGCATCTTTTCATGTGCTTTTTGGCCATCTGTTTGTTTCCTTTGGAGAAATGTCTATTTAGGTCTTCTGCCCATTTTTTGATTGGGTTGTTTGTTTGTTTTGATATTAAGCTGTATGAGCTGTTTGGCACATGTAAAAATTTTTTATTTTACGTATTTAATATTTTTGATGCTAACTTCTATTTCTCAGAGAAAACTAAATGGTAGATAATTGAGAACTTTCTGTAACATAGAAGAAGTTTTAACAGTACCAAAGTGCATGAATAAAGGAAAAAACCTTATATTCCTTTACACATTCTTATGCTCAGTGATCAATCTTCCAGTAATCAGTCCTTCATAGAAATCATCTCCCATAGAAATCAATGGGTAATTACCCATTTATTAACTCAAGGTGATATTAGCATAAGTTATTATGGTACCTAAAGATCTTGAAAATTAAGGTCTAACTGACACACTAGAAAACCTAGTTACTATTGGTATAAAAATGATCAAACTTATGATTCAATTTAATTGAGCAAAATTTTATATAAACATTATTTTAAAGATTAAGCATTACTCTGAGTCATCTGAGAAACAGAAGACAAGATGGCATTGGTCATTCATGAGCTTCTTTGGGAGATTCCCTGCTGTGAGGGAAAATGAGAAGGGAGCTGGAGGAGGCTGGGCGAGCATCTGATTGTGATCCGTCTGACCCCTGTGAAGGAGAAAAGGAAAGAAGGAAGGAAGAAAGAAAGCCTTAGATTGCAGTGCCGTTTTATGAATGCTTTGGCAAGGCCAGTGTAGAGTCTCTGTGCCAAAATAGTCTGTCAGAGGAGTCCCAAATCACTGGAGTGTGCTTGCCTTAACATCCCTTTGCGCTAAGTCATTGGTTGGGAGCAGCTCAGTGGAAGCATGCCCTCGGCCAGGATGCAGTGATGTATTCAGAGCATAGCAGCTGGGGGTGTCAGTCAGTTGTAGTCACTACAGTTGGAAATTTGAGTGGTACTTTTTTTTATGACTGTCATAGTCTATCCCTTACATCACACAGATCTGCTTCTCCATACAAGTTCAGGGATCAGCTTCTCCATGATTCCTACGGGCTTATCTTTCTTTCTTTTTTTTTTTTTTTTTTTGCGGTATGCGGGCCTCTCACTGTTGTGGCCTCTCCCATTGCGGAGCACAGGCTCCGGACGTGCAGGTTCAGCGGCCATGGCTCACGGGCCCAGCCGCTCCGGGGCACGAACCCGTGTCCCCTGCATCGGCAGGCGGACTCTCAACCACTGCGCCACCAGGGAAGACCCGGGCTTATATTTCTGAGAGGAAACTTAGCAGATTAGTGAGATAAGCTACAGCTTTAATAGTTGCAGTTGATATTGGGGCTAAAACCATTCTCATCTTTTACCATTTCCACTCTCCATTCCAAATTCCCCTCACCCTCTGCTAATGCCGTGTTGGATCTTAGTAGCTTACCTGGTGGTGTGACCCAAATCTTCCTTTCAGAGGGCTCTGAAACTCTGGGAATTATTTCCAGGCCAGAGTTGCTGCTTATGTTCATTTTTTGCTACAGTGGACAAAAGAGTACCAGTTGCCATCCAAGTGGATCACCTGGGTTCCACATGTATTCTTCCCTTTCCGCATTGTGCAGAACCATCTCTACTCCTCCTGTCGATCATGGTTAATTACCCTGGACAATATGGTAGTAACACCTTGACAGCTGGTCCCCGGACACAACAATTCCAAAGTGCTTAGCAGCAGCTCTAACTTATAGTGCATTGGAACCCTTGCTCTGTCCACTGGCAAGATTATGTCCCTGTGCTCTCAATTGATAGCTTTATATATTTTGAAGTTGTGTTATAGGTGTATATATCATTAGAATTTTCTTTTCTCGATAAATTGACCTTTATCACTACAAAATGAGCTATTTTTCTCTGGCAACACTTCTTGTTTTAAAGTCTACTTTGTATATTCATATGGCTACTTCCGTTTTCTTATGATTATTTTATCTTTACCTTTTAATCTATTTGTATCTTTAAATTTAAAGTATGTCTCTTGCAAACATCATTCAGTTGGTTCTTGACTTTTTAATCCAGTGTGACAATGTGTGACTAATACTTGGAATATTTTGTCTATTTACATTTAACATAGATATCGGTATGATTTTGGTGTAAGTCTATCATCATATTATTTATTTTCTGTTTATACCATCCATTCTTTGTTACTTAGACTGAATTTCCTGCTTGTATTTTTTTAAGAATTTTATTCCAGATATTGTGCATAAAAAGTAGAGATTGAAGTGTCATGTTGTTTGTTATGTAGTTTAGAGAGCTGAATTCCTTTCTTGTGTTGAGCTGAGGCTAGGTCACAGCTTTTATTAGATTGAGCTCATTCTGTTTAAATCTCATAAATATGTGAGCTGGGAGTCAGTTGGCTGCAGCTTCAAATATGTTGGTTAGTCTTTGGATTCTATACCTGTAGGACTCAGCAGTCTAGTCACCGTGAGAATGCATGGATTATGTTTCTATTCCTTCCTCCACTGAAGCTCTCTTTGCAGAATTTTGAGGACAGAGTTGGTGGAGAGAATTGTCAGACTCAGCAATTTGCTCTTGTACTTGGGACTTTTCTATACTCCAGTTCAGTCTACACTATCATTCAGGGCTTGTCTGACCTCTCCCGTTCCCACGTAATTGTTTCATCTTTAGCATCTCTCTCCTTAGTCAGATGTACCTAGGCCATATGCCCACCTCCAGGTATGGAGGCTGTCAGCTTATCAAGACTCCTTTGTCACATTGAAAATATGACTTTTATTTTGTTAGGTTTTTTCTGGCTGTTACCACTAGGATCAAGGTCTTTTTCATCCCATACATTTCATCCAGAAGCAGAAGTCTTTTGCTCTTTCTTGAAAGGTCAGCTGCATATTATATTCTATCTAATGTTTGAGCTTGAGACTTTTTAGGCCATCTTATTTCTCCATCTTGTTGAAATACGAACAGAAACCATAAGTTTATCTTTACATTATGACTACTAGAGGGATGATATATTAGTGGTTTAAAACACTGATGTGCGTTAGAATTTTTTGAAGCCTATAAAAATATAGATACCTTGGTCTTATAATAGATGATTCAGATTCACTCACTTCATGGGGAAAACCCAAAGGAATATATGTTTTCCAAAGGCTCCTCAAACTTATTTTGATGCAAATAGAAGTTTGAAAAGAAAATGATGAATTAAATGAATGGTGCCCTGAAAGTCCGTGATATTTATCTATATTTTATCCCTAGTGCCCAGCACAGAGCTAGTGAGTGCTCGGTTTATGTTTATTGAATGGGTGAATGCATTCATTATGGCATCTTGGTTTTCTACCTAAATCAGATGTGAGATGATTTAGACATTTTAGACATTATTTCAGTAAGTAAAACTATAGCCGTATGAGCAAAGACTGAATCAATTTACTGCTTTTGAGAAGGTTACCGATGTCCTCCTTGTTGCTTAATATATTGGACACTTTCCCTTATATATTTTATTTGAGCTCACTTTAGAGTTTGACACTATTTTCCTCCTGAAATAAAAATATTTCCTTGCCTTTATTTTAAAAAATTAATTAATTAATTTTTTAACATCCTTATTGGAGTATAATTGCTTTACAATGGTGTGTTAGTTTCTACTTTATAACAAAGTGAATCAGTTATACATATACATATGTTCCCATATCTCTTCCCTCTTGCGTCTCCCTCCCTCCCACTCTCCCTATCCCACCCCTCTAGGTGGTCACAAAGCACAGAGCTGATCTCCCTGTGTCCTTGCCTTTATTGACACCATAATTTTCTGGTTTCTCCCTACCTGTTGGTCTGTTCATTAGAATTTATAATTCTGGTTTCCTCCTACTAAATCTAGGGCTTCTAACATGCTTTTTTTTTTTTTTTTTTAGGGCTTCTAACATGCTTTTTGAAACTTACCATAGTTGCCTCATTTATCTCAAGATGGGTACAACAAAATTCTTATAGACAAGGAATTCGCTATCAATGCATGAGTCTGTGTGTGTGTGTGTGTGTGTGCATGCACATACACACGCATGTATTCCCTATCAAGAATAAATATTTATTAAGTTTTCTTTACTGTGCTAGATACTGGGAATACAAAGAACCTTAAGATACCACCTCTGTGCTTAAGGAGCTTGTAAATCAAATAAGTAATGATATTATTGTAATTCTGAAAGAGTTCTGAGAACACTGCCCCAAGATATGGAACACAGGCTCGTTCCTCCTCGAAGACTTTAAATGTCCTTCTCTTCACCTTCTCTTTTTATTTTCTTGGAAATTTGTTTTAAGGACTTCACTGTCTTCAAGTATATGTACATGAGAATTTGTGATAGGAGGAGATGGGGGAGAGCAGTGAGGAGGAAAGGTAAGAGGGAAGGAAGGATGGTCTCTAGGCATGTGGCTTTCTGCTGCTTTATTATAAACAAGCATGAACAGAATAAAGATACACTATAGTATTTTAACTTTCTAAAGCGTCCTTAAAACTTCCTCCAATTTTATTTTCACATTACATTTTACTGATGGAGAAACTGGATCAGGGTATGTCCATATGTCTACTAGACACCTCCATCCTTCAGCCCTCAAAGCACATTTCATCTACAGTATCAGTTTGATCCTAACCACAGTCCTCTGAGTTTGTTGCTCATAAAACAGGGAGCAGCAGTAGAATGAACCATGTTTGAAAGGGAAAATAACCCAACCCAGCTGAATTTAAATCTCTGCTCATCCATTTGCTAGCTGTGTGACTTCCACTTAACCTCCATGAGCCTATTTATCTATTAAATATGAATAATAATTCCTACCAATAGAGTTTTGTGGCTGACCTCATGCTTTCTAAATGTTGGTTAACTTTCCCTTTTGTCTGAATTTACTTTTGTTCCTGGAGATCAGTTCTTCCAAAGACAGGTTTTTTTGTTTTGTTTTTTTCTTTTCATGGCAAAAGACAGTAATCTGTCTGTAATCTGCATTTGAGAAGGTAAACACGAACTGCATCTGGCTGTTACTAGTCTGGTAGAGCCCATACCCCTTTCTCTCACGTGAAACAAAGTCTCAGGGAACACTTTATCCTATGCAAGTTTTACTTTTTAATAGCACAGCAACACCCTAGATGGAATAATCTCTTGAAAATAGAAAAAAAAAAAAAAGAAAAGAAAAGAAAAAGAGGACCTGGAAGTTGTTATGTGCCATGTGTGTAGCTGCACAATTTCTAATCTAGTAAGAATTCAAATGTAACAATTAATGTCACATCTCACTTCATTCAGATTAGTCTAAAGCTTATCTGCCTCAGGCAGTAATAATTGGGACTCAGTAAAAGATGCTAGAGCAGATGGAGGTACTACAGTTTCCAATTAAACTCTTCTTTGTTAAACTTTGTATTCTTTCATGATTTATTGAACTGACTTCAGCTCTCCATCACCTACACAACTGCTGTGTGTGTTTAGCACAACCGGGCGACTTTGGCTACTTTCTTAGGTAAGGAAGGGCTTTGTTTAAATAGAGAATCTCATTTTACCTTAATGAGATAGTTGTAGAAAAGATGGCATTTCCTTTTGTAGCTGGAATAAAAGAGAAGGAGAAAAAGGCAGCTGATGTTTATTGAGCATTGGGAATGCCCTACAGGCATTTTGAATAAATATACTCCGGGGCAATGCCTTGTATGTATTGTTGCATGTAATCCTCATAACCATACTGTGAGGAAGAGGTTGTTTCTTGTTCGCTCACCATTTTGTTGATGAGAAAACGGAAACTGGCATGAGTCTGAATCAGCAAGCTTATAAAATCATATCATCAAGGGAAAGAAAGGTAAGAGAGATTTTACAAATGAGAATGTTGAGAATGTTAAGAATAAAAACATCTGGTTTTATTAAAAGAGCAACATAGAGCATATACATGTATACATGAATCAAAATTAATCTTTTGAAAATTCGAGGAGTCTCTTCTGCATGTGAATAGCATCACTATGTGAAGCATGTAACAAACGTGTGTAGATGTCACACAGCCAGACACTGTGCTAGGCATTGGCAGTTTAGTGGTGGAAAAGACCGCCTCTATTTTTGCTTTCATAGAAAAAATGAACACAAATATTCATGTAATTCCAGTTAATGCTTACCCATTGTTCACTAAGAAGATGAGAGCTTTGTCTGCTTGAGTAGTCTGAGGTGATTAACAAGGCAGAAAGGATGCACTACTGTGGGAAGTGCAAAAGAACTCTAAAAAGAAGGTGGGAAAAAGGCAGGTGCTATCTCACCTCATAAGTCCTAGTTCCTGAGAAGGACTATGGAATAGAGTGAGAGATGGGTCAGGTGTTTCAGTATCTTGTTAAGAACAGCAGGGTCTAAAAGTGTTTAGGATTCCTCAGAAAGTGGAATTTCTTTCTGTGCAACTGTATTTGCTCCCAAGAAATTACTGTTCTTCTTGGCACTTTAGTAAGGCAGTTTAGCTAGTCAATAGCAAGTAACACTTGCTAACTGTGTATTTCTTGTATCTCATGACCAGGAGACACTTAACTGTCTTAAA